>NC_050580.1:226717753-227917753 GCF_011100635.1 Trichosurus vulpecula
GGGGGGAGGAACATTCCTAAATTAAAGGGAAGAGGAGAAAGTAGTTTTTCACATGGAAAAAAGGCTCTCCTTAGAAGGCCATGATAATAATATTCATTTCCATGAAAGAGATAATTTTAAAGATATATTTCTGCATCTTACACTAAAGTTTAAAGTTTTTCTATCATTTTTGTATTGGCAGTACCAGGGAATGAGATCTTGATTTTGTCTTTCCATTTCATGGTACCTTATTTTTGAAACATCAGCTATGATAACTCTATCCTTTTCAAATTTAAAATAATAATCAGTTTATACTAAATATACAATACACATCAAAATTATAATTTAAGAAAATGAACTCAAATGGAACTTACATTTCAGTTATTGATACAAATTTATAACAATATTTTCCTATTCAAAATTTTGTGGCACTCTTATTTACAAAGTTTAAACAGAAAAACAGGAAAAGTATAAAATTAAAATACTCCAGCCTATACACAAGCTATATACTTTCTAATGCAAAATTGTGTAATAAAAGATACATCCTACACATTATGATGAGCTATCATGAATGAGCATTTTGATGACCACTGTCAGCTTTGCTATTTTATAATTTGTTTATTATAGTTGCTGTCATAATATTAGTTAGTCAATAAACTTATACTATGTGTCAGGCACAACACTGGAAATACAAAGAAAGGGAAGGGACAATTCTTGCCCTCCAGGAACTCACAGACTGATGGGGGATACAACAAACAAAAATATGTACAAACAAGCTGTGTACAGTATAAATAGGAAATATTTAACAGAGGAGAAGCACTGCAATGAAGAGGAATTGGGAAAGGCTTCCTATAGAAGATGGGATTTTAATTGGGACTTAGAAGGAAGCCAGGGAAGCCAGGAGGTGAAGATGAAGAGAGAAAGCCTTCTAAGCATGGGAGACGACCAGCGAAAATTCAGGAAACCATGAGATGAAATGTCTTGTTTGAAGAACAGCAATGAGGCCAGTGTCATTGGAATGAAGTCTATATAGGGGAAAGGGGTAGAGCAGGGTGTAAAGTATAAGATGGAAAAGTAGTGCAGAGGACTACAAAGGGCTTTGAATTCCCAACAGAAGATTCTGCATTTGATCCTGGAGGTTTTAAGGAGCCACTTGAGTTTTCTGAGTAGGGGGAGGGAGTGACAGAGTTGGACCTGTGCTTCAGGTGGGTCTCTTTTATGACTTCATGGAGGGTGGACTGGAGTGGGGAGAGACTTATGGCAGACAGAACAACTAGGAGGCTGTTGCAAAAATAAAGGCTTGAGGTAATGAGGGTCTACACCAGGGTGTTGGCAGTCACTATCAGAGCAGAGAAAGGGACATGTGTAAGCAATGTTGTAAAGGTGAAATTGATAGGCCTTGACAACAGATGGGATATGAGAAGTATGCGAAATCATGAAGATTCAAGAATGAGACCTGGGTTGCAAACTTGGGGAACTGAGAGGATGGGGAACATCAACAATGTCCCTTGATGGTAATAGGAAAGTTTGGAAGTGGGTAAGGTTTGTGGAGAAAGAAAATGAGTTAAATTTGTGACATCTTGACTTTAAGATGTCTACTAGATACCTCATTTGAGGTATCTGAAAGGCATCTAAAGATGCAAAACTAGAGGATGGCAGAAAGGTTAGAGCTGGATAGGTAAATTTGAGAGTCATGAGCATAGAGATGACAGATAAATGAAAGCTGATGAGATCTCCAGGTGAAGTAGTAGAGAAGTAGAAGGGAAGAGTGCCTGGGACAGAGCCCTGTGGGATGCTCACAGTTTTGGGGTGTAACCTGGATGAATATCTAGCAAGAGAGACCGAGAAGGAGTGATCAGAAAGAAGGAGGAAATCCAGGAGAAAATAGTATCCCAAAAGCCCAGATAGAAGCGAATATCAAGTAGAAGAGGGTGATCAACAGCATCAAAGATGGCAGTGGGGTAAGGAATAATAAGAATTGAGAAAAGGCCATTGGATTTGGCAATTAAAAATCATTGTTAATTTTGGATGCAAAACAATCAGACTGGAAGTCAGGTTTTAGAGAATTAAGAGGAGTGTGAGAGGAGAGTTAGTTGAGGCACTTATTTTAGATGGCCTCAAAAGGCAAAAGGACTATAGTGGGGAAGGAAGGACCAAGTGAGATTATTTTTTTCAGAATGAGGGAGACATGCTCCTGTTTGTAGGCAATAGGGAAGGTGCCAGTAAACAACCAGATATTTAAGATAGTGAGACAGTGACAAAGGTAGAGGGGGAAATCTGCTGCAGGAGGCAGGAAGGAATGGGATTGCTTTTGCAGGTACAGGGATTTGCCTTGGCAAGGAGTATGGCTACTTCTTTGTATGAGGCATGGTTTAAGGAGGAAATAGTGGAAAAACTATTCGAGTGATATGAGATGAAGGAGAGGGGAAGAGAGAAGAGGGAGTTCTTGGGGAATGGCCTCAGGAAATGTTTCAGGAAAACATGAGGCAAGATTTCAGCTAAGAGGGTGGAGGTATGAGGAGCCGAGAGGGATAGTGAGTGGATATGGGAGGAGTAGAAGGTTTGCCTAGTTGCTTGATTTCCCAGCTGAGATTGTGTAATATAAATTTGTAGTGAACTCATTCAGAACGATTGCATGATTTTTCTTCATCTTTATTCAGCAAAACTTGGGTACAGCAACAGATGATAGGAGTGATAGGAAGCTGAGGTCTGGCAGGTCACAGTTGTTGATATGATAAGGGGGCCAGGCATCCAAGAGAAGAAGACAGTGTAGAATTGAACTAGTTCATCAAGGGGCCAAGATGGGGAAAGAAGGGGAGCATGGCTAGTGCAGGGGTGGCCCCCGAGGGAGAACTGAGGGATCAAAATTGGAGGTCATATTGTGAATGAAGAGTAGGGTTTGTTATGGGGGAGATGGAAAGCTAAAAAGATTTTGGTCAGGTAAGAGTTCTTGAATAGAAGGTGGTGCATTTGTGGGTGATAACAGGTTTAAGGGTGACTTTCTTTGTGTGTGGCTGAGGTGGATTAGAGGAGTAGGTCATCGGAATTTGGTAAATTGAGGACCTGAATGGTTAGAGTGTTGGAGGCAGTGTCAGTGTATATGTTGAAGTCCTCTAGAGTGACAGCAGGGGTTGGGGAGGAGAGGGAGATTATGATCCAGCTACTGAACTCATTGAGGACGGAAGGGGAGTATCTTGGAGATCTCTAGAAAATGGCCTCCTGGATTTTGATTGGGTGGAAGATATAGACTATATGGACATCAAAGGAGAGGTTATACCTAGAAATGGCAATGGGAAGCAAGGAGTATTCAACTCCCTACCTCAACCGTTGAGTCTGGGAGAATGAAAGAAAGTGCAGGCAGTGCTAAAAAGAGTGGCCAGGGAGGCTGTCATTAATGATTATAATATATTTTTTTAAAAAAATAAATTCAAAGAAATAATAGCTTTTTGTGATGTATTTTAAAATTTATTATATTTGTTTTTCATTTAATTAATTCATTATTTAATATGCTTTTATTTATTTTATTAGTTATTATTAATTTATATTATTTTAAGCATCCAGAATTTCTAAGCAGTCAATGCAGGGTATATTGGAAATTCTAAGGAGTGAACATGAGACAGGAAAAGCACTTACATTCTTAGAACAGAGTATGCTACTAATATCAGTATTTAACAATATTCTGACACTCAAATATATTTTTGTTATATAACCCCAAAATACATGTGGATTATAAAAAAAAGAACATCTTTAAATTCAGCAATGATATTTTGGTACTTACTTCAGGTCAGAAAATTGGAATATTACTGTCAGTGTTGTCCATAATACAAAACGAGTACCCTGGCTTTGAAACCCAGACGTTGGTGCTTCTCTCGCTAGTAACTATGTATGTATGTAATGGTCAGACAGCTTGAAGTGCTTTCTGTTGATTTATATTGTTTTCTCTGCTTGTAATTCCTGCTTGTAATTTCTGTTTGTATTTTCTCTGAAGTTCAGGGTGCTGACATTTCCCCCTGAACTAAGTAAGTGATGTATATGCTTAACTAAAGTAAAATTGTTAACTCCTTAACGTTGCTTTCCTTAGAAAAGCGGATCAAAGAATTTGTGCTAGCAGCCCTCCTGTGTGCTGGTGTTATTGGCCTTACATCTCCACAGCAGCTGTAAGCAACATTATTGTTACAGATGATGTAAAAAAAAATTTGATAAGTGAGAAACAGGGATGACCTGGGAGAAGGGGGAAAGGAAGCGTAGAATGGGGAAAATTACCTTACATAAAAGAGGTGCAGAAGGAAGAGCTTTTACTTCATTCACATTTAACCTGGTTCAAAGAGGGAAAAATACACACAGACACACACACACACACACACACACACACACTCCATTGGTAATAGAAATCTATCTTACCAAACTGGAAAGCAGAAAGGGAAGTGGATATGAGAAACTGAGTTGTGCTTGGTGATGTTAAAAGGGAAGGTAGATAAAAGAAGGCAGTGGTCAGAAGCAAAATAGATTTTAGAAAAGGGTCAAGATAAAAAGAGAGAGAAACATAAACAGAAGAAAATAGGATGGATACAAATGTACAGTTAGTAATCACAACTGTATGTTAAATGGAATGAACTCACCTATGATTGGGAAGCTGCTAACAGAATAGATTAGAAATCAAACTCCAAATATATGTTCACAAGAAACAGACTTGAAACAGAGAGTCACATACAGAATTAAAATAAGTGGCTGCTCCAGAATCTATTATGCATCAGCTGAAGCTAAAACAGGCAAGGGTAGCAATTATGATTTCAGACAAAGCAAAAGAAAAATAGATCTAATTAGTTGACCCGCTTATTCAAGCAGAGAAACTACATTTTGCTAAAAGGAACCATTAAGAATTAATATCAATATTAAACATATGTGTACCAAATGGCATACCATCCACATCCTTAAAGGAAAAGTTAAATGAATCATAGAAGGAAATAGACAGCAAAACTATACTAGTGGGACACCTTCACTTTCCCTTCTCAGAGCTAGGTAAATCTAACCGTCAAATAAGTAAGAAAGAAATTAAGTAGATGAATAGAACCTTAGAAAATTTAGATATGTTAGACTTCTGGAGAAAACTGAATGGGAATAGAAAGGAGTATATCTTTTTGTCAGCTGTATATGGCACCTTCACAAAAATTGAGCATGTATTTAGGGCATTAAAAACTTCACAATCAGATGCAAAAATATTAAATGCACCCATTTCATACAATAATGCAACTAAAACTACATTTAATAAAGGACCATGAAAGCATAGATTAAAAATTAATTGGAAACTAAATCATCTAAAGAATGAATGATGTCAAAGAACAAATAAAAGAAATAATCAATAATTTCATTAAAGAGGATGATAACAATGAGACAACATTCCCAAATGTGTGGGATTCAATGAAAGCAGTACTTAGGAGAAAATGTTTATCTTTAAACACATACATCAATGAAAGAGAGAAAGAACAGATCAAAGAATTGGGCATGCAAGTAAAAAAAAACTAGAAAAAGAACAAATTAAATCCCTAATTAAATACCAAATTGATTTATAATTTGATTTGAACCCAGAAATGCAGGGCAAGATCAATATTAGGAAAACTATCAGCAGAATTGACTATACATACATACATACACACATATACATATGTATGTATATCAAAAACATCAAAAATCATGTGGTTACTTCAATAGAAGCAGAAAAAAGACTAACAAAATACAAAATAATTCCTAGAAAAAATTCCTATCAAATCAGCAAGTACAGGAATCAATGAAGCCTTTCTTAAAATGATAAGTAGTGTCTAACTAAAACCAAGAGCAAGCATTATTTGTAATAGGGACAAACTTGAAGCCCTCCCAATAAATCGGGGTGAAGTAAGGTGTCTGTTATTACCACTTACTATTCAATATTGTACTAGAAATGATAGCTATAGCGATAAGACAAAAAAAAAAGAAATCTGAAGGAATAAGAATCGGTAATGAGGAAACAAGACTATCACTCTTTGCAGATAACATGATGGTATGCTTAGAGAACCCTACAGAATAAACTAAAAAAAAAAACAGATGAAACAATTCACAACTTTTGCAGAGTTGCAGGAAATAAAATAAACTCATATAAACCATCAACATTTTATATACTACCAACAAAACCAAGTAGAAAGAATAGAAATAGAAATTCATTTAAGATTACTGCAGACAATATAAAAAACTTGGGATTCTACCTGCCATGACAAACCCAGGGACTATTTTTACATAAATGAAGATGTGAACAAGTGGAGAAATATTAATTGCTTATGGGTAGGCTAAGTCAACATAATAAAAATGAGAATTCTACCTAAGTTAACTTACTTATTCAGTGCCATACCGTTAATACTACCAATGAATTATTTTGTAGAACTAGAAAAAATATCAAAATTTATTATGTACAAGATATCAAGGATATCAAGGGAATCAGGTTTGGTTTTTTTTTTAATGTGAAGGAAGGTGCCCAGCAGTATCAGATTTCAAACTACATTATAAGTTGGTAATCATCAAAACAATCTGGTATTGGCCAAGAAGTAGTGGAGTAGTGGAACAGATTAAATACACAATACACAGTAGTAAATGACCATATTAATCTAATGTTTGATAAGTCCAAAGATCCAAGCTTTGAGGGGTTAAGAATTCACCATTTGACAACAATTCCTGGGAGAACTGGAAAGTAGTTTGACATAAACTAGGCATATAGACCAGCATCTTCTACTGTATACCAAGGTAAGATGAAAATAGGTACATGATTCAGCCAGGGGTGGGGACCCTGTGGCCTTAAGGCCACATGTCCTTGGGTAGGGCCTTTTGACCGAGTCCAAGTTTTACAGAACAATTCCTTTCATTAAGGGGATTTGTAAAGTTTGGCTTCAGTGAAAGTGCCTTACTTGAGGACATAGAGGGCTACATGTGCCCTTGAGGCCATAGGTTTTCCACCCCTGATTTAACAGAAAGGGTGATGTCAAAAATAAATTAAGGGAGCATGGGAAAATATACCTTCAGATCTGTAGATAAAGGAAGAGCTTATAAACGAACAAGATAGAGAGCATCACAGGAAATCAGGTGATATTTTTGATTACATGTCATTAAAAGACTTTTGCACAAACAAAACTAATGCAGCCAAAATTAGAAGGAAAGCAGGAAACTGGGGAAAATTTTTATAGTAGATTTCCCTGATAAAGGCCTCAGTTTTCAAATATATAGGGAACTGAGCCAAATTTATAAAAGATAAGAGCCATTCCCCGGTTGATATATGATCAAAGGATATGAGCAGGCAGTTTTCTGGAGAAGAAATCGATGCTATCAATAGTCATATGATAAAATGCTCAAAATCATGACTTATTACAGAAATGGAAATTAAACAACTCTGAGATACTACCTCACACATACCAGATTGACTAACATGACAGAAAAGGTAAATGACAAATGCTGGAGGGGATGCCAAAAATTAGGCCATGAATGCACTGTTGGTGGAGTTGTAACTAGTATAAGCATTCTGGAGAACAATTTGGAACTATGCCCTAAAGGGCATAATTGTGCATACCCTTTGACCCAGCAATACCCCTATTAGGTCTGTATCCCAGAGAGACCAAAGAAAAGGGAAAAAGACTTATTTGCACAAAAATATTTACAGCTGCTCTTTTTTTTGTGGTGGCAATGTATTGGAAGTTGAGGGAATGCCCATCAGTTGGGGAACGGTTGAATACGTTGTAGTATATGATTGTGATGTAATCCTATTGGAGTACAAGAAATGACAAGCAGGATGGTTTTAGAAAAACTTGGGAAGACATATATGATTTCATATAAAGTGAAGTGAGCAGAACCAGAAGAATATTGTGGACAGTAACAGCAATATTGTAAGGATGGTTAATTGTCAAAGACTCAGCTATTCTGATCAAGATAATGATTCAAGATAATTCCAAAGGACCAGTGATGAAAAATGCTGTCCACTTCCAGAAAGAGAAATGATGAACTCTGAATGTAGATTGAAGCTTGCTTTATTTTACTTTCTTTATTTTTCTTGTTTTATTTTTGTCTGCTTTGGAAATATATGTTGCCTGACTTCACATGTCTACTCAATATGAAATTACTTGCCTTGTCAAGGAGAGGGGAAGGGCTAGAGAAAGGGAGAGAATTTGGAACTCAAAATTTTAAAAAAAGATTATTAAAATTTCTTTACATTCAATCGGGAAGTATTTACTGAAGTAAATAAAATATATTAAAAAATAAACTAAGTATGAACAAACTAAGTATGACATCTCCCTGGGTGCAACAAGAAGTCTGTTCAGATTGGTCAAGGAACTTGGTCATGCCTTGGGAGAGTTATGTAGAACCTGGCAGATAGTTTGGAATTGGGGATTCAAGAGTCTGGCAACATAAAGGAAGGAGTGGGGACCTCAAGAACTTAGCTAGAAGGCATCAGTAGTACAAAGGCAACGGACAGAAGGAAAAAGAAAGAATAGGACTGAATCATGGCAGAGAATAGGGAGCTTGAGGAGCAAAACATTCAAGCTGAATTCACCAGTTGTACCCACCTCCTCATCGCCTGAAGGAAGTTCTAAGAAAAAGTTTGCCTTTGCCTAAACTTCATCTCCCGGTGCCTGTCTATTTACATGTAACATACTCTGTTGCTTCTTTACCCAAATGTTTCTAGTAACCTGCATTTTGATTCATACATAAAGAGGCCAGAGATTTCCTAGAGATAAATATAAATTTAAATTAAAACAGTGAACCAAGCCTCTCCCTAAATATTAGGAATTTTCTTAGGTGCGAGTTCTGAGCAATTTATATCATACTTTAAAACTTTTGTTTAATATAAACTCAATAAAGCAGCAGAGAAAGAAACCACATAAACTTCAGGGGCCATGACATTTCCCCTAGGCTTAAGCTGAGCTGCTCATTGTAACAATGTGGCCAAATATATCTTTAGAGATAAAGGAAGCAAAGAGAAAAGAGTAGTGAGAACCATTAAACTTTTGCCTATTGCTGGTCACCTGCATCTTCCACAGTGATGCCTCCTTTACTAGTGTTACATGTGGATGATAAAACTGAGCATCAAGAAGGCTGAGTGTCGCCCATGTCTATAAACCTCTACATGATCCCATTTTTGTATCTATCCTGTCCCTAATGGCAAGCTGCTTTGGCACTGCTAAAATCTTATCAATAGAATCCCAAGGAGCCAGGGACTTCCTTCGAAGAAACAATGGTCCAAAGAATTTCTCATTGAGGATTTTAAAAATATATATTTTATTTTCCCAAATTACATGTTAAAACAATTAACATTTGGGTTTTTAAAAAAAGTTTCGAGTTCCAAATTGTATTCCTCCCTTCCTCCACTCTCTCCTCCTTGAATGCAATCATGTAAAACATTTCCATATTGGTCATTTTGTACAAGTCTCAAATGAGAAAGAGAGAGAGAGAGAGAGAGAGAGAGAGGAGAGAGAGAGAGAGAGAGAGAGAGAGAGAGATTGAGAGAGAGGGATAGAGAATGAGAGAGAGAGAGAGTATACTTCAGTCTATATTCAGACAATATCAATTCTTTCCCTGGAGGCAGATAGCATGCTACATCATGAGTCTTTTGGGATTGTCGTGGTTCATTGTATTGCTCAGAATAGCTGTCAGTCACAGTTCTTCATCATACAATATTGCTGTTATTGTGTACAACATTCTCCTGGTTATGTAAGTCTTTCCAGGTCTTTATGAAATCATCCTGCTTGTCATTTCTTATAATAAAATAATATTCCATCATAATCATATACTGCAGCTTGTTTAGCCATTTCCCAAATGATGGACATCGTCTCAATTTCCAATTCTTAGCCTCCTTCTTAGACCCAAAGAAGCAGATCTTAATTTGTATGTTGCCCTTCATGGATTAATGCATGAACTTTAATCTTTTTCTAAACTTGCTCTCTTATGGAACACTCACCCATGCCATTTTCTTCTTGCATACATCCATATGCAATACCCCTGTACATGAGTGTAGACACAAGGCCCAATTGTTTGTATATGTGTTGTGGTTGAGGGAAAGAGAAGATTTGGATTGTGGAAGGAAAGGCAGGAAAATTTGAAGGTTGGCAATATATACAAACTTCAGAGTTTTCGCAGTGCAATTCCTCTATGACTATTGTGATGAGTTGTACCCACAAAGGTCACCACTTCCAGCTGAGGGCTTAACCTGTTTGAGCAAAGACTCTAAGAAAGCTGCAGAGGAAGGTATGGTGGAAATGATCAGAGATGGCAGAGTCATAGAATTAGAGCTGGTATGCCATCTTGTCCACCTCCTTCATTTTATAAATGAGAAAATGACTTGTCCAAGGTGCCACAGGTACTAAGTGGTAGAGCTGGAAGGCAAACTTGGGTTCTTTAAGTAGTTCTTTCTACTATAGCACAGAATGCTTAGATTCAGGAGAAACCTGAGTTCATGTCCTTGCTTTGACACTCAATAACTTATTGATCTCCATTTAAAACTTCTCTGAGACTCAATTTCCTCATCTCATTGTGAGGGAAAGTTCTTTATCAGCCTTAAAATGCTAAATAAAGGTGAAATATCCTATTATGCTGTCATTTCAGTTCTCATGGCCTAGTCTTTAAATTAAAAAAGTGTTGTTTAGTCATTTCAATCCAACTCTTCATGAGCCCATTTGGGTTATTCTTGGCAAAGATACTGTAGTTTGCTGTTTCCTTCTCCAGCTCATTTCACATATGAGGAACTGAGGCAAACAGAGTTAAGTGACTTGCTCAGGGTCATACAGCTAGTAAATGCCTGAGACCAAATTTGAAATCAGGAAGATGAGTCTTCTTGACTCCAGTCCTGACACTCTACCCATTGAGCCATCTAGCTGCGCCTCCCTTATTGATATACTTTGTTTTTATATGCCTTCATTTGCCAGAATATTTCTTCTTTCTTCCTCTCCCAGAAAGTCATCCCTTGTTATAAGAAGTGAAAATGGGGGGAAAAAATTCAGCATAGCTAAGACATCAGTCATGTCCAACATCTATTAACTTTCCTCCTCTACTTCTGCCTTCCCATACCAAACCTTACTCTTTTGAGGCATGATTTAAAGTTGCTTCGAGGGGAATTGGGGGCAGCTCAGGCAACTTCATCCTTTTCTCTGCCATCTTGGCACCACTGCTCAAACCCTACTCTTTATCTACATTGTGACTTCCACTCCCTTGACCCTCAGTTCTCTCCCAGGATGTCACCTATGTACTATCTCGTCTCTTACCCCCATTTTGATCATCTGGTGAACCAGTTCAACTCTACGATGTCCTCTTCTCTAGAGTGCCTGACACCTTTATCTTATTTCTGATTGTGTCCTGCTAAGCCTCAGCCTTGGATCACTCCCACCATCTATTGCCAGTCACACCTACACATGTGCTGCTGAAAAAAGGTGGAGAAAATCACGCAACTATTCTGATTAGGTCCACTAGAAATTTGTTACATTACTTCAACTAGACTCTCACTGCTTTCAGCCAATCCTAACTTACCTCCTTTATCAATTTACTATCGCATGCTCCATGGCAGTTCTTCCAAAACTTTTCATGCCATCTCAATCCCCCCAAGAGTGCCCTCTCCCTCCTTCCTCTCATGTTTGCCTCTTGGCTTCCTAGACTTCCTTCAAGTCCCAGCTAAAACTCCACCTTGTACAGGAAGTCTTTCCCAATCCCTGAATTCTAGTGCCTTCTCATTTTAAATTATTTCCTTTAATTCTGGTACATAGCTTGTTTATACATATTTGCTTGCTTTCTCCCCCATTAGACTGTGAGCTTCTGGAGGGCAAGAACTGTCTCTTGCCTTTCTTTTTATTCCCAGTACTTAGAACAGTACATGGTACATACTAGGTTTTTAATAAATGTTTATTGACTGACTGCCATTACAATTTTACAGCATTCAGTTTTGATTTTTTTTGGTTGTTCTTTCCATTTGTATCATTTCGGTTGTTCTGTATTTTGTTTCCTGAGTCTGCTTATTTAGTTTTATATCAGTTCTCTTTATGTCAGTTCTTTTATATTGATCTTAAGTTGCTTCTGTGATTTCTTCATATTCAGTATTTTTTATGGTGTGATATTATAAATTATTTATTCCCTAATTGCTGGGTATTTCCTTTATTTCTAATTCTTTATTGTTAAAAAAGCTCTTCTACAAATATTTTGGTGTATATGGGATCTTTTCTTTTGTCATTGGCCTCCAGCAGTTAGTCAAAGGGCATAGACATTTTATTTACTTTTTTTTTGCGTAGTTCCAAATTGTGTCAAGATTCATAGCTTGGTCAGCATTGTGCTTGTCTTTCCATATAACCCCTGTTTGTGATTTGTATTTCTTTAATTAGTGATCTGGAGAGGTGGTTCAAATGGTTTTTAATAGTTTGTCATTCTTCTTTGGAGAATTTTTATTCATAACCTTTGAATACTTATCCAGTCATAATGCCTTTTGAGCTTATATATTTCTGTTAGTTCTTTATTTATCTTGGATATCACTTATCAGAGATAATTAATGCAAAGATTTTTTTCCCCAGTTAACCACCTCCCTTATCCTTATTGTGTTGATTTTGTTACTACAAAAGCTTTTTAATTTAATGAAATAAAAATTATCTATTTTATCTTTTGCAATCTTCTCCATCTTGTTTGGTTAGGAATTTATTCCCTAGACATAAATGTGAAAAACACATGATCTAGTTAAGTTTTAGTTTTTCAATGCTTTAACTTTTAATATTCAGGTCACTTTTTAGTGTATTGTGGTATTTGGTATAAAATGTTGGTCTAACCGTATTTTCTGACAGACTGGTTTTCAGTTTTGCCAGCAATTCTCATCAAATAGGGAATTTTCCCAAAAATAATTATGTTCTTGAGTTTATTGAACACTAAGTTACTGAGTTCATTTGTTTCTAATTTTCCATTTCTTGTCTGTTCCATTGACTTGCTTTTCTACTTATTAATACCCAATAGCTTTAATGAAAATATTTTTATTTATAGTGTAATTTAAGTTTACTTAAGAACTATTCTTCATTCCTACTCCCCCCCAATAATTTTCCTTAAGATTTTAGACCTTTTTCCCTAAATGAATTTTGTTATGATTTTTACAAGCTCTTTGAAATATCTCCTTAGTAGTTTGATAGTTATGGCACAAAATCTGTAAACTCATTTCAGTAAGTATCGTAATTTTTGTTATATTGGTGAAACTCAACCACATGGGATAACTTAGCAGTCATTTCAGTTCTTTATTTACTTAAGAAATATTTGGTAATTATATCTTTGTATATGCAGCACATAACACAGTATCTGACACATAGTTGGTAGTTAATAAATGTTGATTGATAGTTATATCTTGAGTATGCCTTAGTTGGTTGTCTCCCTCTACTTTGTGCATTGTGCTGTCCTTTCAATCCTCAGTCCTGAAAGTACTTTAACATATGCTTATCTGTTTATTTTCCCCTCCTCCATAGGATGTAATCTCCTTGAAGGACAGGGCCATTTAATCTTTTTCTTTGTGTTCTCTGTGCCTACCATAGTGTTTGATACATAAAAGATGCTTACTAAATGCTTGGTGACCACGTGAAGGAATTATAACATTTTCGTGGCATTGGTCAATCAAGTCCAGTTTTTTTTTTCCGTAGAAAAGTTATGAGAATAAATCATGTTTTTCTAGTTAACCATATGAGTTAGTATAACTCTGCAAACCTGATAGTGGCATGTAATATCAGGAGACTAATCCTGTTAAATATTTTTTCCATTTCATTCAAAATTAGGATACTTTGCAATGAATCTGTCTAGTTCTTATTTTTGTATTTTCAGGGGATGTCTGAATCAAAATGGTTAAAATCAAAATGGTTAAAAGCATGGAAATTAGGATTTATAACTAAAAGTGAAAGGAAATTTATCTTTTAACTTAAAAAAAGGATAAGTGGGTGACAACAAAGGCCTCGAAGGAGGAAAACCAGATGGCCTCCACCAAGAAAGAAGTTGGCTAGATGTTTTATACCTTCATGGAGCATGCAGCAATAAAAAAGTGGATTTAGCTTTTCTACTTGAACAGAGGAATAATTTTTTAATTATAAAGATTTCCTCACTGAATAGGAAGTTGGACACATAGACTGCTAAAGTCCTTTTTTTGAGTTGGTTTCTATTGACTGTCAGATACTAGAACTGGTTATGAAATACTTGCGAAATTCTTTATTCGAGTCTTTTAAAGATAGCCATCTATTGAGGGTAGTTTATGTTCTTTTCTTCCTAAGAACAAGGGCTTAGATTAGATGATTAAGTTGCTTCCAATTCTAAGATGTCATGATTTTAGATTCATCATACCCTAGTGAAGCAGAAATCTTTCTACATGGGCAAGCTGAAGGAAAGAACAGTAAACTCATTTGAGCTACTGATTGTAAGTCATAAAATCAAGGATTTCTGATTTCCTTCTCTTTCAGTTTAACCATTATACCATGATTCAGAGTTTCTGCAATAACCATCAAGATGATGCAAGTCATGGGATATCTAGGTATCCGTGCCAGCACTCTAATAGTAGAGAATTAAATGTATGGGTTCCATATTAAGTTATGACAATGCATATTGGGTTCAATTGTTGGCCATATCAATTAAGTATCTTGCAAATTTCCTATTGTGAGTTGACTTGGCTAATTTGGGATCCAGAGACTTCAAACTGAGATGTTGGAAAATGGATTCTCCTCAGGAAACCATTTCCAGGTTTTATGTATGGAAAAGCCATAATAAAAAACAATAGCCTTGGCATTGAAAATCTAGGGTTATTTCAAAGTTTAAAAGCCAGATGTTGCTTCACTAAACAGGGTTTATTTGACATTTTTCTATACTACCTGGACTATTGAATAGTTCTTTGTGGAAAATAAGCACACTTTGTACAAGGTAAAAACTCTTAATTAGCACCATAATTGACTTCTGCAGTTTCCTTGGTCACTCAGCTCATACTCTGGAGTTTCTGCATGGTATGTACTAGCAATCATTTCCCCTTCATGAAGCCTACATGGTAACTTTAAATTAATTTGTTCAGGATACTTTCCAGCCATTGGGAAAAACTGCTAATGAGCAGACACTGAATGGCTTTGAAATTAATTTCTTCTGATTAGATCCTAACAATAATTTCTAGGTTTGCAGGTTTCAAGAGAAAGTTGTAACGAATGGGAGTGATTGGGAGTAGAGGGGGAGGAGAATATCAACATATCAATCAGGGAGTAAAGAGAAACTGGGATATGATGGTAGTTGTAGCGGGCAGTCTTACCTTGTATTGAACTTCTCCCTCCCAATGTTAATTGTCCAGCTGAGAAAGTCCAGTTGAAGGGGAAACAAAAAATAGGCACTCATGTTGTGTCTATGTTTATTTTGTTGATCTAGAAACAAGGGGCTAGTTTCTGACTTTATTACCATATTTGACCTCTTAAATCCCTTTTGTCAAAAAATTCAAATTATCATTCTCTTCCACAATTTTTTTCAACAGAATTTACTGCATTTTCCCCCAAACACAAATGGGCGAAACAGATATATCTTTCTTTCCCAATATAGACACAAACACACACCTTATTCACACACACAGGTTATGTATAACTGCAAATATGAATATATTTTAACAGAATATATATCTCATTAATCAAAATCAAATCTATTTTTAACATTATAGATTTGGTGTAAGGTAAAACTCAAGTAGAATAAGCAGCTTTTCACATTGTGTTTTCTTGTGAAAACATCTTCAGTTTTCATGGCTCTTTGAAGAGCCAATGAAGAATATTAAGGCTCAAACAAGAAGGCAGTGCTTGCTCTCCAGTGGGAAAAACAGCAACAACAAACAGTGGTTGAAATATCAGGAGATTTTGATTCTCAAAAGATTCTGGCCAGATAGTGGATCTTTGGCAAGAAGTAACATTTCGTTTACTTTATGAAGGAAAAGATTTTACTTCTGTTATTGGCAATTGTCTGTAAATATTAAGCACCTACTAATTACTGGCCACTGTGCTGGGTTACAAAGAAAGACAAAAGATAGTCCTTATCCTCAAATTATTTAATGTAATGGGGGAAGAAAGTGGATAAAGAAGAAGCTCAAAAGTGAGGAGGACTCATGGGAAATGATGAGATCCTTGCCTTAGGTCCCCTCCTTAAATAGAGGATCTGGGAGGAGCTCTCCAGTCTCCATGCTTTCTAATCAGGAGGAGGAAGAGGCACAAAGGGCAGGAGGTACTTGAAGAGATGTGAGTTTCAAAGGAAATTGAAGAGTTTCTGGAGTCAGTAGAGAAGTCCTACAGAGAGGCCAGGAGGGAAGTGATGATGTTATTATTATATTTCTCTTAATCCCAGATCGTCTACCAGTTAGCCTCGAGGTAGAGAGGACAAGTGTGCTATCCCCATTTCCCAGATGAAGATACTGAAGTATAGATAAGTAAATGATAAACACTTTAAAAGCATCTCCTCTGCCACGTTGGGCAAATCATAGTCACTATGGTGTCAGTTTCTTCATCTGTAAAATGAAAGGGCTGGGGAAAATAGACTAGATGAGCCTTAAGGTCCCTTTCAATCCTATGATCCCTAACTGACTCATTCTACAGGGTGTCCCTAAAATCTGGACACATAGGAAAATTGATAGCAATGTGGAGTTGTTGCATTGAGTTCATGTGAATCTTGCAAAGTGCATCAACCTTTGCATCACAAATGATGGAAATCATATTGAAGATGTTATTTGTTAATATTCCAATTAAATAAAATGTGGTTGAAAATTTCATTCATTTCATTTCTTGAAAACACGCATTTTTGCCTATGTGTCCAGACTTTAGGAATACCCTGTAGTATTCTGTTCTCTGGGGCTGAGAGACTTAAAGTAGCTTTGAATAGTCACTGAAGAATGTAGCTGCCTTCGTTGTTGTTGTATTACTTCTTTATTCATGGGTCCCCAGGGTGAGCCTTGGAATTCATTGCAACTCCATACCCTTTTGGAGCACATATCAGCTCTGCTACCATTCCAGCAAACAAATCAGGTGACTTTTGGGCATAATCTGGACCAGACAGACAGTGAGCCCCAAATGACGTTAAAGCATTATGAAGGTATTGGTCTTAAGATACTGTCAGCCATGCAATTGAATAGAACTGTCAAAGTATTGTGTTCATAATGTATTGCCTCATCTGCCCCTCTTTTGTTCTTTGCTTCAGCTGGAAGCATGATTTTCAGTCAGGGGAAGCATGATTTTCAGTCATATTGAAAAAGCCTTTCAGGCTGCACTGAGGCTTACTTATCTGCCCAGAGCAGGCTCTTTGACTGATCATGGTGATGGGGCCTATAAAGTGGGAGAAAAGGTCAGAGAGCCACAAGGAACCAGAATCAAGCCATTATAAACCTACCATTTCACAAACAATCCCAATATCAGGTAGAAGTAGGGTCACCACCAGGAATTATGACAGGCCAAGTAAGGATCAGCAAGGAGTGAGATCTAGGATTCCATCTGCAGTAGCTTAATACACACCAAGGCTGTTGAACCAGACAAAGAGTAATCAGAATTTACAATGCTTGCTTTGTGAGTAGGTGGTTTTTTTGTCTACTTTGGGGTGTGTGTAGCCATCCTAAGCCTCCAATTACTTTTCAGTTTCTGCTTCTGCCTCCTCTTCCAAGTTCAAAGAGCAGCTAAGAGGATCTTGCCCTCAGAAAGTGTACAATCTAATACCATGTATTACCAGCATCTCACCATGTCCCCAAACAACTCTGTAAGATACTCGTTTCACACAGACATTGCATTGGTAGAGGGGGTTTCCTCATTGTGAGTCTCATCACAAATGATATCATACCTTCTGTCTGACGTGGGGGAGGGGAAAATACTATCAAATACAAGGTAATGTGGGGTGCAATCCTAGGCAAGTCACTTGCATCCCTAGACAATTCTACAAATCTCCAAATTATAGATGAATTGCCAGTCTGCCTCACTGGAGGGAATTTCAGTAGGAATCCCCATATCAAAGAAATCAAAAGTTCAGACCAACAAAAAAAGGACTATCATGAAGCTAGCCAAAGAAATGTGAAAGTGTCAGCATCCTACCACATCTGAAAGAGAATGGGGAAAGACCATGTAGTAAAGTCATCATTGTCCATCTTTTTGGTGTATTCTATGCCTATGATTTTAAGGAGTTTACAGAATAGGCTAATGCATGAAGCTTTCCACAGGATGTATACCATTTTGGGGAACAAGAATATAAGGAAAACTACCCACTTAATCAGACTCCCCAGAACTGCACTAATTTTTCCATAATGAAATCTCTCAGCAGGCTCTCTTGCTTTCCCTCTTTGTTACAGTTCAACAAAGTACTATGTCAGTCGAAATACTTAAAGGTTCAGTACTGCTTTACTGATACATTAGAAAGAATGCTAAGTTAAGAGCTCTCAGCCCTAGTTTTGGATCTCAGCTCCTTTGGTACATCAGACAAGGCATAGCTGCTCTGGGTGTCAGTTTCTTCCTCAGTAAAATGAAAGGGGTGGGGAGAATAGATTAGATGAGCCTTAAGGTCCCTTTCAATCCTATGGTCCTTAACTTGTATATGCCTTCCACACATAGCCTGAGAGTGGGAAGGAGGCTGGTGCCCTTATAGATCAGGAAAACAACTGCTGTCTCCTTGCTATGGAGATAAACTGTTCTGCCTTCACAGTCGTAACATTTTGTTGTTTAGTCATTTTTCAGTTGTGTATGACTCTTTGTGAGCCCATTTGGGATTTTCTTGGCAAAGATACTGGAGTGGTTTGCCATTGCATTCTCTGGTTCATTTTACAGATGAGGAAACTGAGGCAAACAGGGTTAAGTGACTTGCCCAGGGTCCCTTCAAGCACTGACATTTTCTGTGTATGTTCAGTCATTTTTGACTCTTTGTGACCCCATTTTGGCTTTTTTCTTGGCAAAGGTACTAGAGTGGTTTGCCATTTCCTTCTCCAGCACATTTTACAAATGAGAAATTGAGGCAGATAGGGTTAAGTGACTTGCTCAGGGTCACATAGCTAGTAAATGTCCAAGGCCAGATTTTAACTCAAGAAGATGCATGTTTCTGACTCCAGGCCTGGGGCTCTATCCATTATACCACTTAGCTGGTAACATAGAATATATTTAAAATTTTTAAACTAAGGAAATATTATCTCCCCCCCACCCTAATCCAATTCAAGAAACTATTATCATCCATACACTATACGTAGATCATTGTGCTAGGTGTGGGGCAAGGTACAAAGGTCAGACAAGACACAACTCGTTTCCTTCATGAAGTCCCCCTAATGCTCAAGGACTTTTAAAAATAAACATCTTTTTTCTCCTTAATATAAGTCAGAGACCTGATCCTTGCCATATTTGAATTGATTATGCAGGAAAGCTTTCCATGTCCAAAATTAGAAACTACTGGTTTCTTGAAATCTTATCAATGTATACATTATCAGTGTTTCCAAAATAATTGACTTCATCTTTATTCTCTTCATTCTTTGTAATAAAAATCAGTGGAGTGAGACTGAACCTTTGAGTTATGTGTTTTGGCTGTTGAACTGTAGTACTGCAAGGGGAGAAAGGGAGTCTGATTAACTGGGTAGTTTTCCTTATGTATCTATATTCTTCTCAAACATTAAATTTTTAAAAGATGGGGTGACAGAGAGGGACATCTAGAATATTATTGATTTCCTTCCTGTGTTACTTTTTTTTTTTTGCTTGTACTTGTGGTGCAGTATACAGAGTGCTGGGTTTGGAGTAAGAGGACCTGTGATTAATTCCTGGTGCTGCTGCTACTTACCTGTGAGACCAAACCATTTATATCATCTGAGCCTCAGATCTTTATCTAGCTGGACGACATGGAGGAGGCTTCTAAGGTCCCTTCTACCTCTAAATCTATGTTCTGTGTTATAATGTTCTGTCCCATCCACTTCAAAAAAGGAATTGTTCTCTCAACCTGAAGCATGTTTCTTTGTTAATTTAATAACCCGTTGTCGCTTTTGTTATTATTTTAATAGTATTTTATTTTTTCCCAATTACATGTCAAGACTTTTTTTAGCATTCATTTTTACAAGATTTTTGAGTTTCAAATTTTTCTCCTTCCCTCCCTTCTTCCTTAAATGACCCAGGGCATCTTATATAGGTTATACATGTGTTATCATGTAAAACACATTTCCATATTAGTCACAGTAAGGGAGAAGAAACAGATCAAAAGAAAACAAACATGAAAAAGAATAAAGTGAAAAAATATGCTTCGATCTGTAGTCAGAGTCCGTCTTTATCTGGATGTGGATAGCATTTTCACTTTGTGAGTCCTTTGTCCTTTTCTTTGCTGAGAAGAGCAGGATCATTTATAGTTGGTCATCACACAATGTTGCTGATACTGTGTACAATGTTTTCCTGTTCTGCTCATTTCACTTTGTATCAGTTCGTATAAGTCTTTCCAGGTTTTTCTGAAATCTGCCTCTCCATCATTTCTTACTGCACATTAGTATTTCATAACATTCATATTCCACAGCTTATTCAGCCACTTCCCAATTGATTGGCATCTTCTCAGTATCCAATATTTTGCCACCATGAAAAGGGTTGCTATAAATATTTTTGCTCATGTAGGTCCTTTTCCCTTTTTGTGATTTCTTTGGGATGCAGACCTAATAGTGTTATTGCTAGATCAAAGGATATGCACAGTTTGGTTGCTCTTTGGGCATAGTTCCAAATTGCTCTCCAGAATGGTTGGATCAGTTCACCACTCAACCAACAATGCATTAGTGTCCCAATTTCCCTACATCCTTTCCAACATTTATCATTTTCTTTTTTTGCCATATTAGCCAATCTGATAGTTATGATGGGGCACCTCAGAGTTGTTTTAATTTGCATTTCTCTAATCTAAAGTGATTTAGAGCACTTTTTGATATGCCTATAGATAGCTTTTATTTCTTCATTTGAAAACTGCCTGTTCATATCCTTTAACCATTTATCAACTGACTCTATTGAATCCCTTATGTTTTCTTTTCCCTTTTTACCTGTTTATGTTTCTCTTGGGTCTTGATATTTGAGGTCAAATTTTTGGTTCAGTTCTGGTTTTCTCTTTGTGAAAGCCTGAAATCCTTCTGTTTCACTGAATAATCATTTCCCCGCCCCCCCCCCCCCCGATGTATTGTGCTTAATTTTACTGGATAAGTGATTCTTTGTTGTAGTCCTAGCTCATTTGCCTTCTGGAATATCATGTTCCATGACCTCAGATATTTTAATGTTGCAACTGCTAAGTCCTGTGTAATTCTGATTGTGACTCCCCAATATTTGAATGGTTTCTTTCTGGCCACTTGCAGTATTTTTAGCTTGACCTGATAGTTCTGCATTTGGCTATAATGGTTCTTGGACTTTTATTTTGGGATTTCTTTCCTGAGGTGATCAGTGAATTCTTTCAATGCCTATTTTGCCCTCTGGTTCCAGGATAACGGGGCAGTTTTTCCTGAATAATTTCCTGAAAGATGCTGCCCAGGTCCTCCTTTTAATTATGGCTTTCAGGTAGTACAATGATTCTGACACTGTCTCTCCTGGATCTATTTTCCAGGCCAGTTGTTTTTCCCATGAGGTGTTTTACATCTTCTATTTTTTTTCATTCTTTTGGATTTGTTTGATTGATTCTTGATGTCTCATAGAGTCACTATATTCCCCTTGACCAGTTCTAACTTTTAAGGACTTGTTTTCCTCAATTAGTTTTTGTTCTTCCTTTTCCATTTGTCCAGTTGTACTTTTTAAGGAGTTGTTTTCTTCAGTGGATTTTTGTCTCTTTTTTCTGTTTGGGCAATTCTACTTTCTAAGCTGTTTTTTCCCCAAGTTGTTGACTCTTTTTTCATAATTCTCTTGCATCACTCTTTCTTTTCCCAATTTTTCTTTTGCCTCTCCTATTCTTCAGCTTCTATTTGAGCTCTTCCATGAGTTCTCTCTGGCCTTGAGACCACTTTCCATTTTTCTTTGGGGTTTTGCCTATAGGTGTTTTGCCATTGTTATCTTCTTCTGAGTTTACGTCTTGATCTTCCCTGTCACCCTAATCACATTCTGTGGTCAGAGTTTTGTTGTTGTTCTTTGCTAATCTTTGTTGGCCTTTTTCCTTTTTTTTTAAATTTGAAGTCTGCTCCTTGGGGTTGGAGGGGCACTGTCTCAGGCTTTTTGTGCCAGAGCAGTAGGTCCTGGCTGTTTACCTTGTGTTGCACTGATGTTTCCCAGAAGCCCATGGGGGACCCTAGTGTCTACTCCTGTGCTGAGGGGGTGTGGTGGTGGTGGGTGCTGCTGGAGGCCATAGGGGTCTGGCAGCTTACCTAGTGCTGAGCCAGGGTCCTAGTCCTGGTGTCTGGCATGTGCTGAGTCTTGTGGGGTATTTCTGTGTTTCCCTGGGGCTACACTGAAGAACATGGTGGTCTGGCCACCGGTGGCCACATCTTCATACAAGGTTATGTTGAAGTAAGTGGCTGGACTGGTGCTGGCAGCTGCCTGCTTGCTTAGGCACCCATAGGGTTCGCATCTACCTATTTGCCTGGTTGTACACTGAAGCTCATGGTGGTTCTCAGAGCTGGAGTGTCTGCCTGGTCCCCGGGCTATGCTGAGGTATTTGCGCGGGTGGTGTCCTGGTGTTGGCATTTGCCTGCCCCACCACATTGGGGTTTAGGATCTATTGCTGGCTTGCTGAGGTGGGGCTTGCTCCTGGCTTGCTGAGATACTTCAGGCCCTGGTCCATGCTTCTGTTTTACTTGAGTGAGACAGACCTTTTCTGTTGATCTTCCAAGTTTCTCAGGCTCAAAGGTTGTTTCACCCCATCTTTTTGCTGTCTCTGCTGTTCCAGGATTTGTTTTGGGGCTCTATTTTATGATTATTTGAAGGTAAATATGGGAGAGTTACAATGATTTATTGCTTGCTTTGCCATCTTGGCTCTCAGAAGTTCCAACTGTTCTTATTTTTTAAGTGTTTGTGTGTGTCCAGATAAGCGGTGGGGGAGATTTCACTTTTACATTTACTTACTAATTTCTCTCTAATTTGGGTGTTAACCTTGACCTTGGATGAATACAATCATCTTTTGGTATCAATTTCCTTCCTGTCCATGGGAGAATTTTATACAAAATTCCTATCTAATTGCCTCTTTTGCACATACCCACTGTTTATTTTCATTTAATGCCTACCTCAGTCCATCACAACCTATAATTGTCTACCTAAATAATATTTTTTAAGACTTAGTACTCCCAGACCCCAAAATGATTTAGATTAAAAACTGCAGTGGATAGTTTAGTGATCTGTGACTCAAGCCTGAAATACTTAGACCTCTTGGAACCATAAAACTTCTGATGCTTTCCATCCTTCCAGGCTGGATGAATGAAGTGGATAATAGTCTTCTAGATTTGGAGGGAATCTTACTAAATATTAAAGAGAAGATTTGTTTGGGCGTTCTTTATTTAGTATTTATCAGTGTTATTCTAACACCCCATCAGTGCCCCCTCCAACCCAGTTCCTTCTCTTTTGTGTGCTATGTACTTGTATGTACATGTACATTAATACCCTTCTTTACTACCTTCCAGCCCCGCCCCCCGGTGGCACTTTGTAACTGGGCCTACAATCAGGAAGACCTGAGTTCAAATGTAGCTTCAGATACTTGCTAGCTGTATCACTTCAGGCAGGTCACTTAACATATGTTTGTTAACATACAGTTCACAAACTGTAAGGAAACTGGTGTAGTTTCCTCAACTGTAGAATGGTAGCAAGAACAGCGCCTACTGCTCATGGGTGTTGTAAGGATCCAGTGAGAATATTTGTAAAATGCTTCGCTTGGTTCCTTATGGATTATAAGTTCTTGTTTCTTTCCATCCTTTCCTTCCTATTACTCCACAAAATGACTTGGTTTCAAGAATATATAAGTATTACGTATATCGTATGTAAAATGTCTCAGGATAAAAGTTAGGCTATATCTATGTCTAATTAGCTCACTTTCTTCCAAAACTGTAATAGTATGAATATTAATTAATATTTTAAAAAGTATTACAAGAAATCAATTTCAGGGAAATAGGAAAACTTGAGAAAGTGCCACGAGACAGCAAATGAGTGCTCATGTCTACTTCCGTGCTATGTGCATTTGTAGTATATAGCACAGAATCATTCTTTCTAATTAATACCCCTCCTTCTTATACTTGTTGTCACTCTTTGCTTCTTGAAAATGACTTTGTACTCATTTGTATTTTCTTCATATTTACTTGTATGTACCTTGTATCCTATCAATAGAATGTAAGCTCATTGAGAGGGCAACTGTTTTATGTTTGGTTTTTGCATCTCCAATACCCTCTTCAGTGCTGGGCACATAGCACACACTTCATAAGCATTTGCTGAATTGAGTTATTCAGAGTAGATGATGAGAAGATGGGCCAAGATTCCAGAATGTTGGAAGAAGGGCAAAGATACTTTAGCATTTGTTTTTTGCTTCACTTAGGTTGCATGTACTCCTTTCACAGAACACATCTCACAGTACTGGGGTGGTAGGAAAACAAACAAACAAACCTGGATGGCATCATAGGTTGAGTAACTCCTGAAATCATGTTCCTAAGATTCTTGATTCACACCAGTGCTTTCTTTTTTCAATGGCAAGGAAAGGAAAGGTCAACGTCTTAAATTTTTAAAGAAATGGTAAATAACTTGAGTTTTATAAATGTGTCAGAGTTAGGGAGGCATAGTGGAAGGAAAACCAGATTTGAACTCAGAATTTAAGCATTTAAGCTCACTGGACCTCACCTCTTGGCTTAGGTAACCTTTAAAATCTCCTTTAGTTCTGCTGTACTTGGTGCCTTAGGGAGTTTCTCAGTAATGATACAAGATGAGAATGTGAGTGCTCTTAAATCATGGTTGGATTCCTCGTGGTGCTGCTAATCCCTACATCCGCTACTTCTGTAGCCCTAGAGAGATGGGACTGGATCAACGGCAACCCAAGCCAAGACTAGTTCCACTCTACCTTTCCAGCTTTATCTCATGACTCCCCTTCACATATTTAACATTCCAGGGAAACTGTATGACTTTGTAATCTCCCCTTCCCCACCCCTGCCATTCTCTTCATGTCTTCTCTCATCTGTATACTCATCACAACCATGCTCCAAGCTGAGACTGAGCTCCCCTCCTCTTTTCTATCTTTATCTGTTTAAGCTCCACCTTTCCTTCAAGATTCAACTCAGGTGCCACCCATTCATTGTTTTCTCTTATTCATAATATTTGGTCTGGATTTCTCCTTTGCATTTACCTCACATTGTCTTCTGTTATAGTTATTTATGTACAGGGCACATACCCCTTTCCCTTCTCCCACTCCTCATTAGATTAGAAACTACTTGGGAAAAGGGTATGTCAATATCTATTTTCCTATTCCTAATCCCTTCTACTGTGCTTTGCACAGATACTTAAAACAATCCATTTGCAGTGTGCCAGTGCTCAGAATTCAAAGTAAAAGAAAAAGCAGTCTTCATTAAAGGGATATAACAAATATAAATCAATGCATTCTAGAAAAATACACAGTTGATGGAAGGTAACCTTAGAAGGACAGTGGCACTAGCAGCTGAAGAGACCAGGAAAGTCTTTCTGGAGGAGGTGGCACTTGAGCTGAGAGTCTTACAGGAAACTAAGCATTCTCAGCTATTGAGAAGGAGAGCATTCAGGCAGTAGGGAACAGCTGGTGCAAAGGTGTGGAGATATGTGTAAGGAAGAGCAAGCACATATTATGTGGATAATTAGTTATCTACTTGTTGTCTCCCCTATTAGAATATGATATCCTTGAGGTCAGGAACTGTTTTTGCCTTTCTTTGTATCCCAGTGCTTAGTACAGTGCCTAGCACATAGTAAATGCTTATTGACTAACTAGCAGACTTTTAGGGAGACCATGATTTTAAGAAACAACCTTTAACAAACAACATTATCTGTAAATAACCCCGGAAATTACATTTTTAGTAGTCCAACCAAACAAACATTTATTAACCACCTACTGTATGAAAGACACAATATTTTTGTACAGTATGTAAAGGATAAGTAGTTGTAAATTGGTCCCTTCTAGTGTAGTCAGTGAGTGATATATCTCAGTAGCATCAGTTTGAGAAGCAAAGGACAGTGTTTTAACAATCCAGCTAGCAGCTTCTGTGGGGGCATAAGATCCACCCACAGCCAGCACCCAGGAGATTGCTGGCACGCTGGGAAAGCACAGGTTCTTTTTATCTGCTTAAACAAGGAAAGCACGGTGAAGGGGTTGACCAGCTTTCTTTAATGCAGCATTCAGTTAGTTCAGGGGAGCATACAGACAAGCATCAACAGACTGACCAAATACAGACTACATTCAGTTAGTTCAGGGGAAAAAACAGCCAGCACCCTGAACTTTAGGACATTCATTTAGTTCAGGGGAAAAACAACCAGCACCCTGAACTTCAGAATAAAATACAAACAAATTATAAATATCAACAGACAGACCCAATACAATTTATAGTTACCAACATCTAGGTTCAGCCTGAGAGCTCGGACTGGCCCAGAGTCACTCTCGCCACTGCTGCTGCACCAACTGGAAAAGAAAAGGGATCTTCAAGCTGTCTTCTCCCCTCTTATAGAGTTTTTGACATCATCAAGCGCCACCTGAATGACCAGGGCCGATTGGTTCTTGAGTTGGCCCCTCCCCTCAGCCAGCCCCATGAATCATCACACAGGAAGTTCTCTGCTCCCAGGCATGGGTCTCTGGGCTTCCTGCCCCGGAAGAGAAGCAGCAGACCCAGCACCCGGCAAGGCTCAATGAGATAAACTGAGTCACTCAAAGAAAACAAAGGCCACTGTGGCCACAGACAGTAGCATATATGGAGACAATTCTTCAAAACTAGCAGAGACACTCATTTATCTGAGAAAAGAATGATTATGTCTGAAAGTTGGAGGAAGAATTAAATATATCTCAGAGGTCCATTGCCACATTGTGTGTGTGTATGTGTTTGTATGTACATGATAAAGACAGAGAGACAGAGAGGGGGGAAGGAAGAACAGAGGGAGGTAGCGATGAAGGAAAAGAAGGGGAGAAAGGAAGGAATAAATAATAGATTCTCAGAACTAGAAGGAACCTTAGAGGCTTTCTAATACAGCTGACTCATGAACAAGAATCATCTTTCCAGTATATCTGACAAATTATCATCCAGCCTTTGCTTGAAGACTTCCAATGAGGGGAAACATACTACTGCCAAGGCTGCTGACTCCACTTGGCCCTTCCCCACTCTGGCTGCCTGCCTCCAAATGCTTTCTTCTTAATCCATGGTGCCCTGAACTGAATGTAGCCCTCCAAATGGGGTCTGGCCAGAACTATCATCTTCCTTCTGAACATTGTGACTCTATAAAAATGTTCTCAGAAATTTAAGACAAATAAAATTAGCTTATCAATTAACAAATAGCATGTGAACGCTATAGTTTGTTTTTTTTTTTTGGAGCTGAAAGGGAACTTAGAGCAGACTCATCTAGTCCAACCTTCTCATTTTGCAGATAAAAAAACTGAAGCAGAGAAGACTTCACCCAAGGTCATATAGTCAATAAATAAGTGGTTGCATCAGGTCTAGAACCTTTGTCTCCTGATTCCTAGGCCAGTGCACTTTCTACCACACCACATTGCTATAGCAAATAATAAGTGAAAAAGACATGTCCCCTCAGAGTTGAGAATAGGGAACTATTAAAAGGAGGTCATGTACAGGGTGTCCCAAAAGTTTTAGTGCAGTTCATTTTTTAAGCTTAAGAATTCACTAAGACTTTGGGGAAACCAGGAGCAGCTGGTGCAAAGGTGTGGAGATGTGTGTAAGGTGTAAGTGTTACACCAGTATGTTTGTGTGTGTGTGTGTGTGTGAGAGAGAGAGAGAGAGAGAGAGAGAGAGAGAAGCAAGCATTTATATTGTGCCTACTATGTGTCAGGCACTGTGCTAAGTGCTTTACAAATATTATTGCATATTATTGCATGATAACCATGCTGGAGGAGGGGGTAGGTCCTATTATCATCCTCATTTTACAGTTGAAGAAACTGAGAAAGACCGGTTAAGTGACTTGCCCATGATCACGCTGTTAGGAAGTTTCTGAGGTCAGAGTTGGACTCAGGTTTTCGTGACTCTAGGCCTACACTTTATTGCATCACCAAGCTGCCTCTTCTGTCTCTCTCTGTCTCTCCCCATATATATGTATACATATACATATGTGCAGACATGTACATATATACATACTCTCATATATAATCTTTATTCATATATGTACACACGTATAGATATTTCTGGGCACAAATATATAAGCCTAACAAGACAGGGAGATACAAAAGGGGAGCATATTTTGTTAATTATGTGAAATTATAAGCTGCCTTATGAAGTACAGGTAATTCACACCGACATGTTAATGAAGCAAGTGCTAGCTAGGGTCAAATTCCCACCTTCTTCAAATGTACTAACAGCTCCAGAAGTTTGAAACTGCTGGGAATGGTTGAAAAGTGATGGGTCTGTGATATGCTAATGGATTTAAATGGTTTATGGGTAAATTTCTGGGTGTTTGAGAGAACTCCACTAGTACTTCAGTGGATAATTGCCCTCTTCTCTAAACAGGGCCAAATGGACAGTACCACATGGCAAAGCTCCAGGGCCCCCAGGCTTCAGTTTGTGAACTGAGCGGAGATGAACATTTATTACTTAAGCTGGTGACAAGCTTTTCACTTGGGTCTGGCTTTGTTTTCCGTGTCTGACTGAATGAGCAACTGAAGTCTTGGGCTTATTGGTTCTGATTGTCGACTTGTCAGGCGCCAAAGGAGAAAGTAAGGACTGGTGGATGTTTTCTGTGTAAAACAATTGCTATTCCTTTCCCAATTTTCCTCTCCTTGAAGTTGGAGAACTGGGTGTCTAGACTAATGATTTGATCAGTATAGGGAGCTACAAATGTAGAAACTCCCTCCACTGAAGCAGATTGGAAACTCATTTATAACACCAAGTCAGTGAGGGTGTTTTCTTGGAAGCCCTAAGAGTTTAAATGATTTGCTTACCATCACATGCCTTGTATATAGAGATAGGATGTGATCTCATGTGTTCAAGACTCTAGGCACCAGGTAATACAATGGATATAACATTGGACCTGCTGTCAGGAAGAACTGAGTTCAAATCCAGCCTCAGACACTTCCTAGTTGTGTGGCCCTGGACAAGTTGCTTAGCTTCTTTCAGCTTCCATTTACTTATCTATAAAAAGGGGGTCGTGATAGTACCTAACTCCTCAGGTTGTTGTAAAGATAAAATGAGATGATGCTTATAAATTACTTTGCAAACTTTAAAATGCTATATAAGTGCCAGGAATGCTAGCTATTCCTGATTCCAAGGCTAGACTTTTTGGCACTACTATATATACCCTGCCTATAATCAAAAGTGATAGGTTTAATGACTTTTTAAGAATAGGACAGTCCCATTGCCCAGGATGCCCTTTTAAAACTTCCTGAAGATCTCTAGAGTTTAAGTAGCCCAAGTAACAAAATCATAGACTCATAAATCTGGAAGAGACTTTAGAGGTGAATTAGTCATGTTACACAGGGAGAAACTGAGGCCTTCAGAAGTTAAGTAACTTTCTTCTTGTGACTTGAAACTACATTAATTTCATGTAGCTAGGATTAGAAAGTCTTGTGTTCTTGGTAGAAAGAGGAAGAACTTGAGCATCTGTAGCCCAGACTTGCTCGTGAATAGAAAAAGCAGAATAAAGTCTATTAATTGCATAGCTAAAAAGAAATCTCTGTAAAAGTTCTCATGTATGTAAGTGTGGGTATGTTTTGCAGTTCAAAATACAGTCAGCAAAAAAAGAAAAGAAAAGAAAAATGCATTTGCACTGCGAGGAAACCAATGTCTTTGAAATTGAATACCCCTGCTATTGGCATATCCATGCCTGAAACCCAACTGCAGCTATTAGCATCTACCTCATGTTTACATTGGAAATCTCTCTGTGTGCATATAGAGTTTGTTCTCTTATGAAATCATGTCTCTAGGGAAGGATAATTTAAAGCCATTTCCGTTTGTTATGTCTGAGCTGAATGAGACTATTAGGGCTTGTTAACGCTGGATAAACTTGAGCCCTATAACTACCTTCATCTGCGGATTAGAGCATCTGTCCAACAAATTGCATTCTGATGTTTGCAGAATGAGGGCTAAGCAAGAGAGAGCCTTTTAAAATTAGTATTCTATCACCATGATTGGGCCAGGAATCACAGTCTTGAGTTTCATCTCTCCTTGGTACACTAGAGAAGATTTGACTTTTGGAGGAGCCAGTTCCAGATGTAATTGACACAGAATCCACATCTGCCTGTTATATGACACTTTGGCAAAGCATTCGGTGCCCATCAATTGAAAACTGCTGGCTAAGCATTTCTGGTAGGGACTAGGGGTGTAGCTTAATTCACTATTGCACTGAGTGTGAAATAATCTGTGTGGTCCTTAGTTATGAAGAATTTTATTTCAAAGCTGTTCTGCTATATGGTAACCTTATGACAGGTGGATATAATAAAATAATTTTTCTGTCATACCATATACTGTCAAGTAAATTTAGTTGAATGAAGAGAGGTAGCTTTCCCCAACTAATTAAAGGACAACAAAAGTCATAACAACGTACTATTTACAAAGTACTTTCTTCAGAATTTTTATGCTTGTTTAACATGAAAAAACTGAGGCACGTTTATGTACTCAGGGCTATATAACAGTTAGTTGATGTGGAACCCAAGTGGGGATATACTGGTAAATGTTTAACAATTGGATTTCTGGAGAGAAAGAATGTACTCATGACACACTTTTAATTTTAATATGTATTTTAAAAAAAGAAAAAAAGTTTGATCTGTATTAGTAACATTTTTGTCATTACTTTCTTACATCTAAGCAATTAACAAAACAATAGATGGAACTCTGATTTTTGTTATTTGTCAGTTTCCAAGGTCTAAATGCTCATACTGAAAATTTAATAATCTCTTTAGGAGCTAAACTTCTTTGAGCCAGCCCCAGCACACACTGAACCCAGGTCTGCTGACTTGAGTTCCAAATCAGTGCTTTTGCCAGCATCCTACACTGTCCTTCCAATTGCCCTAACATATATAGCTGTCCTAATCCCATTTCAATCACTTATCTATTGAATCTATTCACCCCTTTTATTTGTGCATAATATAAATATGTAATTACTTTTGTACTCATTCATATTCTCCAGTGTAAAAAATTAACCAACACTTATTAAGGTCCTGCTGTATATACAAGGAAGTATGTTAGGTGTTAGGGATAAAAAGAGAAACGAAATCATCCCAGTCCTCAAGAAGCTTTCATTTATAATACTGCCTGCTATTTTATTATCTTTTTTTGGGTTGTGGGTGTTAGGAAGACAAGAACTAGGTCTACCTAGCTAGGTTTCTATAGTAAGGTAGCACAGTCCCACTTCTTAATCAGTGCTTGGATGCTGATTCTGTAACTTATGAAGCCATGTGAATTAAAGAATAAGAAATAGCCAATGTATTTAGAGCAGGATTGCCTTTCTTCATGCTTTTTGTATTGCTAGTTATACCTCCAACCAAAACTTGCCGCAGTCAACACTTCAAAAAAAAGTTTTTCCTGTAACGGACTTGGAAAACATTAATAAACAAACATCTTCATATTTAATTAAAAAAAACCCAGAAAAACAGGTTTGTATGTGAAGCTGTGAATCTCTGTTTCATACGGCTTGCATTATTAAAGTATCAATCACATTTAACATCACGGTACCCACGCTGCCATTATTGAATGAATTGTTTCCTCCATTTTGTTCAGTTTTCTGTTATGTGTTTTTAAAGTAGAACACTAATGTGTTTTCTTTTCTTCTTTTTTCTTATCATTATCACTAACCCCCAACTCTTCGCTGCCCACCTGCCAAATTCTTTCCCTCTTCCCAATGAAATGAAAGCCCTCTCCTGTAACAAATAATCAAGCAAAGGAAATTTACACATTGGTCATATTTGAAAATGTTAGTCTCATTTTGTAACCTATATTAGATATAGCTTGCTTGTACTTAGTTGTTTGCATGTTGTCTCTTCTATTAGACTATGAACTCCTGGAGAACATGGACTGGCTTTGAGCTTAATAAATGTTTACTGACTGACAACCTATAGTTTATCACTTCTCAGTAAAGGGAGGTGAAACATGATTCATCATTGTTCAGAGTTCTTAAGTCTTTCAAAGTTGTTTTCCCCTGCAACATGATAGTCATAAAAATTGCTCTCCCAGTTCTGCTCACTTTCTTCTGCATCAATTCATACAAGTCTTATCCAGTTTTTCTGAATCCATCCATCAATAGATCAAAGCCTCTCTTCGGCTTATACCATAATTTGTTCAGCCATTTCCCAAGTAATGAACACCTACTTTGTTTCCAATTTATTGCCACAGCAAAGAAGTGCTGCTATAAATACTTGTGTCCATATAAGTCTTTTCAGTCTATCTTTGAACTCTCTGGGGTATTTACCTAGTAGTGATATTTGGGGGCCAAAGGAAAGGGTGTAGCTCCAAATTGTTTTCCAGAATGGTTGGACCACTTCAAAGCTTCATCAACAGTGTGTTAGTGTGCCTATCTTCCCATAACTCCTCCAACAATTGTCTTTTTCTCTTTTTTTGGTCATTTTCCCCAATTTGATGAGTGTGAGGTGGATCTTCAGAGTTGTTTTAATTTGCATTAAAATTATTAGTGATTTCACTCCAATTATTTTTCTGTATTTAGTTCAGGAAAGAAAGGTTTGTAGTTCTATTCATAGAACTCCTTTATGTGTTTTGTTAAGTATACTCCCAGATATGGTCTACATTCCAAAATTATTTTGAATTTTATTTTATTTTATATCTCTTCTTACTGGCCTTTGTTGGTGGTATAGTCTTTTGATTTTGTGAGCTTATTTTGCACCTTACTACATTATTTTGAAGTTATTGCATTTTTTCAGTTTATAACAGTTATATATCTATGAATCTCTAAATCTTCATATAATCTGCAAAAAGCAATAATTGTATTTCTTCTTTGCCTATTTTTATTCTTTCTTTTTTTGCTTGTCCTGTTAGTAAACATTTTAAGATACTTGGAAGAGTTGGTGGGTTTCATTTTTGTGCTGCCTTTGTCTCAAGCCCCCACTTATCTTAAACACAACATGTCCAAAACTGAATCCATCATCTTTCTCCCCAAACCCTTCTCTTTTCCCAATTTCCTTATTACCATCGAGGATACCACCATCCTCCCAATAACCCAAGCTCTTCACCCAGATGGTATGCTCAGCTCTTCTTTCTCTTTCTTTTTTTCTTTTCATTTATTTTATTTTTGAATTCCATGTTTTATTATTTAATATTTTTTAGTTTTCAGCATTGATTTCCACAAGATTTTGAGTTACAAATTTTCTTCCCATTTCTACCCTCCCCCCACTCCAAAATGGCATATATTCTGATAACCCCATTCCCCAGTCAGCCCTCCCTTCTGTCTCCCCACTTCCCTCTCCCCCCCATCCCTTTTCCCCTTACTTTCTTGTAGGGCAAGATAGAGTTCTATGCCCTATTGCCTGTATATCTTATTTCCCAGTTGCATGCAAAAACAACTTTTTTTGAGCTTTGTATTAGGAGGGCAGAGTTTATAATCTCAAAGAGGATCATAAACATGTCTGAAAGGTTCGGAACCGCCAGATATAAGAAACTCTCAAAGTAGAAGGCAGAAGAATCAAAACATATATTTAGGCTCCACAGTAACCAACCCATGAACCAGCATCCCCATTTTGACATATTAATGAAAAGTTTCCAGGCCCAATAAATACGCCTTGAAAGAGTAACCAGGAGGCTACAGAGAAGCATGATTGTGTAAAGCAAAATCATGCTTCCCCCTCTATGGTAAAAAGATTACCCACTGGCCTGAAGTCTTTGTTCAGCTTCCTCCCGTAGGTCAGCTCTGCTACTGGCAGCTCCTGCTTCAGCTGTGGCAGCCTCTGGCTCCAACGGGAGCTGCTTTTAACCATCCAGCTTCTGCGGGGGGGGGGGGGGGGGGGGGGGGGGGGGGGGGGGGGGGGGGGGGGGGTGTAAAGTACGCCGGGGAAAGCACAGGTTCTTTCAATCTGCTTAAGCAAGGTGAAGGGGTTGACCGGGAAAGCACAGGTTCTTTCCATCAGCTTAAGCAAGGGAAGCAAGGTGAAGGGGCCGACAAGCTTACTCCAGTCCAACATACAAACAGCATTCAGTTCAGGGGAAAAAGCCAAACTAGTCAAGGGCACTTGTTGACTAAGTGCTAAGGAGCCCATTTTTGGTTGCCAATACAAGCTTCTACTTTTAAAACTTTGAGTTCCAAATTCTCTCCCCTCTTCCCTCCCCACTCACTCTCCCTAAGAAAGCAAGCAATTCAACATAGGCCTCACATGTATCATTATGCAGAACACTCCCATAAATAGTCATGTTGTGAAAGACTATATTTCCCTCCATCCTATCCTATCCCCCTCTATTTAATTTTGTCCCTTGACCATGTCCCTTTTCAAAAGTGTTTGCTTTTGATTACTTCTTCCCCCATCTGCCCTCCCTTCTATCATTCCCCCTTTTTTATCCCCTTCCCCCTACTTTCATGTGGGGTAAGATACCCAATTAAGTGTGTATGTTATTCCCTCCTCAAGTCAAATCCTATGAGAGTAAGATTCACTCATTCCCCCTCACCTGCCCCCTCTTCCCTTCCAGTGAACTTCTTTTTCTTGCCACTTTTATGTGAAATAATTTACCCCATTCTATCTCTCCCTTTCTCCCTCTCTCAATATATTCCTCTCTCATCCCTTAATTTTATTTTTATTTTTTTAGATATCATGCCTTCATATTGAACTCACCCTGTGCTCTTTGTCTTTATCTATATATCTATATCTATAAATATGGATGTATGTATGTATGCATGTATGTATGTATATTCCCTTCAACTACCCTAATACTGAGAAGGGTCTCATGAATTACACACATCATCTTTCCATGAAGCAATGAAAGCAAAACAGTTCCACTTTAGTGAGGCCCTTATGATTTCTCTTTCTTGTTTACCTTTTCATGCTTCTCTTGATTCTTGTGTTTGAAAGTCATATTTTCTATTCAGCTTTGGTCTTTTCACTGAGAAAACTTGAAAGTCCTCTATTTTATTGAAAATCCATACTTTGCCTTGGAGCATTATACTCAGTTTTGCTGCGTAGGTGATTCTTGGTTTTAATCCTAACTCCTTTGACCTCTGGAATATCATATTCCAAGCCCTTCGATCCCTTAATGTAGAAGCTTCTAGATCTTATGTTATCCTGATTGTGTTTCCACAGTACTCAAATTATTTCTTTCTGGCTGCTTGCAGTATTTTCTCCTTGACCTGGGAATTCTGGAATTTGGTGACAATATTCCTAGAAGTTTTCTTTTTGAGATCTTTTTCAAGAGGTGATCGGTGGATTCTTTCAATTTCTATTTTCCTCTCTGCCTCTCTTCTTTCTCTTTCACCCAATCATTTGCCAAGTTTCTGCCTTTGTAAAATCTCTCATATAAGCCTCCTTCTCTCTTCTGACCCTACCACAACGATGGTGCAAATCTTCATTGGCTCATGCCTGATCTATTGCAGTAGCCTAATGGCTGTTCTCCCTGCCTCCACTTCATCCTTTACTCAGATGTCAGATTAATCTTTCTAAAGTACAAGTCTGACCCTGTCAAGCTATTACCAGCAGTATCAAATATTAATGCCTCTGTTTGGCATTTACCTGGCTCCTTCCTACCTTTCTAGTCTTCTTACATCTTACTCCCCTCCATGCACTCCCTGTACCCTGTGATGCAATGGCAGACTGGACATTCCATCACCTGACTCCAAACATTTTTTCAGGCTATCCCTCCTTCCTAGAACTTTGTCTCACAACCTCCTGGCTTCCCAAGTTTCCTTTATCTAAAATCTCATCTCCTCAAGAAGCTTTCCTGGGCCTCCTTAATTTCAGTCCTTTCCCACTGAGATCATCTCTGATTTGTCTTGTATCTATTTTGTTTGTATATAGTTGTTTGTGTGATTGTTTCTCCCAATAGAATGAGAGCTCCTTGAGAGCAGCGACTATTTTGTTGTGATATTCTTGTCATTGTTTTTGTCTTTCTTTGTATCCCTAGAAGTTAGCACAGTACCTGACACATAGTAACTACTTACTATTATTAACATTAATAAATGCTTCTTGACTTGACTTGACCTACTGGCTGTGTATCGCTCCCTACCCCACCCCTCTATTGCTAGGTTCTAGTGATTAGCAGCCCAGTTCCATTTAGATACTTAACAGCAATAAGCTTTTGAAGGGGATATTTACTTCAAGATATAGCAGGAATACATGTATAGGCATTTCCTTCAACACTTTGGGGGCATACAACCCCCTATACCACCTTGGTCTCTGGGGCAGTAAACTCAACCTAACTTAGTTCCTACCTAAAACTAGACCTGCCAAGTTTATGTCTAGATTTGACATCTCTGCTGGATGAGTCCTTGTATCAGCTTCTGCTGGGATAGAGGCCCAAGGGTCTCCCTGAACGATGCTCCCTGCTCTTCCAGGACATGATTTCAATACTTGACCTGAACTCTTATTCCTAGATTACCATGGCTTACTTTCCTGGCCTTTTGAAACTTCCTAAGTCAGAAACACCACACTCTTCATCTAAAACAGACAAGGACAAATACAGAGGCCAGATTCCTTGAGTCTTATTTCTTGAGTCTGCATGGTTGCAGCAGGCTTCTGAATCACCTAGACCTCCTATACCCATAGTGCTACAGGTTTCTGGCCTTCTTGGATTGTTCCATATGAAGGCTCATTAACTAGGGCTTGGGTTAGCTTCTGCTTCTCTTGTAATGACTCCTGTCTCAGTATCCTCAGGCTTCTGGATATCCATGTAAACCACCCTGCAGTATGAGTGGAAGGGCTTATTCTATGCCCTTTGGTCTTCTTGATCATTATTTTTTATCATTATTCACAGCTGGTGGGCTTCCTGGATCTTTGCCGGAATGAATTTAGGGGAGCTAGACTTTTTTATGACATTTTTAAAACATTATTTTAACCCCAAGATGCCAGGAATCAACTCAATCATTTCTGAATAATCACTAAATATAACCATATGGTCATAGAATCCTAGAATTTTAGATCAGGAGGGCTCTTTTAGAATCAAGTTCAGTGTTTCCCAACCCAGCCGGCCTGGAGACTGCTAAAATTGCTAAATTTCAAAGAAGGGACACCAATTCAAGTCAACAAATATTGATTTAAATTGATACAGGAAGAAAGACGAGGGAGAGTAGGTTTGGTTTTGTTAATCTATATAGTTTAAGAAAAAAGGACTTTTTAGGATAAAAGTTAGTAGAATAAAAAAAATTCAGTGCCCACTCACTATATTCAAGGCACTGTATTAAGCTCCAGGAATAAAAAGACAAAACAAAATACATTCCCTGCCTTCAAAGAGTTTATATTCTATGAGATCCTAACAAGTAATAATCTAGCTCAGCCCTTCCCACCCACAGACTATTCTGTTTTTTCGACTATTCTGTTTTGACCCCTGTTCCCTTAGAAACTGTATGATTCTATAAAATAGAATGGACAAGAGGTTTTATTACATAGTTTCTGAGCTAAATTCCCTTTTTTCTTGTCCATATTCCTTTCTCTTTGATTTTGTGGTCTTCAGGAAACTTTTTTTCTTTTTTTATTGATAAAACAAAACCTAGAAAACCACTTTTGCAGTGAAAAATGGTGATGAAGATTAAGTACGCCTCCTTCATGATATTTCCATTGTATAGTTGCTGCTCTTGGATAAGGTCATCTGTGTCATGATCTTGTTGCTTCAAGCTGTTTTCCTTATTTTTTTTTCCAAAGGGGAAGTGCATGAATCCTTTCTGTCCAGCCTTTTCTATAGTTCCTGGTTTAGGTTTAGACAGAAATCTACCCCACCACTTTAAAATAAAGCCTGATCCAATACTCCTTGTAAGAAAGACCTCCCTTGTTACCTTATGGGCATATATCCCAGGAGCACATTTTTACTTTTGTTAGTGGGGTTATCCATTCCCATTCATGCTGAGAATGTTTCCTTTTCTCCTCCTTTATGCTCTTGTCTAAGTAAGCCACTAGGGATCTCACAGGAATCCAAGAAGTTCATTAGATTCATTGTCTCATGGAGTACAAGAGTTATATTGATGGACAGAACACTGCCCTGAGAGTCAGGAGTCCTATGTTTGAGCCATAGCCACAGCTCTGCACTAATTTAGAACGCAAGCAGAGCATAGTGACCTCAATGCTCTAGGGTTTCAGTCTGACCTATAAAATTAAAGGGTTGGACTAGATGATCTGTCTCAATGTTCTGCTCCAGTCTTAAAATTCTGTGTCCCTATTGCCTGCCATTATAGCGTCTACCTCGGTTGAGTAGTTTCCAGGGATGTACACCTCGATAATGAGGTTGACACGTGCATTGCCAGACACAGAGCTAACTCAGTGTTTGGGAGATTCCAAAGGAAAATATAGGAGAGAAGAGATATTAGACTGACTACAAAACTGAAGGTCTGTAGAGTCATTGTGCTGACCTCATTGTTGTATGCCTGTGAAATCTGGGCAGTATACCAGCACCGTGCCAAGAAACTTAATTGCTTCCATTTGATTGTCTTAGGAAAATTCTGAAGATTACCTGGTAGGATAAGATCCCAGACATTGAGGTCCTTTCTTGAACTTGAAACCACCAAGCATTCAAACTCTGCTTCAGAGAGCACAACTCCAATGGGCTGGCCACGTTATTCAAATGCAAAACATATGCTTGCCAAAAATACTATTTTATGGAGAACTCACACAGGGCAAGTGTTCACATGGTAGTCAGAAGTGATACAAGAATCCTCTCAAAGCCTCTCTTAATAACTTTGGAATTGATTGTGTGACATGGGAGACACTGGCACAGAATCGTTCAGCATGGCATGCCCACATCAGAGATGGTGCTGTGCTCTATGAGCAAAGCAGAATTGAAACAACTCAAAGAAAATGCAAGATACAGAAATTTAGAGTATCCACCCCAAATGTTCACATGGATTACCTGTGGTAGAGCCTTCTGAGCTTGTATTGGTCTGATCAGCCACAGTTGGATACATCCGAAACTTGACTCTAGCATAGTGATGTCATTTTGGTCCTCTTTGAGAATGAAGGACTGTATTGGCAACCAAAAATGGGCTCCTTAGCACTTAGTCAACAAGTGCCCTTGACTAGTTTGGCTTTTTCCCCTGAACTGAATGCTGTTTGTATGTTGGACTGGAGTAAGCTTGTCGGCCCCTTCACCTTGCTTCCCTTGCTTAAGCTGATGGAAAGAACCTGTGCTTTCCCGGTCAACCCCTTCACCTTGCTTAAGCAGATTGAAAGAACCTGTGCTTTCCCCGGCGTACCTTACACCCCCGAAGAAGCTGGATGGTTAAAAGCAGCTCCCGTTGGAGCCAGAGGCTGCTACAGCCACAGCCACAGCTGAAGCAGGAGCTGCCAGTAGCAGAGCTGACCTACGGGAGGAAGCTGAACAAAGACTTCAGGCCAGTGGGTAATCTTTTTACCATAGAGGGGGAAGCATGATTTTGCTTTACGCAATCATGCTTCTCTGTAGCCTCCTGGTTACTCTTTCAAGGCGTACTTATTGGGCCTGGAAGCTTTTGATCAATATATCAAAATGGGGTTGCTGGTTCATGGGTTGGTTACTGTGGAGCCTAAATATATGTTTTGATTCTTCTGCCTTCTACTTTGAGAGTTTCTTTTATACGGCGGTTCCGAACCTTTCAGACATGTTTATGATCCTCTTTGAGATTATAAACTCTGCCCTCCTATTACATTTGGCGACCAGGATGGGATCACTAGGTATAAGATCTCTATTTAGAAGCAGAACAATTCCAGAGGAAGAGATGAATATCCCAGGATGGGAGGATCCATTTTATTCCTCCCTAGCAAAAGAATTGGCTAAAAAAGCTGGACCCTGTGAAAACTGGGAACCAAGGCTACGGAGAGGAGATCCTAGGGATTTAGAAAAGTGTTTACAAGAAGTTGGGATTCAGTCAGGGGCATCACTATCTAGGCAAAGCTGGATAGTGTTATCAGCTTACCGGCTAGTATACGAAAGATTGAGATTAAGTGAAAGACATGGGGGCACTCCTACCCCACAACAAGAAGGGGAATCTCAGATAGCAGGAGACCAAACTGACTCAAATGAGAACTTTTCTATTAATGTGGCTAAGAGCAACAGGAGACCAAAAAAGCCCAGAGTGCATTTCAACCCAGCCCAGAAAGAGCCTGACTGCCTGCTTCGTCCTAGCCATGGTGGCAGAGGAAGTGAGTGGGGGGAAAATGAGACAACGTTAGGGGCCGAGGCACAAAACACTACTGGGGTTCAGGATGTCCCTCACACAGAGAATAGGAGATGGTTAAATGATCAGACAAGGGCTCGACCCATACAAAGGAGGAAGACAGAAACCCGAGGTGAAGATTCAGTTACAAGGGAAATTCAGGAAGATTTCTCACCGCAAGAGGTCACAGATATTTTGAGTAGATTCAGCCAAAGAATAGGAGAACCATTGATATCTTGGATGGTAAGACTCAGTGATCAAGGGGCCAGTGGAATATCAGTAGATAGGACAGACTGCATGAGATTCATAGGTATCAGCCATGATCCTCTAGTTCAACAAGCTTTTAGGGAACATCATCAGCAAGGAGATGGTGATAGCAGGACTACTCTGTTGGCATTAGCCGCTGTGGGATGCAATAAGAGATATGCTACTGATTCTATGTGGCCCACTGAGCACAGACCCTGGTATTCACTTAGAGATTGTATCATGAGACTAAAGGAGGAGGTGATGAAGACTGCCATTATGATAGGAACCGCAGACAAATATTACAATGATCCAATGGGACTGCCTCATAGGAATTTAATAATTAGGACAGCTCCCCCTGCTTATAAACAACTAATTTTGAATTTATTACTTGGAGAAGTAGGGAGCCGTCTTACAACAGGGATAAATAAGATTTTACAGTTACATGACTTAGGTGACTGGGGAAGGGATAGATCTCCTCGAGAGAGAAGGGTGAATAACCAGCAAACTTGGCGCCAAAGGAGAGTAACAAGGAAAGAAATGTTTACTGCTTTATTGAGAGCAGGGGTAGGTTTTGAAATGATAGATGGAATTCCAACCAATGAATTATATAGAATGTATAGAGATAAAGGCCTTGATAACAGGAGAGATAGGGAAATAAGAACTGCTCCTGCAAATACTACAGATGTTGAACCTTCAAACCCAAGTGAATCACATGAAAGGGAATACTAGGGAACAGGCCGAGCCCCAGTCCAAATTAAGGAAATACACAGGCTGGATTGCAGACCTCACATTAACTTGACCATATATTGGAAAAATGGGTCAAGTACGGTAACTGAGGCATTAATAGATACTGGGGCCGAGGCCACCCTTATTTATGGAAATCCAGACAAGTTCAGCCATGGAACTCCTATTACCATTACAGGACTAGGAGGGACTGAAATATCAGCCAGGCAAGTTAAATTAATGATGAAAATTGGACAGTTGCCCAAGAAAAAATATAGTGTGGTTATTGTGCCTATTCCCGAATACATCATTGGAATAGACATATTGAAGGGTATGACCTTAAATTTACCCGAAGGGAAATACCAATTTGCTGTGAGGAAAATGGGCATTAATGCAGTCTTAGTGGGGAAAATCAAGATGGATCCAATCACTTTGCCCGAACCTTCTAAAATAATTACTTTGAGGCAATATCGTGTGCCAGGTGGGCAAGATGGAATTGCCAACACTATAAGAGAATGTGTTGAGGCAGGAGTGTTAGTCCCTACAACTACTCAATGGAACAACCCTGTCTGGCCAGTCCGAAAGTCAGATGGGACATGGAGGATGACAGTAGATTATAGACAGCTGAACAAAGTGACTCCTCCCTTGTATGCTGCTGTCCCAGACACGGTTACTTTAATAGAGAGAATACAAAAACGTGAAGGGACTTGGTATGCAGTTATTGATTTGGCCAATGCCTTCTTTACAATCCCAATAGACCCCAAGCAATGGAATCAGTTTGCTTTTACTTGGCAAGGCCGACAGTATACATTTACACGCCTGCCGCAAGGATATATTCATAGCCCAACTATTTGCCACAGGATTGTAGCTGAACATTTGGATGAATTAAAGTTACCTGGTGTACAGCTTACACATTACATAGATGACATCATGATACAGGGAAAGAATATAAAGGAGGTGGAGGAGAGTTTAGCATTATTAATTGACCATATGAAAAGCAAAGGATGGGAAATCAACCCCGCAAAGGTTCAAGGGCCAGCTCAAACTGTAAAATTCTTGGGGATACAGTGGAATAGAGGACTGCGAGAAATTCTCCCACAAGCTCGACAAAAAATCCAGGATTTTCCCACCCCTACCAATAAGAAAGAGGCCCAAAAGTTCATAGGGCTGTTTGGTTATTGGAGACACCACATCCCACATTTGGGACAGATTTTAAAACCCTTGTATAAAGTCACCAGAAAGAAATATGAATTTGACTGGGGACTTGAACAAAGTAGAGCTTTTGAGGAAGCAAAGGCTGCTATCCAATTAGCTCTAGACTTATGGCCTATGCAAAATGGGCCAGTGGAGTTACAAGTGACTGTACAAGATGACTATGCAAATTGGAGTCTGTGGCAAAAACAACAAAGCCGAAGTGTACCTTTAGGCTTCTGGTCAAGGAAACTGCCCTCATCTGGAGTGCAATATACACCTTTTGAGAAGCAGCTGTTAGCTGCATATTGGGCTTTAGTAGAAACTGAGCAACTAACTCTGGGTCATGAAGTGGTATTAAGGCCTGGAATTCCAATTATGACTTGGGTAATGAGTACTCCAGCTTCTCACAGAATTGGACATGCACAAGAGGCAAGCACAATCAAATGGAAGTGGTATATTCAGAATAGGTCCAGAGCAGGCAAAAATGGAGTTTCTGCTCTACATGAATCTGTGGCGAACATTGATACTGAGAGCAATGAAAAGCCCCTTGAATCTAAGCAACAGATGGTACCATCCTTAGTGAAATGGAATAATGGATATGACGGACTAAATGAAGAACAGAAGAAACATGCTTGGTTTACTGATGGGACAGCAAAATATTTAGGACAGAAGAGACATTGGAAAGCAGTAGCCTATAACCCCTGTACAAGGAGAACTCTGGAAAGTTCTGGGATAGGTGGAAGTAGCCAATATGCTGAACTGATGGCAGTGCATCAGGCCATCAGAGCAGAGAAAGGAGGACAGTGTCATATATTTACTGACTCGTGGGCGGGAGCTAATGGATTAGCTACATGGATGCCTATATGGAGGAATCAGAATTGGGAGATTCATGGCAAACAAGTTTGGGGTAAAGAGTTATGGGAAAATATATGGGACATGTCTTTGGTTACAGATCTGTCAGTTTTTCATGTTGATGCTCATGCAACCCTGACCACACCAGAACGTGAGTACAATGCACATGCGGATCGACTAGCAAAGATTGCTACTGAATGTATTGTCCCTACTCCGACTCCAACTGATGACCCAGCCTTAGCAAGATGGGTCCACCAGACTGCTGGCCATTTAGGGGTCCAGGCCACCCATCGATGGGCACAGGATCGAGGTATCAGTATTTCTCATGCGTTGTTAAAACAAATAACAGAGGAGTGTTGTATATGCCAATTAGAAAAAGAACGAACTCTTCCTAGGATAGTTACTGGAGAAATAGCAAGGGGAAAAGTTCCAGCCCAAATTTGGCAGATAGATTATATTGGCCCACTACCCCAGGATAAAGGATGTAAATATGTATGTACGTGTGTTGACACCTATTCAGGTGTACTAGTGGCTTGTCCTTATAAAGACGCAACTCAGAAAAACACCTGTAAAACTCTAGATATTGTAAGTTTATATTATGGAACCCCAATGCAGATTCAAAGTGACAATGGGTCACATTTCAAGGGCAAAGAAGTGAAAAGATATTGTGTGTTGAATAATATAGAATGGATATATCATATTCCATATTACCCACAAGCATCTGGGCTAATTGAAAGAATGAATGGATTGTTGAAAGAACAGCTGAGAAAATTAAGCTCAAATAATTCATATCGACATTGGAAGGATAATTTGTCTATTGCCTTACGTAATTGAATAATAGGCCCTTAGGGGGGAGTACACCTCTAGCCAGAATGATGACCCCAAATCTGCAGATCAGAGAACAGCAAACATGTGAGATCCAAAACATTGAATTTTGGACTGTGAGGGAAGATGTCCCACTACCAAGTCCAGGAACACCTGGTTCAGCAGGATATGATTTACATTGTATAGAGAATTTTAGGTTAAATAGGAAAGAGATAAGAAAAACCCCTACTGGAGTATGTATGAGAATCCCCAAGAATCATCTTGGACGGATATTACCTAAACCAGGATTAGCGGCTCAAGGAATACATGTATTGGCTGGAGTGATAGATTCTAATTATCAAAAAGAAATTGTTGTGACACTCCAGAATATGGGGAAAAAACCTGTACAATTTTGTAGAAATGATAGGATGGTTCAAGTGATTATTATCCCCTGTGAAAAAATACCCTTTGTGAAAACTGACCCTACTCCCAAAATAACTACTAGAGGGGCAAAAGGGTCTTGCTCCATTGATAGAATAAAGTCAGGAGCTAAGGTATGGGTAAAACGGAAGCCAGATGATATTCCAAAGGCTGCAGAAGTTATAGCCCATGGGAAGGACAACACTGTAACAGTTGTCTATTCAGGGGAAAATAATTACCAAATCGTACCCCTGAACCATATATTTTACCGTGAATAGGTTATAATAATAGATTCACAGACTCCACAGGTATGGCTGATGCTGGTAAATGCCATAAGCCACTCAGAGGAAAGGTGACCTTGTGTGATTAATGGATGAAAACTTGTACATTTGGGGAAAGGCTGGGAGGACAATCCTAGTCTCTATCTAGGATGGGATCCTCTTAGTTTAATTTTCCCATTGTGTTTCCTTGTACATCTGGGGAAAGGTTGAGAGGACAATCTTAGTCTCTATCTAGGGTGGGATCCTCTTGGCTTCCTCATTATGTTCCTTTTGAAAAGAAACATTTCCCACCTGAGTTTGGCTCTGATGTTGGATCTTTGCATAACTGAAATCTCAACCAAACTTGAGATGATTTTATTTGAAGAATAATAGTCCATACTTGTCTACTCTTTTTGTCCTTTGTTTTGGCTAACCTTGTTGCTAGTTTTGTTTCCTTTAGGCTTAAGCACCCTGCACTTTCTGGTGACTGCCTAAGCACATAGCATTCTTGGAATTCCTGCCAGCTCGTTAAAGAACTGACCTCTGGAATGGGACTTTTTGGGGGCAGGGCCATCTCTACATCCAATTTCAGCATGAAGAAGCTATGGAAAATGAGATCTTCACCCCTTGCCCCAAGATTTTGAGCCCCAATCGTTCAAGGGGGGTGGGAATGATGAGAGTGTTCTGTTTACTTATTTTGTGTTATCCTTGCTGTGTTGTTTTATTGTTATGATATTATTGATCCTATGTAATGGATACAAGGATCTAGGGGTGGACATTTGAATTATTAATAATTATTTTTGGGATGATTGATTGAAGAGATTATCTTGCTGGGACCTAGGGGTGGATCACATTTGAATCATAAACCAATATTTAGGAATGTCACCAAATGATATGTTTTGCTTTATTATGAATGATATGTTTTAGTTTCCTTTGTAATTGGATCACGATGTATGTTCTAGGATACATGGCTGATTAGATTATGTATCCTATAACAAGGGGTGGAGAAGTGTGTTGGCAACCAAAAATGGGCTCCTTAGCACTTAGTCAACAAGTGGCCTTGACTAGTTTGGCTTTTTCCCCTGAACTGAATGATGTTTGTATGTTGGACTGGAGTAAGCTTGTCAGCCCCTTCACCTTGCTTCCCTTGCTTAAGCTGATGGAAAGAACCTGTGCTTTCCCGGTCAACCCCTTCACCTTGCTTAAGCTGATGGAAAGAACCTGTGCTTTCCACGGCGTACCTTACACCCCCGCAGAAGCCGGATGGTTAAAAGCAGCTCCCGTTGGAGCCAGAGGCTGCTATAGCTATAGCCACAGCCACAGCCACAGCTACAGCTGAAGCAGGAGCTGCCAGTAGCAGAGCTGACCTACGGGAGGAAGCTGAACAAAGACTTCAGGCCAGTGGGTAATCTTTTTACCATAGAGGGGGAAGCATGATTTTGCTTTACACAATCATGCTTCTCTGTAGCCTCCTGGTTACTCTTTCAAGGCGTACTTATTGGGCCTGGAAGCTTTTGATCAATATGTCAAAATGGGGTTGCTGGTTCATGGGTTGGTTACTGTGGAGCCTAAATATATGTTTTGATTCTTCTGCCTTCTACTTTGAGAGTTTCTTATATCCGGCGGTTCCGAACCTTTCAGACATGTTTATGATCCTCTTTGAGATTATAAACTCTGCCCTCCTATTACAAGGACAACAACCAACCAACCAACCAACCAGTGTCTACCATTTACAGATTTATATGTTGCTTGGTAAGTAGAATTTAAGAGTGATATCTGATATTTATTCAATTGTTTCTAAAATTTATTCCTATGAAAGGCATCATGGTATGGACATCCTGTACCACTCCCAAATTTGTGTTATGGAATTTTATTGGGTAGAAAAACTAAAAGAACATATTATTTAGTAGGTAGTAACATATCCAATTATTTTGACCATCTTAACAATCACTGTGAATTGAGAATGATTCAGCTGTAGTTACCAGTACTTCATATAAATTCTATGGTCAAGTTTGGTCATTTTCTATAGGCACAACCTAAAATGAAACATGGATTCATGGAGCTGAAATGAACCCATAATGGTCTACCAGACTTCCTTTTTGCCCTCAACAAGATATATATATATATATATATATATATATATATATATATATATATATTCAAACTACTTGTAGATGCTGGTCTTTTTTTTTTTGGAGGAGGGAAGGCAAGGCAATTGGGGTTAAGTGACTCGCCCAAGGTCACACAGCTAAGTGTGTCAAGTGTCTGAGGCTGGATTTGAACTCAGGTCCTCCTGACTCCAGGGGTGGTGCTCTACTCACTGTGCCACCTAGCTGCCCCCAGACACTGCTCTTTTAAAAGAGTTTGAAGACATTCACATGATCTATTTCGTGAAATGAATCCTAGAATATTTTGAATCAATTGGTTAATATGTTTTTGGGAATACATTGTGAATATAAAACAAAAAAATTGGAAAAAAAACATAGTGTCGCCTACCTCTACAATATCTCTCACGTTCGATCCCTTCTTTCAACAGTCACCACTTCAGTTGAAGCCCTCATTACCTCTTATCTGTAGTACTGCAATGGTCTCCTAATTGGTCTCTCTGTCTCAACTCTTTCCCCAATACAATGCATCTTTCACACAGTGATTTCTTTAAGCACAGATGTAATCATACTACATGCCCTAATTCAATAAACTCCAATAGCTCCCTATTGCCTCCATGATAGAATAGCTACTCTTTTGTTTGGGTTTTAAAGCCACTTCTAACTTGGCCCCAGTCTATCTTTTCATCCACATTATACTTTGCCACCTTTGTCACATTCTGTTGTCCAGTTAAACTGACCTTATCTCTGTTCTTCGCAGTGCTATGTAGCCAGGGAATAATAATGTGAATGCTGATGCTCTGTCCCAAAGGCCGTGAGACACTGAAGCTACAGTAACACTAAGGGAGGAGTAAAGACTGTATGTGATACCCAGGCTGCTGGGCTACAGCCAGACCACAGTTCTACTGGGAGTTTGTACCATCCACCAGATAGTCTGCCCAAGGCGTGTGTGAACTTTGTTTCGTTGAACTAACCTTCTCTGACTTAGTTGTCTGTAGATGATTTGCAGCTAAAGCAGATGGCTGATGAAGGACTGTGGGAAGTGAGATAAGCCAAGAAGTGACACAGTGCTAGAGGATTCACATTCCAATCCTCTGAAAGTTCCCTACTGTTGAGACAATGGCAGAAGTTGGAGTTGTGCAGTGGCATCCTGCAATGGACTGTCACTGATCCGACACGTAGCACCAGGAAATAGTTGGTGCCAAATGTATGGGTCAAAAGAGGACTCTAGACTTACTATGGAGCCTATTTTGCTGGCTCCAAATAGGCACAGACGTCACTAAAAAGTATGAAGTTTTCGCTTGTGTACAAAGAAAGATACTACCAACTCATGCTTCATATTTGGAAGCCATTGTAATAATCCACAAAAGAACTGATGAGGGGCCTGAACCATTAGGGCAGCCTTGTGAATAGCGAAGACAAGGGATGTAAAAGATGTTCTGGTGGTGCCAAGACTTGGTGCCACTGATTGGATACGTGGTGTGAGGAAGATTTTCGAGTCAAGGATGACTCCAGCATTGCATATTTAAGTGACTGAAAGAATAATGGTACCTTTAAAGGAAATAAGAAAGTTAGGAAGAAATCTGGATTTGGTTAGGATTGATGGAGAGGTGTGTGTGAGGGAGTTGAGGTGAGAAAACAAATAATGAGGTCTAGATACATTGAGTTTGCCTGGGAGACATCTAATTCAAAATATCTAATAGGTAAATGTTGATGCAGGCCTGGAGTTCAGGAGAAATGCCAGGATTGGATGGATATATAGATCTGGGTGTAATCTACATATAGGTAATTATTGAATCCATGGGAACTGACGAAGTCATCAAGAGAGAATACACAGAGAGAAGGTATATGTGTACAAACATCTAAGTATCTAAAGTAAACAGTGTAATGGAATAACCTTGAAAATAATCATTGGCTCAAGGGGCAAAAATGAACAAACAACATTGGAATGGGCTAGATGGTAATTAAGCAATAAAATAATAGTACTTAAAGAAACTTCATAGCTTCTGTTTTGCCTTTTTTCCTTTGGTTCCTTCTCTTTTGATTCAATTTTCCTGTGATTTGCCAAAAGTAGGTCTCTCTGTTCTGTTAGCCCATTAATACTAGAAACAGTAGAAGGTAAGGAGTACTATGTCATAGATGCAGAATATTAGAGCCGAAAGGAACCTTAGAGATCATCTATGTAAGATTTTTTTCCTGGAATTTGCAGATGAGAAATCTGAGGCTCAGTGAAATTAAGTGACACAGCTCTATGGCAAATTAGTAGAAACAGTGGAGGAGGATCTAGATTTCTTGGCTCTGTTCTCTTTCTATTCTTTTTGTGACATACAGATTATGTTTGTACCAAAAATATTTTTTCCCATACTTTTTTTATCAGCAGGAAACTTTGGTACAAAAACCAACATTACCCAAAGTGAGAAGCTAGTCTGATACAGAAAGATTCTCAGTACAAATTGGATTTATATGCTTACACTTGTGCACCACAGACTTTCTCTAGTTTCCCCTGAGGTGGGAAAACACTATTTCACAAGCTATGAGGGAACAGTAACCTTCCATATAACACAAAATGGTATGTTATGTGGGACCACAGAAACCCTGGATCCCTTCCCAGAAGGGTTACCCAGGGATCAGAATGTGAATCCCAGGTCATCCTATTTGTCATAAAAGCTTGTTAGGGGATGTTTCTATTCCCTTGGAGGGATAGAGGGAAGATGAATATCAGACTATGTGACTTCCCAGAGGGGGGTCAGTCCAGTCAATAACATACACATGCATTTTTCATAACATCAAACTTTATGGAAAGAGTTCAGGACTGAGAGTCATAAGACCTGAGTTTTAGTCATGGTTCCACAGCTAACTCCTTATGTGGTGTTGGACCAGTCAATGAGAATTATAGGTTTAGAGCTGGATGAAAAATCTCAGAGCTCATCTAGTTTAATTTATTCACTTTGCAGATGAAGAAACTGAGGCTCAGGGAAAGATTGAGTTATTTTCTCAAGGTCACATAAGTAGAAAGTATCACGGGTGGTATTTGAACATGAGTCTTCTGACCTCTGAAAAGAGTTTGCATCCTTTTCACTCTGTGCTGACTTCTTTATATTCTTGGGCCTCATCTGTAAAATGAGGTTACATTAAATCATAGGATCATAGATTTTAAGGCTGGAAGAGACCTTGAGTATCAGTTAATCTAATCCCCTCATTTTAGAGATGAAGAAACTGATTATCTCTAAGATATATTTCAGCTTCAATGTTCTAAGCTTGACATAGTAATAAACTGGTTTTTATTGAGTTTTTTTGGGTGACAATGGTCTAATGACTACTTGCTAACTACAAAGGGAAGGTAAATTGTCATTGAGCTCAGGCCTCCCATATATTGAAAACCACCATAGGAACTCGATGGAAAATCCAGAGCTTCAAGCCAAAATTTTAGAAAGAATTTCCTTCCACTTTGTTAATTCCGAAATGATTCTCTAGGGGAGTTGGGCCCTTGTTTCCTTGATTTTTCCTTCAATATATGAATTGCTTGGACCATATTTAACCATGCAATTGTGTGCAACCAAAGTTTCATAAACTAGGTTGTGATGGGGACCTTCATATAGGCAGAACGCCTCTAACCCACGTGTTCCTACAGTGTTAAATGGACTAATTTCCTTCAAAATAGGGGAGTACTGGGCTTCTTTGCAAAGCAAATCTTATGGGTAAATAGAATTGGAACAACTCTGATGAGTTCTGTGCCTCACACAGTACTCTGTGTACAACAAGCATCCCATTAAAGATTATTCATGAATATGCAAAATTTGTCTCCACCTCCTGCCTTCCTTCAAGTTCTAGCTGAAATCCCACCTTCCACAGGAAGCCTTTTCTGATTCCCTTTAGTAGTGCCTTCCCTCTGTTGATTATTTCTAGTATATCTCGTATACAGCTTGTTGTATACATAGTTGTTTGCGTAGTGTCTCCCCCATTATCCTGTCTTTTGTCTTTTTTTGTATCATCAGCACTTAGCACAGTACCGGGCACATAGTAGGCACTTCCTAATGCTTATTGACTAACTACCAAGTAAGAAAGTCAAAAGCAACAATTAATGATACTATGAGATATTATTCTGCAACTTCTTCCATGCTGATAACATCTAACCTCGCGCTTCCTCTTCTTTCATGCAGTTGGCTGGTCTACACACTTTTTGTAGTACATTCTTCCACTTCTCTTGTCCTAATTTAACTGGTCAGTCTTTCCCCTTGCTCATTTACTCCTGTGACTGGCTCACTTCCATGTGCACATGCTTTTCTGTTTTAACTCATTCTCCCCTTCCTTTTTCCGTCCTCACTCATTTCACATGTTTTCTTTGTCCCTTCCAACCTTCCTATGCAATATCTTCTTGCTCTCCTATTCTACAAGCCCTACCTTTTATGCCTTTCTTACTGGCAGTAGTGAACACTCACTCATAGTAAGAAACCCATTAAATTGAATGAGACACTAGCAATCATCAGAACACTTTGTAGGGCTAACCAATTAGAGTGGCTTGACTAGGGTGAGCTTTAGGACATCCAAAAGGACTGCTTTGCTTTTGGGGAGCAGGAGTTTAATCCCGTTACCGACTGGGTTGAGTCTCCCAGGGCAATTGCAAAGGGGACAGAGGCATACAAGACACATTCCCTGCTGTGCTTGGGGGGATATCATTGGAAGAGAGAACAGTGGCAAGCTCTGGCTCTGCTGTAGCTCCCCTCCCTCCCTCCCCCAAGCCCCTCGTTTCTCTTTTCTTTTGCAATGACACACACTGTAGTGGCTCTGAGGTCATTTGTTTCCCACAGCTTCACAGAGCGCTGTGGCAACAAGGGGGACAATGATCTCTCACAGCCATGATGGGAAGCCCTGTTTAGCCTTAAATAAGCCCCTTCAAGGGAGCAGTAAGGACTGGTGTGTGTTTTTCAACGAATCTTCTTTCATATAGTTCTAGTGTGACATACTCAGGCAACTTCAGATGACATAAAGAATCTTATGTGTGTGAATTTAATTTAATTTTTATTGCTATGTTGAGACCAGAAGTGTGTTTTTAACTCTACCCATTAACCTTTTCTCCCCTCTCTCCTTTCACATTTTCTAGAGGCCACAGTCCATTGCAGATACACATAGCAATTGGCAGGTGTTGGGAAAGCAGTCCCCTCACCCACAGTAAGCGCGCGCGCGCGCACACACACACACACACACACACACACACACACACACACACACTCTATGCTGGCATCTGGCTGTCCTGGGAGTTTGGGGAAGAGAGAGCACTTAAATGAATGTAGTGATTTTTCAAATTTCCCATCTCAGCTTCGATTCAAGAAAGGTCTTTGAAAATCTAGAGCTAGCATTAGTTAGAAAATCAAAATGATGAATTGTACAGACTTTGAATTCAATGAAAAGTAATGTCCTAAACATACTCAATAGATTATGACAGTCAGGAATTCAGTGGGATATACAGTAAGGGCGAGGATTATGCTAAGAACAAATTGAGTGCAGGCTTTGCTTCTACTTCTCTTTTGTATTTTGAAGGAGAGTTAAAGCTTCTTTATAGCTAAACTCTGATAACACTACTAGAAGACTGGTAGAAGAACCAGCCTGTTTGCTGAATTTGTTTCTCTTCGTAGTGTTTTATGTCTGCAAACTGCTTAAAAACATTTTAATCCTCAAAGCATGTCATTGAACAGAGATATTATTGCATAACTGTACATTGTATACTTTGTAGTGTATGGCCAGTGTTGTACCTCATCATTCTAATTTTCCATTGAAAGAAACTGAGGCAATGAGAAATGAAATGTTCTGCCCTAGGTCACATAGCAAAATATCCATGGAACTAAGAATTAAAACCCAGGTCTTTTCATTTCCAACTTAGCATTCTGTTGGCATGAGTCCATTTCCCATAGATCATCTCCCCTCATTCTGAGTAAATCAAGATATTATTTGTCCATTTGATCAATACATTGTCAGAAAAATCCAATAATATAAAATCATATGGAAAAATATTTTTCTAGAATATGTTTTAAACCTTTAAAAGTTACTTATGAAAGTTTAATTCTGATAAATTTATTAGCCTAGTAAAAATTTAGTTTTTCTGATTAAGAGAATTGAATAATTTTCCTCTTATCTTTTAATTTTCTATTCTTTCTTCAGTTTCAATTTTCATGGAAAACTGTTGTCTTTTTTATGTAATTTATATTTATATAGGCATATTTATAGGCAGATATATGAATTTTCCAGATGTTTATGTTGATGAGACCTTCAAGAGTGCACCAAAGAAATTCAAAAGAATGCCAGGGTTCCTTAGTTGGAAGGGGAAATAAAATACACCTAGATTAGTAGAATAAGAAATAGAGAATTGCAGTCTCAGAAACAGAAATTGAACAAGCCATAATGAACTTTGAAAGTAAAAAAACAACAACAACAAACAGCCCAGGTAAACTTATATGTGAATTGTATCAAGCATTCAAGAATAAATAACTTCTACTTTACAGAAATTATTTTTCAAAATAGAGATCAGAAGCACCAAGGTGCCTTACCAAACTCCTCCTAATTGAAACTGGGTAAAGTAAGAAAAATCAAAACAATTTATAAGATGATTATAATAATGTAAAGGAAGACAATATTGAAAGACTTCAGAACACTGAAAAATGCAGTGACCAGTCATGCCCTCAGGAGTGACGTATGCCTCCTACTTCTCAGCAGAGAAGTGGTAGACTGCAGGCAGAGAATAAAACATACATTTTCAAACATAGTCAATGTGTTAATATGTTTTGTTTGACTGTACTTATTTGTTACAAGAGAGCTTTCTGTGGGACAAGTTATTGGGGGAAACGAAAGGATGTAAGAAAAGAACCCCAATAAAACATTTTAAAATGAAATAAAATGAAGGAACATATATTTCCTGATTATTACTAATCTCTCAGGTTAATATTAGTATTTGCTTTATAAATTATTAATATCATTTTAGTAATCAATAGACCTCACCTGGAAACCCTAGAAGCTTTTGATAAATGAATTGACAAATTGTCTTATTTCCCCCGAACCATCTGTTAAATGATTTATTCCTAACTGAAATGTTATTTTGTAGCTTCAAGTAACACATACTCCAGTGTGCATTCCAGCAAAATATCCTATGTCTCCAATGGTAACACAGCACAGATTAAATTATTTTCTTTTTAGTCAATGATATAAGCATGCCTTTCTTGATTGACACTGACTAAATCATGTTTCTTTACATTTCATGAAGTGGGATGGATACGGGCAGAGAGCTGAAGTGAAAAAAACACTCACTATAAAGGTCAGAGAGACTAATGGCAAAACCGCAGTCATTATCGTATGCTCCTTCATAAGTTGATTTCAGAGATTTTGCTCAGAGGGAATATGAAATGTCACTATTCTGCTTATCTGCGGACCCACCAGGCCCTCTCCAGGGGTAGCTTGAGAATCTCCCCAGAGGGGATGATAAACCCCACCAAATTCTTCCAAAGGCACAGAAGAGCATTTGACTCAATCCAAAATGGTGATCAAAATTGTTGAACAGCGGAAAACTGGCTTTGGGAGCTGGTAAATAAATAACAGGCTTGTTGTCCCACACCCTAGTTTAGTGCTCTCAAGAGGTTCTTATGTTGCTTGTATTTAGCAGGCATGTAAATGAAACCCCTGTTGGCCTTGGCAGATATTGGCCTCTTCAGTGACCTTGTTTGATGGAAACAAAAAGTCATTGGTGGAACAAAAATTCAGAGCTCTGAACTTGATTGAAAGAAAAGGGCAATTCTCTGAATTGGGTAATTGGATCACTCTCCCAAGTGCCCTAGGGCTTATATCAAACATATAAGAAGAGGATTAATAACATCAGTGTATAAATGAGCTTCAAGTAACTTTCAACTGTAACATTTCACTCTCAGGAGCTATAAGATGTGAAAACAGATTTTTAAAATTTTTTTTCCCTTCAGCATTTGAAGTGTTCTTTATGAAAGGGACTTCAGACTATTATGGAATCCTTATAATTACATAGGGTCCAGTCTGAGAAACTATAAATCATAAATCTTTTGAAAAAAATGTCTGCTTGACTTAAGGCCTCCTCCCATGAAAAGTATAGGAATATAATTTTACATCTGAAAGGGACTAAAGATGCCATCTAGTCTAATCCCTTCAGTTTACAAATGAGCAAATCAAGGCCAAAAGGGTTTGGTGACTTGCCCTCAGTCATACAAGTAGTAAGTGTCTGAGAAGTGGGACTTCAACCCAGGTCAACACTGCCACACTTTCCATATATATGTAAATTTTCAATGAGCAAAAAGGTATTAGGATTATAATGTCTTTTAAAAACTTCCTAGAGAATTAGGTATACCAACTGAAAAACTAACCTTTTTACATCTTATTGGTTAGTTTTGTATACTCCCAAGACCTAATTCAGGCCAATGTGTGGAAATGTCACTATGACATGGGTATATCAAATAATAGGTTAGGCTACCTACTAGAAGAGAAGGCAAAAATGACTGGAAAGGTCCTCTCAGAGGGCATAAAGGGAGTATTAATGAAAAGAATATGAAGTGCTTAAGGAAGGAAGGAAAGAAAAGGAAAGGAAAGGAAAGGAAAGGAGGAAAGGAAGGAAGAAGAAGGAAAAATATGGGAGAAAAGAAGGAAAATATCTGAAGGTATAGGAGACCGGAAAGGGGGAAAATATGATATGCAGAAGGAAGGAAAAATGGACCACTCAACATTTGGAGCTATTTAATTAGATATGAAGTTCTTCCAGTAAAGCAGGGAAATGAACTATCTCAGAAGGGACAGAATTGGCAGAGGGACCTGGATTTGGAGTCAAAGGACCTGGTTTCAAATCACTGAGATTGACTACCTAGTGTGGCCTCGAGCAGGTCACTTCATTTCTAAGCCTGAAGTTTCCTCACTTGTAAAATGAGGGGACTAGATTAGAGGATCTCCAAATTTCTATTCCAGCTCTAAATCTACAGTCCCCCCCCAATCCATTAACATGGAGCTGTTGAAAGATAACTGAGAAGATGAGAATACTTCTTTCTGTTAAGCATAAGGGAGTGTTATGGGCCAAGTGGGAGCCATGTATGTTCCATGCAAAAGATGTGGTTCAAATGCTCAATTCATTCTCATTCTCCTTGAGCAAAGGAACAATTAAGACATCGTCCTGTTGACTCCTTAGAGTGCCAAGTACTGTTTGTGAGTCACAGAGAATTCTGTGTCTCATGATGTAACATAGCTTGATTTTAAAAAATAGAGAAAGAAAAGAAGGATTTGTGAAGGCACCAATTGGAATGTCTACAGTGACATGTTCATTCTAAGTCTTCTGTCCAATAGTGCCTTAAAGGTAGCTACGGAAGAAAGGAACTGCATTTGGGGGAGAATTCTAGAAATGGCCCTTGCCTTAAATTACTATGGTACTGTTGTGGTTTTGCTAAGGATAACTAGTGGGCTTCTGCAGTTTTTTATGGTATAATTCAAAGGGGATATTTTACTGGAAGATGTTACAAAACCGTTACATTAATAAGCATTTGTTGTTGTTGTTGTTGTATTAAATACTGGGAGCATGAATACATGTAAAACAGAAACAAGACTACAAATAAGAACCCCAAAGCAACTTCAAACCAATGAACATATACCATGTTGAGATTATAGGCAGTCAAAATAAGAAATCTAATGGCACTTTTATTGACATCAAATTAAAATTGAGATCTTATCAGTCAGTCTCTACAGATTTACAGGAGTCTCTACTCCTGAAAGAGAAAGATTAATTCAATACATCAGCCATTGAGGTTGCCGTAAAGTGGATATGGGTTACCTTGTTTCTTTGATTCTTATTAAATTTCTTAATGGAGGAAGCAGCAGAGTCCTTGGAAGTACTGACCTGAGGAACCCAGATTGCATTCACTGGCTAAGAAAATGCTACTTGCTGAATAAAGAAATCAAGAGAGCAAAGAAAAGCCTGAGATGTGCTATAAGGAATGGCAGGAAAAGCCTGGAGGAGACTGTGCCTAGAAGTGAGACAGATAAAATAAGGTGTGGACGGAGTCTTCAGCTCAGGCTAGCTTCCTGGAACATGATTTTTGCTTTTGTTTTTCTGTACATGAAATGGGATGGCAACTAAAGACAAAGAACATCTTTCCTTAGTCCCTTGACTATATAATTCAGCCAGTCCCCAGCTCTCCTCTCTTCAGCCATTGTTTGCTTGTCCTGGAGAGGCTGGGTGATTCATCTCTCTTGGGATATGAAACATGGTTTTGTGTTGATATCATCTATGAGAGTGGATCATCCTTTGGGCACATCATTTCAATCTTTGGACTCTCAGAGACAGTGTAGTGTTTGATACACATTTCCAAAGAGAAGTCATTTAAGGGGAATGACTCCAGTGCAGATGGTTTGGGCTGTTTAGGAAATATGGAAGGCCAACTACAAGTGTTGAAAAATACAAAAAGATGTTTTCTTAAAGTTACAGTCAGGATGAGTGGAAAGTGCACATCCATGATACCTTGAATTGGCATCTGTTGAGTCCTCCTGTGAAAAACCTTCATGGGAAAATAGGAAAAGTACAGTAAGATGTTGATGGGGGCCAAGCCAGAGCTCTTTTTTTTCTGAAATTCCACTGGCTTATGCACAGTTCACTGCTGTCTCTAGGAAGAGCTATCAAGTGGAAGATATAACCACAAGCCCTTTGTGACAAATTTCTCAAGGCCAAGTATGCTCTCCCCTGGGATCTGAATTCTGGTGTAACATGCTCAATGACATTGTTCTACTTCCATGAATTACTCTTGAACTTTAAATGCATTTGACAGCCTTTATTTTCCCATCCTGAGATGTCATACATTAATTTTGTGTGTCTTAAGACAGCTGCCCTATTCCATTCCAGAGATTACTGCACTCAAGTGGAAGGAAGAACTACCCCCATAGACTGTCCCTTCAGCGTTTCAGAATGGGATGCATTGGCAGAACAATTACTTTAGGTCATCCAGATGTTACTTCTGGTCAAGGAAGGCTTTATTCAATGTATATTTTTACATGATCTTAGGCCTTTTATGCCATAATAACAAATTTTCAGCTGACAGTCATCCCACAGGATATGGAAATGTCCTAGGATTATGTTTAAGCCAGCTGTTCCTTCCTGCAAAGGACTTCCCACATCTTTTTAAAGTCAGGGGGTTTGCATGTCAGCTAAATCATGACATGAAAGTTATAATTGGAATTATTAATCAGAATGAAAGGCCATGCCACCTATGCAGTATGCACTAACCCATATTCACTTACAATGATTAAGGCCAGAATTGAAAAGTCCTATTCTCCATTGAGTATTCCCTTCCTAATTAATGTTCAGAAAAGAAACTTAGTAAGAACAAACATTTCTCTGGTTCTACGTTAAAGGACCAGAGAAAGATAACAACAGGACATCAAATGCATCCACAAGTGTCAGTAGTCAGGATAGTATGTAAAGCATGTGACCAATTCTGATGTTTGTATTTAAATGCACCTCCCTGACGTCATGGTCCTTCTCGAGAAGGATAAACAACCACAACTACAACCTTCACTTCGGGAAAGAAGCTGGGGGTAAGTAAGGCCTTATCATTTCTCTTCTTTGGGACCAAACTTGTTTATTATAGTTTTGTATCATTCAGTTCTGATTATTCTGTTGTTTTTTTTCCATTGTTGTAATCATCATTTTTCCTTCCCTTCACATTTCATGTAAGTCAGGAAGAATGATTTTAAAACACAGACACTTTTTCCTTGAGCAATCTGAAGGGATGAGAAATAAGAGTCATTAGAAGGAAGCACAGGAAATCCTTGTCACTTTACACCACAATTACGAGGTTGCATTTTAGTTTGTTCTATATTATATTTCATTGGTGTGAGGACCTCCCAGTGAGGAAACTCCCTCTACCGATGAAGAACTACCACTATTTTGCAGTTTAGAATCTATTGATCTAGGTTAAATGTCTTGCTAAGGTCACATAACTAGTTTGTGTCGGAGGTGCGACTTGAACTCAAGTCTTTCTGATTCTGAGGCCACCCCTTGAAGCTGTTGTAGGTACTTCAAAAGAGAATGAATCATCAGAGGACCGAGAGAGGCCCTGGGGAAAACGATTAAGCTTGAAGAACATTTTTGCAATAATAATCCTTTCTATGATAGAGATGTGCTGAGAAAATTAAAAGTGAGGGATGTCCTTTGATCCCATCATCCCATTTTGTAAGAAAAATTAGATTGAGAAAAATAATGCTTGGTTTATCCTTTGTGCTAACAATTAGCACATAATTGCTGGTATTGCATATTATTTTTTCTTAATATTTACTTTTATTTTTTAGAGTCAATTAAAAATAAAATCCCAATCAAGACATTTTCATTATTGACTATGAAGTATTGGTCTCCATTTTATGTGGATTAACTTTGTTGCTTTTTTTTCAGTACTAATTATCCTGGGATGTCAAGGGACTCCTGCATATTTGTACTTTTTCTTCTTAATCTCTTTAAAGAAAATGAAAGATACCCTTTCCTACATTTTTGTCTCCAACTAAGTGAAAATCCTTGCTCTTTAGAGTATCTCTCCACAAATCTCAATGTGCACAGAACTCTACCCTTAGTGAATTCTTACAGTAATATTAAATATTTGTTTTTCCTTTTCTCTCAATTTCAATTGAAAAACAGGCAAAGTGCAAACATGACTTTATAGCCCTCCTAGAGGCACCTAAATGGCATTTTGCTCCTTTCATAGCAAAGCTCCTAAGCTTAAGTGATGCTGGATCAGTTGCCTATAATGAATAGTGCTTTATGGCTAAATGATTTGCGTTTCTGAATGTACACCTTTCATGTGAAAGCATTCTATACATGTGTTTCAACAATCCGGCTAGCAGCTAGCATCCCGTTGTGGGGATGAAAGCCCAACAACAAGAATGCTACCAGCACACTGCAAAAGCACAGGTTCTTTTGATCTGCTTAACTAAGGAAAACTACATGAAGGAGTTGACAAGCTTACTTTAATTCAGCATACAAATATCATTCACTTAGTTCAGGGGAAAAAATCCAGCACCCTGAACTTCAGAGCAAAATACAAATAAAGTACAAACATCGACAGACAGACCTTGTTTGATTCAAATCCCAATACATAGTTACCAGAGTTTAACAAAGTTTCAGCATCCAGGTTACAAGCTGGAGGGCTCCTAGTTACAGCTGCCTGGAGTCTCCACCTCAGTACCACCACGAGTGAGAGCCCTGCGCAAATGGCTCTGTCCTCTCTTCTTATAGGGCTTCAGACGTCATCAAACGTCATCTGAATGACCAGAACTTAGGCTGCTATGATTGGCTCTTGAGTTAGCCCCTCCCCTTAGGACCCTGGGAGGTTCACAACCACATAGGTTAGGTTAACACCTAATAGGGGTAGAGCCTGGGGCTTAGCACTTAGTAAGACTCAATGAAATACACTGAATTACTCAAAGGAAACAAAGCCAAACTCTTCAAGGGCACTTGTTGAACTAAGTGCTGAGAGCCCATTTTGCATACCAACACAACATGTGATCTCAGTAATTTCCTACAGGCAACTACATGATGCTGTGGATGGAGTGCTGGACCTGGAGCCAGGAAGAGTTGAGTTCAAATCTTGCCTCAGACACTGGCTAGCTACATGACCTTAGGCAAGGCAGTTAATCTCTGCCTCCCTCACTTTCCTAGTCTCTAAAAGAGGAATAATGTAGTAGCTCTTTTTGTGGTGGCAAAGAATTGAAATTGAGAGGATGTCCATCAATTGGGGAATGGCTGAACAAGTTGTGGTATATGATTGTGATGGAATACTATTGTGCTGTAAGAAATGACAGTTGGGATGGTTTCAGAAAAACCTGGAAAGACTTACATGAACTGATACAAAATGAAGTGAGCAGAATCAGGAGAACATTGTATATAGTAAGAGTATTGTATGATGTGCAACTGTGATCCAAGACAATTATGAAGGATGAAAAATGCTATCTGCCTCCAGAGGGAGAACTGATGGAGTTTGAATGCAGATTGAAACATACTATTTTTCACGTTCTTTATTTGTGTGTGCTTTTGTGTGGGGTTTTTTGGAGGGGTCTGTGTTTTCTTTCACAACATGACTAATGCGGAAATATGCTTTGCATGATTGCACATGTATAACCTATATCGAACTGCTTACCTTCTCAGGGAGGGGAGGAAAGAGGGAGAGAATTTGGAACTCAAAATTTAATGTTAAAATTACTTTTACATATGATTGGGAAAAAAGAGAATATTATTCATAAAAAATAAAAATAAAATAGTGCCTACTTCCCCAGTGTTATTCTGAGGAAATATGAGAAAATATTTGTGAAACTTTTTGTAAATCTTTAAAGCTCTATATAAATGCTATTATTAATTTGACCAGTACCTTAGCAATGTTGGAACTTGGCAGGTGACAAAATTGAAATTCTTTTTCATTTTTTTTGGAGGGGGGAAGGCAGGGCAATTGGGGTTAGGATTACAATTCTTTAGAAAAGAAAAGGGACAAGTTGACTCAAAGACCTCATAAATCAGTAGAAGGTTTGGTAGCAGAACTTGGGCCTTGTGATTCTCTTCCTACAGGCATAACCACTGAACATTGCTGAAGTCTTGTTAATGCTGTAGCTCTCCATAAATCTGGTACTTAATCATTTAAGGACATGGTAATTTGTTTTAAATATTCTCCTATAATGGATGTTGTGACACGCTTAGCACAGATGGCTTTAGTTCGTTTTTTCTGGCTTCTCTTACCCTAACTGTGTCTAGTAAGTTAATGTCAATATTAGCTTTACTGTTTTTAGGTAACCTTGGTATGCTTCTTGTTAGTTAGACTGTAAAGAACTCAGTTTTACCTGCGCCAAGGGATCGCTAAATTCCTGTTGGCATCTGACAACGCAGTCCTGTGTTGAAAGTGAGGTCATGTTTCCCCCGGATTGTTCTTCTATCTGATGAGCTTGGGCTGGCGTGGATCCGAGACAATGAAATAATCACGCCCATTAGCTCACTGGGGCTCTATTAAGATGTGACCTGACTTTCCATCCATTTCTCTTGCTTGGAAAAATTGACACAGTCATGGCTTGTGTAGGTTAGCATAGATGCAGCTATTTCAGCAACCAAAATTCAATGTATTCTAAGTCCTGGGGGACAGTTGGGCCACCAATGTTGAAATAATTTGCTTCTAAGTCTTCGGGTCTTGTTGACTTGGTAGTCTAGGTCCAAGGGTGATCTTTCATCTCCTACTCTTGCATTGTGTGATCAGGGTTTCCCAACATGCCCCAATTCAAATCTTATTAATAGAACCTTGGTTGTTATGCTAATGTGTCAGTCAATCATGGCACGCCAAGTAACCACCTGCTGTCGATTTAACATGTATAGCACATAGCAATGCCATGCCAGCTAAGGAGTTTGCAGAATCACTAAAGTTTTCTTTGTTGGCATCTGTTGAGGTATTAGAAGCTAAGCCAAATCAAGCTTTCTCTTTCTCTCATTTTCCCCTACCTACTCCCCACTAAACTGAACCATACAGTGGAATGGACTCACAAAAGCCAGTCCATCAATCAGTTGGCAAGTATCTCCTAAGACATATATCACTGGAATCTTAATTAGATTACATTTTTGTCTTCCCTTGAACTTTCTGGATCCTTCTGACCAAGGTAACTGAATACATTGACTTTTACAGAAACTTGGTTCTATAATAAAGCATCTTTTAAACTGATAACATTTTCCAGCCCTTCACATTGTTCTGACATCCTCCTGTGCGGGCTGTAATGTTTGGTAGGTATCAGAGATTTCTTAGAAAAGTCATAGTACCTGCCAACACTTCTGAAAGTGTTTCTCTTGGGCAATGACTCACTTGGGTTGACTCTGAGACCAAAGACCACCTAGTACCAGAAGTTTGCTTAGCCCAGCTCACTGGGGAATGTCAGGAAAGCAAGCCCAGTCAGTTCTCTTGTGAGATTGCAATCAAAAGTGGCTTGATAAATCAGCAAAGACTGCAAATGTTCTTGGCAGGTTAAGCAGGGCACTGGTAAGAGAATGCTCTCTCTAGCTACAATGAATTCATTATCCAAGAGCCAAAAGTGACCAGAATCCTTGATTGGCTAATTATAAGTAACACAAGGGTCATAATACTTCAGTCATTATGTGGGAATATTCATAATGAACTTGGATCCAATTGTAATAAAGGGGAGGGGGAATCCACCCAGGGAAATTGCAGGGTAAAGGTCTGGGAATGTAGATAGTATAGGATGTTACTGGTTGGAAATGGAAGGGTTTAATGTATCCTTGGTTTTGTTCAGCCAGATTCCTGGAAAACAGATTCCTTAAGTCTTTTCTGACTTTCAGATGAGATATAAAACTAGAGGTTTATCCTTTACTTGTGGTTGTCTGAGGGCCCACCCTACCTTTCATATGAACTGAAGTGATTGCCCCAGCATCCTGGCCAGGTGCCCACTTTGTACAGGGTGGCCCATTTAAAACAGGCCCATGAATGCCTTGGTGTGTTCGAAGGGGCCTGTTGTAAAGTACCACATGCATATGGGTGTTTAATAAATACTAGCTGATTAAATTGGCCACCCTGAAAAACATCCTACCTTCTGCAGTTTCTCCTGTGTTTTTAAATAGGGATGGTATTCTGGTATCCTCCTTTCCTTTTCTGCTTTATAATATCATGTATATCAATATAATATCGGTATTGTTACTGATATTAAAATATCTACTCTATTACAAATGTTTCTGTACCTCAGTGGAGAGATGGGAGAACAAAATAATCCAGCCATACAAAAAATTTCCAAAGCATTGTGCCCACTGAAATTTTATTTTTCGTTGAACATCCTTGCTCTTTTTCATGAGTACTCTCTATAGGTATCCTCCTGTATCACTGAGTTAGTTACTTAAATAGGGATTTTTGACTCGTACTAAGCTGTTGATTCTCCGTACAAGTCTTTCCTCCAAAGCTCTCATTTGTTCTCAAATTATTTACTATAACACTTTCATTTCATTTGTAAAATAATTTTTAACTCCTTTTCTTAATTGATGCTTTATTTCTTCCAGAGATTCTAGTTGACCTTGTATCCAAGCTGTGTTTTTCTTTGAAGCTTTGCTTATAGATATTTTAGAGTTTTCCTCCTTTTTTAGGTTTGTGCTTCGGTGCCTGTGGCACTATAATAGCTCTTTGTCATGGGAGTCTTCTTTTGTTTACTCATTTTTGGAGCCTTACTTCCCAAATTGGGACTTTGTGTTAGGGTCTGGCTTTTGTACATTTCTAACGGCATGTCTGGGCTTTATTTGGTCTTGATTCATATTATCTGGCATCCTGCTGCTGCTTTCTCTGGGTATTAAGTTCTATACTTTCCATGTATTTCAGGGGAGGTTAAGGCTAGAGAATTGCAAACCTTCAGTTTATTCAAAATGGTCAGACCTATGGTGAAAGCTGAATATTGACCTCCTGGTTTGCATTTTTAAAGCTTCTGATCCTGATTTGTGTTTAAACAATACAACTATAGGCTTGCCTCTACATTGTTTAGTAGACTACTGTAAGTCCTAGCACAGAACAGCTGCCTGGAAGATTCTGCAGGTTCAGACCAGCCAAATTGCAGGCTCTTTTGCTTTGAGCTCCCAGCCCTAATCAGTCAGCTGCAGGCCTTAACCTAGGTATGTGGGCTAAATCCATGACCTCTGTTCTTGCTCCTTTCCCACTACAAAGACCTGGTCTGACCTGGAACCAAGATCACAGCCATTCTTTGGCCTGGTGTGTAGCTACAGGTGAGCAGAGCCTAGGCAAAGCACTCCTCAGCTGGAAATGAGTCTGAGCAACATTGCCACAGGCTGACTCCTAGCCCTACTCCCTGCACAGCTTTAGGTTCCTTACCTGTTGAATCTCCAGTTTTTCCTTACCTTAGTAGTTATTGGCCCCAAGTTACTCTTAGTGCTAAAAGGTTCTGTGTGGGGCCTTTCTGGCCCCTCCTCAGTTCCCTCAGGCCTCTGCCTCCTTGTGCCAACCTGAGCTAGAAAAATGATTTGCTGTGGTTTTCCATGGATTTCCTGATTGCTACTCAGTCTGGTGATCTTTCTAGATCAGAGCTGGGCTTCCTCTTACTCTGCCATCTTTTTCTGTTTCTACTTTGATCCTTTTATGCATTTGTTAATGAGGTTTTTATGCCCTGGCACATGCTTAATTTTTGCAAAGATGACATGCACAGCCAAGAAATTATATATTTCTTTCTATTCTCTTTCAACAATTGCCAGCAATTACCTAATCTTTCTGAAATTCTGTTCCTTAACTTCTTTCTTCTTTTATCTTTTTGTTAGATTTGTCTAAGTCTGATGGGGGCATAATGAAGTCCCCAGCTGCTATCCATTTCTCTCCAACATTTGATTAACTTTTCAATTAAGTACTTAAATGCTATACCATCTCTTTTGTTTCTTCCCTTAAAACCAATAAAACAAAACAAAACCACACTCAGTTCCTGTGTTTCTATATTAATTCCCTCTGCATGACTCTTTATGACAGTGGGATTCTGAATGGAAATATGTTTTTACTATCCCATTTGAATATGTATACTTGTTTCAACAATCCGGCTAGCAGCTGTTGTGGGGGTGAAAGACCAACACAAGCCCAACAACAAGAATACTGCCAGTACACTGCAAAAGCATAGGTTCTTTTGATCTGCTTTAGTAAGGAAAGCAACGTTGACAAGCTTTCTTTAATTCAGCATACAAATATCATTCACTTAGTTCAGGGGAAAAGACCAGCACCCTGAACTTCAGAGCAAAATACAAAGTACAAACATTGACAGGCAGACCTTGTCTGATTCAAATCCCAATACATAGTTACCAGAGTTTAACAAAGTCCCAACATCTGGGTTCACGAGCTGGAGGGCTTCTTAGCTACAGCTGCCTGGAGTCATCAAACATCATCTGAACGACTGGAATTTAGGCTCCTATGATTGGCTCTGGAGTTAGCACCTTCCCTTAGTTAGCCCCACCTTGGGCCCTATCTTAGTTACCAATCCACACCCACATAGGTTTTACACCTAATAGGGGTTTGGCCCTGGGGCTTAGCACCTAGTAAGACTCAATGAAATACACTGAATTACTCAAAGGAAACAAAAGCCAAACTCTTCAAGGGCACTTGGTTGAACTAAGTGCTAAGAGCCCATTTTGCTTACCAACACAATACTTCAACATTGATAGCTCCTCCCATTCAAATGACCACCACCTTTGGTATGAGGGCTTGCTGAGTCTTTTAAGGGCTGCTCATCCACCTTTGGTATCTACCTGTTACCCAGTTTTCACCTGTGGCACCAGGAAGCTGTAACAAGCATAATGGCCAAACTTGGTAAAATCATCCAGGCCAGGGCTGCCAACCTTAGATTATCTTAGGGCCACATTAAAATAAAATAATTGTTTGAGGGCTGCACCCAGAATAAAAAATACAGTACACTAATAGAAAGTGGGAGAATGCAACATCATCAATATGACAGATGAAGGCGCAAAGTGCAAAAGCAAACACAAAACAAGAAAGCGACGACACAACAGTACAAAGGCAGGTGCGTACTGACTAGTCTGCATAGTACAGATGGAACGCATCCCACAGATTGAGTGAAAATTCTGTGCGATATGTTCTGTCTGTAACACTGCTTAAAAACACCAAAGAAAATTAACATCAACGAGATTATTTATTAGTGATGGAATTAAAAAATCTAATATGCATTCCATGCAAATTATCATTTTATTTTTCACTCGTGAAAATTAAAACTCACGGGCGGGCTGCATAAAATGACACTGCGGGCCACATGTGGCCTGCGGGTTTTATTTTGGACAGCCTTGATCTAGGCAACCAGGTTGAGGATAACCAACAGGCCTTAAACCTACCAGCAAGTTAGGGGGATGTGAAGACTTCTGGTAGAATGGGCAGATAAGAACAATCTATTTCCAATGGCTGAAGCAGGAGCTACGGAGTACTTAGTGCCTAGGTCATCCACTGCATCCTGGGCCATCTCCAGTTGTCTTGCCACGGGACTTTGATGACTCTGGACGAGAGAGCAATTCTGCCTCACTTAAATCCAATTCATTCTCAAGTCAAGACATCACCCTGTGATGTCATGGGTTCGCTTCAAAAACAAAGGTTGAACAGAAATTACCTTTCTAGGTTTCTCTGGACTATGTGTTTGTATTCTAAAGTTTCTACTTAACTCTAATCTTTTTCATCAGGAATGCTTGAAAGTTATATTTTTAATCAAAAGCCTTTCTTTCCCATTGTAGGATTGTTAGTTTTGTTGGACCAGTTATAATTAGCAGCTAAGAGGTACTAAGCTCAAGTGGTTGGACTTAGAGTCAGGAAGATCTGAGGTCACATCCTTTCTCTGGGGATTACTAGAAATAACCAGACATGTTGACCATGTGCCCATGTGACCTGGGCCAATCACTTAGCCTAACTGAGCCTTTGTTTCCCTATGTGTAATATAGGGATAATAATAATGCCTAGCTCACAGGACTGTCACAGGGATCAAATGAGATAACATATGTGAAGTGCTTTGCTAAGCAAGGTGGTGCAGTGAATCGAGCACAGGACCTGGAGTCAGGGAGAGCTGAATTCAAATCTGACTTCAGACACTTACCAGGGATGTAACCTTGGGCAAGTCACTTAATTCTTGTTCGCCTCAGCTCCTCATCTATAAAACGAGCCAGAGGAGGAAGAAATGGCAAACCACTCCAGTGCTGTTGCCAGGAAAACCCCAAAAGGGGTCATGAGGAATTAAACATGACTGAAACAAATGAACAGCAACCATTATGATGACGATCATCATTTTTATAAGCCTTCATCTTTTGCTTTTTTAGAATATCATATTCCAAGAATGACCTAGAATGATCCTGAATGATCTCTTGGTCTTTGAACTCTTTCTTTTTTGGCTGCCTAGAGAATTTTTTCTTTGACTTAGAAGCTCCAGATTTTGGCGGCTATAATTTTTTTTTTCAGTTTGGGGTTTCTTTCAGGAGGTGATCAATGAATTCTTTCTATTTTTTACTTTGTTTTCTGGTACTATTTGATTTGAGCAGTTATCTTTGAGGATTTCTTGAAATATGCTATCCAGACTTTTTGGTTAGTCTTATTTTTCAGGGAGTCTGATGATTCTTATTTAAAAAAAATAAATCGATGATTAAGCTAACTCCTCAACTTGTTTTTTGAGGTCTGTTATTTTTGATAGGAGATACCTTGAATTTTCTCCTTTTTATTTTTTCTTTTAAATTAATTTATTTTTAGTTTACATCATTCAGTTCCACAAGCTTTTGAGTTCCAAATTTTCTCTCCCTTTCCCTCCTCTCCTCCCCAAGGTGACATGCAGTCTGATATAGAACCTACATATACATTCACATTAAACATATTTTCACATTAGTCATGTTGCAAAGAATAATTATAACCAATGGAATGAACCATGAGGAATTTTCTCATTTAAAAAAAAAACTTCTGATTTAGTTCTAATATTCCTTGTTGTCTCACTGAGTGATTGAAGTCTCATTACTCCATTCCTTTTTCCAGGGAGTTCACGAATTGGGTGTTTTCTATTCAAAGCTCTTTATTCTCCTTCCAGGTTACTGTTGTTGTTTTTTCATGCAGAGCTCTTATTTCAATTCTAATTTCATTTTTTAAAAATCTTATACACCATTTCTTCCAGCAATCCTTATAGTCCTTGTGGCAAAGCTATTTTTTCCCTCTGAGTTTCTTTTGTACTTATCAGTTATGCTCTTTGGGCTTACCTCTTGGGCTTCTCTTCATCATTTGGTGTTTTCTTCTGTTTATTTATGTTTGCCGCTGTCAGAACTGACTTCCCTGGTGCATCACTACCCCCACTCTTCTCTGGCTTTTAGTCTTACTGAGTTAAAAAGCTTTTGCTATAGTTTTCTTGATTGCTGTTGCTTCTGTGATCCTCATTAGATCTTTGCTAAGGTATGTGTGGAAGAACTGGTCTCCTCCACAATCTTTTATATTACCATCTTTACTAAAGTACAATCCACAGTCTTTACTGAGTGTTGTTACATGGAAAAGGCCACAAAGTCTGTATCTGGGTCACTCAAATGGTTGTCTGGGTAGAGTGGAAACAAGGCATGTGATGTTGGGAAGAGAGTCCACTGGGTCTTCTGTGTTCCACCATTGTTTTTTCTGGTTTGGGTAGGGGTTGTAGAGTAGAGGTGAGAGCAAGGAACCCTTCCCACCTGGGTTCCTTGAGGCTTTCTCCTGTGGAAGTGGTGGAAGAGGTGCTTGAGGGAGGTTCACAGATCCTTCACCACAATCTCCTCCAAGCTGAGTGGAGGAGGAAGTTTGGGGGGCAGAATACTGAGGCATGCAGTCCCTCCTTGTCTGCAGAGATGTTTACAAAATGAAACAAGGAAACCAAAGCACAAGAATTTATTTCATAATGTGGTCATGGCCTGGTTTTTGCTTCACTGACATCAAAAACTTATTTTTGTTCACCTTATAGCAACTTGCACTCTGGTAAAGCCTGGAAATAGACCTTTGGAAAAAAAGCTGAAAAACAATCTTGAAATAGCTATCAGGTGGTAGATACCTTGTAAAATTTGTCACCATGAGCTAGAGTGAGGATGCCCACAAAGACCACAAACTCAGGATCCAGAAAGCTGAATACAAAGAAACTATTAAGTCATTAGTTATCTAGGAAAAATTGCTCTTTTTTTTTTCTTTAAAGAGAATGTGGCAGTTGGGGGTGGAGAACTTCCTGCTGGGAAGATTAGAGGATTCATTGTCTAGCCAGGACTCTGAAGACAATAAGGAAAGAGAACCGAAGGGAAGACTTATTGCTGATCCTGGGCTAGGTTTTCTACCTTTTTCTGAAAGAATTATAGCAGGGGGCGGAGCCAAGATGGTGGCTGGAAAGCAGGGACTTGCCAAAAGCTCTCCCCCAGGACCCTCCAAACCCATATAAACAAATACTAGAGCTGCAGGACCCAAGAAACACCAGAGGGAAGCAGGGCTCCAGCCCAGGACAGCCTGGATGGTCGCTGGGTGAGGTCTATCACACGGCATTGGGAGCAGAGTAGAGCCCAGCGTGGGCTGTACCTGAACCAATCAGACTGGGAGCCAGGTGAAACAGGCCCTAGTGCCCTGAATCAGTGAGCTGTGGTAGTTACCAGACTTCTCAACCCACAAACACCAAAGACAACAGAGAAGGTTAGTGGGAAAAAACTGCAGGGACAGAGTGAAAGGAGTTCCCAGTTCTGTCATTGCCCCAGTGGCAGTGAAGGTGGTGCAGCTACATAAGTACAGCTGCAGTTGCTTCTGGCCCCAGGTCCACCTGGTGGGAAGAATTAAGTGGTGGATCCAAGTGGGAGTGCAGAGCCTGCTCAGAGCTGAATTGCAGTCCTGGTTGGCAGTTCTTGGGGGAGGAGGAGTGCTGGTGTGGCAGAACTTGCTGTGCAGAAAAAGCTCTGAAAACAACAGCGCAGCCCCTCAAGCTTGGGACAAAATACTCTATACTCTACAAGCAGTCATACCCCGATGAAAAACTCAAGGGTCAAGTATTTGGCTGGGAACATGGCCAGGCAGTGAAAACGGACTCTGATTCAGACTCAGACTTTGCCATCTTTCTTTGGTGACAAAGAAGAACAAAACATACAGCCACAAGAAGTCAACAAAGTCAAAAAGCCTACATCAAAAGCCTCCAAGAAAAACATGAACTGGTCTCAGGCCATGGAAGAGCTCAAAAAGGATTTGGAAAAGCAAGTTATAGAAGTAGAGGAAAAATTGGGAAGAGAAATGAGAATGATGCAAGAAAACCATGAAAAACAAGTCAATGACTTTAGGAGACCCAAAAAAATACTGTAGAAAATAACACCTTTAAAAATAGACTAACTCAAATGGCAAAAGAGCTCCAAAAAGCCAATGAGGAAAAGAATGCCTTGAAAGGCAGAATTAGCCAAATGGAAAAGAAGGTCCAAAAGACCACTGAAGAAAATACTACCTTAAAAATAGATTGGAGCAAGTGGAAGCTAAGTGACTTTATGAAAAATCAAGATATTACAAAACAGAACCAAAGGAATGAAAAAAACGGAAGGGTAAAATGAAGGAATTGGATTAGATGACCTCTGAAGTCCCTTCTACTGGTAGGAGGCAGTGTGGCAAAGTGGACAGAGTTATTCTCAGAACAAGGAAAACTCAAAATCTTGTGGAAGTGAATGTTGAAAACTAAAAACTAAAAATAAATTGATAAATTTTTAAATTTTAGAAAAAAGAATGATGAGGAGGATAGTTCTGAAAAACTAGGAAAACAAGAAAAACCTGAGTTCACATCTTACCTCTGGCACATATTAGCTGTGTGACTCTGGATAAGGTTTTTTTTGAGTTCCAAATTTTCTCCCCGTCTCTCCCCGCCCCCACCCCAAGACAGCATGCATTCTGATAACCCTTTCTCCCAAAAAAAAACCTGGGAAGACTTGTTCTCTGTACAGTTATCCCATTTCCCCATTGCTATTTCAGTATATCCTGTGTCAGCATAAGAAATTAAGTGAGAATTTGGGGGGAGTTTGGCAGAAGCTGTAGACAACATGCAAAGGCCAGCAGATGATGCAGAAGAAGTTTATAAATTCATAAATGGATGAAATATGTGTATAGTATTATATAATACCAACTCAAATTTTACAATAAGGTACTGTAAACACCCCATAAAAGAAAAAGAAAAAGTTCAGACTTCTCTGGTATGAAGGCAGGGCCAGAAATTTTTAGGCAGATTTTCTAGATTTCGGGGGTGCCGCATTCCCAACCTCCACAATGTGGAAGGGATAACTGTATTAGTAGATTCACAGATTGAGTTCCTATGCCTATGTAGTAGGCAATGTGATAGGGCTAGAGATAAAAAGATAAAAAGGAAATGTCATAGATGAGGAATCAGTCTTTGGCGCACATATAGTATGCTTTGCCCAGTTCTACTCCATGTGAAGACTTGGTGTCTGCTTCTGGGCATTATTGATTAATTGATTGATAACATAATTGAGGGACCCTTCCCCAAGATTCAGAGCCTGTGCAAGCATCCTGTTTTTCTAGTGATACACCCTATGTTTGTTAAAAAAAAGTCTCATAGTTGGCCACTGAGCTTGAACAGAGTGTGCAGACAAAATGTTCAAGCAGATGCTCTCTCATTCTCCTCCTTAGTGTCTTCCGAGTTAGGAGAGTTGCTATGAGGCAGCTGTGGGGGAGAGGAAGGCTGCCTCTCTCTCACCTGGGCACCATATATCCATGAACACATAGCTCCTGTTTCTTTTGTCTCTTGTGTTTAATCTTTCCTGGTCATAGGTGACTGGGAATTTGGAGGTATAATTGACCAGATTATGATCTTTTGGGCTGTGAAAGGTCAAAAAAGCCAAGAGAGTTCCCCTCAGCAACTAGAGTCCACAGCAGAGACCACAGGAGCCAGTATAGGTAGTAGCTATCCAATGAAGAGTCAGTCTTGAGGAGTGATAATGATAGCTAACATTTATTTAGTTCTTACTATGTGCCAGGCACTGAGCTAAGCTCTTTACAATTATTATCTTATTTGATCCTCACAACTATCCTGGGAGGTAGGTGCTATTATTATCTGCATTTTACAGATAAAGGAAATTGAGGTACATAGAGGTTAAGTGACTTCCTCTGGGTTATATAGCTAGATGAGGTTAGATTTGAACTCAGGTCTTGCTGACTCCAGGCCTAGTGTTCTATACACCTAGCTGCCATCTATTTGATTCAGCCCAGCATTGATCCACCAACTGAGATGCCTCATCATGTAAGAAGCCAGCCCAGATTAGCAATGCAGTGGCTCATATACTGGGTGATATCATACCCCAAAATGAATTTAGTGGAAACTCTTCAAAGGGAGAAAGAGAATTCCAGGGCCAGAAGTTTTTACATTTGCATCTCTGGGGCAGTTTTTACATTTTGCATCCCTGGGGCAGCTGGGTAGCACTGGATAGAGTGCTGGACCTAGATTCAGAAGGACTCATCTTTGAATTAAAATGTGGCCTCAGACATTTACTAACTCTGTGACCCTGGCCAAGTCACTTACCCCATTTGTCTCAGTTTCTGCATCTGTAAAATGAACTGGAGAAGGAAATGGCGAGCCACTCCAGTATCTTTGCCAAGAAAACCCTAAATGAGGTCACAAAGAGTCTGACAAAACTCAAAATGACTGAACAACAACAAAAATTACCTTTGTGCTTCAGGTCTGAGCCAGGGACCAAGTGTGTGCAGAGCACCGAATGTGCCCCCATGGTGGGAGGAGAGTAGGAATGTTTTTTTATCCTCTGTTCTTGTTGTACTTTCTCAATAATATCCCTTTATCAAAGTTTATTGATATCAACTGGTTAATTGACATTGGAGAACATACTAAATGGAAGCTCATGAGTGATAGTATTAGAAACCACCTGGAAGAGAAAAGTGGTCAGCTGCTCTCCAGTTCAAATGGAAGCTAAGTGTGGCTTAGTGAGCTAAGAGGAGGGTGCTACATTTGGGAGCCCATGTGAGATAATATTTGCCTATTTCCCTTTGCATTTCTGCAGATCCACTGTGGAGATTCTCTGCCCAAGATTGTTATTTGGAAGGCCTATTTTTAAGGGTCTACCAGAGGAAAAATGAGCTCTTTTTTTACTTAGATTGTAAATACATGGGGCGGAGCCAAGATGGCGGCTGGTAAGCAGGGACTAGAGTGAGCTCCGTTACCGAGTCCCTCCAAAAACCTATAAAAAATGGCTCTGAACCAATTCTAGAACGGCAGAACCCACAGAACAGCAGAGGGAAGCAGGGCTCCAGCCCAGGACAGCCTGGATGGTCTCTGGGTGAGGTCTATTCCACACGGAGCTGGGAGCTGGAAGCTGGGAGCTGGGAACGGAGTGGAGCAGAGCCCAGCCTGAGCGTGGACCATCCGGACCAGAAGCCGGGCGGAGGGGGCCCTAGCGCCCTGAATATGTGAGCTGCGGCAGTTACCAGACCCCTCAACCCACAAACACCAAAGACTGCGGAGAAGGTTAGTGGGAAAAGCTGCGGGAGTGGAAGGAGTTTCCGGTTCAGCTTCCAGCCCCGGGGGCAGCGGAGGTGGGGCAGCTACAGCTGTTGTTACTTCCGGCTCCAGGCCCACCTGGTGGGAGGAATTAAGTGGCGGATCAGAGCAGGAGTGCAACAGCCTGCTGAAGATCTAAGCCCAGTCTAGACTGGGGGTTCTTGGGGAAGGAGTAGTGCAGGTCGGACAGAGCTGCCACCTCCCCCCCAAACTTGGAACATAGAACTCGTTAGTCTACAAGCAGTCATACCCCACCGAAAAACTCAAGGGTCAAGTTAGTTGGTTGGGAATATGGCCAGGCAGTGAAAACGCTCCCAGATTCAGTCTCAGACTTTGGATTCTTTCTTTGGTGACAAAGAAGACCAAAACATACAGCCTAAAGAAGACAACAAAGTCATAGAGCCTACAACCAAAGCCTCCAAGAAAAACATGAACTGGCCCCAGGCCATAGAAGAACTCAAAAAGGATTTGGAAAAGCAAGTTAGAGAAGTAGAGGAAAAATTGGGAAGAGAAATGAGAAGGATGCGAGAAAACTATGAAAAACAAGTCAATGACTTGCTAAAGGAGACCCAAAAAAATACTGAAAAATACACTGAAGAAAACAACACCTTAAAAAACAGACTAACTCAAATGGCGAAAGAGCTCCAAAAAGCCAATGAGGAGAAGAATGCTTTGAAAGGCAGAATTAGCCAAATGGAAAAGGAGGTCCAAAAGACCACTGAAGAAAATACTACTTTAAAAATTAGATTGGAGCAATTGGAAGCTAGTGACTTTATGAGAAATCAGGATATTATAAAACAGAACCAAAGGAATGAAAAAATGGAAGACAATGTGAAATATCTCATTGGAAAAACCACTGACCTGGAAAATAGATCCAGGAGAGATAATTTAAAAATTATTGGACTACCTGAAAGCCATGATCAAAAAAAGAGCCTAGATACCATCTTTCAAGAAATTATCAAGGAGAACTGCCCTGATATTCTAGAGCCACATGGCAAAATAGAAATTGAAAGAATCCATCGATTGCCTCCTCAAATAGATCCCAAAAAGAAATCTCCTAGGAATATTGTTGCCAAATTCCAGAGCTCCCAAATCAAGGGGAAAATACTGCAAGCAGCCAGAAAGAAACAATTTGAGTATTGTGGAAACCCAATCAGAATAACCCAAGACCTGGCAGCTTCTACATTAAGAGATCGAAGGGCTTGGAATGCGATATTCCAGAGGTCAATGGAGCTAGGATTAAAACCTAGAATCACCTACCCAGCAAAACTGAGTATCATGTTCCAAGGCAAAATATGGATTTTCAATAAAATAGAGGACTTTCAAGCTTTCTCAATGAAAAGACCAGAACTGAATAGAAAATTTGACTTTCAAACACAAGAATCAAGAGAAGCATGAAAAGGTAATCAAGAAACGGAAATTGCAAGGGACTTACTAAAGTTGAACTGTTTTGTTTACATTCCTACATGGAAAGATGATGTGTATGATTCATGAGACCTCAGTATTAGGGTAGTTGAAGGGAATATGCATATATATATGTATATGTTTATGTATATATATAAGAGAATGTGTATGTATGTATATATCTATGTGTATATGTATGTATGTGTATGTATGTGTATATATATATGTCTGTTTATATATGTGTGTATATATATGTGTATATATATATATATATATGTAAAAGAGAGAGAGCAGACACAGGGTGAGTTGAAGATGAAGGGAAGATATCTAAAAGAAATAAAATGAAATTAAGGGATGAGAGAGGGAGAGAGGGAGAGATAGAATGGGGTGGATTATCTCATGTAAAGGTGGCAAGAGGAAGCAGTTCTGTGGGAGAAGGGGAGAGGACAGGTGAGGGGGGAATGAGTGAATCTTGCTCTCATCAGATTTGGCCTGAGGGGGAATACCATACATACTCAGTTGGGTATCTTACCCCACAGGAAAGAAGAGGGAGGAAGATAAAAAAAATAAAAGGGGGGGGATGATGGAGGGGAGGGCAGATGGGGGTGGAGGTAATCAAAACAAACACTTTGGAAAGGGGACAGGGTCAAGGGAGAAAATTCAATAAAGCGGGATGGGTTGAAAAGGAGCAAAATGTAGTTAGTCTTTCACAACATGAGTATAGTGGAAGGGTTATACATAATGATACATGTGTGGCCTAGGTTGAATTGCTCGACTTCTTAGGGAGGGTGGGTAGGAAGGGAAGAGGGGAGAGAATTTGGAACTCAAAGTTTTAAAATCAGATGTTCAAAAAAAAAAGTTTTTATATGCAACTAAAAAATAAGATACACAGGCAATGGGGCGTAGAAATTTATCTTGCCCTACAAGAAAGGAAGGGAAAAGGGGATAAGAGGGGAGGGGAGTGATAGAGGGGAGGGCTGACTGGGGAACAGGGCAACCAGAATATAAGCCATCTTGGAGTGGGGGGGAGGGTAGAAATGGGGAGAAAATTTGTAATTCAAACTGTTGTGAAAATCAATGCTGAAAACCAAATATGTTAAATAAATAAATTTAAATTAAAAAGAAAAAAAAAGCAAAAAAAAAAGATGGTAAATACATAGTTTTCTGGTGTGTTTCTTTAGAAGTAAAATTGATTTCTTCGGTCTTACCAGTAACTTTGGTTCATTTGATTACTTCCGTACTGATATCTTTTGTATTACTCTATCTACTTGTTCAAGTTCATCTAGTGCCTAGCAGTTTGCCAAGAGTACACCATACCATAAATGTTCTTTTATTCTCCCGTTTTCGCTTTTAATCAGACTGTATTCTTTATAGTGAGATCCATATGAACCGAAGGGACCATAGGATATGATTTACCTGCTACCCTAGACCTCCCAGGTCATCAATTGCAAGTGTTTGGTAGCAATCCCTACACATGTTGGAGCTTACCTCATCCTGTTTTCTTTCTTTTTGAACTAAGCCTGCTTATTCTATTGTTGCTTGAGTTTGGAATTCCATTTCATGCCCATGCAGTGGTACGGACATAATGGGAAAATTGTAGGTACCCTTTGGTATAGAAATGTTGAGGGTTTGTCTGGATTGTCAAGAAAATCACTTATGGTACAGGATTGCTTGAAGGAATTTTGGTGTGCCCTGAGTAGAAAGGGAAACCTGGAGATTTTGTCGAGATACTAGATGGATGACCCTGTACACCGAATGAATCAAAGAAGAGTTTTCACCAAGGGAACTGGTTTCTCACTTGGGCATGAGGGGATGACTTCCAGTTGACCCCCAGGTCTTAAACCCCATACAGGAAAAGAAAGCTTTATGTATTCTGAGAAGCTCTATAGGAATCATGTTTCCTTCTAAGATCCCAAGTTTGATCTTTTTCCCCCTTTTAATTTTCTTTGTTGCCAGTGGGTTGGGAAGACCATTTCAAGCACCAAGACAGTCCCTTATTAAGCACTAAACAAGCAATAACCTCTGGTGAACTTTGTAAAATCATTGTTAGTGAATCGACCTTACTCTCTATTTGGAAGCACTTATGGTTTCTGCCTGTATATATGGGTCTTTATAAAATCAGTGTCATGGTGGTTGTTTTGACATTCTTTTCAGTTTAACAATGAAGAAGCAAGCTGAAAGACAATGTTGAAGCATCTCCAGGAACCCAGAGAATTTTTTTCTGAATTGGCAATATGGACAGTGAGTTCAAAATTACCATCAGTAATTTACTGAGGGCAGTGATTTTTATTTATTTGTTTGTTTGTTTGCTTGCTTGCTTATTTTGCCAGAGGAAGAATGTAATGTGTAAAAATCTAGTCCTTTAAAAATGTGTAACATTCCCTGCCTGGTTGTAATTCTTGTAGAGGTTTGGTGAACCTGCTTCTGGGAATGTGTAAAGGAGGGGTTCTTCCCCCTACTTTAGAGCATCAACAGGTATACTCAGATTGTTCCCTTTTGACATCTTGTATGGTGACAAAAAGCTTTAAATTGGCCACTGGGCCAGAATTGAGTGTGCCAACAAAAAGTCTGGGGAGTTTATATTTTACCCCAGAGGCAATAGAAATCAGTGGAGTTGACAATGGAGTAGGCAGTGAAATGGTCAGATCTGCACTTAAGAAAAATCCCTTTGGCAGCTTTGTGGAGGACTGGAGTGGGGAAAGAGCTGAGAATTTAGGAATCATCTACAATTAGGAGTCCATGGCAGCAATCTAGGCAAGGGCTTAGGAGGGCCTGAACTAAGATGGTGATTATGAGAGTAAAGAGAAGGGGTCAAATGCAAGAAATGCTGTGAAGGTAGAAATAGCAACATTTGTCAACTGATTAGATATATAGAAAAATAGGAAAAGCTGAATAGAACACTAAGGTCCTAAATTTGGGAGACTGTAAGAATGGTGGTGCCTTAAACAGAAATAGGGAAACTTGGTATAGTGGTGGTTTTGAGGGAAAAGAAGGTATATTCTATTTAGGACATGTTGACATGCACTTTGAAATGTCTAATAGACAATTGATAGTGTCTGAGTAGAGCTTAGGAGAGAGGTTGGGCTTTGATATAGATATAGATAGATATGTAGATATATCTCAAGATCTGTAAGTCATCTGCATAGAGATTATATTTAGACCCATGAAAGTTACTGGTGTCACCCAGAAAGAGAGGACAGAGAGAAAAGAGAGGGCCTTGAGGATCTACTCACAGTTTGGGACCATATTATGAAGATTCAACAAAGGAAGCTGAGGAGTGGTTTAGTGAGGTAGAAGAACCAGCAGGGACTTGTATCATGGAAGCTCAGAGAGGAGGGAGTATCCAGTAGAAGAAGGTGGTCAGCAGGGTCAAATGTAGCAGAGAGGTCAAGAGGTCAAGAAGGATGAGAACTGCGAAATGACCATCTGAATTAGCAATGAGATAGTTGCTGACTGTTTTTTTAAATTTTTATTTATTTTATTCTGAACTTAAATAAGCATTTCCATAACATATTAGAATAGAAAAAAGATGATTGCACATGAAACTTCAAATCTATTATGTATAACTTGTTATTCCTTTTAAATATATAATAAAGTTTTTGTGTAACTTTCTTTTTCCCCCTTTCCCCCCCCCCAGGAGATGGCTACTATTAGACACAAATAAACGTGTGTCTGTGTGTGTATATATATATATATATATATACACACATATATATGTACATATATATACATATGTATGTATGTATATGTATATATATGTAAAACCATTCTATACATACTTCTATTTATTAGTTCTTTTTCTGGATGCAGATAGTGTCTTCCTTCCTATGTCCTTTGTAGTTCATTTGGGTATTTATAATAGTCAAAATGACTTAGTCACTCAAAGTTGTTCTCAAAATAGCATTGCTGTTACTGTATGTAACATTCACTTTGTTCTTCTCATTCTGCTCTTCTTTATTTAAGGCAAGTCTTTCCATGTTTTTCTAAAATCACTGAGCTCAGCATTTCTTATCACACAGTAGCATTCCATCATACCACAATCTGTTCATTGCTACCTTTGGAGAGAATACTTTCAACTGAGCCTGGGAAACAAACTTCAAAGGGTTGAAGAGTAAGGAAAAGGGAAGGGAATGGAAGCAACAAGTGTAGATAGCTTTTTCTAGGAGTTTGGCTGAGAAAGAAATGAACTATATAGCATGACAGTTTGAGGGGATGGTCGTATTATTTTTTTAAGGAGCAGAGAGACTTGGACATATTTGAAAACAATGGGTAAAACAGTAGGAGGAAAGATAATGAAGATTAGAGAGAATCTTTTGGAGACGACTGGAGGGCATGAGAATAAGGGCACATATAGAGAAAGACCTTGGCAAATAGGCCATCATCATCAGAGACTGGAGGAAATGAAGAGAAAGTATTTAATGATGCCAGGGGGGTTTTACATGAAGACAAAGGAGAAAAGAAAGCTGACAGTTAATGGCCTCAGTTTGTTTTTGTTTTTGTTTTTCCAGGAAAGAAGCAAGGTTCTCAGCTGAGAGAGGCAGGACAGGGAAGAGGTATAGGAATCTTGAGCAGAGAAGAAAAGGTTTGGAACAGTTCTATGAGGAATGGGATAGAAAATAAGTTAGCGAAGAGTAGAATGATTGCTTTAGTACAGTGAGGACTCAGTTGAGGTTAGATAGGAAAAACTCGTATTGCACCCAGTCAGCTTGGTTGTATGACCTCTTCTAGCTCTTATCAGTAAAAGGGATCCTTCCACTCTTGTCCTAAATTGTAGACTATCCTGGCTTTAGGAAATTACCTTATGCTTATTATTTCATTATAACTTCTTTTTGTGCAAGGAGGTTGTATGTGATCATGAGCACGTGTGATGGAGAAGGAAAAGCAATGGGGAGAATTTAGAAAGGAGGCGATTGAAAGCTTGCAATGCATACATGGTGTGAGCAGAGAGAGGAGAGTTAAATTACCACAATCACCATCTGTCTCTATTTTGCTAACCTACTTGCTGGGACACCACATTGTGTTAGTTCCCATTTCCTCTCACAGTAAACCTGAGCCAAACCTAAAGGGAAGAGTATCAGTATCTCTGGATAAACAGACCATTCGGTCTGTCTCTACATCAGCTGGACTACAGTCCTTTTGCTTGCCAGCTGTGCCATCCAGGGCCGTTTGCTATGGGAGGGAGATCAACTCTCCCCATGGAGATGAAGCCCTCCCTTCCCCCTCTCTGCCTTTCCTCAATAGCAGGAATGGAAATCTACAGGCTCAGTACAGTTCCTATGATCATTTTAAATGATTCTTCCTGGCACTGTGCTGCACCTAGGGTTTTAGCTACCCCAACCCTGTCTCCAACAAGTTTCAACTGGCCCTAATAGTCCTTTCATTATAGAGTGGTTTTATTGGAGCATTCCTCAGGTCTGACTCAAGAATGAACCATTTCTAACCTCATCTGTGAATTCTGATAAATTCTCTTGTACCAGTTCTAGGAACAACCCACTACTCCAATATGTCCATGATCTTTGCCTCTCAGAACAGGAGCTGCCAGAGAGCAATAAGAAATAGGGTGTTATATATATATATATATATATATATATATATATATATATATATATATTTAAACTTCACTCTGGAATTTTACCCAGGATTGCGTATTTTGCCACTTATTGTGATCAAGTTTTTAGACCTTCTGTTGACTGTGAGCTTCTCCACTAGACTGTAAGCTCCTTATGGGCAAGGACTGTCTTTTATTATTTTTGTAGTCCCAACACAGTGCCAGCACATAGTAGGTACTTAATAAATGTTTACTGACTAAGTGAACTTTCTGCAACTTCATACCAGTTTCATATCTGTGATAGTGAGAGAGTTTTATTGGCATCCATTGTTTGGGCAAGGAGTCTAGAGTTCAGTGAACCTCGGTTTCAAATAAAAAATTCAATTCTATATACATTATTTAAATGTCTGTTATATACAGTACCATAGCTGGTAGGTGGTGAAGTGGATAGATTGCTGGGCCTCAAGTCAGGAAGACTCCTCCTAAATTCAAATCTGGCCTCAGACACTTACTAGCCATGTGACCCTGGGCAAGTCACTTAACCCTGTTTGCCTGTTTCCTCATCTGAGGAAATGAGCTGAAGAAGGAAACGGCAAGTCCACTGTGGCTTCTTTGCCAAGAAAACCCCAGATAGGTTCACAAAGAATTAGACACAACTGAAAAAAAGACCGAAAAACAATAACATAGGCAGTACATGTGCTGAGGATACAAAGGTGAAATAAGATATAGTCCCTGTCCATAAGGAGCTTGCATTCTAATGGAGAATGAGGGGAGCAAGACATTGCATGATGTATTAAATACAAAGAAGTCCAAAAATATGACAAATTCAAGGAGAGAGAAATCACTTCCAGCAGGGAGGAGGAGAAGGATCAGGGAAGACTGGAGAAGACAGAACCAGAACCAGTCCGTGGGAAAGCAAGTACTTTCCAGGTATAGTGGGCAGCCTGTGCAGATGGACGGAGGCGAGAGAAGATAGAACATGATTGTAAAATGCCTAGCAGTCCAGTTTTTCTGAAACTGTATTTAAGGAGACATGTATGAAATAAGACTGGAAGGATGTATTGGGGCCAAGTCCTTGAAAGGCAGGATAAGGAATTTGTATTTTATCCTATAAGCAAAGGGGACCTACTGAAAATCTTTGGTTAAAGGAGTTGTGTGATCACACTTGTACATGAGGACAGCTATGTAAAGGATAATTTGGAAAGGGAACAGATTAGAGGGAGAAAAATCAGTTAGGAGGCTGCTAGAATAGCTAATGTGGAAATGTGATGAGATCCTAAACAAGGGTTGTGACAGTGGAAATACAGAGAAAGAAATGAACAAAAACTAGAGACATTGGAGACGTAGAACAAATAGGGTTTGACAGCTATTTAGGTGTGGGAAGAGTGATATCTCCAAGGTTTTCAGCTGAGTTGACGGTGAATATAGTAGTGCCTTCAATAGAGATATGGAAATTAGGAGAGAGAGCAGATGGAGGGCAGGGAGGAATGATTATTTCAGTTTTGGACAAGTTGAACTTGAAGGTGGAGACATCCAGATGTCCAGATAATAAGTTGGAAATGAAGGACTGGCATTTAAATGAAAAAAAATTTGGGAGAAAAGATAAAAATTTGAGTATTTCCTCATCTATAAAATGGCTGGTTGAAATAGCTGATCACCGTGATCCAATGCAGTTCTTCCAAATATTAATGGTTTTTGGTGTAGGATTGAGTTCGCAATAGTCCCTTAGGAATATAATATTTTTTGACTGCCTCAGCACCTCCTTCCAAGAGTTTTTAGACTTTTCATGAATGTTCTCATTAATTTTTGTGGCAGTTTTCTCCTTTTTATAAGTGGAAATGTTGACATGGAAGAATGATTTACAGAAGGCTACTCTGAAGTAATTGGCAGAACCCAAGAGTCCTGATTCCCAGTTCAGGCTCCATCTCCTAAGCCTTTTTCCCAAAGTTATGATAAGCAGAAAACTTAAACTTTTGGGTGAGGCCTCTAATCTGTTTTCAACCTTTCAACTAGGACACAGAAAAAAAATACTATAGGTTAGTTTTCTGAGCTACTATATGATTTATGGAGAATATAAAGTCATTTATAAGTTTGTGACTCATGGAAATGAAGGTGATTAAAGCTTCCCCACTCCACTCCTAGCAGAATGCCTCACACCTCTCTGGATGGCTGTACTGAAGTACAGCCAGTACTTCAAAATGCCATTCCTACAGATTCACTCACAGACCACACACTCATCTGCATGGGATGTATGAATTTTAGCTACAGGAGATGGAAGTGACAGAGACCTCCAGCGAGGGTGTGATGTTTCCCTGACTTTGGCCAGTTTCCTGCTAGCTTCCTTGCCCAGCTCGCTCATAGTTTACTGCTCTGTTTGGCCTTCTGAAAACAGTTACCAAAGATTGCAGCAGAGTATGGTCTCTCTCCTGTCCCACTCCAACATGCCTTTGATAATGATGTCGTAGAAATTGAGTTGAAATCCTGATGCTTTTATTTACTGGTTGTGTGACTCTGGACTAGTCACTTCACTCTTCTAGACCCCAGTTCCCTCATCTGCAAAATAGAGATGATAATAGCACCTGCCTCACAGGGTTGTTGTGAGGACCAAAGGAGATGTCTGCTGAGTGTCTTGTAAAAGAGTGTGATATAAATGTTGGCTGTTATTTTATTAACAATAGTTCACATCGATATAAAGCACTATAGATAACACTTTGCTTTAAGTCCTTGAACCTAAAGGTTCACTTGAACCTTGCAACAACATGTGAGGCAGGTAGTGCAAGTATAGTCCCATTTATCAGATGAGAAAAATGAGCCAGGAAGGTTAAATCATTTGCTTCATGAGGTCATGCAGCTAGTAAAGAGCCAAGCTGGGGGATTATACTCAGTCTTTTGACTAGCATTCTTTTTACCTTTCTTATCCACCTAGTCCTGGACTTTTCCCTTAAGTTTTTTCACAGAGGGGCATGGAAGGAACAAGCATTTATTAAGCACCTACTATGTGCCAAGCATTGTGCTAGCACTTTATAAATATTTTCTCATTTGATCCTCACAACAACTGTGAGACAGGTGCTATTTTGATCCCCATTTTACAGTAGAGAGAGACAGAAGTTAAGTGACTTGCCCAGAGTCACATAGCTTGAAAGTATCTAAGGCTGAAACTGAACTCAAGTCTTCCTGGCTCCAGACCCAGCGCTCTATCCACCATACTACCAGGAATGGCACAGAAGTAGTTTTCTATAGCAGTGGTGTTCAGCCTTTAAGAAAGGCCTGTTGTTGTTGTTTTCTTTTCAATATGACTCTTACAATGGGCTGTAGTTACAACTAGAAGATGTTGGGACAGACTTTTATTAGATAATTTTAAAAGTCCCTCCCATCTCTGATATCCTATCATTTCAAGGAGCGCTAATCCCTGTTAGCCTGGAGCCAGGATGACCCGAGTTTAAATCTAGGTTCAGATACTTACTCGCTGTGTGACCTTAGACCAGTCATTTAACCTCTGCTTGACTCAGTTTCCACAACTGTAAAATGGGGATGACAATAATAGTACCTTGAGAGTTGTTATGAGGATCAATTGAGATAATATTTGTAAAACACTTAGTAGAGCACCTGGCATATAGTAGGTGCTAGATAAATGCTATTATTATTAATTATTGTTACACCTAATAAGAAAACTGAAATCCAAAACTTGTTTTGAAGCGCTCAGAATCTAGTTGCTGCTGACCTTAGATGCAGTTAAGTAACGCCATTCCGTCCTATTCTGTAATTCTATGTTTAACTGAGCACGCATAAAAATAAAGGTACCTGTATGTTGACAAGAAGACAAGCCTTGAGCTAAAACAGGGTGCTGGCTGAGAGAAGAGCTATTATTTTAATTTGTTTATAATGCAGCAGTTTTCTCGTCCATAGGATCCCCGTAACTTGTTGTGTTTGTACCTTATTAAACTCCTGTTTGAGTCAGAATGTACAGAGCTGAAGCCCCTGGAATATTTCAAGCTACAACTTAACTCAGTGTGAATTATGCACCAAAAGGAAATGGAAAGACCAGCTTGGGACTAGATACAGAAATCATCAGAGAGCCCAAAGCAAATCACAGGGAACCTTCTGTATTGAGGAGAGGGCATATTCTGATCAGTGACTTCATTCCACATTACATCCTTTTTTCTCTTCAAAATCCAACATCCCCTTCCCTTCTTTCTAAATGCCCTGCCTTCCTGATTATGGTAGCCAGATTTCCTCTTCAAAGCCTCTCCTCCCCTCTTTCCTTTCCTACAAGAGATACATAACATGGCCTACATGTAGTATCTGGGGAGACTGGTGCAAACAAGGCCATGGACAACCCCCCCCCCCCCCACGCTGGCTGATGTGCAGTTCATCAGCGTATTTACAACTGGCTAGTGATGGTAAGCAAGCTTGTCTAAAAAGAGCTTTTTCATACAACTTAAGACCTGTATTGTATGTCTTGGTGCTCACATCTAGTCCTCTGCGCTCCCTCTCATGGATCTTCTTAAATAATCCTTTGAAAGGTCTGTTTGTGTTTGTGACCAGACTATTTATTCCTCATGTCCCTTTTGTGTCTTCAAGATTCTAGTAGATAAGGTAAACTTCCAGCTCATACCTTTTCTTGGAATTATATATAAATACATATATATGTGTGTGTGTATGTGTATGTATATATATAACTATGTATAGAACATATATATATATATATATATAATTGTTTTTGCCCAAAGTTTCTCTCCTCTCCAATCTATGTTCCACACAGCTTCCAAAGTGATATTTCTAAATCAATCAATAAGTATTATTAAGTGCTTACTACATACCAACTACTATGTTAAGTGCTAGGGATACAAATGTAAAAGTGAGACAGTCCCTGCTGTCAAGGAACTTGCTTTCTAATGGGGATTACAATATAGTAAATATAATAAATTAGAAATATTTATTAAGGATTTACTACATGCCAGGCACTGTGCTAAATGCTGGGTATACAAATTTTTAAAAAGCATAAATAAGGTATTGAGGGTAAGATAATAAAGCTATGGTCTAGAACAGAGGGCCTTAACCTGGGGTCTTCAGGCCTCCAAGGAGCTCTTGGATAGATTTCAGGGGGTTAGTGAATTTAGATGGGAAAAAAAATCACATCTTTATTTTAACTAAACTCTAACTGAAAATTTGCATTTCCTTCAATTATGAATGTAGGCAACAGACTACTATTCTGAGAAGGGGTCCATAGGCTCCCCCAGACTGTCAAAAGGGTTCATGACATAAAGTTCAAGAACCCACGATCTAGGCAGTCATAGGGATGGTGAGTGGAGTCATGTGACAGTAAATTGTTACTCTTTCTAGGAATAATAGTAATGCTGATTTGGTTGTTGCTCCCAGAGTAAGGACGGAAGGTAGGAAGGGGTTGGTAGGGAGTATGTAGTGTGCATCAAGGCAGTTGACTAGGTGTCCCTTCTGGATAGGTGCTGGTGATCTAGTATTTGGCTGCATAAGATGTGAAGCAAAGTCTAGGGTCAGCTAGATATAGTAGAACAAAGTGAGTTTTTGCCCATGCATTCATCAGGAGAGTTCAGTGCCAGGAAGGAGTTAAAGCAAATGGTCTGCCACCTCCTTGCTCAAAAAGCAGCTGCCTGCTGCTTCTAGGATAAAATATAAGCTTCATTTGACACTTGAAGCCCTTCACAATCTGTCTCCAGCCTAACTTTACAGATACATTGTGGATTATTACCATTCATCATGTAATGTATGACCAGGCCACTCTGGCCGTTGTATTGTTCCTTCTACACAGCACTCCATTATGTGTGTGTGTGTGTGTGTGTGTGTGTGTGTGTGTGTGTGTGTGTGGTATATATATGTATATCCAGCACCTGGCATGGTTCTTGGCACATTACAGATACTTAGTAAAAGTCTGTTGATCAAGCCTCTTAATTCAGTCAGGCATCTTTATGTTAATTAATCTCTAGCTGAAATTTAGCATTTCCTTCAATTATGAATTTAAGCAATGGACCATTATTCTGAGAAAGAGTCTTCCCAGACTGCCAAAGGGGTCTATGACACAAAAACATTTTAAGAACCCCTGAACTAGGTGGTCATAGGGATTGTGAATGGAGTCATGGGGCAATAACCTTATTGTTCTTTTCAGTAACAGTGGTAGTATGTTGACTCAATTATAGCTCCCTGAGCAAGAGCAAGAGGCAGGAAAGGGTTCGAGGAGGAGAAGCGTGTATGCTATGGAGTAAGGCAGATGGCAAGATGATCCAGGTCAGAGGCTTGAACTAAAAGCCTTTCCCACTTGGAGCTTCTCATTCTCACTCCTATGATAATGATGAAATAGATTGGTTGACTCCTTTTCTCTGGGCCAACCAGGGAACTCGTGGCTCTAGATGCTAGAGTGGGTCTAGAACTAAATAATGGGCTAGTGTATTGAAGACTTGCTTCTGTTTGCCAGATTCAGGGAAGCAACATTCTGAGTTTTAGTGGAGGCAATGTTGAGTACTTCCCAGATTACCTAGCCAGTCTCCTACTCCAATCCTATTTAATCTGACCCCAGCAAGTTTTCCTTTTACCATGACTGTAGAGATGGCCTTGGCAATAGACCTGAGACTTCTCTCCATGACCTTGGCACAGGTTAGTTCCCCTGGTTAGTTGCTGCCTGCACCATTAGGTCAGGGGGCTTCCAATTGAAGCACTGTTTCCAGTGACTTATATGGCCAAATTCTGGAAGACTAAGGTCTCCAACTAGCTTCTTTTTTAGTAGTCCCATAGGTTCCCCTTGCCTGCCTAAGCACATTGTTCACGTTCCCTCTTCTGAGTGAGTGAACGAATGAACGAAAGGAAAAAATCAATTGTTAAGGACTTACTATGTACAAACCACTGTCCTAAACCCTGAGGATTCAAATAGAAAAACTGTCCCCACTCTCAGGGAGCTCACATTCTTGTGGAGGAGATTATACATTTAGGAAGTTACGTAAGTTCAGGGGTCTTGTGACATAGTCATTCCATGTGGTCTTCCTCATCCTTGAAGCTACATGGTACAGTGGATAGAGTTCTGGAGCTAGAGTCAGGAAGACCAGAGTTCAAATCCAGCTCCAGATGCTTCCTAGCTGTGAGCAAATCATTTAATTCCTGTATTCCTCAGTTTCCTTGTCTGTAAAATGAGGATACTTCCCTACTTCCCAAGGTTGTTGTGAAGATTAAAGTGAGATAATATTTGTACAATGCTTTGCAAACCATTATGTAAATGGACAGCTCAGTGACACAGTGGATAGAGGGCCAGCCCTGGAGTCAGGAGGACCTGAGTTAAAATCTGACCTCAGAGACTAGCTGTGTGACCCTGGGCAAGTCATTTAACCCTGTTTGCCTCAGTTCTCCAATCTATAAAATGAGCTGGAGAAGGAAATGGCAAACCACTCCAGTATCTTTGCCGAGAAAACCCCAAATGTGGTCACAAAGGGTTGGGCATGACTGTAATCACTGAATGACAACAACAAATACTAACTATCATGAAAGCCACCCCTTCCTCTTCCTGTCTTCTAGACAAACATTCATTTGTATGGTCATCTATTAAGGTCTGAAATCTCTAGGCATAGGATTCCCTGCTAAGCCCCGCTTTAAGCTCTTGTTTAGGCCCTCTCAATATACTTTAGCTTTTCTCCCAGCCCAACTTGGCTCTCAGTTTGCAGAATTAATTTATATAGGATATTAAAGCAGATCCTCCCTGTTGAATGGCTAGCATAGCAGTCACCATGTACCTTTTGCAATGAGGATACCCTTTAAATGGCTAAAATCTCTGCCTTAAAATATAGTAGAGAAAGCTGTTCCATCCAAGGCACTGCCTAGTCTAGGAGACACCCCCAAAAAGAAATTTGGCCACAATAAATAACACCCTTCCAGATCTATTGAACAGAATGGTGACTGGGTGTTTAAGACCAGCTAATGCTGGCCTAGGAAAGTCTGTGGACTATGGGTGAGGAAAGCAGTGCTGCCACTGATGGAAAACTTCAGTGCTGCTGTGGCTGGGGATGCACATGAAGGTGCTATGGTTGCATGTAAGGGGAGATCTTTTTGGCACCCAAGCCAATCAGCCACCTTTTGTAGTTTCTGCAACTGTTTTTTCTGGTGTATGGATAACCTCCAGACTTACGGAATTTGGAGATGGGATGATGTCCCTAGTGGTTATGTGACTTATCTGTTGTCCAGGATCAGTGACACGGACATCATTACAGAATAAGTAATGACTGCTTATTCCTTCGGCGTATTCTGTTCCTAATAGTAAGGGTCATTACATGAGACTTTTCCCAGGAACACACATACCACAGGGGAACACAAATAAAGGCATATATGGAAAGCCCCCTAGGTATGCAGAACCCCCAGAAGTGCACTGCTGTGCCACAATGAGGTCATACCTGGCCATCTTGCTCTTAGCAGCACACTTAGCTTTTTAGTCACAGTGTAAGTGCCAGAATAGGGAATGCTAGCCCATGGGCCTGTAGTGTTTCTGTTTTTATAAACTTCTTGTAAGTAGCCTCAAAATGGGAGAGAAACAGGTGCCCTTGGAATGGCTGTTGCCAACGGCTACTGTCTTTTTACTTTTATGGCTCAAATGCCCTGCCTCCAAGTTTTGGTAACAGCAGCACTGTTTCTGCTGTTTGCTTCCATGGTAGTCATCTGTCTGCAGGGAGTGTCCCTCTTATAGTGTCTGCTTCTGGCCAAGATCATCAGCCTTCTCAGTCAGTCTTGGGTGTGGATTAAGTACAAGCACATTTTCACCTTAACTCATCTTAAATAAATGTGAGCTTTGCCAGAGGAGATGTGAATGATACCAGCACTCAGGGGCTGAGATAAACCCCACCCTCCACTGACTTAAATCTGTGCTGTCTTGTGCAGAGTTGGGTCCAAGACCCTGTTTATCAAAAATGGTGTTTTGGACAATCCTTTTCCTTCTCTAGGGAATTATTTTTATGGAAAGTGTGTTACAACAACCATCATGGGAAAAAAGCAGCCTTAAAAATAAATACCAGTTTGCAAACAAATTCCCAGGGTGCTATAGTTTAAAGATACAGGGAAGATATAATCTTGGATGTATGAATCTGGTGCAAGAATTTGGTTTTCCATTCAGCATTTGATATATGTGAGTACTATTCTGATTGTACTTTACAAACAGTGACCCCAAGTATTTACAGCTGGAAAATACCAGACCAAAGCATTTCCCTGCTCCTATCTAACAAGATTAGAGTCTAAATTGAATTGGAAGTTGCAATACAGACTTGAAAAGGGGGCTGGGTGGATTAGATGCTAACATCAAACTGGGAACATCATTGTAATACATTTAAGTCATCCTTGTATCTCCAAAATTGGCCCAGACTGCCTTAGGAAAGATTAGAATGGAGATGGTGGATTTGTGCCAAAGGCATTTAAATAGGGCAGAGTTTCCAATCACAGACTCATAGAGTGCTAGAGCTAAAGGTAACTTTGTTGTTGTTGTTAAGTTGTTTTTTTTTTTCAGTCATATCCAACTCTTCATGACCCCATTTGGAGTTTTCTTGGCAGAGGTATTGGAGCGGTTTGCCATTTCCTTCTCCAGCTCATTTTACAGATGAGTAACTGAGGCAAACAGGGTTAAGTGACTCGCCCAAGATCACACAGTACATTTGAGGCCAAATCTAAACTCATGAGGATGAGTCTTCCTGATTCCAGGCCCAGCGCTCTATCCACTTCGCCACCTAGCCGCCCAAAGGTGACCCTGGAGATCATCAAATGCTAATCTGATTCTCAGTTTATGGGTGAAGAAACCGAAGATGTAGTGAGCTTTGGCCAGGCCCCGCTACAGCCCCACTGAGTCTCAATTGCTGTACCGTTCATGGAATCAAAATGAGGAAGTACTCCCACGATGGCAGTAAACTCATAATAAGAGTTTAACCATGATGAAGCAGCCGAGGTGAGGGTGGGGCAAGGTGGGGTAGGGCCCAGAAAGCTAGAAAAGCAGTGTTAGAAAGATGAGACTCTCACCACTGATGCAGTAGTTATTGGAACCTAGGACAAACCTCTGTGAAGAGCTTCGAAAGGCAAGGAGAGTCACAACCATCCACAGCTGCTATTGGGTCTGGTTTCTCAGCCAGTGCTCTTAATCGACAATGCTCCTGTATCCTTCGATTATCTAAGTAAAATTATGGTTTTTACTGTGCATCTGAGTGCTTTTTCTTTGCAGAGTTAAGAATTCATGATATCTCAAGGAAATTTAAGAGGTCCAGGAACGTTATGGCACGTTCATGTCCCAATTGAGTCCAGCGTCCACATCTCCTAACTTCTCTTATTTTGTTCTTTCTAATTAAACCATGATGTGGCACAGCAGATAGAGAGTAGGTAGACCTTGGAATGAAGAACATCTGGATTCAAGTTCTTCCTTTGACAAAGGGAGTTTTTATAGTGGGAATTCCCTGAAGAAATCACAGATCTGGACCACCCCCTAACAAAAAAAAAATGTGCTATTGAAGACAAAGGAAATATATTATTTAATTCTCTTTGGAGGGAGCTAGGTGGTGTGGTGGTCAGAGAACTGGGCCTGGAGTCAGGAAGACCTGAGTTCAAATCCAGCCTTAGATACTTACTAGCTGTGGGACTCTGGGCAAAAGTCCCTTAACTTCTTTCTCAGTTTCCTCATCTGTGAAATGGGAGAATAATGGCACCTCCTCCCAGGGTTGTTGTTAGGATCAAATGAGTTAATAATCACAAAGTATTTAGTGCCTGACGTGTGTTAAACATCATAGAAGTGTTAGCTATTATTTTTAGCTATTGTTACTTGAAGGGGGAGGGTTATTAAAGACTGGAGTTTTTTTTACTCCTGTTTTATTGAATTTTCTTAATACCTCTATACTCTTTCTGAACCATCCTGATAGTTCTGATGATACCCAACATTTTATATGTATGGAAGTTTTAATCTCTTGATGGGTTTCTTGAACTCCTTTTCAAGTTCTGGCCCCTTTCCTGACTCATTATACAGCTCGAGGCAAATCTCTTAATATTCATTTGTAAAGAAAGGCTGTTTCTCTTTATTTCTGGTGAAATCATAAATATCTACCTTAGGGTCTCTATATTCAGAGTCTGTGAAGCTTCACTGTGGTCTTAACACGTCCTAAAATCAAAGAATGTTAGAGCTGGAAGGAGCCTTAAAAGCCAACTTGTGTGATGCCAAAACCTGTCCCATCCGTGGGACTAAACACTGGACTGCAGGGGTGGTTAGTTGCAGAGCTAAACTTAAAACCCAGGTCCTCTGACTTCAGATCCTGTGTTCTTTCCACTCCACTATGGATTTGTTCAAGATTATATCTGTTGCTGTCATTATTCAGTTGTTCAGTTGTATCTGACTATATGTGACCCCGTGGACTTTTATCCACAGGGTTTTGTTGGCAAAGATAGTGGAGTGATTTGCCATTTCCTTCTCCAGTGTGTCCCCGTTTTATAGTTGAGGAATGGATGCAGATAGGGGTTAAGTGACTTGCCCAGGGTCATACAGTTACTACGTGTCAGAGGCTAGACTAGAACTCAGATCTTCCTGTCTCCAGGTCTGGTTCTCTATCCACTGTACCGCCTAGCTTCCTTAGTCACACAGGTGGTCAGTGGCTATTGGCACTGGGTCCAGATACGTGGGATACAATGGCTCACTATGGCATAACTAGACAAAATCTTGAGCAATGGAAAATCTAGCCCAAGGTTCTGGAGTGTTGATACTCTTACTAGAAAAGTCACATTTATTTCCTATCTCTTGTCTCTGAAGTTAATGTGCTATGCTTTGTCTATTTATATACCTATATTTCCATTTTTTGGTCACCATCAATAGCAATTCTGAATCATACCCATTGTGGTATATTCCATTGGGGGAGTCTTATCAGTTGCCTTTCTGAAGTTGTTTGCACAATATAGGGTTGATGGAAGCAAAGATATCTGTTTGTCAATAGAGCTTGAACACATGATTTTATGACTCATTGGTGACACAGGGAGTGTCCTAGACTCTGGGGGACGAGAGGAGCCAACTAGAGTTGGAAGACGCCAACTAATATTACAATATTAGTGACTAGATGAGAGACTAGTAACTGAATAGCACCGAATTTTAGCTCTGGAAGAGGCCTTGGAGAATATTTTCAGAAGAGAAAACTGAGACTGACAGAGGTTAAACGAATCACCCACGGTTACACGGGGCTAGAGTTAGAACCCAGGTTTCCTGTCTCTGATTGTCGTCCTCTTCCCACTCATTATAACCACACTGTTTCAATGCTGATTGAGAATGTTTACAACCCCCACCCTGCTCCATTTGGACATAGTGTAGAAGAAAAAATCCATACCCTTCTCTAAGGTCACTTGGGTTAGGTCTCGTCAGGTAGTGTGTGCTGAAGGTATTATCCGAATGCCTCCCTCCCTCCCTCCCTCCCCAAATTACAATACCAGGCTGTCTTCCTGTAGGATGCTTCAGTAAGAGTTTACTCAGGGGGATTTAACTCAATTTGAATAAGGTCATTGTCAATTTTACCTTCTGTATAAGTGTTTGAATAGGATGATTTAATAGATTTAATAGGAGGATATAATGGATTTAATAGAAGATTCCTTTCCTACAGATTGGAAAGTTTGGGCTTGTAGCCAGCCCAATCCCTTAGCCATCATTGAGGGGAGCAGTTCTTGTAGAGAAGAGAACCATCATTACCGCCATTACCAATACTGCTGACCGATTGCCACCAATAGGGCAGGCCAGCCAGCCAGCCAGCCTAGGTGAAGCAGCAAGGCACCCTGAGGAAGAGCCATGAGGGAGTACATGGCAAGGCAAAGTAAGCCACTGTTACTACCTTAAAAAATACCTCTCCACAGACCCTGGTTGAGAGAACCCAGGACCCTGAGGCCAAGGGCCCCAAGAATAGCAGTGTCTCCCAGACCACTGGCCCTGCTTCTCGCCTGGCCTCAGCAGCTATCATTAAGAGGAATAATCCTTGTAGAAAAGAGGCCCACCATTCCTGCTCCCACCACCACCAACCACTGCTGATGGTGAGATAAGTACATCAACTCCTGGTATAGCAATGCCCTCCTCTCCCAGAACACCCATCCTGCTTCCATACTGGTCCCATTAACCACTGTCCAGGGAAGCAACCCTTATGGAGCTAAAACTGGCAAACACCACTGTAAGTATGGCAAGGCAATCCTTGCCACCTCAGCAGCCACAACTGCTAAAGACCCAGAAAAGAGAGTTATTGACACCATAGGTCTCTGAAGGGGCAAACAGTTAAATATCACAAATGGATATGGTTTTATCAATGGAAGTGACATTAAGAAAGGTTTTGCTGCTCTACCCTAAGGACCCTGGAGTCTTTCCATCTGGCTTGCTGCTCTGTTGTCTCCCTGATTAGCATGTAAAACTCCTTATTTTCCCATTCATATCCTCAAGGCTTAGCACAGTGCTCTGCATTTGGTAAGTGCTTAATAAATACTTTGTTCATTCATATTTTAGTTAACTTCTGATAAAACACGTTATTTATTTCTTTTGTATTTGTTTTAACATAACAGTGATTTCTAGTCCTCTTTCTATTCCCAATGAACCCTCCCTTGTACTAAAGAAGATAGTTAAGTAAAACTGACCAAGAAATCAAACTTCTGTGATAGCATAAATACTATTCTGTCTCTGTAATCTTTCACATTTGTACTCTTGGAGTGGTTAGAGTGTTTATCCTATTGAACTCTTCATTTCTAGGGTTCCAAATGCAGTTGAATTAATGTGTTACAGAACCTTTCCTTCCCCCCCTCTCCATATATAGAAGTGGTGATGAGCTAAGCTTACAAGCTGGGGGTCTTTCCCTCCTGGCCATGAGGAAAACAGAAAATTTCCAAGTCATTGCATACCACTTTGGCCTTGAGCAGCCAAGGAATCTGAATCACCACCTCAGAGGGGCCCTTGCAGTCTGTCACAGTTGGCAAGCTCAGGCCCTGGGCTAAGCCTGGAAACCATCTGACCTCCTGGACAGAAGGTTCCACTTGGTCCGCAAGAAGAGCACTGAGAAGGAAAGGAAGGGAACGCTTGGATCAATTGCTTCCCCAACATCCCTGGAGATGAATAAATCTACATGAGTTCCTTGGACTGTTAGTCCTTTGACCTTCAAGAGAACACTTACCTGCCCTCCACTCCCTTTTCCAGCATGTACGAAAAGCATTTATAATAAAATGCATCTGAAAAAAATAATAAAAATTAAAATAAATTAAAAAAACAAAAAAAAACCTGCATCTCAGTGACTAGATGGGAAGCAAGCAAGCTTGTTAACTCAGTTGCCATGGTGAATGCATAGAAGAATAGAACAACAGAAATAGTTCAGACATTACAAAAATGTCTTTCTCCCTGGCAGCAGCATAGTGAGTCCTTTATATTCAGTCCCTGTAATCTGTCCTATCACCCAAACCTCACTCTGAGGGCATTATTCTCTATGCGGGGGCTGATTCTCCCTTTAAACAAATGTTGGTTTTTACCCAATATCCTCCCTTTCCAGCTTTCATCATGTCAAAAGGTTTCTTATCTCCCTCTACCAAAAGAGGCTGCCAGATGGTGCAGTGGATAGAGTACTGGGCCTGAAATTAGAAAGACTTGAGTTCAAATCCAGCCTCAGATGCATATTAGCTGTGTGACCCTGGACAAGTCACCAAACCTTTCTTTTCCTCAGTTTTCTTGACTGCAAAATGGGGATAATAATAAAACTTACCTCCCAAGCTTGTGAGGAGAATGAGATATTTGTAAAGTGCTTAGCATAGCACTTCGCAAAGAGTTAATAAATGCTTGTTTCTTTTTTCTTGCTTCTTTCTTTCATTGCTTCCTTCTTTCATCTCCTTCTTCCTTCCCTCCCTCCTTCTCTCCCTGCCTTCTTTCCTTCCTTCCCCCTTCCTTTTCTCCTTCCTTCCTTCCTTTCATCCTTCCTTCTTTCCTTCCTTCATCCCTCCTTTCCCCCTTCCTCCTTTCCCCTCTTCCTTTCCTCACTTCCTTCCTTCCTTCCTTCCTCTCTTTTTCCCTCCATCTCCTCTTTCCTTCCAGCTATCTTCTGGTATTCACTAATTTTGTGCCAACTACATTCTCCTTTTAAAATTTATTGCACCTAGAAAGCTCCCTCCACTGCCATTTTCATTGTTCTCCATGGCACTGGCCATCTCCCAGGCCTATCATTTCCATTCTGCATCTGACAGAAGCAGTAAAGGCCACAGCTCAAATTCTGTTTTGCTAAATTATGAAGGGATATGAAAATAATTTTGTTAAATTTGAGTTATATAATTAAATGGCTCTACAGGATACATCAAGGAGAGTACTTAATTGGGTATTTGGAATTATTTAAATAGAGCAGGTGTCTTAATGTACCCCATATTGGAAAAAAATGTCTTATTGTATGGGGGGGATTTTAATGACTTGGGAGAGTGGTGTAGGTTAGTGCTCGGAAAGAAATAAAACTTGCTTCCAAGTCTTTTTCTCCATCTATCTTTACCCCTGCATGGTTTCAGTGGTATCCTCACTCTTCATCTACTCCACTTCTTTGCTGCTTCAAGACCACAACAATTGTGCTGCTATGTCCAGCTCTCATTTCTTCCATCTATAGCCTGAAATTTGTACCTTTCCTCTATAGATTGAAGCATAAAGATGTGATTACAGTAAAAGCCAAGTGGCTGAAACCTCTAACAAATGAGGAGTAAAAGATGACATTAGGGAAATTAATAATAGAAAAAAGATCTGTTGGTCACAGGACAAGGGTGAGGAATGATGGAAGGATAGAGAACCAAGGTGCTCTTTTTGGTATCCTTGTGATTTCAGAAGACAGTAGGAAGCCTTCCAGCATTTTGGTGGATCCCTGTATGGAGAATTTATGGGAGAACATGGACAGAAGTTGCACAGGATGTGCAACCGTGCAATCTATAGTGTTGGAGAGAATATTTGAATTGATGAGATCACAGATTCGTTTGAGTGTAGTGAAAAGCAAAAATACTGAGACAAAACAATTTTTTTTATCAATTAGGGTGATGGCCGCATGGATAAGCCCTTGGGGATGTATCTGTTCCATAAGGTGTTATTTTTTGTTTTGATTTGGTTAATAGAACTTGGTGAAATTTGACCAGCATAGTACTATTGCCATGGAAAGTTCCTTTGAGACATGGACGTAGCTTCAAGACAAGGCAACGAGAATTTAAGTGCTTCATATTTCTCAGGCACTGCTCTAAGCGCTGGGGGCACAAATACAGGCAAAAAGAAAGATAGATCCTTCCCTCAAGGAGCTTATATTTGGATGAGGTAAGACACCACACCAGGGAGGTGAAAAGGGTTGGGGAGGGGCAAGGTATCAAAATCTGGAATGAAGTTTGGCCCACCTGTACCCTCCCCAAAATGGAGGCCCTGGGAGGAGCTCATTAAATAGGATTCACCATTTTAAAAATGGTTCTCACTTCCATTGTGAAGTCCAAATATAGCTCTTAAGAGAGAGTGAGATTCCATTTTAAACATGACAGTGTCATAGTATCCTAGATTTGGAGTTAGAAGAGACTTGGAGGTCATCTGGTCCAACCCACTTATTTCATAGATGACAAAATTGAGGCTAGGTGACTTGCCAAGGTCATCAAGATGGTAAGATTGACTACAGATGCAGAGCTCTTGTTCCACAGTCGTCATGGAGAAGTAGAGCAACCAGTGAACCAGCACCCCACAATGCTCCAGTAACAAGCACGACCAGTCCTACTTTGTAGTTAAAGAAAGGAGATGGAAACAATAATAAAGTGACCCAGAAAAAGACTGGAGACCATCTTTTATGACTCTTAGTTCAGTAATCTTCTAACTTGCCCCACTTTACCACTTGTTAAATGGAGACCGACTTAGAACTTCTAATCTTATTTTACTGAGGCTTAGAGATGAAGTGACTTGTCTTGGGCTCTCTTCTGTTTTCACTCTATCCTATCTTACTCAGTATCCCATGGATTCAATTATCTTCTCTGTGCAGATGATTCATATATATGTATACGTATATGTATTTATGTGTATGTATATGTGTGTATATATGTATATGTATATATGTGTATGTATATGTGTGTATATATACAGATACACATATATGTATAACACATACATGAATTTATATTATATATATATATGTATATATCCAACCCTAGTCTCTCTCTTGAGCTCTAGTCTTATATCACCAACTATCTTTTGCACATCTCTACCTGGATTTTTTGGAAGTATCTCATACTCATACCCTTGATCTTACAATCACCTGCAGATGCAACACTTCCATGTTCATGAACTCTGAAATTCCCTTATCTGATCACAATCTATTATTATTCCACCTCTCCCTCTGCCTTGAAATCTCAACTAAATGTGAATAAATGTGCACAGGCATGTTAAACTCATCATGTCCCAAACTGAATTTATAATCTTTTCCCCCACACCCTCTCTTCAAGGGTACCATCATCCTCCTAGTAATTCAGGTTCAAAACCTAAATGTAATACTTGACTCCTCTCTCTCACCTCCCTGCCCCTCCCCCCCCACTATACAATCTGTTGCCAAGTCATGTCAACTTTAATTTTTTAACATCTTTCATATATCCCTAGACCCTCCTTTCCTCTGACACTGCCACCGTACTGGTATAGACTCTTATTACTTAACACTTAGATTATTGAAATAGCCAGATGATTGGTCCCTATGCCTCAGATTTCTACACTTCAGTCCATCTTCCACTCAGTTGTGAAATTAAAGAACAGATCTGACCGTGTCATCCCCTCTCAAATAAACTCCAGTGACTCCATATCACCACTTTCCTTTGGGTCACCCATGCTGGCAATTTGACCATCACTCCTTCCTCTCATTCACCCTATGTAGCCCAATCCATTGGCACTTCTTATTGTTTCCAATTTCACATTTGCCACATACTCCCCTTCTCTCTGTGTACACAGCCACCTCAGTTGGACAGATCCTCTAAACGTCTCACATGGAATATTGGAATAGCCTTCTAATTGATCTCCTTGTCTCAGTTTCTCCCCTCTCTAATCCATCTTCCACTTGGCTTAGCTGACAGGGTTATCTTCTCAAAGCATGGAACTAACCATGTCACAGCCTCCCGAATTCAGTGAACTCTAGTTGTTACCTCCAGATCAAATATAAACTCTTCTTTTGGCATTTAAAGTCCTTTACAACCTGACCCCTTTCAATCTTTCCAGTTTTCCTATACTGTCCTCTCCTCCCAAGACTCTCCCTCCTGACATCTGCCTCTTAGTTTTTCTGTCCTCCTTCATGACTCAGTTCAAATCCTCCTTCTGTAGGAGGCCTTTTGCCATCCCACCAACTGCCAGTGACCTCCCCTCTCAGATTACCTCCCATCAACTCTGTATATATCTTGCACATACCTTGTTATTTATGTGCTATCTCCCCATTAGAATGGAGAATCCTCGAAGGCAGGGGCCTATTGCCTTTCCTTGTGTGCCTGGCATGTAGTAAGCATTTAATAAATGCCTGTTGAATGACTGACTCATTTTCCCACAGCCACAAAACTAAGGTGGCAGAACTGGATTCTCCCAGGTCTCCTCATTGCAGATCCAGGGGGGTTTCCATGAAAATAACACATTGCTTCTTGTTTATGGACTTGTTGATTACAAAACATTCTACAAGTCACGAAGGCCTAGTCTGTCAGTGAGATATCTTTACCACCTGTTGTATGACTTGCAGATTGGGAGTCAGGAAAATCCCTAGATTTTTATTTCCCCCTTTGCCATTTGATCTGTTGCCTTGAGTAAGTCCCTTTCCTCTCATCTTGTTTTCTCTGTTTGCCAGGAGGGAATAATGATCCCTGTTACCTCTCAGGCTTTCATGGGGGTTGTGAAGAATAATGAAGTGGTGTTTGTAAAGTGTTTTGAGCATCTGGGCCTGGGAGGAGGGGAAAGGGAAAGACAGTGTTAGATCAGTAAAAAAAATATTCACTGGAAGTCCTTGTCAATTGAAATATTTATCAATTATCTTAAGTAAGAATAATAGAATATCCATCTAAGGAATGACCTTTATTTGAATATGAAAATGATTATCAGACCTAATAGATGTTTTCTTTCTCTAACATGCTCAAAAGAACATCAGGCTAAGAAAGGGAAGCACCTTCTTCTGACTCTAAATATTCTGATTATACTGGAGTTTTTGTAAGAGTGTCAGAGTCTGATTGACTTCTCTTCCTGTGCAGTTCCAGATGCTGTGTTGTTGGTACGTTTGTTAAGCAGGCTGTTTCCCCAGCAAAAGACTGCCTTTGGGAGACTAAAAGTGATTTATATACATTGACTATAGTTATGAGATTAATTAGTGAAGGTTCTGAATTTAGAGACCAATTCGGATGGAAGGAAATAAGAGAAAAAGTTTTTATCATAAGTTAGATTTTTTTGAACTGTCGTCTTTGGGGATTTTCTCAATGATGCTCAATGTGAAACACAATACATAGTGCCTGAGCTCTATTATTGCATCTTCCCTTATGTTGAAAAGAAGGCCTACTCTAGATGAAGATGAACGCCTGCAGAGATCAGTGAGTGTATTTACATAAAGCATCCCATTTTTTTTAGCATTCACTGTTCCCACAGAAAGCTAAGGCAGCTTTAGATGACAGATGTGGGTCATTTAAAAGTGCCTGGAATGCAGGGGAATGTTCACAAGGGCACCTGTCCCATGATTTGAAATACAGTCCCTGATGTGGAATCTATTACACCATTTTTGTGAGATCCTCAAGTCCTGAATATTTCACTTTTTTGAGGCCAAAGAAAGAAAGTAAGGGTATGAGAGATGTTTAGTTACATAATAGCTGAGCTGTGGATAGATTTATTAGTAACGATTCAGGAAGGGTATACAACACTTTGAAGTATGCTAGGAGCAGGACCAAATTTTATCTTCAGGCTCTTTGTAAAGGGAAATGTCAGGAGGTTGTCTGAAAGATTATTTTCTAGAACAAAGTCATATTAAGGAAATTGTACTGGTTGCACCTTAGCCATCTAAAATTTATAAGCCCCTTTATAGTCCTTTCTTCCCTAAGCCTTACTGTCCTCTCTCTGTGTGAATCCATCTGCAAGAACTAACTGTCTGGCGTTCCCCTCCCAAACAGGCTGTAACATCAGTTGGCCAGAGGTTCCAAATACTATTTTTTTAAAATGATTTGTGAGTCACTAATAAAAAAACTCCCCAAATGTTGTGCAACTAGAAATAATTGGCCCCCAAACAGTCTCCATGTGCCTAGTTTATATGCATAAATATGTACTGTGTATCAAGACAGATTTGCCTTCAGCGTCTGTTTATTTGTCTATCTTGAGTACTTTCTGGTTACTCAGAAGCTAAACCTGTGATAAAGCCAGGGTAGGGAGGCCATTCTTTCTCCTCCCAACTCTACCAACTTGTTTGCGTTGTCACAGGCAAGTTACATCTCTGCTCTGGGCATCCAGGGGCTGAGGGAATGTATTTATTTCGTAAAGTGCTCAAAGCTTCTTAGAGATGAATGTGTCATCAAATTTATAGGGGTCATAGCAATCATTTCTTTCTTCCCTCAGTCCTTTCTCTAGCACTGAATACTCCTGTCCTTGGAGTTTATAGATAGTATTAAAGTCTTTTCATTTGTTATCTCATTCCTCTTCCCAAAGTGTTTCATCTCAGCAGTCTCTGTATTGAGTGGGGAGGAGACAAAGATTTTTATCCTCTGCCCACAGTGCTGTTTCCCTCCCTAGGGGTTACATGATGATTAGAAACCATCAAGTAAAAAGCTTGACTGCAAGGAACTGTCCTTTCCTTCACCTCTTGGTGGGGCAAAGACCAGCAGCTCGGGGTCGACCTCTCCACAGAGCTGGGGTCTGAAAAGAAGGATGTGAAAGGCTACAAACATCCAACCCCACCCCTCTCCCCAAAGCTGGGCTCTGTGACCAGAGCAAGGCAGCTGTTTCAGCTTTTCTGGGAGTTTATTGGTCCCCTCCCCCACCCTCCGCTCCATCTTCCTCCTTCTATGGCCCAGTGTTGGGCTCCCTGCCACATCTGTTTGTTTCTCTCTCCCTCTTGTATGGTTTCTCTCAGAGAGCCACAGCACCAGTGGCCCCTAGTGAGCCACTGGGAACAGAGGTTTCTCCCTTGTCCTGGCCTCCCCTCTCCACACCAGCACATTCAGGCTTGAATGGGAAACAGCAAGATCTGTCAGCTTGGCCCTTTTCTTCAGAGCTTTGAGGCCCACATTCTCCACAGCCTTCTGTTCCCTTTCACCCCTTTGGACAATGTTGCTTTTATATATCTGTATCTGTATCTGTATCTATATATCAATATCTATATATCTATACACAGATATATATATATATATATATATATATATATATACACACACACACACATACATACGCATACATAAACACATACACACATACACACCAGAGACTCTGGGGGCTTTATCCCCTCCTCTTTTTCTCTTTTCTTTTCTGCATCACTCCGTAACTTTGTTTGTCAGCTCTCTCTCCTCTCTCTCTCTCTCTCCCTCCCCTCTCTCTCTCTCTCTCTCTCCCTCTCTCTCTTTCTCTCTCTCTCTCTCTCCCCCTTCTCTTTTTCTGTCTCTCTTCTTCTCCTTCTCCTCCTTCTTCTTCTCCTCCTCCTCCTTCTTCCCCCTCCCTTCTCTTTTCCTATCTCTTCTCCTTCTTCTCCTCCTCTTCCTTCTCCCCCCTTCTCCTCCCCCCACCCCATCTCTTAATCTCTCAGCTTCTCTTCAGAAGATACTTGTCTGGAAACAGTTCTCAGTAACCATATTATTTGGATATTTTTAAACTGAGTGTTTACTGCTTTGTAAATTCATCATATTCTTGAGGTGTGTGCATTGCTTTTTTTTTACAGGTTAGGGGAGGGTAGAGAAGAAGAAAACTGCTTTTTAGTCAAGGAAAAAATGTACAGTTGACCATCTTCTGCTTTTTGCTATTAGGGATCTTACTTTCCTTAGAGGCTGGCTTAAGGAAATTCTTAATGCCCTAGAGAAATTTCACTCATTTTTGTTGTTTTGTTAATCTAGAACTAAGGGTGCTGCCAAGCAGGTAGAGTGGGAATCATTGCCATAAATAATTGTTTGAGGTTCCTTCCCAGCAGCCCGTGGGATTTGTTAAGGAGCCAGCAGCACTGGAGCCTTCAGAAGGAGGGAAGGATTCTTCCTTTCCAGTGCTGCATCTGATGACCCATTGTATAATCTTAAGCAAGTCACTTTCCTTCTCTTTATTTCAGTTTCCTATTAATAACATTGAGATCCTTCCCAGGGAAATGAGGAGGCTTAATAAAAATGTTTTATGTTTTCGTTGTGCTCTATATGTGACTCATATTAATTATTTTACTTTATTTTCACCACTCAGATGAATCTGTCGCAATTTCATTGTGACTTTATGGATCAAAGCCAAATAACACAGAAGAGTCAGTCATTAGAATAGAAATTTCCTGGTGTTATGGCAAATGTCTAGAGTTCCACTTTCTGAATTATCACCAAAGTATAAACAGTTATTGACCCATCCCTGTTCCATAAGAAAGCACAACAGCATGAAAACCACATAGTTTGCCAAGATTAGTGTTTCCTTATTGGAATCATAAAGCATAGAATTTTAGAGCTAGAATAGAAATCATCTAGTCTTCTTGAAATTCCTGTTTCATAGATGAGGAAGGAAACTGAGGCCCAGAGATGTTACATGACACTTGCCCAAGGTCACATAGCTGCTGAGTGACAGACCTGGGATCTGAACCCAAGGGTCCTGATTGGGCACTGGTGTTGTGTCTACCACCATAACACATTCAGTATATATTGTTTTATTTTTCCACTGTAAAATTTTATTATTTAGTTTATTTGTTATTGATTAACGACTATACTTACTGATAAATAGTAGTAATGTATTATCGAATATAGCTTTTATGCTTTAATAGCATGAGAACCTATACGGAAGGAAAGAATAGTGTATCTGACAGAGAAGATGAAACCGATGTGGAGATCAACAGATATCCAGAGAAACTAGTCATCTTAGCAATGTATTGAGAACCTTGGGACTTATTAATCATTATTGTCTATTCAGAGGCCATTATTTATAGAAACTTATAACTGAGACTGATCCAAAATACATTTTTATTATGTTCTTACTTAATAGAGCCTAGATAGTTATAATGTTTAGAGATTAGATTAATTTGAATAATAATAATTGTATGGCCACAAAATTGAATCAGTCTAGGAAGTAGGTGCTCTTTGTATTAAATGGAGAATTTAAGATTTTTCTTATTGCCCAAGAAATAAGTGGCAGACATCATTGTACCTATTATCTCAAAGTACTGAGAAGTGAAAGTATAGAGAGTTGTAACTGTTAAATCTGGAGAGAGAAAAAAATGCTTGGAATTATCTATCCTGACCATCTAATTTTACATATTAGAAATCTGGGGATCCAAGTGGTTAAGGGACATGTCATGTGACAACTTAGTGACAAATTTAAGATGAGAACCTCTGTGTCCTGACTCCCCATCCAGTGCTTTTTTCCTTCCGTTAGGGTAAACTTTAGGAGCACATAGAAAAAAGAAAGAAAAAATGCAAAGGTGAATCTTATAATTTTTCTGGTCCAATACTCTGTTCACTGGACCACAAATCTTTGTTTTATTCTTAGACTTAAGCTTATGTTGATGGGCATGAGTATTTCACTAAACAAAGATCTGCAATGCAGCAAATATTAACACTGCAGTTGGAAATCATTGGCTTTTGTGTTAGTCATTTCTATTTTAAAACATATGGTCGTGGCCATGGTCACATGATTGACAAAATGGCACAATAGTTATTTTCCTTAAACCTTTCCACCGCCTAAACCGCAGAAAAAATTATGAACCAGTTACGAAGTGACTAAAGTTGAACCCACAAGATAAGACCGAAACACTGTACAAGGTAAAAATCTCAAAGAAATAACATAATAGAACATATATACTTAGTAAACATCCTCACCTCACCTACTCCCAATCCTCCACTACAATGAACACAAACAACCTTGCAGGCTTCTGCCTCAGGGTCTGGCTGATGGGAGAGGGTCTCTATTTACTCCCCCACAATAGTCAACTCAGCCTGAAACTCCCCTCCCTTTTCCCTTCTGCCTCTAAGAGGTGACAGTCGCTAAGAGAACAACTGGAGGAGTGGGTTTTGTAGGACGAGGGAATCATTGAGCCAACTATATGGGGAAAGCATTTCCTTATCTTAGAGATAGGGAACTGGAAACTCATCTGGGATCAGTTTTTGCTCCCTACAGTTTATTATGGACAGGGACCTGGGCTAACCCTTCAACCTCCTTCCTGTTCCCCCCAACCTCCAATGCAAGGAAAGATGAAGATATCCTGCTTTGAGGGAAACAAGTAACTAAGAATACAAAAGAAAGACTGAAAGACCAAGGAAGAAAACTGAGTGAAATCCTAGGTCAGGAGTAAGTGAACAGAGAGCCTCATAAAGACAGAAGCAAGAATGATCAAAAATTCAAATAGAAGCCAGAACACTGTGAAAAAAAATGCCATACTTTGAAACAAAATTATTCAGACTCCCTGATCAAAAAAAAGATAATTTATGTAGACTATTCAAACATCTTAGAACAGGAACAAGAAAGTCTGGAATGTCACAAAGTGAAATAAAAATTTTAGAAGAAAAATTAGAAATTAAATTGGACCAGAAACAAAAACTCTCAACACAAAATTTAAAAAATATAGAGGGCTACAGAACTTCAAAGACAACAGATAATCCCTTCAAAGAAACAGAGACTTTGAGAAAGAGAGAGATTAGATTTGTAATGGAAAAACATGGAAAGGAAAGAAAATTTGGCAGAAGAGAAGCAAAAGATGTCAATTTAAAAATAACACCTGACTTGGAAACTTGCCAAAACAACTGACCTTTAAGGACCGTAAATCTCCCAGAAAAAGATAAATAAAATAACCTGGATGCCATACCAAATACTAACACAAGACAATCAACTAGAATGTTTGGAAAGAGACACCAAAGCACTGGCCAAGCTAATCCATAGATCACAGGTAGAAGAAAAAGTCTTGTGCTTAAAATTCCAAGGAATATAATGGTTAAACTTTGTAATTTCAGAAACAACAAATTTTGTGACAGGAGAAAAACCTTGAAATGATCAATTCGATAACCCAGAATCATTCCACAGTCATTAAGATTTTGAAAAGAGAATGGAAAACTTCCATCTATGGATAGTGACATAGTTGGTCACACAGAACCCCAACTCTCTGACTTTTACTCCAGCAGTAATATAAAAACAGCACTAGATTGAACAGTGAGCAAGAAATCCAAAGAAGGCACGACAGTAAGCTCCTTTATCCAGCCCAGGACTATACAAAAACAGCCAAAAGCTATGAACACTGCAAGCAAAGAACTGTCGGAGAATCTAGCATGAGCGTGGGTAAACAGACTTGAAACCTGTGGTGGTGCCATAAATGGGGAAGCCCAACGCAAAAAGCTCTGACTGTGGAAGCCCCAGGCAATACTGAAAGCACATAGTGTCCCACATGAAATAACTTCAGGGGGAAAATGACAGAAGCTGCAAAGCCCAGAATAAGGAAGTCCCAGGGAGTAACCAAAGACCACCCAGCAACCTAACGGGGGAAGCACCAGGAAGAAAAAACTGTTGTGTCCCCTGAGCAAGGAAACCTCAGTGGGGACAAAATGCCACCTAGCCCTCTTATCAGGAAGGTAGGATAGGGAGAAGGGGAACAAAAGACCAATCAACACCCTGGTCAGGTTAAGACCATCTAGTGCCCTGATCAGGGTAAGCCAGTTATAGAACTCTGCCTGGTTACACTGAAGATTGCCAGTGCTCTCAAAGGACATGGAAACCATCATCTGAAACCCAGGAAAGTAAAGTCCAAACTGGGAGATGATTTAGATGGTCATGAGACCAATAAGACAGAGGACTTCAATTTTTTTTTTGATCCTTCAGAACTATCAAAATTCCCAATATAAGAATTACGCACAAAAGTTAAGCTATCTCCACAAGAAAAGACACCAAGCACCCTTAAAAGGTAACAGCTACATGATGTTATGGTGGAGACTAATCTCTCATCCCCAACATGCTCATTCAGCACTACTTCACCCACACCCATATTTTTGAAGGGCGACCCAAGAGGACCTCCAGACTTGTGCTTTGGGATGTACTTGCTGCTTCTGCAGTCTCTGTCAGAAAACCTTGTACTGTCCTCACCTCATGATTTTTGGAAACAAGCAGCAGAATTCAGTGCCCTTCCCACTGATACCCTTATTTGGAGGAGATGGAAGTATAGGAAAGCAGAAGTTTGTTCAGCCAGAGAAATAAGAACAGAGGGAACTGGGGCAAGGTGGCCAGTGGTGTGTGTGTGTGTGTGTGTGTGTGTGTGTGTGTGTGTGTGTGTGTGTATACACCATACCTGAAGGAAAGGAGACTGACATCCATCTGGGGCCAGTACTCTCCACCCAGAAGACTGAGATAGCTTTGAGGTCCAGCCTTCAGGTAACCCACCATCAAAGAGGAAGAAGTAGGAGAGTGAGTAAAGGAGAACCATGAAGGGAAAAGACTGAAGTTACTAAAGATCTCAGGAGGGAGAAAACTCACTTAAAAACCTGGAGCACAAGCAGATAAACTAAAAGGGAAGAATTGATAGAAGAATTGAAGATGAACTCTAGGACATCTAAATTAGTCCAAACATTTCTGAATAAAGATAGCAAGACAAGGGAAAATGTGTCAACACCTGATGAAGCAGAGGACCCACGCTGTGGATTCCTAAGAGAACATAGAACCACAGCAGGCTGTTCCAGAATGGTTTAATTGAGAAATAAAGATTTGTGAAAGCAGAATTTATGGCCTACATAACAGAAAAAAATTAGCAGATTAGAAAAACTTGAATCCAAGGTGACAGCCTCACTAAAGAAACAAATATACAGAAATGAAGAACAATCTGGAAGAAGAAAAGCAAAAATCAATGATGTTAACAGAAAATATGATCTCTAAGTAAGCAAAACATATTGACCTAGGAAACAGGATGCATAGAGACAACAACATATTGACCTAGGAAACAGGATGCATAGAGACAAATTAAAATCTCCCCAGAAGAACACAAAGCAAGAAAACCTGGACCCCATAGTGCATGAAATAAGAGGAGAAAATTGACCAGAACTTCTGTACACAAAAAGCAAAGTGCCAATCAAAAGAATCCACAGATCACCTCCAGTAAAAACCTCTGTGGTTCACTCCTAGTGGTTAAATTTAATAGTTCCAATGACAAACAACAAATTCTGCAAGCAACCAGGAGAAATATCTTCAAATATAAATGAAAGGAAATTCAAATAATACTAGATTATTCTGCTCCCACCAGACATCACAGAAGGGAATGGAATGTATTCCAAAGAGCAAAAGAGCTCAAGATGCGCTCCAAGTGACATACCCTACATACTTGAGCCTAATAATCAATGTAAAAGATAGACATTAAATAAAAGAGAAGCACTTGAAGCATTCCAATTTAAAAAAGAGAAATGGATTTGAAAAAGAAATACACTTGAAAAGACCCCAGACAATAAAAACAGAAGAAGAGTTAAAATAAAATACAGCAATCAGGGAAATTACAAATAATGTGGGAAAATTATCCCAGTAAAAAAAAAAAACAACAAAAAACAAATAGAAAGATAAAGACACACAGTTAAAGCTAATCTCACTACCACTGCCACCACCACCAAAATAACAACAAAGGGACCATTGAGAGACTTCTTTGTAAAAGTGTGGGGGAATATTTCTACCATGGGTCAGTACTTCTATCCTCTACATCCCCAGCAGGAATGACGACTTATAAGTGTGAGGCACAATAGGAAAAAAGGAGGAGGGAAGGCACAAGATCTAAAAGACAATAACATAGAAACTATTTACAAAAGGAAACTCGAAGTAATACCTTAGAAAGTTTAATCCTATGAGGAATACTATCACTAAAGAAGGAATAAATAAGGATAGGTACTGTGAATCAATGAATGAAATTTCTAAAATAGACAAAAAGAGAAGAGAATTAATGAAGAGAATGAGAGAAATTCTTTAAGAAAAATGAAAAATTCTTTTTAGAAAATTTTTAAAAACTCTTAAAAACAAAAGAAAGGAATTGAAAAGGTAGAGAGAAAGAGGGCTTTTGCTTAACTAACTGGATGAAAAAGGAGGGAAAGAATTAAATAACTAGATAAAAAGAAGAAAGAAAAAAGAATGTTAGGTAAAAACTTCAAAACCAGGAAAAAGTGTGACAAATGGGAAAGAGTGGGACTTGAGGGTAAGGCGAGAGCTTGTGGTAATAAATTTCCCCTAAAATATATTAAGAAAAATAACTAAAAGACACAGTTTTGTCTTTATAGAGGAAAAAAACTTAATTCAGGAAAAAAAATTAGACAAATGGAGGAACAGTAAAAAAAAAACTAACTCTCACAACTTTAATGTGAACAAATTAAGCAAAAAGGAGTGACATGTTAGATTAAAAAAAAATAAAACCTCACAATCTGTGGCTCATAAAAACATGTCTAAAAAGAAAAAAAAATACATAGAATAAACATGAAGGGCTGGACAAAATTAACTATGAATCAGATAAATCCAAAAAGGAAAGAGTTGTAATCATACTGTCAGACAACGAAAATCCAAATTCACAAAATAAAAGGAGTTAAAGAAACTGTATTGTGCCAAAAGAAACAATAAATAAACCTATTAACAATATTAAAATTATATGGTTCAAATTCTTTAGCATCTAAATTCATAAAGGAAAAATTGACTGAATTATAAGAAGACACAGAGAGTAATACAATAATAGCAGGAGACTTTAATGTCCCTTTCTCAGTTTGGGATACATCTAACGGAAAAAGCAAAAGGGAAAATTTAGGAACAAACTGCTAGAGATACTAGAGCTAAAAGATTTATTGTGTCTTCTAAATGACACTTCTAACACTAACACACTACTGGTAGATTTGTGAACTGATCCAAAAATTCTGGAGAGCAATTTGGAACTATGCCCAAAGAGCTATAAAACTGTGCATACCCTTTGACCCAGGACTACCATTAGTAGGGTTGTATCCCAAAGAGATTCCTACCCCCCACCCCCACCAAAAAAAGGAAAAGGACCTGTATGTGCAAAAATATTTACAGCAGCTCTTTTGGTGGTGGCAAAGAGTTGGAAATTGAGGGGATGCCCATAAGTTGGGGAATGGCTGAACAAGAGGTGTATATGATTGTGATGGAATACTATTATGCTATAAGAAATGAGGAGCAGGATGCTTTCAGAAAAACCTGGAAAGGCTTACATGAATAAAGTGAAGTGAGCAAAGGACCAGGAGAACAGTGTACACAATAACAACAGTATTGAACAATGATCAAATGTGAATGACAGCTATTCTCAGCAATAAATCTCAGCAATCCAAGACAATTCTGAAGGATTTAGGATGAAAAATGCTATCCACCTCTAGAGAAAGAACTGATGTAGTCTGAATGCAAATTGAAGCAAACTTTTTTCCTTTATTATTCTTGGATTTTTTTTGGTGTTTTCTTTTGTAACATGGCTAATATGGAAATGTTTTGCATGACTGCACATATAAAATCTTTATCAAATTGTTTGCCTTCTCAAAGAGGGGGGTGGGTGGGAGGGAAAGAATATGAAACTCAACATTTAAGAAAAACAAATATTAAAAATGTTCACTTACGTGTAATTGAAAAATAAAATTAAAAAGAGACTTCCCTAAAAAGTATATCCATTTCTTAGCAACAAATGGAACTTTTACAAAAATTGACTATATATAGCAGTCATGGTGGCGCACACCTATAATCCTTCCTACAGGGAAAGGCTGAAGCTGGTGGATCACTTAAGGTCAGGAGTTCTGCACTGCAGTATGGCTAAAGCCTATCAAGCATCCATAAGAAGTCTGACACAAATGTATTGAGCCCCTGGGAGCAGGGGAGGACCATAAGGTTGGTTAATGTCAATGAGAGACTAAGCAGCCCAAGTCAGAAAAATGAAGCAGGTAAAAGCTTCCATGTGACTTAGCATTGGGATAAGATCTCTGAGTGGTCACCTCACTTTCAACCTGGAAAAGAGTGAGATTCAGTGTCCAAAAAAAGTCAGAAATAATACATATATTTACAGATCATAATGCAATGAGAATAGCAATCAGTTCAGGGAGCACAAAGACATACAAAAATAGAGACTTAACAATGAAATCTTAAGTAATGAGTGGGTCAAAGAACAAATCATATAAATAATTAATAATTATACGAACAAAAATGACAATGAGGAAACAAAATACCAAAATTTTTGGAATGCAAAGGTCCTTGGGGTAAAAATGATACCATTAAAACTATACATTAACAAAATAAAAAAGAGAGGATTAATTAATAGACTGTGTGTTTTTAAAAATTAGAAAGCCAACAAATAAATTCCAACTAAGCACAAAAGAGGAGGCATTGAAAACTAGAGGAGAAATAAACCAGAAACCAAAAGGACTATAATGAAAATGATGCATAAAAGGTTCTTTGAACAGACTAACAAAATGAATAACTCTTTAGCCAATCTGATTAAAAGAAGAGGGCAGAAAAATCAAATCAACAAAATAGGAAATGAACAAAATGAAATCACAACAAAACCAGAAAAAAAGAATTTTCCAAATGTTCTGTTCAAACAAAACTGAGAACCTTCAAAAATATAAAACACCCAAACTGATAGAAAACAAAACAGAGATCTTAAATTATCTAATCTCTGAAAAGGAAATAGAACAACCTGTAAAGGAACTACCAGGGGAGGAGGGGGAGAAACTCCTAGTTCTACAGGCTTCAAAGAAGAATTCTATCAAAGTTTTCATGAGTAATTAGTATTAATACTACAAAAATTATTCTTAAAAAGAGAAAGCACTCCATTGAACTCCTCTTAAAAGACAAATACAGTACTAATAGCTAAACCACAGGACACTAAAGCAAAGAAGGAAAACTATGTATAGTCCAATATCATCGATTCAAAAATTTAAACAAGATGTGGTCAAACAGACTATAATAACCATACAAGAAATCATTCATTATGATCAAGTTGATGCCAGGGAGACAAAAATGGTTCAACATTAGGAAAACAATCAACATAATTAATCATACTAGAAACGAAATCATCCAAATCTACGTAATTGTCTCAATATGTATGGAAAAAAGCCTTTGACAAAAGGGAGGGGAAAATACCACTAGGAGGATCAGGGAATTGAGTCTTGAGACCTAATTCCAAAATCTTTAGAATCTAGAGATCCTAAAAGGCAGAGGGAAGAAGGGAATGCATTCCAGTCATTAGTCAACAATTGCCTATTAAACATTTTGAGGTGGATTTTATGGAAACATCTCTAATTCAGCGTGTCTGAAACTGGATTTATCTTTGCCCCAAACCTTCTCCCTTTCAAAATTTTTCACCTTCTCCCCTTCAAAAACACTACTATTATTCCAGTTTCCTGGGCTCATACTCTCAGCATTTTCAACTTCACTTTCACTCATACCACATATCCAATCAGCAAAATCTCGCTTTTTCTACCTCTACCACACTTCTTGAATCTGAGCCCTTCTCTCTATCCATACAGCCATCACCTAAGTTCAGGCACTTATTACCTCTCATGTACATGATTGCAGCAGCCTCCTAAATGGTCTCCCTGTCTATGGTCTCTTTCCACTTGAGTCCGTCCTTCACACTGCTGCCAATGTGATTTTCTTAATGCATGTCATTCTCCTATTCCATCAACTCCCCATTGTTCCCTACTGCTGCTAAGATAAACCTCAGACTCTTCTGTTTAACTGTTCAAGTCCTTCATAATTGGACCCCAACCTACCTTTCCATCCTCACTATACAATATTCTCCCTCCTGCACTCTGTGATCCATTCCCTACACATGACGCACTGCATCTCTCATCTCAGTGTCTTTTCCCTGGCTGCTTCCTGTGCCTGGAATGTATTAACCTCTATCTTATAGAACAGGCAAGACCTGAGTTCAAACCCAGCCTCAGGTATTGACTAGCTGTGGGAGCCTAGGCAAGTCACTTAACTTCTGTCTGCCTCAGTTTCTTCAACTGTAAAATGGAGATAAAAATAGCACTTACTTCACAGGGTTCTTGTGAAGATCAAGTGAGATAATATTGGTAAAGTTTTTAGAACAGCGCCTGTCACATAGTAAGTTCCTAATAAATGTTTGTTCCCTTTCCTTACCTCTTCCTTTAAGACACAGCTGAAGCATCATCTTCTCCATAAAGCCTTTTTGATCTTCCATCTATTAATGCCCTCTCTCTAACTACTTGTAGTTAACTTTTTTATTTAATCTAGATGAACGCACACACACACTTACTGTTTTACATGTTAGAATGCAAGCTCTTTGTGAGTAGGGATTGTTTCATTATTTGTGCTTGTTTCCCCAGTGCCTAACACAGTTCTTGACACATGCTAGGCATTTGATAAATGTTCATTCACTCATTTATCCTAGAAGCAATAGAGTCACTAGGAACAGTTCTATCCTTTAAATAGCTATGTTAATATCTGCACTTTTTTTTCAGTTCCACAAATATCTATTAAGTGTCAACCATGTGTAAGTCCTCCCTTCCAAAAGACCAAAGGGATTGAATTACTATAATTAAAAATGAAGCAACCAAGAACCAAAGTAGGTGCTTAATAAATGCTTGTTGATTAAATGATTGACTCCTTCACCCAAGTTTGCTGGTGATAAAGGAGTTACTCCCATCCCACAGATCTGCACCAGATTCACACCATAACCAGAAATCTAATCCTGAAGGGTGCTTGTACTTTCAATAATTTTGTTTTTCTTTATTTATTCTTCCTGATTTTTGATTCCTTAGTTCATTTGAAGAAGGGTTTTTAGGACAGTGACCATAAGGTCTGTTGATGTCAAGGGCATCTCAGCGGTACATGTTAAGATAGCAGAAGCATAGCAGCTTCTCTTGTCCTTCACTCGGGAAGTGCCAAATCCAAATGTCGGGGAAACAAAAGCAGAGCCTGATAAAACTTTGCAGCTGAGTACCATGAAAGGCTTCTTACTCTACAGATCTGTAACTCAGTGTGCTAAGAAGTCTGAAACCTCCTTGATTGAGCTGGTCTAAATTTACTTTTTGCTGTTGTTGATCTCAGAGCCCTTAGGGGCATATGTAATAGGTAACTCTTACATTCTGCTCACTCACACACCCCAAAATATTCTGATCATATGATCATCAGTCCGATTCCCAAAGGGGAGGTGGAGTTAAGAGGCAGGAAGCTAGGATGAAAGAATAACAATAAATCTTAGCACCATAGGTAAGGTGTTAATTAAAAGCATTCTCCAGATCTTTCTGTTCTCCATTGCCAAAAACAGGCTTCATGGATGTCAGGATTTCTCAATAGGACCACGAGCTGTGTCCTAAGTACATGCAGACTAGACAATTACCTTTTAGTTGAGTCTGCTGGATAAAAGTGAATGCCCTGAGTGTTTACAGATCTATACCCAGGACTCCCATGATTTTCCTCTCCTCATATCTTTAAAAAAGAAAGGGAGTGCTTGAACATTGGAGACAGATTAGTGTTTAGCTTATAGAAAAAAGTGAAAGTTTAGGGATTTGAACAAGAGTTATCTCTCTGAACTGTGTATCTGGGCACAGTCCCCCATCTTGGCCCACTTCATATGTCATGTAGCTGTCAGTAGTTCCCCACATAACAATGAATGTGTTCCCTCAGGCTCCTTGGGTGGATGCTTTGGAAGCAACTCAAACTCGCTGGTTTCATGCGTTTCTAAACAGCACTTCCATCTCTCCTCTCCATCCCATTCCTCCCCCCCCTTTTACGCCCTCCCCCCACCCACCTTTTTCTCTGTGGGAGTCACGTCAATTTCAAATTTGACTAAAATGGCTTCCCAAAGAAAATGGATTTCAGCAATATCCTACCAGCACTAGGTTTAGAGATTCCCAAAAGCAAATGTATTGATTTCAATTGCTAGTAAATAGCATTGCCTCCTCTCCTCTTTCCTTCTCTATTGATTGCAGGGAGAGCATGACAATCTGTAGAGAGTGACCAGAGGAACAAAATTAACTCTAGCCTGATGGTCAAGTGAGGAATCCCTGACTTCTTTTTTTTTTTGGCAGGGCAATTGGGGTTAAGTGACTTGCCCAGGGTCACACAGCTAGCACATGTGTCAAGTGTCTGAGGTCAGATTTGAACTCAGGTCCTCCTGACTCCAGGGCTGGTGCTCTACTCACTGTGCCACCTAGCTGCCCATGAATCCCTGACCTCCAAGTCTGGGCTTTCCCATAGTCATAGTGATTTAGGAAAACACGCATTTCATTAATCAGGTTGGTTTCTTCTTCTGTGGATAGTTTCCAGACAAGTGTGGTCAAAGGGAGTAGTAGCCCCTATCTTCCACTGAGAATGCTTTCTGTGTATTTCCTTGACTGTAAGATAGACCAAATGCCGCCTCACACTTGGTTCAGCTATTTGTGGAACTCTCACTGGTACAGGTGTTGCCTTTGTTACAGTTATGACTTTCCCAGCCCCCTCCAAATCCCCTTACCTTAACTAACATATCTGATGATTTTTCAAGTAATCAAGCCCAGAAACTAAATCTGGGATTAGGGAAAGCAGCTGTGCTCCTATTTTCCTCAGTTTTGCCTATAACAAATATCATGTGGTTGAAAAGTGAGCACAGATTAAATCAGTCAATAAGCATTTATGAGCTATCTATTGTGTGCCACACATTATAGATCTAGATGTGGAAAGGATCTCAGAGGTTACCAAGTCCACCCTTTTCATTTTACAGATGAGGAAGTAATTTGCTCGATGTAGAGTGGGGGATAGAGGCAGATCTGGAAGCCAGGTCCTCTCGCTCCACACACTGTAGCCTACTGTCTCCCAGTGAGGTTGCCTCTGTGGTTGGTGTTTGAGACACCATAGATTTTGGTCTTGTTTTCTTGTCCCTGCTTTTGTCTCTGTGTTATGAACTGAAATATACAGTGTAGGTCAATAACACTGGCCAGCATAATTTTAAAAGCATAAGAAGAGGGGGAAAATAATGATTTTTATTTAGTAACTCCCCTAGCCTGCCTTTAATGAAAGCTCGGTTTGAGTAGAGGGGCAGCTAGATGATACACTGAATAGAGAATTGGGGCTGGAGTCAGGAAGTTCTGAGTTTAAATCCAGCCTCAGATACTTAATAGCTGTGTGACCATGGGGAAGTCACTTAACCCCTATTTGCCTCAGTTCCTCATTTGTAAAACTGAGATACAGTAGAGAAGGAAATGGCAAACTGCTCCATTATCTTTGCCAAGAAAACTTCATAAACGTGGGGTCCCTGGGGTCACATAGAGTCAGACAAAACTAAATAACAACAGAACAACAGCCAGTCTAGTAGAAGCTTCTTTGGGTATCCTTTACAATTATAGTGTTTTTTAAAAAAAGTATTGTCATTCAGGAGTTTTCATAAAAGATCGAAAAATCTTTTCTTCTCTCTCTCTCTCTCTCTCTCTCTCTCTCTCTCTCTCTCTCTCTCTCTCATTTTCCAAAAAAGGTTGTGTATTCAAATGTAGCTTAGGTCTTAGTCATTGATAGGTTTACAAAAGGCAGCAGCTGTAGCGGGGAATCAAAATGGGCTCTTAGCACTTATTCAACCATGTGTCCTTGAAGAGTTTGGCCTTTGTTTCCTTGATTAAATTAGGAGTCCTTGCTGACTTCCTTGCCTTAAGGGAAAGCCTAGTTTACATGGGTTTGAGTGACATGTTTGTGACATCAGAGGCTTTTAGACCAGGTGGGTTTAAGTCACATTTTTGTGATGATTTTAGGTTGTGTGGGTGAGTCGCATGTGTGACTTACCTTTGACCCTGAACAAGATATATAAATGCAGAGGTTGGCTTTCTCTTTTGGAGCTCTGAGCCGCAGCAGGAGTGGTGCATGACTCTAGGCCAGCCGTTGTTATTAGCTCCCCGACTTTGATGTTGATGCTTCTCTGGTAACTGTATATTGCGATTTTGTCAGACAAAAATCTGTCTGTTGATTCGTGTTTATTTGCTCTGTTTGTATTTGCTCTGAATCTCAGGGTGCTGGCTTTTTTCCCTGAGCTGAGTGCATGGTATTTGTATGTTGGATTAAAGTAAGATTGTTAAACCCTTAACATTGCTTTCCTTAGTAAAGCAGATCAAAAGAATCTGGGCTTGCAGCATTCTTGTTGTTGAGCTTGTGTTGGTTTTTCACCCCCGCAGCAGCTGCTAGCCCAATTGTTGCAACAGCAGCCACCAAGGATGTCTGTCTTTAGTGGTGGGGGGTGGGAAGAGTGTAACAAGGTGATATAATACATATCCTGGGGGCATGTGATCCCAAAGAGTATTGGAGTGGAGTTCTATTCAAGAGCCCCTGGCTTGTTCTTTTCCTTTCACTTACACTCTTATCAAATCCAGTTGTTTTTCTAACTTTCTTTGAGTCCCTTGATGCCTATCATTCCATACTGTGAGGAAGCCCTGTGTTGGGGGCCTCCCGCAAGACTTTCACAAGGAGGAATATTGTGCTTTCCAATCTTAGCATTTTCTTGCAGGGTGCCTGGTCTCAGGTTGATCCTGGAAATTTCTTTGGGAAACTTGTGTTATTTTATCCCTTTGACATTAATTCTCTGACAGTTACCTATCTATAGAAGTGGTCTCGGTATGTTAATGCATGCCATTCTTTATTCTAGTACGGTGGCAATGTCCTAACCTACTATTTAGCTCTTTTCCACCTTCAGCTGGAGTGAATTAATCATTTTCCCTCTACTTTTCTATACCAATGGGAAGGCATAGGGAAAAGTCTTAGCTGTCACCCCCCTTTTTTCTACTCTTCTTTATTTCCACTCTTCCGTATCTCTTAGTGAGACTTGGGTAGGTTTCCCTTAGAAAGATCTATGAATTGAATTTGTGGTGCTAATCTTGGGCCAATCACCAAAAGAGCTATGGTCTCCTCCTTGCTTTACTCAGGGGAAAAGCAATCTTCGTTCATCACTAGACCTGAACAATGTCTGATGCATTCTTTAGCAGACAGGTGACCTTAGGCAAGTAAACTTATTTCACTGTTATATGGTTCAGTTTCCTCATATATAAAATGGGCAAAGTAGTAATATGATGTAAAGTATTTTGAGCTTCTTCAAATTCTGAATAGTATATATAACTCAAGGTATTGTTTTTCTCCATTAAAGAGGCAGCAAAAGTACTGTGACCACCTACTTAATAGATAGCGTGTGTTCTCTGGGCCATTTACAACAAGATGGGTTTTTCCAGTGCTCTATTTATAGAGATAGGTCAAAAATATCACTTCCTTTGGTCATAGACCTAAGTCATGTGTCAGTTCTAGAGACCTGGTTAAGTATAGCTCACACAAAATACAGCTGGCTTCCAGGTTCTGTCAGTGAACCACAAGCCCCCAAGGAAACTCATTCTACTAGAAGATAGATTTCTGAGCTTGCCCCAGTGGCCTCATTTGTTAAAATTTCAACTATGGCCTTATGGTGCTTGAGGTCACAGCAGTCTACCTTTCCCTCTACCAGGCATTCTCCAAATCAGGCCCCATCTATCATATGCTGTCAGTATGTTTTTTCTCTTATACTTTGGACGTCAGCTGTTTAAACTTGGGTTTTAAAGAATTGAGTTTTTTCTGCTTTGAATACAAAAGTGACTTTGAAATTATTTGAATGGCTTTCCCTAAACTTCTGAGAATTTTATACCCATTAGTGTTTCCATTACTATAATAATGGGGATTGGATCAGAGAAAAGGTTAAACATAACCTGACAATCCAAGTGAGATACCAATGAGTGTTGCAGTAAATGTAAAACTCTCTCTCTCTCTCTCTCTCTGTCTGTCTCTCTGTCTCTCTCTGTCTCTCTCTCTCTGTCTCTCTTTTTCTCTCTCTCTCTCTCCCCACAGACCTGGTCTACAGCAGACAATTTAGGGTATGTGTGTGTGTGTGTGTGTGTGTGTGTGTGTGTGGCGTGGTAAGGGCTGGGTAGAGGGTGTGGGCTGGTTCACTCTCAAGGGTATTCAAGGCAGACCCTTTACACTTCTTTATCCACACAACAGGGAACAAAATCTGCCTATGAGACTAGAACACATGGACAACTGAAGTCATTTACTCTATCAGTTTTTTCACTGAAAGGGCCAGGAAAGGGTATCCAGACAGGCTGTTACTTCTCCCAAGGGGAGATCCTCCTGTCAGTCCCTTCCCATCTAAAATAGACAGCCAGACAAGTAACATATGTTAATATTTTTCCTTCAAAAATGCTTGATTTTAACTGGACACTCAGAACTCAATTCTGTTTAATTCAATTTTGTGAGCATTTCTTAAGCATGTTGCTTGTGTGCAAAACACTATGCTAGGCTTGAAGGCTATATAAATGAAACAGGCCCTACTCTCAAAGAGTTTACAATCTAATGCACCCAAATGCACCCAAATAATTTCTTATCTTTATGCTTTGGTTATATCCCAGAGTTTTGTTTGTTTTATTCACTAACAGCAACAGTTTATACAGTAACAGCAGTGCTCCCCTTGCTGTTTCTTCCTTTCTTGACTTAACGTTAGTGCCTATAGTAGCTTAAGGAATTTCTGCTTTCCTATCCTCTAGGCACTTTTAAAGAAAAAACTAAGTCTCTCTATACTCTTCAGGCAATTTGAAAGGACAGGGGACAGGTAATTCTAAGAGGTTTTCTGATATAAAGTATTATTAACTCCTTGGGGAGCTAATATTACTATTAACTTTTAATTTTAATTAAATTTTCTGATCTAAAGCATTATTAACTACTTGGGGAGTAGAGGGAACAGAGTAATAGACTGAGAACCAGAATAAAAAGATTTCAAAGAACTAGAGAATATTGGAGCAGCTCAGTGGCTCATTGGATAGAGCGTGCATCTGGAGTCTGGAAGACTCATCTTTTGTTGTTGTTCAGCTGTTTTGAACTCTTCAGGATCCCATTTGGGGTTTTCTTGGCAAAGATACTTGAGTGGTTTGCCACTTCCTTCTCCATCTCGTTTTACAGATGAGCAAGGCTAAGTGACTTGCTCAAAGTCACACATCTAGTAAATGTCTAAGGCCAGATTTGGACTAGCTATGTGACCCTGAGAAAATCACTTAACCCTGTTTACCTCAGCCTCTTCATCTATAAAATGAACTGGAGAAGGAAATGACAAACTGCTCCAGTATCTTTGCCGAGAAAACCCCAAATGGGGCCATGAAGAGTTGAAAATTATTGAACATGAATAGAGAATGTCAGTGTTTGAAGGGACCTAGATGTGGTGCAACTTCCTGATTTTGTAGATGGGGAAGCTGAGCCCATGTTAAGCTAAGAATTTGGGGCTTCTTAAACTTTTTCCACTCTTGACGCCTTCAGTGCTTCTTAAACTGTGGATCAATACCCTACATGGGACTGCAACCCATAAGTGACTTATTTAGCCAAGAACAGTTAGCCGGCTGATGATAGAGTCAGGACCAGCACGTAGTCTCCTGGTTTGTCACCGCCACGCTGTTGGCCCTGTTGCCTTTCCTACTTCCTATAGTGCCTGTTCTTTGTCTGTTTCTGTCTTTCTCTGTCTCTCTCAAAACACACCACACACACAAATGGCAGTAACAGAGTCAAAAATAGAGCCCCACTCAGGGTTAGTCCATAATCTATTATGCATTCAATAGAACCCTAGAATGCTGTTCACCCTGGTAAAATAAAACAAAACAAAACAGAACATCCCATCTCCTTCCATGAGTTCATTTAAGTCCAGATAGCATGTGTAGGGATTTTCATTCAATTTCTTGACATTTCCTCTTTCCTAATCTTGATAAAAAAAATGGTTTTTTTTCAATCTGGAGTGAGATGAGGGTCAGGATATCCAACTGTACTTGGCCTTGAACCTTTGTCTCACAGGTACTTGGGAGTCCCTGGTTTGCTTGCACATTTGCTATTCTAAAATGTAAGAATTTGTCTTTTGGAGTGGGGACTTTGCTGAAGATTAAACTTTGCTCTCTGAGAACTGTCTTGCCCCATGGCCATAATTGAAATATTTTTAGAGGAGGAGATTTCCCATCAGAGGCTGGCCTCTCCCTCCTACTGGCTCCTGTGCAAACTCCTTCCGAATGCTGACACAGCCTGATATAAGTGGGCTTATGATTTGGGGAAGCCAAGTATATACAATAGTGATGATCCTGATTGCTCAAGGACCCAACCAAGCTCAGCATATTTGTAAGCTGGGATGACCCTTTGACTTAAGAGACAAGTTGGCTTTCCTGCCCACATCTTACCCCACCCATCTCCTCACCCCCAGCAAAGTATGGATTTGATATCAAACATAGCTCCTTCCCCAGTGGTGAATTCTGCTACCTCAACTATGATTAACAAAAGTTAAAATATTAAAGGACAATGACCAAACTGCAGGCCTTCTCTACTTTAAATTATATGTTTCATATTCATCACCATCATTGTCATTTATATGTATCTAGTTACCTTCATCTAAAAGGTCACCAAGGACCTTTTGTTACCTGGAGGCGAGTATTATTATTCAGATTTTACAGATGGAAAAACAATCACAGAGCTAGTTATATGATTTACCAAAGGCCCCTAAGAGAGACACTGAGGATTCTGGGAGCTGTACCTAAGATATCAATTACAGGTCAGATCCTGCTATGGTAAAAAAAAAAAAAAATCCCTGGTTAATGAAAAGATTTTTAAAGCCCCAGTTCATTTATTTTTAGCAACACTGGGCACAATAAAATACTAAAATATGCTTTGGGCAATTCTGAACCCCTCAGCCATAAAGAATTATACCTCTAATTTTGCAACTTCAGTTTGGTTTAAGAGAATAAATTCACAAGTACAAAGGTGTAGAGATGGAAGGGTTTTGGAGGTCATCTAGTCCACCCCCTTCTTGTAACAGATGAAGAAACTGAGACCTAGAGTAACAAAGTTAAGTGACTTGTTCAAGGTAACACAGGTAGTAAGCAAAATTCAGGTCCTGTGGTTTTCAAGTTCAGCACTTTCTCCACTGAGCATAACAGGTTCAGTTTTATATTTCAGGCAGGTCAATTAGGTCATTGATACAGGACGTTGTATTGCTCAATTCACCAATGTAAGTCTGGGTTAAATTCTTTCTGAAAAACAAATAAATTCCTCCTTGCGTCAGTTTCTTCCATGGAAAATGAAGATGATTTCTAATACTTCTTTATAGAAATATTTGGAATTCAAGAGAGTAAAAATATAAAAAAAACCCACAACATTGAGTTTCCTGGTTGGAAAAGTATTAGACAAAAGATGTTACTAAATAGCCGTACCTGAGAGGATTCAACTTCACATATTTGCTTATATGCCTTTGTTGAGAGTGTTACTAAGTTTATAACTGAGCCATTATTTCAAAAAGTGAAATAAAATCTGTCTGCTCTCTCCCTATTTCCTGCCCCCAACCGACCTCAACCAACCCTTCCTTATCCCTTCAACAATTTCTCAATGTTTTCTTAAAATTCAAGTCACTGTTATATAAAGTCATATCAGAAACATCTTCACTCTCCGTTCTGTCCAGCATTGTCAATCATATGTCCAAGGTCTGTTCATTTCCAAGCCACCTGGTTTGTGTGGGGCCAGCTGAAGGGCTTGCTGAATCAGGTTAAGCAACTTGCCAAACTGGGACACATATTGCATTTATTGAAACCCCTTGCCCTGGTTTATCAGCCTACATCAAAACAGAGGAAGCTAAACACTTGCCTGAGGGATGTGCAGAATTCAGATGTTTGATAAGATGATGACATCACACCCTTAGTCAGTGTCTTTCCAAAGACCAGTCACCCATAAGATTTTTCAGTCTTCCTTGGGGCCTAGTATCAGCTGAGAAGGCAGAACCAGAGACTTAGTTAACTTGAGAGATGGCTTTATCATCTTTTAAGAGTCTGTCTGGTGGTATGTTTCCTCAAGCTTGCTTACCAGTATTTTAGTAGTAGCGGTTGGTGCTGGGGAAAGCATTGCCCTTTGGATAAACCCTAACTCACCCAACCAGAGACCACGGAGCAGTATGACATTTGTTTTACCCTATCTCCTACGACTAAAGTAAAGGGCAGTAGAAAAAGTGCTGGAATGTCTTTAGAATTGTTTCCTCATCTGTAAAATGAGTGGGTTGCACTAAAAGACTTCAAAGGCCCCCTCTACTTCGAAGCCTATGACTCTGTGACCCTATGATTTCTGGGTATGACTTCTGCCAATAAAAAGTAACTTCATCCTTCGATGCTGTGGGGTTAAACGAGACTTATACATTACTATAACCCCTCTCCCCTCCAAATAAAAATTCCTGATCAACTGATTTAAGTTTCCTAGTAAATGAGGAAAAACCAAGTAGATAAAGAATTAATATTCCCAGACTATTTATAGAGTTGAATGGGCAGCCCATTAAGCAAGTGCATCATTGCATAAACCAAATGGAGCATGAGCTAAGCTCAGAATTGGGTCATTATGTATTAGAGGACAAGCCTATAAAGGGTTTACTACAAATCCTAATTTATAGAAAGCCTTTATGGAACCTGATAAAGTTAAGGATTATTTCTGATTCAAAAGATAAATATATAAGACAGACTAGACATGTATAGTGACTGCAATGGGGATAAAGGGAAAACACTATTAAGTTCTGAAACTTAAGAACACTCAAGGAACTTCCAATACATGTACTATCTATCTCCATTGACATGGAAAATTATACTAACCTATTTAGCTGTGGAGGTTTTTATCCAATCTAATCCAATATTTATCACTTAGTAGGGGCAAGGCACTGCGCTAGACACTAAAGATATGCGGGAGTGGTGGTGGTGGGGACGCGAAAAGCAGTCCCTGACTTCAAGAAATCTGCATTCCTCTGTGGGGATACAACATGTAAACATATATGTGATAATTTGAGGGAGGAGAAGGCACTAACAATTAGAAGAATCAGGCAACTGGGTGGCACAGTGGTTAGAGCTCTGGGCCTAGAGTCAGAAAGACCTGAGTTCAAATTTAACCTCAAATACTTTCTAGCCATGTGACCCCAGAAAAGTCACTGAATTCCTGTTTGGCACCTACCTCCCAGGTAGGAGGATCAAATTAGATAATAATTATAAAGTACTTGGTATAGTACCTAGCCTATGTAATGAGCACTATGCAATGTTAGCCATGATCATTAGTATTGTTAATTAGGAAAGATTTACCATAGGAAATTACATATGAGGAGAATCATCACCTGAACTTTATTCCATGGGTTGTTATGCCATAATGCCAAAATAATGCCTCCTTTTATGAAGTTGTAGGGTGGATGGATGGTGTCACTCCAGGATAGTGATTAGAAGGTAGGCTTAGCATTTATTCGCTTGCTTTTATGGTGGCCAAACTTGGGAACCATAGTATTTACTTTCGATTTAGCCAACATGGTGGCATAATGGTTTGAAGGTAAGCTTTAGAATAAGGAAAACTTGGGTTCAATTTTAGACACATATTAGCAGCAAGATCTTGGACAAGTCATTGCTTTGGCAATTCTCTAAGATCTGCCTATAAGAAGTGACAGAAGAGTTGCCTATCTGCTTGGTGGAAGAAGGCTCCACACTATGAGTTCCCTACCCGGGTGAAATAACAAGTCTGACTACTGTGCCCCCCCTCCAAAAAAAAAATTCTTGAACTTGTTAACTTTGTGGCTATCAACATAATCCCCATGGGTACTTTCTAAACAATGCATAAAAACTTGACTTTATATCTATACATGTCCAATTTTTGGTTAATTTCAGGTACCTCTGGATCCAGTTGTGTGACAGCTACTCTAGGGAACACTTGGAGTCACAGTGTGAACACCAGGCTGATTCTCCGATATCTTGACTCAAAGAGAAGACAGGTAAACCCCTTGTCTATAATATATCTTGTATTCATTCCCTCACTTATATTCCCATTTCCATGATACTAGAGCAGGTCATCATAACGCCTCACTTGTCTCCTACTTTCCTCACTTACCTCTACTTTCCTCTTTTTTCCCACACTATACAATGCTATCTCATCAAACTTGCTAATATGCAGTTCTGATTACATAGGTCACCACTCAAAAACTCCATTGATCCCATGTTAATAGCGTTTAGTATATAGTATATAGCATTTACTACATGCCAGACACCGTACTAAAGACTTTGTTTATCTCATTTGATCCTTACAGCAACCCTGGGAGGTAGGTGTATTATTATCCCTATTTTACAGAATGAGGCAAACATAGGGTGGTGATTCAGTGCCTTGCCCAGAATCATACAACTTTAAATGTCTGAGGCTGAATCTGAGCTTGGGTCCTCCTAACTCCAGGCCCAGTGCTCTATCTACTGTGTCACCTAGTTACCTACAAAACAAAGTCCAAACAAAACTCTTCACAATCTGGTTGCAACCTACCTTTCCATATGATAATCTTTGGGCTAAGACAAGGGGGGAAGGGAAAGGAGTAAACATTTATTAAGCACTTACTCTGTGCCAGGTAGCTAGAGAGGGAGAATAGTAGCAGTTGAGGGGATGAGGAAAGGCTTCCTCTTGAAGGAAGAGAGGAATTCTCCAAAGTGGAGATGAGTGAAGAGTGAAGTACAGGTATTGGGACAAGCCAGTAGAAAGGTAAAGAATGGGTACCCTCTTTGTTTGTTTCCTGTCCTCATGTCCTGCTTACTCCCCACCCATTGCAATCTGGCTTCTCATCCCATCTCTCAACTGAAACTGCTCCCTCTAATTTTACCAATGATCTCTTAATTTCCAAATCCTATGAGCTTTTCCAATTCTCAACCTTCTTAATTATCAGCCACTTTTGACATCCTTGACCACACCTTCCTTCTGGGTTTCTTTCTCTTTCTTCATCTTTTGTAGCATTGCTGGTTCTCCTGGTTCTCCTCCTGCTTGTTTGACAGCATGTTCTCTATCTTCTTGATTTCCTACCTCTTAAGTGCAGGCAGCCCCAGGGCTGTCCCAGTCCTTCTCTTTCTTTCCCTAGACTCTTTATTTTGATGATTCCATCAGCATCCCAGATTACTCCCAAAGGATGATAATGATGAAGCACTGATTAAACACTATGTGCCAGGCAGTGTGCTAAGCATAGGGTGGGGGTGGGGTGTGTGTGTGATCCAAATGTAAGTGTGTGAGACAGTCACTGTCCTCAAAAACCTTGCCTTCCACAAGGGGAAGATAACACATAAATAGAGGAACTATAAGAATTGGGAAGTGGAGACCTGGTTCTGGGTGAAATAAGTTGAAAACTGGCCTATCAGAGCCCAGTGTCCAAGTTCAGGTGGAAGGGGGATGAAGAAGATGAAGATGACAGCCAGAGTACAGGGATTATGGATTGGAAGTGGCCTGATCTCCAGTCCTGCATCACCAAATGCAGGATATTTTCATTTGGCTATCTCATCTGTATCACTGTATTAGGAGGGCAGAGTTTATAATCTCAAAGAGGATCATAAACATGTCTGAAACGTTCGGAACCGCCGGATATAAGAAACTCTCAAAGTAGAAGGCAGAAGAATCAAAACATTTATTTAGGCTCCACAGTAACCAACCCATGAACCAGCAACCCCATTTTGATATATTGATCAAAAGCTTCCAGGCCCAATAAGTACGCCTTGAAAGAGTAACCAGGAGGCTACAGAGAAGCATGATTGCGTAAAGCAAAATCATGTTTCCCCCTCTATGGTAATAAGATTACCCACTGGCCTGAAGTCTTTGTTCAGCTTTCTCCCGTAGGTCAGCTCTGCTACTGGCAGCTCCTGCTTCAGCTGTGGCTGTGACTGTAACTGTAGCTGTAACTGTCGCTGTAACTGTCGCTGTAACTGTCTCTGGCTCCAACCGGAAAAGGAAGAGAGGATCTTCAAGCTGTCCTCTCCCCTCTTATAGAGTTTTTGACATCATCAAGCACCGCCTGAACGACCAGGGCCGATTGGTTCTTGACTTGGCCCCTCCCCCTAGCGTAGCCGTTAACACCTCCCCTCAGCCAGCCCCATGACTCATCACACAGGAAGTTGTCTGCTTCCTGGAATGCTCTTTGGGCTTCCTGCCCCGGAAGAGCAAGCCACAGTGTCCAGAGGCTCAATGAGGTAAGCTGAGTCATTCAAAGAAAACAAAGGCCATTCTGGCTACACTCCACCCCTTGTTATAGGATACATAATCTAATCAGCCATGTATCCTAGAACATACATTGTGATCCAATTACAAAGGAAACTAAAACATATCATTCATTATAAAGCAAAACATATCATTTGGTGACATTCCTAAATATTGGTTTACGATTCAAATGTGATCCACCCCTAGGTCCCAGCAAGATAATCTCTTCAATTAATCATCCCCAAAATAATTATTAATAATTCAAATGTCCACCCCTAAATCCTTGTATCCATTACATAGGATCAATAATATCATAACAATAAAACAACACAGCAAGGATAACACAAAATAAGTAAACAGAACACTATCATCATTTCCACCCCCCTTGAACGATTGGGGCTCAAAATCTTGGGGTGAGGGGTGAAGGTCTCATTTTCCATAGCTTCTTCATGCTGAAATTGGATGTAGAGATGGCCCTGCCCCCAAAAAGTCCCATTCCAGAGGTCATTTCTTAACAAGCTGGCAGGAATTCCAAGAATGCTACATGCTTAGGCAGTCACCGGAAAGTGCAGGGTGCTTAAGCCTGAAGGAAACAAAACTAGCAACAAGGTTAGCCAAAACAAAGGACAAAAAGAATAGACAAGTATGGACTATAATTCTTCAAATAAAATCATCTCAAGTTTGGTTGAGATTTCAGTTATGCAAAGATCCAACATCAGAGCCAAACTCAGGTGGGAAATGTTTCTTTTCAAAAGGAACATAATGAGGAAGCCAAGAGGATCCCACCCTAGATAGAGACTAAGATTGTCCTCCCAGCCTTTCCCCAAATGTACAAGTTTTCATCCGTTAATCACACAAGGTCACCTTCACTCTGAGTGGCTTGTGGGCTTGCAGGAGCAGTTCTTATTTCCCTATCTCTCCTGTTATCAAGTCCTTTATCTCTATACATTCTATATAATTCATTGGTTGGAATTCCATCTATCATTTCAAAACCTACCCCTGCTCTCAATAAAGCAGTAAACATTTCTTTCCTTGTTACTCTCCTTTGGCGCCAAGTTTGCTGATTATTCACCCTTCTCTCTCGAGGAGATCTATCCCTTCCCCAGTCACCTAAGTCATGTAACTGTAAAATCTTATTTATCACTGTTGTAAGACGGCTCCCTACTTCTCCAAGTAATAAATTCAAAATTAGTTGTTTATAAGCAGGGGGAGCTGTCCTAATTATTAAATTCCTATGAGGCAGTCCCATTGGATCATTGTAATATTTGTCTGCAGTTCCTATCATAATGGCAGTCTTCATTACCTCCTCCTTTAGTCTCATGATACAATCTCTAAGTGAATACCAGGGTCTGTGCTCAGTGGGCCACATAGAATCAGTAGCATATCTCTTATTGCATCCCACAGCGGCTAATGCCAACAGAGTAGTCCTGCTATCACCATCTCCTTGCTGATGATGTTCCCTAAAAGCTTGTTGAACTAGAGGATCATGGCTGATACCTATGAATCTCATGCAGTCTGTCCTATCTACTGATATTCCACTGGCCCCTTGATCACTGAGTCTTACCATCCAAGATATCAATGGTTCTCCTATTCTTTGGCTGAATCTACTCAAAATATCTGTGACCTCTTGCGGTGAGAAATCTTCCTGAATTTCCCTTGTAACTGAATCTTCACCTCGGGTTTCTGTCTTCCTCCTTTGTATGGGTCGAGCCCTTGTCTGATCATTTAACCATCTCCTATTCTCTGTGTGAGGCACATCCTGAACCCCAGTAGTGTTTTGTGCCTCAGCCCCTAACATTGTCTCATTCTCCCCCCCACTCACTTCCTCTGCCACCATGGCTAGGACGAAGCAGGCAGTCAGGCTCTTTCTGGGCTGGGTTGAAATGCACTCTGGGCTTTTTTGGTCTCCTGTTGCTCTTAGCCACATTAATAGAAAAGTTCTCATTTGAGTCAGTTTGATCTCCTGCTATCTGAGATTCCCCTTCTTCCTGTGGGGTAGGAGTGCCCCCATGTCTTTCACTTAATCTCAATCTTTCGTATACTAGCCGGTAGGCTGATAACACTATCCAGCTTTGCCTAGATAGTGATGCCCCTGACTGAATCCCAACTTCTCGTAAACACTTTTCCAAATCCCTAGGATCTCCTCTCCGTAGCCTTGGTTCCCAGTTTTCACAGGGTCCAGCTTTTTTAGCCAATTCTTTTGCTAGGGAGGAATAAAATGGATCCTCCCATCCTGGGATATTCATCTCTTCCTCTGGAATTGTTCTGCTTCTAAATAGAGATCTTATACCTAGCGATCCCATCCTCGTCGCCAAATGTATTAGGAGGGCAGAGTTTATAATCTCAAAGAGGATCATAAACATGTCTGAAACATTCGGAACCGCCGGATATAAGAAACTCTCAAAGTAGAAGGCAGAAGAATCAAAACATTTATTTAGGCTCCACAGTAACCAACCCATGAACCAGCAACCCCATTTTGATATATTGATCAAAAGCTTCCAGGCCCAATAAGTACGCCTTGAAAGAGTAACCAGGAGGCTACAGAGAAGCATGATTGCGTAAAGCAAAATCATGTTTCCCCCTCTATGGTAATAAGATTACCCACTGGCCTGAAGTCTTTGTTCAGCTTTCTCCCATAGGTCAGCTCTGCTACTGGCAGCTCCTGCTTCAGCTGTGGCTGTGGCTGTAACTGTAGCTGTAACTGTCGCTGTAACTGTCGCTGTAACTGTCTCTGGCTCCAACCGGAAAAGGAAGAGAGGATCTTCAAGCTGTCCTCTCCCCTCTTATAGAGTTTTTGACATCATCAAGCACTGCCTGAACGACCAGGGCCGATTGGTTCTTGACTTGGCCCCTCCCCCTAGCGTAGCCGTTAACACCTCCCCTCAGCCAGCCCCATGACTCATCACACAGGAAGTTGTCTGCTTCCTGGAATGCTCTTTGGGCTTCCTGCCCCGGAAGAGCAAGCCACAGTGTCCAGAGGCTCAATGAGGTAAGCTGAGTCATTCAAAGAAAACAAAGGCCATTCTGGCTACAATCACAAACTCATTATTCTGTCCCTTTAAACCCCGCCTATTCCTCTACCTTTCCAAACTCCCCCATTTCTGTTAAGGGCATTACCTTTTTACTTCACTTTACATTACTTTCAGTCACCCAGGTTCACAAGCTTGCCATCTTCCTAGACTCTAACCTCCCCTATCCAATCAGTTGCTAGGTTTTGTTAATTCTCACAGATCTGACCATTCTGCACAAGAAACTAAAATGGGTCACCATTGCCTTCAGGATGACCTGCACATTATTTAGCCTTCAAAACACTCCACAATCTGCCCCCCCAACTTTCCAGACTTAATAGCACATTCTACTTTCAGGTCAAGCTAGCCTGTTTGCTCTTCTTTGAACATTATAGTCTATCTCCCATCTTCATGCCTTTGAAAAGTTTGTCCTCCACACCCAGAATGCACTCCTCCACCATACTTAGGTTTCTTCAAAGCTCTGCTCAGGTTATAATTCCTATAAGAGGCTTTCCTGAACAGTGCCCCCACCCTCTTCCTACTTAGTGTCTCACCCTTCATATCCCCAGAAATTATTTTGAATTTATTTTACATGTGGTTTGTATATAACTTTTCTTTTATCTATGTACATATTATCCTCTCACCCTCCCCTCCCCTCAGTACTCTGTAAACTTCTTGAAAAGAACTATTTTTCATTTTTTCTTTGCGTGTAGTGGCAGCTCAATAAATGCTTAGTAAACTGTGTTAAATACTGAACAATTTTCTGAGCATCCCATCAGAGAGATAAATACAGCATTCCACACTCATGTCCTGACCATATTTTCTCTAAGTTAATTAATTTATTTCTAGTTTTCTTTTTTTTAAATTAAGATTTTTTATTTTTAGTTTACAACACTCAGTTCTGCATGATTTTGAGTCCCAGATTTTCTTCCCCCCTTCCCACCTCCCTCCCCAAGATGGCCAATATAACTTCTCATTAAACTTATTTACACAATAGTCAGGTTGTAAAGAAGAATTATGACCAATGGAATGAATCATGAGAAAGAAGGAAAAAAAAAGAGAGAAAAAGGGGAAAAAATGGAGAGCAAATAGTTTGCCTCAATCTGCATTCAGACTCCACAGTTGTTTCTCTGCATGTAGATAGCTCTCTCCAACATGAGTCCTTTGGAGTTGTCTTTGAACCTTGTATTGCTGAGAAGAGCCAAGTCTATCAAAGTTAGTCATCACAGAATCCATATATCTGTGGATGTGTATAATGTTCTCCTAGTTCTGCTCTGCTCACTCAGCATTATCTCATGTAGGTTTTTCCAGGTTATTATGAAGTCCGTATCTTCCCCATTTCTTATACCACAATAATATTCCACTGCATACATATACCACAACTTGTAAAGCCATTCCCCAATTGATGGACATCCCCTTGATTTCCAATTCTTTGCTACTACAAAAAGAGCCACTATAAATATTTTTGTACGTATGAGTCCCTTTCCCACTTGTGTGATCTCTTTGGGATACAGCCCTAGAAGTGGAATTGCTGGGTCAAAGGGTATGGACATTTTTATAGCCCTTTGGGCATAGTTCCAAATTTCGCTCCAGAATGGCTGGATCAGTTCACAACTCCACCAGCAGTGTAACAGTGTTCCAATTTTTCCACATCCTCTTCAGCATTTATCATTTTCCTGTTTTGTCATGTTAGCCAATCTGACAGGAGAGATGTGGTACCTAAGAATTGTTTTGATTTGTATTTCTCTAATCAGTAGTGATTTAGAGCATTTTTTCATATGCCTATAGATTTCTTTAATTTCTTCCTCTGAAAACTGCCTGTTCATATCCTTTGACTATTTCTCAATTGGGGAATGATTTGTATTCTTATAAATTAGGCTCAGTTCCCTGTATATTTTAAAGATGAGGCCATTATCATACACACTAGTTGTAAAGATTTTCTCCCAATTTTCTGCTTCCCTCCTAATCTTTGTTGTATTGGCTTTTTTTATACAAAAACTTTTTAATTTAACATAATCAAAATTATCCATTTTGCATTTAGTAATGCTTTCTATCTCTTTTTGTGTCATGAATTCTTTGCTTTCCCATAAATCTGGTAGGTAAACTATTCTTGCTCTCCCAAATTGCTTATAGTATCAGCCTTTATTCCTAAATCATGAACCCATGTTGACTTTATTTTGGTATATGGTGTAAGATGTTGGTCTATGCCCAGTTTCTGCCCTACCATTTTCCAATTTTCCTAGCAGTTTTTGTGAAATAGTGATTTCTTACCCCAGAAGCTGGATTCTTTGGGTTTATCAAAGAGTAGATTGCTATAGTTGTTGACTACTGCGTCTTATGTACCTAACCTATTCCACTGATCCACCACTCTGTTTCTTAGCCAGTACCAAGCAGTTTTGATGACTGCTGCTTTATAGTACAGTTTAACATCTGGTATGGCTAGGCCACCTTCCCTAGCATTTCTTTTCATCAATTCCCTAGATATTCTGGACCTCTTGTTCTTCCAGATGAATTTTGTTATTATTTTATCCAGCTCTGTAAAATAATTTTTGGGAGTTTGATTGGTATGGTGCTGAATAAGTAAATTAATTTAGGTAAAATTGTCATTTTTATTATATTATCTCGGCCTAACCATGAGCAACTGATATTTTTGCATTTATTTGGATCTGACTTTATTTGTGTGAAAAGTGTTTCATAATTATGTTCTTATAGGCCCTGGGTTTGTCTTGGCAAATAGACTCCCAAATATTTTGTTGTGTCTACAGTAATTTTAAATGGAATTTCTCTTTCTATCTCTTGCTGTTAGGCTTTGTTAGTGATGTATAGGAATGTCGAGGATTTATGTGGTTTATTTTATATCATGCAACTTTGCTAAAGTTGTTTATTATTTCAAGTAGTTTTTTACTTGATTCTCTAGGATTCTCTAAGTAAATCATCATATCATCTGCAAAAAGTGATAATGTAGTTTCTTCTTTGCCTATTCTAATTCCTTCAATTCCTTTTTCTTCTCATTGCTACAGCTAACATTTCTAGCACCAAATTGAATAGTAGGGGTGATAATGGACATACTTGTTTCACCCCGATCTTATTGGGAATGCATCTAGCTTATCCCCATCACAGACAAAGCTTGTTGATGGTTTTAGGTAGATGCTATTTATAATTTTAAGGAAGGCTCCATTTATTCCTATGCTTTCTAGTGTTTTTAATAGGAATGGGTGTTGTATTTTGTCGAAGGCTTTTTCTGCATCTATTGAGATGATCATATGGTTTCTGCTAGTTTTGTTGTTGATATCATCAATTATGCTAATAGTTTTCCTAATACTGAGCCAGCCTTGCATTCCTGGAATAAATCCTACCTGGTCATGGTGTATTATTCTCATGATAAGTTGCTGCAATCTTTTTGCTAATGTTTTATTTAAAATTTTTGCATCAGAAGATGGCAGCTGGTAAGCACGGACTAGAGTGAGCTCCCTACCCGAGTCCCTCCAAAAACCTATAAAAATGGCTCTGAACCAATTCTAGAATGGCAGAACCCACAGAACAGCAGAGGGAAGCAGGGCTCCAGCCAAGGACAGCCTGGATGGTCTCTGGGTGAGGTCTATTCCACCCGGAGCTGGGAGCTGGGAACGGAGTGGAGCAGAGCCCAGCCTGAGCGGTGTGGACGATCCAGACCAGAAGCCGGGCGGAGGGGGCCCTAGCGCCCTGAATATGTGAGCTGCAGCAGTTACCAGACCCCTCGACCCACAAACACCAAAGACTGCGGAGAAGGTTAGTGGGAAAAGCTGCGGGAGTGGAAGGAGTTTCCGGTTCAGCTTCCAGCCCCGGGGGCAGCGGAGGTGGGGCAGCTACAGCTGTTGTTACTTCCAACTCCAGGCCCACCTGGTGGGAGGAATTAAGTGGCGGATCAGAGCAGGAGTGCAACAGCCTGCTGAAGATCTAAGCCCAGTCTGGACTGGGGGTCCTTGGGGAAGGAGAAGTGCAGCTCTGACAGAGCTGGCACCTCCCCCCCAAACGTAGAACATAGAACTCGTTAGTCTACAAGCAGTCATACCCCACTGAAAAACTCAAGGGTCAAGTTAGTTGGTTGGGAATATGGCCAGGCAGCGAAAACGCGCCCAGATTCAGTCTCAGACTTTGGATTCTTTCTTTGGTGACAAAGAAGACTAAAACATACAGCCTAAAGAAGTCAATAAAGTGCAAGAGCCTACACCAAAAGCCTCCAAGAAAAACATGAACTGGTCCCAGGCCATGGAAGAGCTCAAAAAGGATTTGGAAAAGCAAGTTAGAGAAGTAGAGGAAAAACTGGGAAGAGAAATGAGAAGGATGCGAGAAAACCATGAAAAACAAGTCAATGACTTGCTAAAGGAGACCCAAAAAAATACTGAAAAATACACTGAAGAAAACAACACCTTAAAAAACAGACTAACTCAAATGGCAAAAGAGCTCCAAAAAGCCAATGAGGAGAAGAATGCCTTGAAAGGCAGAATTAGCCAAATGGAAAAGGAGGTCCAAAAGACCACTGAAGAAAATACTACTTTAAAAATTAGATTGGAGCAAGTAGAAGCTAGTGACTTTATGAGAAATCAGGATATTATAAAACAGAACCAGAGGAATGAAAAAATGGAAGACAATGTGAAATACCTCCTTGGAAAAACCACTGACCTGGAAAATAGATCCAGGAGAGATAATTTAAAAATTATTGGACTACCTGAAAGCCATGATCAAAAAAAGAGCCTAGATACCATCTTTCAAGAAATTCTCAAGGAGAACTGCCCTGATATTCTAGAGCCACAGGGCAAAATAGAAATTGAAAGAATCCATCGATTGCCTCCTCAAATAGATCCCAAAAAGAAATCTCCTAGGAATATTGTTGCCAAATTCCAGAGCTCCCAGATCAAGGAGAAAATACTGCAAGCAGCCAGAAAGAAACAATTTGAGTATTGTGGAAACCCAATCAGAATAACCCAAGATCTGGCAGCTTCTACATTAAGAGATCGAAGGGCTTGGAATGCGATATTCCGGAGGTCAATGGAGCTAGGATTAAAACCTAGAATCACCTACCCAGCAAAACTGAGTATCATGTTCCAAGGCAAAATATGGATTTTCAATAAAATAGAGGACTTTCAAGCTTTCTCAGTGAAAAGACCAGAACTGAATAGAAAATTTGACTTTCAAACACAAGAATCAAGAGAAGCTTGAAAAGGTAATCAAGAAACGGAAATTGCAAGGGACTTACTAAAGTTGAACTGTTTTGTTTACATTCCTACATGGAAAGATGATGAGTATGATTCATGAGACCTCAGTATTAGGGTAGTTGAAGGGAATATGCATATATATGTATATATGTATGTATATATATATATATGTTTATGTATATATATAAGTGAATGTGTATGTATGTATATATCTATGTGTATATGTATGTATGTGTATATATGTGTTTATATATATATGTATGTATGTATGTATATATATATATATATGTAAAAGAGAGAGAGCAGACACAGGGTGAGTTGAAGATGAAGGGAAGATATCTAAAAGAAATAAAATGAAATTAAGGGATGAGAGAGTAACATACTGAGAGAGGGAGATAGGGAGAGATAGAATGGGGTGGATTATCTCGCATAAAGGTGGCAAGAGGAAGCAGTTCTATGGGAGGAGGGGAGAGGGCAGGTGAGGGGGAATTAGTGAACCTTGCTCTCATCAGATTTGGCCTGAGGGGGAATACCATACATACTCAGTTGGGTATCTTACCCCACAGGAAAGAAGAGGGAGGAAGATAAAAAAAAAAATAAAAGGCGGGGGGGATGATGGAGGGGAGGGCAGATGGGGGTGGAGGCAATCAAAACAAACACTTTGGAAAGGGGACAGGGTCAAGCGAGAAAATTCAATAAAGCAGGAGGGGTTGGAAAGGAGCAAAATGTAGTTAGCCTTTCACAACATGAGTATTGTGGAAGGGTTATACATAATGATACATGTGTGGCCTAGGTTGAATTGCTCGACTTCTTAGGGAGGGTGGGTGGGAAGGGAAGAGGGGAGAGAATTTGGAACTCAAAGTTTTAAAATCAGATGTTCAAAAACAAAAAAAGTTTTTGTATGCAACTAAAAAATAAGATACACAGGCAATGGGGCGTAGAAATTTATCTTGCCCTACAAGAAAGGAAGGGAAAAGGGGATGAGAGGGGAGGGGGGTGATAGAGGGGAGGGCTGACTGGGGAACAGGGCAACCAGAATATAAGCCATCTTGGAGTGGGGGGGAGGGTAGAAATGGGGAGAAAATTTGTAATTCAAAATGTTGTGATAATCAATGCTGAAAACCAAATATGTTAAATAAATAAATTGCATTTAAAAAAAATAAAAAAAATTTTTTGCATCAATATTCATTAGGGAAATTGATCTATAGTTTTCTTTCTCTGTTTTGACTCTTCCTGGTTTGGGTATTGGTATTATTTGTGTCATAAAAAGAATTTGGTAGGACTTCTTTTTCACCTATTTTCCCAAATAATCTATAAAGTAGATAAATTAATTTTTATTTAAATGTTTGATAGAATTCACATGTAAAACCATCTGGCCCTGGAGATTTTTTCCTAGGGAGTTCACTGATGGCTTCCTCAATTTCTTTTTTCTGAGATGGGGTTATTTAGGTATTTTACTTCTTCTTCTGTTAACCTGGGCAATTGGGGGCAGCTAAGTGGTGCATTGAGGAGAGCACTCGGCCCTGGAGTCAGGAGGACCTGAGTTCAAATCTGGCCTCAGACACTTGACACACTTATAAGCTGTGTGACCTTGGGCAAGTCACTTAACCCCAATTGCCCTGCCTTTCCCCCCTCCAAAAAAAATTATAACCTGGGCAATTTATATTTTGGTAAATATTCAACCATATGTCTAAGGTTGTCAAATTTATGGGCATACAATTGGGCAAAATAATTCCTAATTATTGTTTTAATTTCCTTTTCATTGGAGGTGAATTCACCCTTTTCATTTCATGCTGATAATTTGGTTTTCTTTTTTTGAATCAAATTGACCAAACGTTTACCAATTTTATTGGCTTTTTAACAAAACCAGCTCTTGGTTTTCTTTATTAATTTAATAGTTTTCTTGATTTCAATTTTATTAATCTCTCCTTTGATTTTCAGTATTTCTAATTTGGTATTTAATTTGGAATTTTCAATTTGTTCTTTTTCTAGCTTTTTCAGTTGCATGCCCAATTCATTAATCTCCTTTTTATCTATTTTATTCATGTAAGCATGTAGAGATATAAAACTTCCCCTAAGAACTACTTTTGCTGGATCCTATAAGTTTTGGTATGTTGTCTCATTATTGTCATTCTCCTGAATGAAGTTATTAATTGTTTCTATGATTTGTTCTTTGGCCCACACATTCTTTAGAATTAGATTATTTAGTTTCCAATTAATTTTTAGTTTTAGTTTATTTTTCCATGGTTCTTTGTTACAAATAATTTTTATTCCATCATGATCTGAAAAGGATGCTTTGACTACTTCTGCCTTTCTACACTGGATTGTGTGGTTTTGTGTAGGTTTATGCCCTAGAACATGGTCAATTTTTGAGTCTGTGCCATGTACCGCTGAGAAAAAGGTATGTTGCTTTTTATCCCCATTCAGTTTTCTCCAGAGATCTATCGTATCTGCCTTTTCTAAAATTCTATTCAGTTCCTTAACTTCTTTCTTGTTTATTTTGAGGTTAGATTTATCAAGTTCAGAGAGGGGGATGTTGAGGTTCCGCATTACTATAGTTTTGCTGTCTATTTCTTCCTGTAACTCCCTTAACCTCTCCTCTAAGAATCTGCATGCTATACCACTTGGAGCATATATGTTAAATAATGATATTACTTCATTGTTTATGGTGCCTTTTAGCAGGATAGAGTGTCCTTCCTTATCTCTTTTAATTAGATCTATCTTTGTTTTTGCTTCTTCTGAGATTGGGAGTGCTACCCCTGTTTTTTTTTACTTTAGCTGAAGCACAATATATGTTACTCCAGCTTTTTACCTTTACCCTGTGTATATCCTCCTGTTTTAAATGTGTTTCTTGTAAACAGCATGGGATTATGGTTTTTAATCCATTCTGCTACCTGCCTATATTTTATGGGAGAGTTCATCCAATTCATATTCACAGCTATAATTACTATCTGTGTCTTTTTCTCTATCCTATTTCCCCTGTTTATGCTTTTATTTCTCCCTTCTCCCTTCCACTCAACAGAGTTTTGCTTTTCACTGCCGCCTTCCTCAGTTTATCCTCCTTCTTGATTCCCCTCCCTTGTCTTACCTTTTTCCCCTTTCTACTTCTTCCCTCCCTTCTGGCCACCCCCCTCCCTTTCTTTCCCCTTTCCCCTCCTACTGCCTGTAGGACAAGTTTGATTTTCATACTTATCAGGGTATGTTATTCCTTTCTTGAACCGAATCTGATGAGACTAGAGCTCAAATCCTGCTCTTCTGCCTCACTTCTTTCCTTCTGCTATGTTTTTGTGCCTCTTCATGTGATGTAATTTACCCTTTTCTACTACCTCCATACCTTTTCTCCCAGAACCATCCTTTTATATTTCTTAATTATGGTTTTATCATTATATCAGTTATTTTATACTGACACCCACAGTCTGTGAATATCCCTTTCAATTGTCATAGTAACTGTACTATTCTCAAGATTGATATATATAATATATATACATATATATATATTATATATATATATATATAACATATATAAAACAAAATAATCCTATATAAGGATGTAATTAATTAGCCTTATTGATTAACTAGGGTTTTTCCCCCCTGTTTACCTTTTTATGTCTCTTTTGAGTTTTGTATTTGAAGATCAAATTTTCCATTGAGCTCTGGCCTTTTCATCAGGAAGGTCTGGAATTCCTTTATTTCATTGAATGTCCATCTCCTTGCCTGGAAAATTATGCTCAGCTTTTCTGGGTAGTTGATCTTTGGTTGTAGTCCAAGCTCCTTTGCCTTTCAGAATGTCATATTCCAATTTCTCCTGTCATTTAATGTAGAAGCTAAAAGATCCTGCATGATCCTGACTGTAGTTCCATGATATTTGAATTGTTTCTTTCTAGCTGCTTGCTGTATTCTCTCCTTGACCTGGCAGTTCTGGAATTTGGCTATAATATTTTTTGGAGTTTTCAATTTGTGATCTCTTTCAGTGGGTGATCGGTGGATTCTTTTGATGATGATTTTACCCTCTGGTTCTAGGACCTCAGGGCGGTTTTCCTTAAGGATTTCTTGGAAGATACTGTCCAGGCCCTTTTTCTCATCATGGCTTTCAGGTAGACCAATAATTCTTAGATTGTCTCTCCTGGATCTATTTTCCAGGCCAGTTGTTTTTTCAATCACATATTTCACATTTTCTTCTATTTTTTCATTCTTTAGATTTTGTTTGACTGATTCTTGATGTCTCATGGAGTCATTAGCTTCTACTTGCTCAATTCTAATTTTTAATGTATTGTTTTCTTCCTTTATCTTCTCTATCTCCTTTTCTATTTGGTTGATTTCACTTTTCAATGAGACATTTTCTCCATTTATATTCTGATTCTCCTTAACCATTTTGCCGATTTTACTTTTTAACAATTTGTTTTCATCAGTGAATTTTTTTCCATTTTTTCCATTTTTTTCTTTTACCTCCATAATTTGGTTTTTAAAGTCCTCAGTTCTTCCAGGAATGCTTTTTGGTCTGGAGACCAGTTCACTTTTCCTTTTGAGGTTTCAGATGTGGGTGTAGTATCCATGTTGTCCTCTTCTGAATTGATATTTTGATCTTCCCTGTCTCCATAATAGGAACCAATGGACTTTGAAAGCTTCTTAGTGTGCTTTTTCGTGGTGTTTTTTTCCCCTTTGCTTCTAAAGTGGATCTCTGCTTCTGGGGCTCAGGGGGCTCTGTCCCCAGTTTCTTCTGTAGGGCCTGCTCACTGGCTTTATATACTATGGCCTCTGGTTTTGTGAGGTGTGGGGGAGGGGTGGTCTGGCTGCTGGGAGTTTTTTCTTCCCCAGGACTGCTCTGCAGCATGGGTGGTCTCAACTGTTGTCTGCGGTGGTGTCTGCCAGTTCTCCTGGCTGTGCAAAGGCAGGTCTGGGGTCCTGGCATTGATGTTTGGTTAGCTCCACCCACTGGGACTCATTATTCTCTTGTTCTGCTGAGGTGGGGCCTGCTGGGACACCTCTATTCCTGCACTAGTCTCCTTCCACCACCACGGGAAGGGCCCTCTCCCCAACTTCTCTCACTACTGAAGCCCCATTTGTGGCTTCTCTGTTTCTCCCATGAAAGTATTCTCTGGATTTATTCAAGGGATAAATGAGAGCCATTTTACCTTGCCATCATGGCTCCTGGAAGTTCAAGAGGGTGAGTTTCAAACCTTTAGACTATGGGTTAGAGGCCTCTGGGCTAGGTGCTGCCACAGCCACAGGCTCTGCCCTGGTGTCTCCCGCAGCTCTGACAGACTCCAGTCCTGGGTCTAGATTGTGGCTGTAGCCAGTACTTCTTTTTTTATTTAATTTATTTAATATATTTAGTTTTCAGCATTGATTTTCACAAGAGTTTGAATTACAAATTTTCTCCCCATTTCTACCCTCCCCCCCACTCCAAGATGGCGTATATTCTGGTTGCCCTGTTCCCCAGTCAGCCCTCCCTTCTGTCACCCCACTCCCTTTTCATCCCCTTTTCCCTTCCTTTCTTGTAGGGCAAGATAAATTTCTATGCCCCATTGCCTGTGTATCTTATTTTCTAGTTGCATGCAAAAAGGTTTTTTTTGTTTTTGAACATCTGTTTTTAAAACTTTGAGTTCCAAATTCTCTCCCCTCTTCCCTTCCCACCCAGCCTCCCTAAGAAGTCAAGCAATTAAACATAGGCCACATGTGTATCATTATGTATAACCCTCCCACAATACTTAAGTTGTGAAAGACTAACTATATTTTGCTCCTTCCTAACCTATCCCCCTTTATCCAGTTTTCTCCCTTGATCCTGTCCCTTTCTGAAAGTGTTTGTTTTTGATTACCTCCTCCCCCATCTGCCCTCCCTTCTCTCATCCCCCCTTTTTTATCTTCTTCCTCCTTCTTTCCTGTGTGGTAAGACACCCAATTGAGTGTGTATGGTATTCTCTCCTCAGGTCAAATCTGATGAGAGCAAGATTCACTCATTCCCCCTCACCTGCCTTCTCTTCTCTTCCAACAGAACTGCTTTTTCTTGCCACTTTTATGTGAGATAATTTACCCCATTCTATCTCTCCCTTTCCAACTGCAGCTGTGGTTCTGTAGCTGGCCCACCTCTGATGCCCCTGGGGGGGGTGGCTGAACTGCTAACTCTATCACCCTGTCCCCAGAAGCTTTTCCCACTACCCTTCTCTGTTGTCTTTGGTGTTTGTGGGTTGAAAAGTCTGGTAACTGCTTCAGCTCACTGATTCAGGGCGCTAGGGCCCATTCCTCCTGGCTCCTGGTCTGGTTGGTCTGTGAAGGCCACACTGGGCTCTGCTCTGCTCTGCTCCGCTCCCAGCTCCGTGTGGGATAGACCTTACCCAGAGACCATCCAGGCTGTCCTGGGCTAGAGCCCTGCTTCCCTCTGCTATTTTGCGGGTTCTGCAGTTCTGGAATTGGTTCAGAGCCATTTTTTATAGGTTTTTGGAGGGACTTGGCGGGGAGCTCATGCTAGTCCCAGCTTTCCAGCTGCCATCTTGGCTCCTCCCTGCCATAGCCAATACTTCTGCCCTGGGCCTGTTCCTGCTGTGGCATTTCGCTCACCCAGCACTCTCCCAGACTGGCTTGCTGGCTGGATTCCTCTGCTGTTCCTGGTTGGTTTGGTCTGGTGCCTCTGCATGCCTGTCCTCCTACACCTCTCAGTCTACTAGTGGCTTCTAACTCTCTCAAATTTGCTCAAATTCACTTTTTTAGATGTATCTGACAGAATTTGTGAGAGAGCTCTGGTAGTTCCTTCCTTTCCCAGTGCCATCTTGGCTCCACTCCCCCTATTTTTAGTTTTCAACATTCACTTCTATAAGTTTTAAATTTTTTCCCCTCCCTCCCCTCTTCGCTCCCCAAGACAGCATGAAATCTGATATAGGCTCTACATATACATTCTTATTAAACATATTTTCACACTAGTCATGTTGTATAGAAAAATTAGAGCAAATGGGAGGAACCATGAGAAAGAAAACCAAACAAAACAAAAAAAAGAAAATAGTCTGCTTTCCTCTGCATTCAGACTCCATAGTTCTTTCTCTGGATGTGGATGGCACTTTTCATCATGAGTCCTTTGGAACGGTTTTAGCTCCTTGCATTGCTGAGAAGGACTGTCTATCAAAGTTAGTCATTGCACACTGTGTCTGTTACTGTGTGCAATGTTTTCCTGGTTCTGTTCACTTCACTCAGCATCAGTTCATATATGTCTTTCCAGGTTTTTCTGAAGTCCACCTGTTCATCATTTCTTATAGCACAATAGCATTCCATTATGTTCATATACCATAACTTGTTCAGCCATTCCCCAATTCATGGGCGTCCCCTCAATTTCCAGTTCTTGGACACTACAAAAAAAAGCTGCTATATAAATTTTTTACACATCGATCCTTTTCCCATTTGTGTGATGTCTTTGGGATACAGCCCTAGAAGTTGTATTGCTATATCAAAGGGTATGCACGTTTTTTTATCCCTTTGGGTAAAGTTCCAAATTGCTTTCCAGAATGGTTGGATCAGCTCACAGTTCTACCAACAATAAACTAGTGTTCCAACTTTCGCACATTTTCTCCAACATTTATCATTTTCCTGTTTTGTCATGTTAGCCAATCTGATAGGTGTAATGACCTGACCATATTTTCAAAGTCAGTTAAAGAAATCTACATACTTGTTATTCTCAATATTAATATTTTTCATTGTTAAGTCTCACAGATCTATAACATATTTAGTGAAAACCAGAAAGTAGAGGCTTCAAGGAATAGCTAGGAAGACACTGAAGATGATGATGGCAGCCTTAAATGGAAACAAAGAGAGATGTTCAGATGCAAAGAGAGGTGCTTTAACACCTTTCAATGGCTGCCCCCTTTCATCTGCTACCTCACTACCATCACCTCTCACACACATACAAACATATTTTCCTTTTAAGGCCAAGGATGATGGTTGCTGCTGTTCAACTGCTCTGCCTTCTCAAGTTCCACTTTCTGCAGGGCCAGCCTGCTGGAAATATACTGTTTGAGTATGTGCTTTGTCCTTTATTCTTGAAGAGACCATGACATCAGTGAGATGATGACATGACTTATAGTTGACTTTGATTTGAGTGAGGGAGGGCTGTGCAAGGTTACCAGCCTCACTTTCTCCTTCAGAGCCATCTGGGTCCAGTGGCCTGATATTCACCGGGATGGCTGGAGATGGCCCAGGATGCAGTGGGAAACCTTCGCCTTTTAAGCTAAGGTCTCTTTAAGTTCTCATTTTGAGTGAGGCACTGCCCACTCAGTGAGTAGTCCTCTTTAACAAGTGAGTCAAGGGATGGCCCCTTTAATAAAAAAAAATCAAACTGGGAGGGGAAGACCCTTAGGGTTGCTGGCCAAGTAGCCAGTAAACCCCAAGTTAACTAGGTAGGTTTTGGCAATTAAAATTTACTTTCCTTTGGGCAGAACACCCTCAGGTAAGGGCATGATACAAGAGAAGAGGAGAGGGAGAGGGAGAGGGAGAGGGACAGGAAGAGGGAGAGGGAGAGGGAGGGGGAAGGGAGGGGAGAGGGAGGCAGACAGGGAAAGGGAGGGGAGAGGGGAGAGGGGTGGGGAGGGGAGGACAAGCTGAATTGCCCAATTGGAACTGGCCAACTGGGTCTGCAATAGAGCAGTTCAGACTACTTACAAGTTGTGGTTTCTCCTTTGTCCTGGAAGAAGACCATGATATCAGGGAATATTGAATTGATTTGCGTGAGGGAGGGCTGTGCAGAGTCACAGCCTCACTTTCTACTCCAGAGCCATCTGGGTCCAGTGGCCAGTTATCCATCAGAATGATCACACTGTATGTGAGGGCTGGAGAAGGGCTTTCTTCTAAACATTCCCTTGAAAACTTAATTAGAATCAGTTCCTGGAAAGGGGCCTGACTGCTACATTAAAGTAATTCAAACTCAGGGAAGGGTCCACCAGCTCTTTTGTGTAAGGGTAGGAGAGGAACCTTTGACTGGTAGATAAAGAAACATTGCCTCTTTCCATTACAGTTCAAGGTATTCGATCAGAAGGGAACAATATTTGTATATGTCTTTACTTACACTAACTGTGGTGGATATGTGTAAGATTTCACGATTCTGGTTAAAGAAGAAATTAAATCTTCTTCATCATCTGCAGGTTAGTAGAAGGTGCATCCTCTATCCCCCCCCTCCCTTAAGAACTAGAACACTAGAATAGATGATTTCTCTGATTCATTGAGATTCAAAGTTTTTTGTCCTTGCCCCTCTCCTTTCCAAAAGGCAATTCAGTCTCAGTTGTTCTGACTTGGATATAAATCCCCTTAGCCTTACAAAAATTCCTACAAGTCATAATGCTTTGTGCCTCATTTATAGGACCATCCCCTTTCCAGTATTCAGGCAAGTGGGGAATTATTTTATAATAATGGTAGGATCTAGTCTAAGAAGGGAAATTCAGGGGAGGGAAAGACCTTTATTTCAGTGCAATGCTCTGCAGTGATAGCAAAGGGAACACAGAATTCCAGCCAAGTACATTGCTTTGGTTATAAATGTTCTGTACCTTTTCAGAGTTGCTCATGTGTAAAATCTACCCCCTGGCCTCCCCCCTCCACTTCCCTCCCCCACACTCTTATAGTCAAAGCATCACCAAGAGAAGGTGACCAGATTAGAAACATGGCAAAAAGGGACAGGTAGAATGTTAACGCTAGAAGAATCTTTTTTTTCGGGACACCAAGCAAAAGTGTGGGATTGGCCCACCAAGGTACAATATCTGGTCAATTTAGCCCCAGTGTGGTTTGCCAAAAAGGTGCAGTATTTAAGTCTGAATAAATAAATAAATGTGGTGAGCCATGTTCCATGCAGAGCATACAGATTGTTACCATCCTTGGTGTTGTGTGAAGGAAATAGAATACATGCCAAGGTAGACAATTTCTATTTCTACCTTTGCATTCAGAAAAAAGATATAAAATTGATGGTTCCCAAAATACTTCTTGGGCAACTAGGTGGCAAAGGGGATAGAGTCCTGGGCCTGGAGTCAAGAAGACCCTGAATTCAAATTTGGACTCAGATAATTACTAGCTGTGTGACCCTGAGTAAGTCACTTAACCCTGTTTACTTCAGTTTTCTCATCTGTAAAATGAGCTGGAAAAAGAAATGACAAACCCCTCCCCAAACAGGGTCACAAGGAGTTGGACATGACAACAACAACAACAAGATACTTCTTGTGACAGTGTTTTCAGAACAGGGTGAGCCTGGCTAACAAACCATCACTTTTCAATGTTCTGAGTTACGGGAATATATCCAGAAAGGGACTTTGCTTAGAACTTCCCAAATAAAAACTTATTTGCACAGTTGCCCTATGGTCCTAAATGGAAGCTCCACTTCAAAGCCCCCCCCCCCCTTTTCCCTGGTAGAACATATGCCTCCAACACAGACAGAAGTTCTTTCTAGGAAATCTGACAGAGAAGTGGGAGATTCTGAGCAACATAGCCCATCTTTCTACTTCCATGATGCCTTCTAAACATCAGAGGCTCAAAGGTGAGTGCTAAGGTACACTCCCATAGGTGTTAGGTGATGTCCATTTTAATTAGCGGTTCATTCTGTCAGCGCCTGCCTTGGTTCCCCAAACTGACTGGTTCCGTTTTTATATACAGTGCCTCTGGAGACCAGTTTCTTTGGGCAATGACCTTTTCTGCTCCCAACAGCTAAATAGGCTGAAAAAAGGATTCAATTCAATTCCATCAGTATTTACTAACTCCTATATGCAACAGTAGTGATACATGAGCAGAAATGAGACAGTCTCTGCCATCAGAGAACTTACTTGGGGAAGGGGGGTGGATTGAATACAATATGTTCACAGATAAGTAAATAGAAGACTCTTTGAGGAAAGAAAGAGCATGAACAACTGGAGGGGAATAAGAAAGACTTCTTGGAGGAGGTGGTAACTGGGCTGAGCTTTGTAGGAAGCTAAGCAAAGCCATGAAATGTCCAGTTTAGGAAACAGCAGTAGATAGTGCTCTGGGAAGGAGGCACCAGTCACTTGCTAGCTGTGTGACCCTGGGCACATCACTTAACTTCTGTCTGTCTCTGTCTTCTTATCGGTAAATGGGGATTATAATAGCACCTACCTCTCAGAGATGTGTGAGGACTAAATAAGCCAATGTTGTAAAATGTTTTCCAAACCGTAAAGTGTTATGCAAATGCTAGCTAATAGGAAGTAATAGAAAGGTGGGTAGGCCACCATATTGTGAGTGGCTTTAATGCCAGGCTGAGGAGTTTATATTTATCCTGGAAACAATACAGATCTGTTGAGATTTTTGAGTAGGGTAATGACATGGTCACATCTGTATTTTGCAATATGATTAATTTTTCTGTACATCTTTGTCTATCTATGCAGGCAACAGAGAGGGACCTGGTGGATGAGGAGAAACTGAAGAGAAGAGAAAGGGAATGATCAAGGGACAAACTTCTGAAGGCATATGGGGAGAGGATGAGATAAAGGCACAAGTTGAGGGTTGACTTTGGCATGAAGGGCTGTGTCTTCCTTAGAAGATGAGACAGGAAAAGAAAATGGGGGACTATGTAGAATGGTTTTGATTTATGGAGTTAAATTCATAGTAGATTGCCTCGACTTTCTGAGTAAAGGGTGAGATCCTCTCATTCTTGGTCATAGGAAGGAGGTGGTATAGAGCCTTGATGAGAAAAGAGAAGGTTCAAGAAAGCAGCCATGGGGAGTGTGCCAGAGAGTCAGTCAGGGAAAAACTAAATGCATTGCCATGGTAGCAGTGAGGGTCCAACTGAGATGGTTGTTCAGTTGTTCATTGTGACCCTGTGGACTATACTGTCCAGATACTGGAATGGTTTGCCTTTTCCTTCTCTGGTAGATTAAGGCAAACAGGGATTAAGTGACTTGCCCAGAGTCATGCAGCTAGTAAGTGTCTGAGGTCAGCTTTGAACTCAGGTCTTCCTGATTATAGGTTTAGCACTTTATCCACTGAGCTACCTAGCTACCTTCCCAACTGAAGTTAGATTAGTTATATTTATAGTACCAAGTTGGCATAACTGTGTGACTTTCTCTTTAACAACAATTGAGTAGGAGGGGAGAAAACAGATCGTGACAGGAGTGAGGCTAATAATCCAGGGTTGGGGTTGCCAGAATGTGAGAGGTAATATGGCAGGGTGGAAGGGATTCAAAAGATAGGAGAATAGCGTTTTTAACTAATCTACCATAAAGGAAACTACTATGAAGCCAGGAGATGAAGCGTTTTGTTTGTGGAACAGCCAGGAGGCCAGGGTCACTGGATTGAAGAGTACATGTTAGAGAGTAAGGTGTAAGAAGATTGGAGAGGTAGGAGGGGACTAGGTGACGAGGGCTTTGATGCCAAACGGAACATTTTGTATTGGATACTGGAGGCAGTAGGGAAGCACTGGAGTTTGTTTAGTGGAGAAGTGACATGGCTGTAAGATTCCACACTTCATTCGTTGACTTGGAGCGTGAAGAAGCTCCCACCTAATTAATTAGGGAAGATGGGGAATGCAGTATCATTAAACCCTCTGATCAGATTTAAAAAATGAACCTGATTCTAGAATAACAAAGGGAAATGATGAAAAGAGGTAGAGACAGAGGGAGAATAGCACTTCCAGACCTCAGACTATGTTATAAAGCAGCCGTCATCAAGACCATCTGGTAATGGTTAAAAAACAGAGTGATAAATCAATGGAATAGACTGGACAAGGAAGAATCAGAAACAATGGAACTCCATAACCCAGCATCCAATAAACCAGAAAAAGTAATCTGAGCCATACCAGAATGCAGGTGATTTAGAGGTGATTGGTGTTGAGGCTGCCCAGTGCCATCAAGTATACTTCTTTAGGGACAGGCTCAGCTGGCACAATTCAGATCAGCAGCTCTGGATTGGAGCTGACTTCATGGCTGCCCTTACTTGCTCCCCACACTGGAACATTGCTGCATAGGAGGGCCTGAGCAGCACAAGCCACAAACTTTGTTGGACACAGACACCTGGGAACACCCTTCACACCTCACAATGGCAGTGCAAGGGAGAAGACCCAAGGCCAAATACCCAAAGTGCTACTCTGTGCCTCCCAACCCTTGCCAGTCTCTCCTTACTAAGCCCTCCACTAACTCTCACTGGAGTGTCCACTGGCTGTCACCAAAACACTTTATCACTGCAATCCTCTCTCTCTTCTCGAAGGCTGCCAGTCCTTGTTGTTGTTTGTCCTTATTCTCAAAGAGGACCAATGACATCACAAGGATGATGTCTTGACTTGCGTGTGAATTGGATTTAAGTGAGGCAGAGCTGGGCAAAGTCTTCAGTATCACTCTCTCTTCCAGAATCTGAACTGGCAATGGTCAGGGATACAGTTGGTGATCTTGGTCTTTCTAAATTAGAACTTTCTTTCTCAGGTCTCAGTTTGTCAGAGGCAACACCCATTTACTGCATCCACTACACCATCTTTATTATTCTTGACTTCCAAAATGTTTAGTAAAGTGGTTCTCAAATTTTGGTCTGGGGACCCCTGTTCAGCCTCAAGATGTTTCCAAAGGTTCTTTGAAGTTCTCATAATAATACTAAAATGTTTTAATTTCTAATGTGGTAAATATTGGTAGATATAATTCAGAAATAAAGCACTTTGGTGAGGAGTGGGGAATTCTCAGTGATTTTTAAGAGTATAAAGGGGTCCTGAGATAAAAAAGATTACGAACTGCTGGCCTAAAAGAATTAAATGGTTGTCTTTCTTCGTTTAAGTGTTCTCTGCTGCAAGGAAGGGTTCCGTTGGGACAGGGGAGTTGAGGGGAAATGACAGTGATGGAAAAGCAGAAGGCAACAGTAAAACCTTTTGAAAATGACTTTAGCATTAGTTTGCATGCTGTCAGCTTCCACTGACCTCAGCTGATCCCCACAGCAGGCAGAGTGGCATGTGAAGACTTCCTTCAGTGGAATGGGCGAATGAGAACTATTGTTCCAATGGCCATGTAGGCGACTGAAGCAGGAGCTGTGGAGTTCTTAGAGCTTGGTCAGACATGGAAGACTCCAGGGTCATCCACTGCATGGTGGGCCAGTGCCAGTGTGCCCTGACTTTTGTCTTGCCACTGGACTTTGATGACTGTGGGAAGAGAGAGTGACACTGACGACTTTGTGCAATCCTGCTTCACTTAAATCCAAATCACAAAGGAGTCAAGACATCATCCCATGATGTAATTGGTCCTCTTCTAAAACAAGGAGGAACAACAAGTACCCTAGGATGAAGTAAACAAGTGCCCCAGAGCAAGAAATCATCAACTACTACTCTTCTTCCCTCTGCCCTTTACCTGGGTAAACTTTTACTTGATCACTTCTAAGGCTCTATGATCTCATTTTTGGAAGGACAATCATGTTCTTCCTTCTCATATATTTTTAAGCTCTAATTGTATAAGAGTTCTTTTTTTCTTCTCTTTCTCCTTTGCATAACACTCTTACATTCTTTATCATCCTGAAAAGGGTCAAATCTCCCCTCTACCATCTCAGATTCCCTTCTGATAGACTGAGTGTAGAGAGGCAGGATTTTTTTTAAAAAAGATTTATTTAATATTTTAGTTTTCAGCATTGAGTTTCACAAGAGTTTGAATTACAATTTTCTCCCCATTTCTACCCTCCCCCCCACTCCAAGATGGCATATATTCTGATTGCCCCGTTCCTAGTCAGCCTTCCCTTCTGTCACCCCACACCCCCTCATCCCCTTTTCCCTTGCTTTCTTGTAGGGAAAGATAGATTTTCTATGCCCCATTGCTTGTATATCTTATTTCCTAGTTGCATGCAAAAACTTTTTTTTTTTGAACATCTGCTTTTAAAACTTTGAGTTCCAAATTCTCTCCCCTCTTCTCTTCCCACCCACCCTCCTAAGAGGCAAGCAATTCAACATAGGCTACATGTGTATCATTATGCCAAACCCTCCACAATACTCATGTTGTGAAAGACTAACTATATTTTGTTCCTTCCTATCCTATCCCCCTTTATTCAGTTTCTTCCCTTAACCTGTTCCTTTTCAAAAGATTTGCTTTTGATTACCTCCACCCCTATCTGCCCTCCCTTCTATCATGCCCCCCTTTCTATCTCCTTCTCCTTCTTTCCTGTGGGGTAAGATACCCAATTGAGTGTGTATCCTATTCCCTCCTCAGGTCAAATCCGATGAGAGCAAAAATTCATTCATTCCTCCTCACCTGCACCCTCTTACCTTTCTACAGAACTGCTTTTTCTTGCCACTTTTATGTGAGATAATTTACCTGTTTCTTTCTCTCCCTGTCTCCCTCTCTCAATATATTCCTCTCTCATCCCTTAATTTGATTTTATTTAGCTATCATCCCTTCATATTCAACTCACCCTGTGCCCTCTGTCTATATGTGTGTGTGGTGTGTGTGTGTGTGTGTGTGTGGTATATTCCCTTCAAGGCTACCCTAATACTGAGGTCTCACTGAATTATACACATCATCTTTCCATGTAGGAATGTAAACAAAACAGTTCAACTTTAGTAAGTCCCTTATGATTTCTCTTTCTTGTTTACCTTTTCATGCTTCTCTTGATTCTTGTGTTTGAAAGTCAAATTTTCTATTCAGCTCTGGTCTTTTCACTGAGAAAGCTGAAAGTCCTCTATTTTGTTGAAAATCCATATTTTGCCTTGGAGCATGATACTCAGTTTTGCTGGGTAGGTGACTCTTGGTTTTAATCCTAGCTCCATTGACCTCCAGAATATTGTAATCCAAGCCCTTCGGTCCCTTAATGTAGAAGCTGCTAGATCTTGTGTTATCCTGATTGTGTTGCCACAATACTCAAATTGTTTCTTTTTGGCTGCTTGCAGTATTTTCTCCTTGATCTGGGAGCTCTGGAAATTGGCAACAATATTCCTAGGAGTTTTCTTTTTTGGGATCTTTTTGAGGAGGTGATCGATGGTTCTTTCAATTTCTATTTTGCCCTGTGGCTCTAGAATATCAGGGCAAATTATCCTTGATAATTTCTTGAAAGATGATATCTAGGCTCTTTTTTTTGATCATGGCTTTCAGGTAGTCCAGTAATTTTTAAATTATTTCTCCTGGATCTATTTCCAGGTCAGTGGTTTTTTCCAATGAGATATTTCACATTGTTTCCATTTTTTCATTCCTTTGGATCTGTTTTATAATATCTTGATTTCTCATCAAGTCACTAGCTTCCACTTGCTCCAATCTCATTTTTAAGGTAGTATTTTCTTCAGTAGTATTTTGGACCTCCTTTTCTATTTGAGTATTTCTCCCTTTCACGGCATTCTTCTCCTCATTGACTTTTTGGAGCTCTTTTGCCATTGAGTTAGTCTATTTTTTTAAGGTGTTATTTTCTTCAGTATTTTTTGGGTCTCTTTAGCAAGTCATTGACTTGTTTTTTCATGGTTTTCTCACATGACTCTCATTTCTTTTCCAAATGTGTCCTCTATTTCTCTAACTTGCTTTTCTAAATCCTTCCATGGCCTGAGACCAGTTCATGTTTTTCTTGAAGGCTTTTGATGTAGGCTCTTTGACTTTGTTGACTACTTCTGGCTGTATGTTTTGGTCTTCTTTGTCACCAAAGAAAGATTCCAAAGTCTGAGTCTGAATCTGCATCTGTTTTCACTGCCTGGCCATGTTCCCAGCCAACTACTTGACCCTTGAGTTTTTCGTCGCGGTATAACTGCTTGTAGAGCATAGAGTACTTTGTCCCAAACTTGAGGGGCTGTGCTATCGTTTTCAGAGCGATTTCTGCACAACAAGCTCTGCCACACCAGCACTCCTCCTCCCCCAAGAACTGCCAACCAGGACTGTGACTCAAATCTTAAGCAGGCTCTGCACCCCGCTCTGATCTGCCACTTAATTCTTCCACCAGGGAGCCTGGGCTGGAAGCAACTGCAGCTGTAGTTCTGTCCTCAGAGCTGCCCCTCCCTCCACTGCCCCTGGGGTGGTGGGCCGAACTGCGAATCCTTTCACTCTGTCCCTGGAAGTTTTTCCCATTAACCTTCTCTGTTGTCTTTGGTGTCTGTGGGTTGAGAAGTCTGGTAACTGCCACAGCTCACTGATTCAGAGCACTAGGGCCTGTTCCACCCAGCTCCTTATCTGGTTGGTCCAGGCGCAGCCCATGCTGGGCTCTGCTTCCCTCTGCTCCCAGTTCTGTGCGATAGACCCCACCCAGTGTCCATCCAGGCTATCCTGGGCTGGAGCCCTGCTTCCCTCCACTATTCTGTGGGTTCTGCAGTTCTAGAATTTGTTCAGAGCCATTTATTATCGGTGTATGGAATGTCCTGGGGGAGAGCTCTAGGCAGGTCCCTACTTTCCAGCTGCCATCTTGGCTCCGCTGCGTAGAGAGCCATTATTAAAGGCCCTTCACCTTTATCTCCAGGAGGGAAATTAGCCCACATTTGAAGCACAGAGAATATGTCCAAAATACAAACATCACAGTCAATAGGAGACACTGCACAATTTCCCTTCTGTTCCATGATGTTTGAAATTTTTAGCACTATGGCTCGAAAACTATTTGTGAGTGTTAGCACATCAACCTAAGCACCTGGTTAAAACTGTATACAACTAATTACTGCTTCTTAATAACTCAACATTCCACTTTAATCCCTATCCTTTGTCTCAGTAACTCCACGGCCACGGCCACACCTGTCTCCCCTTCAGCTAGCACCCAATTCTGTTTCAGGGCAGCTAGGTGCAGTGAGGTGGCCCAGTAGATAGAGTGCCAGGCCTGGGATCCAGAAGACTCATCTTCCTGAGTTCAAATCTGGCCTTAGACATTTACTAGCTGTGTGACCCTGGGCAAATCACTTGACTTTGTTTGCCTTAGTCTCCTCATCTGTAAAATGAGAAGGAAATGGCAAACCACTCCAGTATCTTTGACAAGAAAACCACAAATAGGGCAGGAAGAGTCATAAAGGAATGAAAAAACAACTAAATAACAATTCTGTTTCATCAGTTTGCCCTACCCACCAATCTATGCTATTTGTGCCATTTACCTTTCTTTCCTTTCCCTACTTTTTCTTGCCAACTATTTACTTTTTATCTTTCTTAGATCTACTTCTTCTAGTTTTTTTTCCCTAAGCCTTCTTAATCCTCTTTAATTGTCCTTGATCCTACTTCTCTTAAGACCTGTAAGTAGACTCTGGACAAATTTCTGGGCTTAGAGATCATTCTCCAAATTTTTCTAAAATGCGTCCAACATTTTCAAACAGTCTTCTCACCAACTCTATCCTCTTCACCAGTGCCCCTTTGAGTCACCTACACCAATTTTCTTCTTATTCAGCCCAAGTTCTCTCTTCTTCTGCTCCACTCTTTCACAGAAGAATCTCAGCTAGGTTTCCTGTCTTCTAATCCACTCCTTGGTCTACTACTCTACCACAATTCCCTATGGGCCCCCAAATTTAATACCAGGTAAGAGGTCGAATGGTACGCGTACAGAGAAAGGATCACTGACTCTTTAGTCAGAGGACCTTTTTTTTCAAATATGATGCTTATTGTCTGTGGAACTGAGTGGTTCACTGGGCTTCAATTTTCTCATGTATAAAATGAAGGGATTTGAAAAGATGGCCTCTGGGATCCATTCTAATTTATATTTTATAAGAACTAGGGCCTGGAGTCAGGAAACCTAAGTTCAGCTCTGGCCTCAGATGCTTTCAACTCTGACCTCAAATGCTACTAGCTGTATGACTCTAGGCAAGTCACTTATCTGCTGGCTATCTGCCTCAGTTTCCTCAACTGTCAAATTAGGATAATAATAGCAAGGTTGTTGTGAGGATCAAACGAGATAATTGTGAAAGACGGTTGAACATAGTAGGCACTTTGTTTATTCAGATACACACATACACTTAGCCTGTGATCCTATGGTGCGTCTTATCTGATTGACCTTGGACAAGCCATTTAAGCCCACCTGGGCTTTAATTTCCACACCTATAAAATGTGGGGGTTGGTTGGATTAGATGGCCTCTTGGTTTCCTTCTGGTTCTAGATCTGTAATCCTGCAATATTGGTAAGGTAGCCACTGAGAGCTGGAAATTATCTGTAGAATCCTTGTGATGGGCACATTGGATAGGACGTCTGGATCTGCCAGTGACATATCGATGGTCATCTTGGGGCTTCCAGAGTTCCGGCACAGCTTTGCAGATAATTTAAAAAAAACATAATACACTCTACCTACCTGCAATAGAAAAGTTTTAAAGTAATAATATTAAAAGCTAGCTTTTCAAATTCCTGATGCCAGGCATGTGAACAAGTAACACAATCACAAAATTCTCCCTAAAGGTCACAGATCCATGCCTGGAATCCTAAATCTTTCTTTTGTCCAACTTTACAAACTTTAGGTTTGGAGGAGGTGGGCAGGGAGGGTATGCAGTGGGAGTGGAGGAGGGCAGTAAGTTTTCAATTGTATTATTTCACAGTAACCTCATTTAGTCTTTCCAGCATGGGAGAAATGGTAGCTACTCTGTGTTTATCATCCTCCTGGGTTTCACCCTGCCCTATTTTTGGTTATGTAGGCACCCTCAGGCTTCTGGTTTGGGCAGTAGGGCTGTATCCCTAAATTATGGGACATGACCCAGGAGTGATGGGTTCTATTGTACATTCAAGTATTATTGGGGGTAGGGGTAATGCTAATTTGAATTCTTCCGTTACTGAAAATAGCCAGAGTTGTGAGGGTATTAGCGATCGTATTTTATTCAAAGGCAAAATGAGATACCTGCAAGCGAACTCTTTGTTCAACACAGATTCTTCTGGCTGAGTACGTGAATGGTATTATTGTTCCACCCTTACCTATCCCTGAGGAGGACTGGATCTCCCACTATGGGGCAGAGGGTCAAAGGTTCATGTCTGTTTATCACCGTAAGCATTATGGGTCTGTTCCTCATAGAGGGGAGTGGGAGGAAGGAAGGCAGAGGTGGCAGTGACTTTTCTCCCTTTACTCATGGCATTGTCCTTTGGCTGAAAAAATACTCTTTCCCTTCATAAAACTTGGGTTTTGAAATGTTCCTTACTGTTTGCCTGCGTTTAAGTCGGGAAGTGTTGTTTGCTACACATGTGGCAGAAGTCAGCGAATCTGATGCAAAGAGAGTCATGAGAATGGATCAGTTGGTGGGTGATACTGGAAGCCAGTGCCCCCAGTCATAGGGTGAAACCCAGCAAAGACTCAGTGGCAAGGATTTCTCTACTGGTAGTATTATGGCATATAAATTCACAGAGCCATGGAATGATGCTCTTAAGATACTAGGCCTCTTATTTCCTATCATTAACTTGAGGATTTTAGTCACAGAATTTTATTAGTTTTTTTTTTCTTAAATTCTTGGAAACAGAAAAGATGAGCAGAGTGAAGTAGAAGAAAGGGAGCCTAGGATCTTTCTTTATAGCTATGTTTAGGCTTGGTATGCTACTGCACTTTTCTGTTTGGTTTGGCTTGGTTTTTGCAATACCGTACAATATCTCAGATGTAGCCTGTTCTCTAAAATGGACTAAGCTGAGGAATTAACTTGGCTCTGTGCTTCTGTAAATGATTTGGGACTTTTAGTTACCATGGTGATTGCTCACTTCCTTATCACTTTCCTCATCCTGTCCCCCACTGACCTTCACAGCATTTAAGAGAAGTCAGGGGTTCTTGCCAATCTTCTTAGTGTTTGTATGCTGTAAAGGGAGCTTTTTTTCCTCTCAGGGTCCACACCTGTAGGCTTACCCTATTGGTCTGGCCGAGTTTGACATTGCTGGCATTCGAGACAAAGAGTAAGTGTTCTAGAGTGTTGGTCCCTTGTTTCGTGGACCTCAGCAAGCCAATCCACTGCCAGCGAAATTTGGAGAAAGCCAAGCTAGATTGTTTTCTGTATCCCTAAAGCTCTTTTTGCTGAATCATCAGCTCATTTCTGCCCACAGGCTTGATGGCACATGGGGATGGTAAGGGATAAATAAGTAAGTATTCTGAACTGCAAAACTGTGGGACTTCCCGAAACAGAAATGAATTTACAGGGCTTGGGAAAGTTAGAACCGAGGTTAGAGGTCCCCAGAGGATCTGGAAGTTATTGAGACTGAATCCACCTGGAATCCCATACTGTTGGCTTTCTAGTTCCTTTGCTGCTTATAACCACATGTTAACATTGGGCTGCTCCTGCAAGCAGATTGGAATTAGTTTAGAGGAATTTCTGCATTCACCCATGAGTTTGTGGTCACCTTCAGTGACAGGGAGAAGATGCATGAGTTAGACTATTTTCCTTGAAAGGTAGAATGGTTCTTTTCCCCCAGATACCCTCCCTTTTTCTCTTAGTCTGTTTTAATGATCAGTCTTGCCACTTACTGCTAAAAATTTATGCCCCTGATTGGTCAGTACAGTTAGTTACCCCTAAAAAGGATGAAATAAGAAAGATTGCCCTGAGTCAGTCCATTCAGTCATAGGTAACCAAAAACGTTTTGTTTTAATGAAAAAAAAGCACTGAATTTGGAGTTAGGGGGCCTGAATTCAAATGTTGGCTATGCCACTTACTACCTGCTTGATGATAGACAATTTAATTCACCTCTCTGGATCTCAGTTTGCTTATTTATGAAATGGAAGGGTTTGATTAGATAACCTGTAAGGTACCTTCCAGCTCTAAATCTATGATGCTATAATCCTACCTCTTTCCGCTGATTGTCTACAGACGACCTTTTAAAGAAAAGGCAGATTAGTGAATAGGAGGAGAGATTTGAAGAGGAGCCCAGTGCCTGATGAGAGGCACATGGAGCTGGGGATGTGGAGACTGCTAGAAGCTGTGTGCAGCTGGGAGAGGAGCCCAGAGAGAAGCTTGGGCAGAGGTAACCACCATAAAGTGAGACTGTTTAGACCAAGTGGGCACAAGGAATGTCTGGACAGATTCTAAGGCAGTAATTCTGTATCTTTTTCCTTCTCTTGGGCTCCTTTACGGGAGCCTGGAGCCTGTCCTTCTGGGTATGGGGAAAGTCTATTTATCCTTATTTGTTTGAAATATTTACTTTGTCTTTATCAGCAATATTAAGCACCATCACTCAGTCTGGCTGTACTTATTAGGAATGCAGTTAGGAAGAGGCAATTGAGGAAGAAACATTCTCTAGAGAAGAAAGAGATAAAAAACTGTGTTTTGCCAGAAGTGCTGCCTCTGACTGGGAACTCAGAACTAAAGAAGATAGAGGGGATTACAGATCCTTCGATAAAACTTCCCAGGACAGATAAGTTGTATTTTACCAGAAAGCCGATGTAGAGGATGAGTCAGTAGTGGACAATGAGTCAGGATAAATAGGAGTGGTAGAACCACCCTGCTTCCCATTCTTACCACCACCACCATTACATATAAAATGACAAGATTTGACTACATATTATCTAAGATCCCTTCCAACCCTAATATTTTACAGTTCTGTGAGTTTAACCCCTAAATAGGGCTTAAAAGGGACTAGATGAAGAGTCAGAATGATTCTAAATCTCCTTGCATGCCTTTCCTCCTATTCCCTAATGTAGTTATTGTCCAACTCTTCCCAGAAAGGATAAGAAGAGGCCACAGATGGAAAGGCATTTTGGAATGCTTTGTATTGAAGCCATCCAGAGAAAAAGCATGCAGCTCTATCTCAGCCCAAATATTGACTGTACACTGTCTTGGACAAAGGGGAACCTATGTTGTTAGGGAAAAAAAAAAACCTTAGAAATAAGGAGAGTTAGTAAATGATGAAGTGAATTTATAACATTGGGAAAGTTTATCTTACCTGATTTAAACTTCTGCCATTAGAACATGGAAAACAGAAAATTTCTTGTGTTCTGTAGAGTAACCTTTCATATACTTTGATGGTTATCAATGCCCCCAGCATTCTGGGGGCCTTCTCTTTTGTGTGACAAATAATACCTACTCATAAATTTAGTTTTCCATTCTTTTAAAAAATTTTGGCTCTTTGTAAACTATCTCTAAGCTGTGTACATCCCCCTTAAATTATGGAGCTCAATACCAAATATAGCCTGGCCAGTGTTGATTAAAATGAAATGACATCTTACAATTCCTTTATGCTTTACTCTAAAGTAGTTTACATTCACCAGTGGTCCATTATGGAGCTTAAATCTTCTTTAATCATAATTGCACAAAACTATTCCTTATTTTTAATTACTCGTATATGTCTGTAGTGAATTTTTATCTAATTCTTCATTTTTGAGGGGGGAAGGCAGGGCAGTTGGGGTTAAGTGACTTGCCAAAGGTCACACAGCTAGTGTGTTGAGTGTCTGAGGCTGGATTTGAACTCAGCTTCTTCTGACTCCAGGGCTGGTACTCCACTCACTGCACCTAGCTTCCCCTATCTAATTTTTAATTCCATATTAGCTTTGTCAGTATGTCAGTATATCAAGGGTTTATGATTTTTTCAGTTTGGAAATCCTTTCCAATGCAGGACAAACAACAATTTTTACTTCTAACTGTGGCCATTTATTCACCTTCTTTATTACAGACAATGGAAGGAAGAGTATGGTTCAGGCACAAACACTCACTACCACTTCCCTCTTCCTCCTCCCAATCCTTAGGCCTCACTCACAATCCAGTCCTGACTCATTGGTAGTTCCATTCAGGATCTCCAGTCAGTTAAAGCAGTTGGGGGATATGGGGAGCAGCAGATCCTGTTAGCTCTAGGCACTTTCAAAGGAACATTGGTAGCGATAGTTAGCCTAACTGGTCAGGGTGTAGCCTGAGGTCAGTGGTTGCTGCAGAGATGGTAGATCCCTTTAGTAAGGTTTAGGTCTTCTAGAGGCCTATTTAATGGGGGAGTCAAAACCAGGTAAGTTGCTTCAGACCGAGAAGACACAAATCAGAGATGAAGTGAGGCTGCCCTTTTATTCCCAACCAGTTAATGTCCCTGGAATTAATGTGTTTTTGCTTACTGATAATTATAGCCAGTCCTGAGTTTACTAAATCATTGGTTATTTCTGAGACCCAAGGGGACCTCCACTCAAATGGGTGCTGGCTTGTGCCCTAGTTTGGACAATCCTGATAAGAACTGGGACTAGGGGAAAGGAATGTCTCACCGAACCCATCAGACAGGGCCCTCATAAGTCTAGTACATCTCAGACTAATTTAAACAGACTACCATTTACAATGACTGTTACCTAAGACAAGGCCAGCATTGTATTGCAGTGAGGCTTTGCCCATCACAATTGTACAAAAGCCAAGAATTTCAAAGAGCCTGTGATGAGTTAGATGAGTAGTGGTCCAGTGAACTTTAATATATTTGACAACATTTCCAAAAAATATAGTGTTATGTTCTCCATCAAGAAATGATGTTTAATACATTTTAAAATCTTTAACTACAAATAAGCCTTCTCGTGCCTGCAGCTGGAAGAATAGCTTTCTTTGTGCCTTCTAGTTATATATACATATATATGTGTGTGTGTGTATACATATATATGGTTTTTCCCATTCACATTTGCACAAGGTTAGTAGGCATTCTCTATATTTGCATCTGCACCATTCTTACTAGTCTAATTCCTTTCAAGCTCATTAGAGAATTCATCTTTGTTATTATCATTAGGGATTCACTTGTGTTCAGATTTGAAATCAACAGACCTGGTGTGTTCAGGGCCTTGTGCTGGGCACTATAGATGAGAAGAATGAAGGGGGTGTCTTCCCAAAGGCAGTTAACAATGTAGCAGAGGTGATAAGGAAAGCATACACATAGCTGCAACTACAATAAGTTTGCTGTTCAGTTGTGTCCAACTCTTCATGACTCCATTTGGGATGTTCTTGGCAAAGATACTGGAGTGATTTGCCGTTTCCTTTTCCAGCTCATTTTACAGATGAGGCAACTGGTGAAGTGACTTGCACGGGGTAAGCGGCCCAGACCAGGTTTGAACTCAGGAAGATGAGTCTTCTTGACTCCAGGCCAGGCACTCTATCCACTGCACCACCTGGCTGCTCAGCAGCATGTGAACATTTGCAGTGTCTTACATACATTATCTTATCTATCTTCACGGCAATCCTATGAAGTAGGCACTATTATTATTTCATTCTAAAAGCCCATCTTCTGTAAGATTTTCCTGATCCCCCTTAATGCTAGTGCCTTCCCTCTATTGATTATCTCCAGTTTGTCCTGTATATACCTTGTTTGGTCAAAATTGTTTGCATGTTGTCTCCCCTGTTGGACTGTGAGTGCCTTGAGAGCAAGGACTGTCTTTTACTGTTTTTTTTTTTTTTGTATCCCCAGAGCTTAGCACAGTGGCTGACATGTAATGGGCACTTAATAAATTCTAATTGACTGACTGGCTGAGGCTCATACACCTAGTAATCCTTTGTGGTGGGTGAGGTGAGATTCAAACCCAGAGTTTTCTGGCTCCCCAGTCCAGTGCTCTATCCACACACAGTACAGATTTGCAGCTGAAACTTCTTTTTTGGTTGCCCCAGTGTAAACTCCTCACTTTTTTATTAATGGCTTGCTTTGTATTTGCAAACTCTTAATAAATGAACTTTCCTTCATACACTTATTCATGTAAATGCAGAGAGACAGGAGGTGATGGCTGGGGAACCTATGGTCCAGTTTGCCTAAAACAGAGAGTCCATGAAAGGAGGGCATGTGAAATGAGGATGAAAAGGCAGGATTTTGTCTTTTATCCTAACAGCAATCAGGATTTACTGAGGAAGATCCTGGAGTTGTAGGTTTAATGTAGAAAGTGACTTTGAAAGCCAGCTAGTCCAACACATTCATTATACAGATGGAAAGACTGAGGCCCAAAAAGGTTAAACAGCTTGGTCAAAGTCACAGAGGTAGTAAGCATCAGAGGCATGTTTTGAACCCAAGGCCTCTACCTTTTTAGCCAGTGTTTAGATAATGGATTTGGAGCCAAAAATGAGTTCAGAGGCCATCTGAACTCATTTTACAAATGAGGAAACCTAGACTCGGGGAGGGTAAGTGACATGTCAGCATCATACACAAATAATGAATGCCAGAAGCTGGATTTGAATCCAGGTCTTCTGACTCCAGAATCAGCATTCTTTCCACTGTATTATTCTGCCTCAAGATGCTGATCTTTGACAAGTACTAAAAATGTAAAGGTTTTATTTCTGATACCTTATTATTGTATTATTATTATTATTATTATTATTATTATGGCCACAAAGGGTCATTTTTCTTTTACTAAAAGTTAATAATTCCCTTGAGCATGGGGCAGATAGTAAAATCCCCGATCAGTGTGAAAAAGGTGACATATTTGTCTACACTTCCCTTAACAGTGCAGCAGACATTCTGTCTTGGGCATGGGGGTACAGCTTGGTAAGACTCAGGAGAAGTACACAAGTTGAATGGTCGGTTAGGTCCCACAGTACTGGTTAGACCCCCTTGCTTTTGAATTCTACTTTATAGACAAGCAGCAGAGGTTGTTAATCAGATACCCTGAGAATTAATCCCATTTGTCTTAAAGCACAAAGAATTCTCCATCCCTGTCAATGCTCAGCATTGAAGAGTGAGGCTTCCCAGTGTCAAAGGGTTAAATGGACTCTTCTGCAAGGCAGTCATTCTGTGTAGCATTTCCTGAATGGCATGAGAAAAGGAGATCTTTTGGCCTAGTCCCCTTCCTCTGGGATTTTCCAAAACTTTCCAGATGTACCTAAACTCAGGAAACATTTTAATGGCAGATATGGCTGGAAGTCATGTCTCGGAGGGGTTAGGAGCTTGGAAACAAGAGAACCTCATCTGAAAAGAGATGTGTTGATTCATCCAAGCTTCATGACTCCTTCACTGGGAGGATGGCAGACTCCCATGCACTAATAATGAGTTTATGTGTCACAGGAGAGGAGGCTGGCATCCTCAGAATGCACAATGTGCATATTAGATAGTCTCTTTGCTGCTGCGGTCTACCAGATGAAGAGCCTTTTCCCAGGAGGGAAAGAAGGATGATTAAGTTGTTAAAGTTGTATTTTGGATTTTAATTTAGATGTCACCACGTAGCTAAACCACTTTAGAAAGAGAGAATGGCATTTCACCCCTCCTCCTTTGAAGCATTAGTTTGTTAGTGTTGCTTGTAAGACTGGGCTTATAAGATAAGAGGCCTTGGGTTCAAAACCTGCTTCTGATGCTTACTGCAACTTTGAACAAGTAGCTAAACCTCTCTGGGCCTCAGGCTTCTCATCTGTAAAATGGAGGTGTTGAACTACATGGCTTCCAAAGTCACTTTCCATACCAAATAGGGGTACTGTTTGTGAACTTCAGCACATTTAAATATTTTGAATTATTTGATAGGACCTTATTGGTTATTTCTGCATACCTATTACACAAGACTTCATGAAGGACAGTACTTAGGGGTCAGAAGGTAGCTGAATCTCTCAGGTCTCTCAGTGTTAAGACAGAGGCTGTGGCAGGAAAAAAGTGGAGAATATAAAAGCATTTATTTTGTCATGTGGTCCCTTTGAACTGGGAGTTTGAGCATAATTAAAACTCTACTCTGTGGCAATGAGACCCCCACAAGTTTCCACAAGAACCTTCAAAACAATCTGGGTTTTCTTATATATCTCCATATATTTAATAAACAATCCGCGTTCCCAGGCCCTTTGGGAGAAGTTACGAATTCTTTCCCATGTTGACTCACTGAGCCAAAGAAGCACTCTGCTTCTTTCATACATATAGAGTGATGTTGTGCAGAGCGTGATAATGCATGTAGACCCAGCCTGGGTTGTGTTTCATGTTGGGCAAGTGAAATATAATAAAGGAAGCCGCTAGCTCTCATGGACGTAACAACAAGGTACTGTGTCATTGGAGCATCCAGCATAACAAACAGTTCATCGTTAGACCTTTCTGGATAGTGGAACGGTGATAATTGAGGATAGAGTTTTTTCATTTGCTTGTATGGGGCTGAATGAGTCTAGGCCCTAGGACTACCGTGGAAAGAGTTTTGAACTTGGATACATGCTAATTCTGGTGACAAGATTAAATCTTAGATTCTAATGCATGTGTTAGAACCAGTAGCAGCTTGCCTTCTCTTGTCTCCGTGCCTTTACTCGCATTGTTCCATCCCTGGATATTTACAGCTCCTTCTCCATCTCTGAGAATCTCATTTCAAGGCCCGACTCAGACATCGTCTTCTCCATTCAGCTTTCCTTGACTGCCTTCATTCCCTCTTTCCTTACTACATTCACATGTGGGCACTAAAAATAACTATCCTTTTCCAACAAAGTACAGCCAGGTCCCAATTAATGTGAATAATGAATACCCTGAAGTGGTCTCATGTATTCAAATTCATACTATATAAGTCCTTTGTACCAAATTTTGATTCTTCTACTAAGTTGTAGTGTGACCATTAACTTAAATTACTTAGCCTCTCAGTTTCACGTTAAAGGCCATTTATCAATAAACATTGACCCATTGTATACTAAGAAACTGGTTTAGCACTAGGGATGCAAAAATATATATAATGATGACCTTAGCCCTCAAAGAACTTACAGATCTAGAAACAATGATATGTAATTTCATCTGTGTAAATGCTCCCTCTACTATCACAGATTACAACTCCTCTATATCTTAGTAGATAGGGCAGCTAGATGGCACAGTGGATAAAGTGCCAGGCCTGGAATCAGAAATACTCATCTTCCTGAGTTCAAATCTGGCCTCAGACACTCACTAACTGTGTAACCCTGGGCAAATTACTTAACCCTCGTTACCTCAGTTTGCTCATCTGTAAAATGAGCTGGAGAAGGAAATGGCAAACCATTCCAGTATCTTTGCAAAAGAAACTCCAAATGGGGTCATGAAGAGTCAAACATGATTGAAAAACGACCAAACATGCAACAATATGTAATAATAGCTAGTGGAGATGAATGGATGAAGTGAATATTTTCAGAGGATGGGGGAGGCATGGGGCATATTTATAGGCAGTAGGAAAGATGCTAGTAGATAAAGAGATATTAAAGATTAGCTAGAGAGTAGGGATGATAGAACTGACAATCTAACTGTGAAGGTGGGATGGAATAAAATCACTTGTACATATAAAGAAGTTTGCCTTGGCAAAGAGAAACTCTACCTCTTCATGTGACACATTAATACACATGTTTTATTTTTCTATTTAAGTAGGTTGATGCATCTCCATAGGTTCTTTGTACATCGACACAGATCTCTTTTAACAGCTTCCTCTTTTCCTCCTCAGCATAATTGTTTCTCTTTGTTTCATCTGAATTTCATTCTTGAGAGTTTCCTTGTCCCTGAGTTCTATAGAATTTCAGGTCATGAGGTCCTAATCATTCTCGTTTCTCAAGTCTTTGAAATTCACTTTTCAAAAATCTAGGAGGAATTTTTTTTTTAAATCCGGGAGGCATGCGAGATACCTCTCTCTGTCATGAATTCTAAGTTAGAGAGGTCACTCCCTAGCAAGGATTTCCAAGCCAGCAAACTAGGCCCTCCTTGTTGGGAGAATCATTTCCTTTTGAAGGAATGTTATACTTAAGGCAAGCCAATAAGCGATGGGCTGTCCTGCTTTCAACCTAATGACGTCTCTAGTAGTTTTCTGGATTCCTCACAGACACTGAATGTCTCAATCAGTCATAGATGTGATCAGTTTCCCAGACTCTTCATCTGTTTCCTTCTCCTGTCCAAGTGTTCTGTACTAGGTTTCTGGGATGGTGTGGATCAGTGTCAAACTTGCAGCTCCCTTTGTCCCAAGTGGTCCACAAAACTCTCCAGTGTGATGTGAACCAGATTAAAATCTAAATAGGAAATGTCAAAAAATAAATAAAAATACATTGCAATATAGATAATGTTAATTTGTGGATTTTTAAGTCAATAAGACATTTATTTGCTTTTTGAAAGTGATGCCTCTACAATATATTAGCATAACATCTTGAGGGAAGAATCAGAGATGTATCAGATGAGAAGGAGGTTGGCTAGTCATGTACTGAAAGCAAAAAATAATAACTATAATAATAATAATAATAATATGGGCATACCTTGGAGATATTGTGGATTTGGTTCCAGACCACCACAATAAAGCAAATATTGCCATAAAGCAAATCACATGAACTTTTTGGTTTCCCAGTGCATATAAAAGTTATGTTTATACTTTAGTGTAGTCTATTAAGTGTGTAATAGAATTATGTCTAAAAAATGCACATACCTGACTTTAAAAATGTTAGCCATCATCTGAGCCTTCATCAAGTCATTAACTTTTTGGAGGATCTTGATGACTGCTGCCTGATCACTTGGTGGTTGCTGAAGGTTGGAGGATGGAAATTTCTTAAAATGAGACAACAGTGAAGTTTGCCTCACTCTTCCTTTTACTTGAACACTTTGAGGCTATTGTAGGGTTATTAATTGGCTTGATTTCAATATTGTTGTGTCACAGGAATAGGGGGGCCCAGGGAGAGGGAGACAGGGAACCCCTGGTTGGTGAAGCAGTCAGAACATACAACATTTATCTATTAAATTCACCTTATTCTTATATGGGCACGGTTTGTGGTGCCCCAAAGCAATTATGATAGTAACATATCAGTAGCGTACACTAGTAATGATCAGTGATCACAGATCACTATAACAGATATAATAATAATGTAAAGGTTTGGAAAATTGCAAGAATTACCAAAATGTGACACAGAGACATGATGTGAGTACAAGCTATTGGAAAAATGGTACTGATAGACTTGCTCAATGCAGGGTTGTCATAAACCTTCAATTTGTAAAAATTGCAATATCTGCAAAGTGCAATAAAATGAGGTATGCTTGTAATACAGCATTTATGTGGTGATAGACATTTATACAGGTTGTTCCTAAGGTCTGGACACATAGGCAAAAATGCATACTTTCAAGAAATGAAATGAATGAAATTTTCAACAACATTTTATTTAATTGGAATATTAACAAATAACATCTTCAACATGATTTCCATCATTTGTGATGCAAAGGTTGATGTGTTTTGCAAGATTCATGTGAACGCGATACAATAACTCCACGTTGCTGTCAATTTTAGCACATTCACTCTTTATGCGTTCAATCAAGTGTGTTGTATCTGTGATTTTCATTGAGTACACCTTCTCCTTTAGCATACCCCAGAAAAAGAAGTCAAGGGGGCTAAGGTCTGTTAATATTCCAAATATTTCAAAATATGCATTTTTCCTATGTATCCAGACTTTAGGGACACCCTGTAGATGGATATTTATATAGAGATAGCATTTATGTGGTATTTCAAAGTTTGCGTGTTACACATGTTATCTCATTAATCCCTCAGGACAACTCTGTCAAGTAGATGGTGCTGTTATCCCCATTTTTCAGATAAAGAGAATGAGGCTGAAAGGTTACTATCTTACCCAGGGTCAGCTAGCAAGTGTTTGAGGGAGGATTTCTACTTGAGTCGTCGCAACTCCAAATTCAGTGCCCTATCCACTATGCCAGCTTGATACCTTGATACCCCCATGCTATGAAAATACCTTCCTGTTTGGTGTACCTCCTGTGGAAGATTTATGGGAAGACATGGACCAGGACAGATCAGGAAGAGGAGCCCTGGATGGACTGTGGTTTATGCTGTTGGAGTGCCCATTTTGATTTCTTACTTCATTGTTTTCTTACTCCAATGGATCTATGATATCATGCTTTTTGTTATTCCCTTCAGTGAAATAGATCATAACCTATCTGCCTCCGCCCTATGCTGCTCATCCAGGATCAAATATGGAAATTTTTTGTTTGGCATTCAAAGCCATTCATAACCTAGCCCCCTCTTTTCTTTCTAGCCTTCTTACATCTTATTCTTCACCACATACTCTTTGGTCCAGTGATGCTGGCATTGTGGCTGTTCCTTGAATAAGACACTCCATCTCCAGGCTCCCCAACATTTTCTCTGGCTATCCCCACTGCCTACTCTCCCTGCTCCTCTCTGCCTGCTGGCTTCCCAGGCTTTTTTAAAGTCCCAACTAAAATGCTATCTTCTGTAGGAAGCTTTTCCCAACCTCTTTTAATTCTAGGGCCTTCCCTCTCTTAATTATTTCTTGGTTATCCTGTACATAGCTTGTTTTTTACATATTTTGGGGCTTGTTATTCCCCCATTAGATTTTCAAGTCCTTGAGGGCAGGAGCTGTGTTTCGCCTCTTTTTGTATCCCCAGCATTAAGCATGGTGCCTGGCTCAGAGTAGGCACTTAGTAAATGTTTATTGACTGATTATGTGATTCTCCTCTGTCTTCTCATCCTTTTCACCACAGGAGATTCTCAGGGTGCTAAGGGTCATCTTCTTGACCCCTTGACACTGCATGAGAGCTCATGGACTGTCCTTCTGTTGTTCTTCCCCCTTTCCACGTGGCTGATCTGTATTAATATTAAAGAATGCTTACACAAAGCTTGGTGAGGTGAGTGGAAATAGATGCAGATGCCCATTTCATCCTAAAAAACCCCATAACGCTCACTAGTGCCAGAAGGAGTATTTAAAGCAAAAATAGAAATAAAAATTCACCTGCCATGAAAAATGAATGATCCGTTTACTTGTGTCCGCATGAGGGCAAGGGGCTAGATTTCTCTGCTGCATCAAATATAATACCCAGCTCATCACACAGTAAATTGGTGATGTGCTATGATATGGTGTAACAAGAGGCCACTTGGGGTAGTGGATCAAGTGTTGCACCTGGAGTCAGAAAGTCCTAGTTTTGAATCCTGCCTTAGACACTTACTAGCTGGGAAACACAGGGCAAGGCATTTAATCTATCTTGGTCTCATTTTTCTTATCTGTGAGATAATGGGACTGGACTCTATGGCCTCTAAGGTTGCTTTCAGCTATGATCTGACGTGATGTGACATTTTCTCTTCTCATGCAGTGCTGCATGTATTTTAGGGGAGCTAAGCTACAGGGGATTAAGGTTGACATATACAGAATGTGATTGGAATAAATTAAGCTGGAGTAATGTGTATCAGAAGAGTCATCTCAGATAGACTTCCCCAAGAGTTTCTAGTTCTCCATAGAACTCAAGGGACAATTCCAAACCTACTATGCCATTTATTCACCTTGTGTTCTACTGCCCTAGCAAAAATTGGGCTTCTTATGTGTTTGCTTGGCTTCATATTTTAGGACTCAACTATTTTGCTCAATAGCAGTGAGAAGACAAAAAAAATTCTTAGGGCTGGAAACATTTTGTTTCCTATAAAAAAAGCATTTTTTTTAGCCAGCTCTGTGGTTGAAAATATTTCTTCTGTGGTCTAGGGATTGGTTGGATCTCATCACTAGTTGGCAAGTGTCTGAGAATTTTAGCTTGTGGCTTCCCACCAAGTAAGCATGCCGGACATATTTTTTAAACTAACGTGTAGTGATTTGGAGTATATACATATGAGTGAATAAACCTGTTTTGGTGTATTAGAATAGATACATGTGGATCCAGCCCTTTCTGGAGCGGAGTAAACCTTGTTTTTTTTCCCCACATACTGTACATATCAACATAGCTTTTAAGTTTTCATCACTAACATGACAACAAAACCAATTCAGATGAGGACAAAATGATGGAAGGGTGATATGTGAGCCATAAGCAGATTCATAACAGTTCCACAAACCAAAGGAATCTGAGATTTGACCTATCACATTTTTTTTTGCTTTTTTATCTGCTAGAAGCTAGATATGAGGTTTATTTTATTAAAAGATGGGGTAGTCCAAAGACCTTCTCAAGATGTTAGAGTGAATTGGAACAGAACAACTTGAGTTAGAATGAAAAACCATTAGACTGAATAATTATCGAGAAAATCAAGAAAATCAAGAAAAAAAAACTAAAGTAAGTGCATTTTTTCCAGTGCATGATGGTGCAAAGACAGCCAGAGGCCTATGGGTACTACAGAAGGAGTCCAGCCAGGAAAGTCTGGCTCAGGAACATAGCACAGAGAAATCTTCCAGCGTATGGGTAGGAGGAGCCAAGAAAACTGGAGCCGGCAGCTGGGTACCCTAGGGCATGGAGTGTGGACACTACAATGTGGACACATGGGGCCTGTATCTATGTTAATCTGATACCTGAGTGTGTGGGTCAGGAGATTGTGAAGCTTGATCCCAATGAGCAGTGGATAGACTGGCACATGTTGGCATAGTTTGCTGGCCTGAGCTGCCCTTGAGGTCCATAAAGAACATACCACTCAGTACCTGGAAGTAACAGTGGCAGTACCCCAGACAAAACAAATCAAAACTGAATAAGGCTGTGTCATATCTGACACAAAGCCCCAATTCAGGAAATAAAGCAGGAATAATGACTAAATAAAAGAAAACACTGATGGTAGAGAAATACAGACCCAGGGATATCCAAGATACAAACTCGGAAGTAGAGAAAAACTCTGCAGTTTTACAAGGAGGACTTCAAGCAAAAACACAGAAGCACAGCTTTACTGCAAAGTCCACTAGAATTCCAATATGTAATGAAGTAAGAGTTTAAAATGATATTATAATGAAACAAAAAGCTCAGCAGGAAAGATGGAAAATCAAATGAGAGTTTTGGAGGAAAGAATTGGAAGAAAAATAAACAGCTTAGGAGGAGGGAAAGTGCAAAGCCTTACCCAATTAATGAAGTTCCTGAAAACTAGGTTGGACCAAACAGAAACAAGTGGCTCCATGAGATAATAAAAAATACTAGAAAAAAAAATTGATAGATATATCAAAAAGGGAAGCTATCAAAAGCAACTGACCTAGGAAACAGGTCAAGAATAATCTAGAATGTTAAAGAAATCACAAGTTAAGACTGCTCAGATGTATTAGAATCAGAGAACAAATGAAAATGAATCTACCAGTCACCTCCTGAAAGACACCCCCAAAATGATACACAGCTTCCAGGACAAAGAAAACATACTGCAAGCAGCCAGAAAGAAATAATTTAAATCCCTAGGAGCCCTAGTCAGCCATAGCCACAGTCTGGAAACTCCTCCTCAGGAGAAGAGCTTGTAATGTGCTATTGCAGAAGGCAAATGATAAAAGCTTACAGCCATGAATAACTTTGGAGAAGTTGTGGTAAAATAGCCACACTGATGCATTGTTGGTCAGGCTATGAATTGGTCTAACTATTCCTACAAAAGTCATTAAACCATGTATACCTTTTGACCCAGCCATACCATTACTGTGCCTATAACCCCCAAAGAGCAGAGATGGGAAAAAGACCCATATGTACGTGAATGCTTATAGCATCTCTTGTTATAATGAAGACCTGGAAACAAAGGGAGTGACCATAAAGAAAAACAACTTTGAAAATCTTAAGAACTATGTTAAATACAGTGACCAGCCATGATGCCAGAGGCTGATGATAATGAAGCATGCTACTTTCTGACATGCCCAGTATGGAAATTTGTTTTTCATTACCATGCATATGTGTTACAAAGTTTTTTGATTTTCTTTTTTTTCCCAGTTGGTAATGGGGCAGGGGGGAGAGTTGGGAAAGAGAACAGGGTTAGCAAAACAGAAAAGAGGGTCATTGAAGAATTATTTTAAACATACAAAAGTGTATCGTATAGGAGGAGTTTCAAAGGGAAACCCAGACAGGGCAGATTTAAAAGTTAGATTTTGAATTTATTGTATGTAATAGAGATTCATGATTTCATGTACGATTTTCTTTATCTGTTCTGCTTGTATTTGGAAATACTCATTTTATTAAGTTTAGAATTTTAAAATATATGCATACAATCTCTCTCTCTCTCTCTCTCTCTCTCTCTCTCTCTCTCTCTCTCTCTCTCTCCCTCTCCCCCTAGAGAAGTGAGGTGCCTTGTCTACAACCAGTCAGAGCCCAGTGACCTGTATTCCATGAATGACCAAGTTGGAAACTGATCTGAGAGAGAGGGAAAGGGGGGAGGCAGTGCATAGCTAGTGGCAATATACCAGATGGGAATTCTGAGATCAGCTTCCAACTTGGCCACTCATAGAATACAGGTCACTGGGCTCTGATTGGTCATAGACAAAGCACCTCACTTCTTTGGGACTTAGTTTCTTCCTTCTGAGGGAAGACATCCGTCTGCAAAAAGGCTTTCTGATCCAGAAAGGAAGTGTTTTTCTATTATGATATGAAATCTTAATGTTCAAGGAAAAGCTCATAAATAAGGATGCCTCATTTTGGGCGCTCATGTTTCCCTTAAGACACAACTGGCATTTTCTCATAATCAGGTGCTTACTAAATGGGTGCATATATCCAGGCTTTATACTGTTACAATATTGCCTAAACTGTTCAGTAAGAAGATCCTAACCTAGTTGTCATTTTAAAACTCTCTTGTATGAAACTCATTCTGTTGCCTTCTAGCCATGGTCATATAGAACAATAACCAGGGTCACAACCAGGACAATAGACAACTTGAAGTTTATACCATCCATGTGATTAGAAGCACATTCATTCAGAATTTGGGGGAGCTTAAAAAGAAGCAACCAAACCACAGAGGTTAAAGAGGATTGCCAGCTAAAAGAGGACTAGTTTTAGAACTTATATGTATTTAAAAGGATCATTGGGAGGCCTGTTAGAAATGCAATATTTGAAAAACTGAAACATTAAGGAAACTCCCTTAGCCCCTTCCCCATTGAGAGGGGCAGGGGTGGAAATGTTGATCAATAGGATCTCACTTCAGAGACCCAACCCTAGCAGAATGAGACTGAAAATCCACCCTTAAAAGCAGAACTTACTGAGTCAGAAATCATCTCATTGAAAATGAAAGTGACCCATCCATGCCCCCTGACCTCAAGGGAGGAGGGAAAGGAGAGACACACAGAGAGAGAGAGAGAGAGAGAGAGAGAGAGAGAGAGACGAGGGAGGAGGAGAGAGAGGAGAGAGAGAGAGACCAGACGAGAGCGGACAGAGAGAGGGGACAGAGAGAGAGGACAGAGAGAGGACAGAGAGACAGAGAGATGAGAGACAGAGAGACAGAGAGAGACAGAGACAGACAGAGAGAGACAGAGAGACAGAGAGAGAGAGACAGAGACAGACAGAGAGACAGAGAGAGAAAATCACCAATAAGTGAGGCTGGTCAAGAGTTTTTTTTACAGCATTTTGTTCCATTTCATGAAACTAAGGTGTAAGGGAAGAGGCAGTATTTAATATGGTGGGAATAGGAGTGAAAGCCTAGTTTTCTGATGATGGAGACATTGCTGTTTTTACCCCCATAGTAATGAGACAACAATCAAAACAACAACTCCCTCAATGCACAGAAATGTCAAAGCTAAATGAAATGGTGGAATTTTTGTGGCTTTGGCTCTCGGTGTGCAAGCATATTCATGAATTAGGGCCATGGTTTGGCAATAGAGAGGGCGGCTGTGTGGATCCTGGGGGAGTTCTCTTGCTCTGTGGCTTTCTTTGATATGCCATCGAACATTGGCGAATTTCTTTCTCTCAAGGCTATGTTTATGAGGTCCAGGGGTAAGCAGAGACCCTCATTATAAAGCCCTAAGCAAAAACCAAGTTAGAACTCCCAGATGCTTTCCCACATTCACACGTCCTTGCTTGCAAGCTAAGGGGCTGACCCACTGAGCTAGAAGCAAAGGGGCAAACTAAAGGAAAAGGACGGCTGGGTTCTGTTCTCAGAATTACAAAATCCTGTATCTGTTATCTTAGTTAAGTCACTTGGGCTTTCCTTTCTAAAGTTTTCCTGTTAGTAAAGTCAGACAATCCTTTCTACTCACAAGCTATTTTAAGGACTGATTGCTTCAAGAAAGGTTTTACAATTTCCATAAAGCAGATACCCATTAAACTTTGCATTGTTCTAGTTCACTCATTTCAGTTGTGTCTGACTCTCTGTGTCCCCATTTGGGGTTTTCTTGACAAAGATACTGGAGTGGTTTGCCATTTCCTTCTCTGGTTCATTTTACAGATGAGGAAACTGAGGCAAACAGGGTTAAGTAACTTGCCCAAAGTCACACAGCTAGGGAGTGCCTGAGGCTGGATTTGAACTGGGGTCTTCCTGACTCCAGGCCTGGCGCTTGATCCACTGTGCCACCTAGCTGCCCACAACTTTGCAGGAGAGCCCTCCAATTTGCCACTCCACCCTGTTCCCCCATGCTCTCCCCAATCTAGCTACACCACTATTCCAGCAATAATGAAGAACATGAAATTAACATACTTCATTGTTGGCCTGCAATAAGTCACTACTGATCATGTGGACATTTTCTAGTCTGTTCTGTATTTGGCAACTTGAACATGGAACTTTCATGGAGATCCAAATAGATAACCGGTGAGTCATCTGTCCTATTGGCACTTGCATATTAAAAACCGGATTAGTATGGTGCTGTCCTTAAGGAACTGGGGAAGGTTGTGGGTCTGTACAGGTAATGAGGTTCAAGCCAAACTATTCCATAGCAAATGATTGACATCTAATCTGTGGTTACAAGATCTTTTCCCCTCCCTTGTTCCATCACATCATTTGTGCATTCTGTCTGCAAAGAAGCAGCTGACGATGGAAATGCCTGTGCAAGTGTGGTAACCACAGAAATATCAGGTTGGAGAAAGCAAAGGAGATTTGATTGGTGGGGGGACTTTAGTTTAAAAAAACATCGGCATCTTAGTGACCTAGATGAGGTAAAAGAACCCAGATCTTCATCTGTTATACCACAGCTAGTCACTACCCCCAACCTCTGTCATTTGTTTATCTGCAAGGTATATATAATGGGGATTTTGGCCAGTGAGGGCCCAATTCCATTCCTTAGAACATGCTCAGATTAGCCAAGGTAGCCCAGTGGATAGAGGAGTACTAGGCCTAGAGTCAGGAAGACCTGAGTTCATATGAGGCCTCAGAAACTTACTAGCTGAGTGACCCTGGACAACTCATTTAAACTCTGTTTGCCTCAGTTTCAACTCTAAAATGGGGATAACAATAACGTTGTTGTTGTGAGGATCAAATAAAATAATACTCTGTAAAGTGCCTAGCACAGTGCCTGGCACGTGGTAAGCACTATATAACTATTACCAATATTATTGGGTTTTTTTGCCATTCCTGGTGGAAGGTAGTGTGCAGATATTCCCTGCCTGGTTCCAGTCTAACCTGTGGAAATTAGGAACCCTTTATCCAACCACAAAAGAAGAAAAGGGCATCCAATGACCAGGGCCCTACATGCATATTTTACACATGGGTCCCATTTGTATTATTTATAGGTATTCACACAAGGTAGTAATTCACATGATGCTAGGTGGTGCAGTGGACAGAGTGCGAGCCCTGAAGTCGGGAAGATTCATCTTTCTGACCTCAAATCTGGCCTCAAACACTTACTAGCTATGTGGTACTGGGCAAGGCACTTGACCCTGTTTGCCTCAGTTTCCTCATCTGGAAAATGAGCTGGAGAAGGAAATGGCAAGGCACTCCAATATCTTTGCCATTAATACCCCAAATGGGTCATGAAGAGTCAGACGTGACTGAAACGATTGAACAACATTCACACGAGAATGTGCTCAGACTTGAAGGGTAATCAGGCACATGTGCAGAGGAAGGGCATAACCTCCTTTCTCTGGGTCCTAGAAATCCTTTTCCCTTTAAAATACCTCTTCTCACCCAGCCTCCGAGGATACAGGAACAGTGTCTTTCTAGAATTAGTAGGCATCACATCTTTCCCTGATGCTGATGTCATCTTCACATGACAGTCTCTCCACAATCATCTCCAGGTGTTTCTTCTATCATAGGGCACTGCTGTGTCACTGGGGACCACTGCTACCACCTCCAGTGGACCCTACTCCCAATTCTGGTTGCCAGGGGACCCTTCCATGGCTCTGATAACTCTCTCAGGGGACTCATTCACTAAAATCAGGAAAGAATAACCACAAAAGAAATAGAGGTGCCATGAGCATAGCAGCAGGACAAGTAGCACGGCTCTCTTCTCCCCACCCACCAGCTCATAGCTGTTTTTCCTGCCAACAGGAAAAAAAGCAAGAGATAGGCAGCTTGTCTCTTTTGCTTGTATGCTCAGCTCCAGCTCAGCACCTCCAGAGTCTTCATCACACAGTACTAGACCCCCAGTCACATGTGACTGGAAACACTGGGAGTATCTGTAGTTGAGAATCTGAGTCCAATCTAAGGTTTGAGCCATCATTGGCCAGTCTGCTCATTCCATGTACATCATGATCAATCAAGGACTGTTTATTGAAATTCTGAATTATGACTATCTTTTACTTCTCTTCTTCCTTAACTTTTCCTGGCCAGAAGAATGTAAGATCCTTGAGAGCAGGAATTGTTTCTTTTTTTTTTTTTGGCCTGGCACATAGTAGGCCCTAATATGATAAATGCTTATTAATTGATTGATTGACTGCTTTTCTGGCCATTTCATTGTTGAGAAGAGGTAAAACAAATCAGGAAGGTTTGTAGTTTATTTATTTGTTTATTTTAATATCTCTAGAAAATGATTCAGTTGAAGAGTAGTTTAAAGGAAATGGCTTTAAAAAGGTTTTTGGATTCTTTGCGGGTTTTAGTTGTACATCCCATCCTTGTCTTCTAAGCCACAGAAAAGGGCTAGATGCCAAAGACTCAAGATTTTTCCTCAGCCCTATAGCCTCACTGAATAGTTGAGATTGAAAACTAAAATCTTCCTTCCAGATAAAATGGCTTTTTGAATCTAAGTACTTAGTCATTCACGTGGCATTAGCTGAAAAGAACTTGGGAACTTTAATGATCAAGGGATGAAGACTTGGGGGGAGGGGAGTTATTAGTTTGCTGACAGAGATAGAAATGTCATCTCTTGAGTCAACCTCTGTAGAACCTATCAGGAAATCTCTTGTATTTATCAAGCAGGCCAAATCTTTCTTCACCTAAGAATATCAAAATATTAGAAATTCACTCTAGTGAAGTCATTAAAACTTAGACTAGACTGTATTTCTGAACAGGCCACCATGCTGGGAAGATAACGTCACAATGGGTTTTGCCATCTGAATCCCAGAGATCTGGGTAAACAAAAATCCATGACATCACATTTCTCTATGTTGATGATATCAAGGACCATGTCTTACTCATCATTTTTGTTCCAACAGTGCTGAGCAGAGTAGCTTTCACATCTAATAATTTTTTAAAATGAATGAATAACTGTAATACAAAGCAAGCCTGTTCAATGGGAAATGACTTCTTGTGTGTAATACCTTTTTTATGTAGGTGCTCAGTTTTCAGACATCTGTGTCTCTGACATTTTTTATGTCTATTAGTACCAGGATTTTTGCCTGCCTTAATATTAGCCACCATTAAAGCCTAGTCATGGCATGCAGTTAATTCTAGGTTCTCAAAGATTATAGCAGCTGAGGCAAAGCTCAGGCAGGCCTTGTGAAGCCAGGAAGACTGAGTATTAATAACCTCCCTAATGCACAACCCTGACTATGCCACTCCCCTGCTCAAGAAATTTCAGGGATTCCCTATTGCCTCTAAGATAAAATACAAACTCCTCACCTTGGCATTTAAAGCCATTTACAATCTGGCTCCTTTCTGGATTTATTTCACATTACTTCCTTTCCTATATCTTAAGTTCCAGCTTCCAGTTTGTCCTTCGTTCCTGAAGAGGACCATGATGTCAGGGAAATGATGACATGACTTGCAGTTGACTTCGATTTGAGTGAGGGAAGGCTGTGCAAGGTCACCAGCCTCACTTTCTCCTCTAGAGCCATCTGGGTCCAATGGCCAGATATTCACCAACATGACTGGAGATGGCCCAGGATGCATTGGGAGACGCTGACCCTTTTAGGCTAAGGTCTTTTCAGGTTCTCACTTTGAGTGAGGTAACACCCATTCAGTGGCACAGTGGATAGAGCTCTAAGCCTGGAGACAGGAAGACTTGAGTTTAAATTTAGCCTCAGACACTTACTAGCTAGGTGACCCTGGCCAAGTCACTTAACCTCTAAAGGCCTCAGTTTTTTCAAACTGTAAAGTGGGGATTATAATAGTGCTTGCCTCCCAGGATTGTTGTGAAGATCAAATGAGACATTTGTAAAGTGCTTAACATAATGCCTGGCATATAGTAGGCATTTAATAAATACTCCTTCCTTTCTTCATTCCTTCCTACACTCTTTCCTTTCTTCCCTCTCTCTTTTTCCCTTTTTTCCTCTCTCCCTCCTTCCTTCCTTCTTTTCTTCCTTTGTTCCTTCCTACGTTCTTTCTTTTCCTCTCTCCTTTCTTCTCTCATTCCTTCCCTCTTTTCTTCCTTCCCTCCCTCTTCCCTTTTCTTCCTTTTGTCCTTCATTCTTTCCTACATTTTTTCCTTTCTGCCCTCATTCCTTCCTTCTTCTCTCTCTCCTTCTTTCCTTCCTTTCTTTTTTTCCTCCCTCCCTCCCTCATTCCTTCCTTTCTGCCAAAATGACCTGCTTGCTGTTCCCTGAATTATTAATGCTTTTGCACAAGCTGTCTCCATATTTGGACTTCACTCACTCCTCACCTTCACCTCTTAGAATATATAACTTTCTTCAAGGATCAGTTCCTGTACCCATCTCCTTCTGGAAACCATTCCTGACCCACATAGTACTCTCTTTAAATCTTTTAATAACCTATCTATTTACATGTTTTCCTCCTGAGTAGAACACAAGCTCCTTGATGGCTGGGGCCATTTTCCATTGTGTCTTTGCATTCAGAGTGCCTTGCTCATAGTAGTAATTAATGATTGTTTGAATGGATTGGAACATGGTTCCAACAATTAACTATATGTCTAGAGCCAGAGGATTAGCTCATTGTAGAGAGGCTCATCCGCCAAAGGGTTGGCCACTACTTCATAGTTTGGTTTGCAACTAGTGAAGATTCAGCTAAAGCATGGTGGAGCCCTTGACCTGTAGGTGGACATGGAGTACCCACAATGATGAAATTATGTATCCTAGGGCTCCTGGACTGGAGGAATTGTAGTCCCACATCACTGTCGAAACATTCTGCATTTTTCACCTGAGAGAGTTGCTGCAGAGGAACGCAAACATTATACAAAGACTTCTGGCACATGTTTTTATACAATAAATATAGGGTGGCTCATTCAATACAGGCTCTGTCTCCTTCAAGTGTCCTTAGATAGGACTTAGCTTACTTGGGAACTCCTTTGTTATGCTTTCCCTCCCCCTTATAATATCGGAAATATAAAAGACTGCTTTAGGTCACTTAGCAAATGAGAGCAGAGCATGGAGTGGAATATGAGACCCTTGTATCCCCATTCCCTGATCTGTCCCTGAGATCACCCTCCCTTATCTTGTGTTTTCTCTTTCTGAAGCCAGAAATTCTGCAGCTGTGTATGATGAGTGCTAAGATCTCAAATGTCTTGTATAGCTGAACCCATTGTTTATGAAGAACTTTCTTAATTTTTTTTTCCCATTCTCTTCTGTCGTACTCCCTCTCCTTCCCACCCCCCTCCCACTACCCTTTGGTATCTCTTTCCATTTGAATTACCGAAAGCCCAGGGGATGAATCTGCCAGCCTGTGTGTACAGGAATCTGCAGTGTCATTATAAACGGTTATCTCTCACTCGCTCTTCCTCATTGTTATTAGAAAAGCTATTCCAGGGCATTGAAGAGAGCTCATGTGGGCTCTTGTCTTTATAATAGAGGCCTTTGTCCCACAGTAATTAGGCAGAGCTCTGGGTTGCTTCTACAACATTATTAACTCGTAGGAAAAAGGAAAAGGAGGGAAAAAAATTAGTTGTTATTTAAAATTGGTACCCTAGGGGGACAATGGGGAAAGCTTTTCACATGTTTCCCCTCCTAATCAGGCCAAGCCCAAGGTTGTTGGCATGTTACTCAAAGCTTTTGCCTGTTTAATGTGAGAAGTTGAACAAAGTGAGAAGAATGTGTCCTCTTCCCAGAGGGGTTGATTTTATTATTTGTGAGGACATCGTCCAGAGGTTTTGGAATTGGTTCATACTCCTCTCAATAACAGATGGGGGTCAAGTGTGGAACCCGTTGACTGCAACTTATAATTCTTAATGCTGACATAGTCTTGTGTTTAGAGTTGGATAGATTTTCACAATTCAATTCAATCAGTTCATTTCAGCAGACGTCTCATAAATTTGTAGTGTGTACAAGGCACTGTGCTAAGGACAGGAGACAGATATATGGCCCAGGTTCTGCTGTCAAGGAGCTGATGCTTTAAATGAGGGAAAGACAGGCCAAATAGCTGCGATCAAAGTGAAAGTTCAGAGGACAAGTATGGAGGGCAGAGGGAATGAGAAGGAGAAGCTTTTCCAAAGTGTGTGGTGGTGACTTACCACCCCTAGACTTCTGAACTGAGTAGACCATGAGTTCTTTCAGGTCAGAGACCATCTTGGTCTTTATTTCCCTGGTACCTAGTTCAATGCCTTGTACACGGTAAGTGCGTGATGGACGTTTGTTGATTTGAAATGAATTGAATCAAAGTCAAAAGCAGGGATAGACAGACAGCAAAATTATAGTGTTCCAAGGACTTCTGGCTATTTTGAATAAGAGTTAGCCTTGACTAAAATTGGGAAACCAGAGAAATTTACTTTCTATGTTCCTCACTTCAATTCTCCAGCTTCTTCTTAGCATCCTGTCCTTCCTTGTAGGGATTGAGAATAGATGCCTACTGCTATCCTTTTATGCAGAAAATCCCACTCAGACCAACCCTCTCCCCTGATTACCTAGTGAGATTTTTTTGGTAAAAGTGATGTAATGAATCTTCCATTTTGTCAAGGTCCTGCTTTCTTTTTCTGCCTGCATTGGTCCTGGGGTCAAAAAGACCTGAGTTCAAATCTTACCTCAGACAATTGGCTGCTTGACCCTGGGCAAATCACAACTCTATTTGCTGCAACTTCTTCAGTAAAATGTGGGTAATAAAACTACAGGGTTGTTTTGAGGATCAAATGAAAGCTATCAAAAGCAAATGAAATAATATTTGTAAAAAGCTTAGCACAGTGCCTGGCACATAGTAATTGCTGTATAAATGTTATTAGCTCTCTCCTTCCCTAGGGTTAACTAATCTTATCAAATAATCCCCATTTAAAGAGGGTGTTTATATTGTAGCCCAAAGGAATCATAGTGGATATGAGGGCTTCAGGTCATCAAGAGTGAGGAAGGTTCTTCCAGCTCATTTTACAGATGAGGAAACTGAGGCAAACCCAAGGTCACACAGCTAAAAAGTGTCTCAGGCTGGATTTGAACTCAGGTCTTCCTGACTCCAGGCCAGCACTCTATCCATTACCACTTAGCTGCCCATCTGCAGAAGACTGCATATGTAGATGGCTTTCCCTACCTGGTTCTCACACAGCATGTACTCTTTTCAGGCATAGAAAATTACAGGTATGTGAAGCCAAGCCTTTCTGTTATCTGATTTGTCCCAGTTCTTTAGGGAGTATAACCTTGTTTGATTGGAAAGATTTTATTCTCATGGGAAGAGAGAATAGAGGGTTTTTTGTTTGTTTCTTTTTTATTGTGAACATAACTATCATCAACAAACATAAAAGCCTTAATATCCAAAGGAGAACAGAAAAGAAGAAAGAAGATTGTATAAAAAAATTGTAAACTTCAATTAGTTTTAAAATTAAAAAATTATTCCAAGCTTAACAAATACCAAATAAGATGAGCATTTCCACATAAAAGCAGAACAGAGAAAGAACATCACACATACATTGATGAATCTGTGACCTACAGCTTGCTTTTCCTCCAAGTATGTGTTAAATTTAACATGTTCTTTTCAAAGTTGCCCTGCTTGTCTGTTTCCTATTGACCTGCCTTCTGATCTCTTCTGGGCATTTACAAAAATGCTTCTGTGACAGTCTTTTCTTCCTTTTTTGTCCACTTTAGTAACCCTATTGCTTATAGCTTTGTTCTCCCACAGTCCTCCCAACAACAAAACAAATTTAGGGGATGAAAAACAAATACACGTATTAAATATACGTAGTCAAGCAAAATAAACCCCCATATTGGACACGTCCAAAAACACATGTCCCCTTCTGCACCTTGAGTTCTTCGCTTCACTTTCAGGAAATGGGTAGTATGTTTTAATACTGGTCCTTGGGAATTGCATTTAACAGAGTTCTTAAGTTACTTGATTGTTTTTCTCTATATGATTGTTGCCATTCATTCTGTATTATTTATGTTTTCTCAGGTTTATATGAAAACAGTCCACTTATCATTTTACATGGTGCACTAACATTCCATCAAATTCATTTACCATAATTTGTTTGACCCAAATCCAATGAATTAGTTCCAACCTCAGGTTCAAGTCCTCTGCCTCTACGAAGAGGCGAATTTATAAATTTTTTTGTGTACATATGGATTCTTTTTTTCTTTCTTTGTTCTCTGACATATAAGACTAGTCATGGCATCACAGCTTAGTGATTTTTGGAGTATGTTATACGCCTCTTCTGTTCCGGATGTTAGTGCCTTTCAACCTAAGTTTCCTTATTTCTACTTTTAACGTCTCTTTTATATACCAAGTATATATGTGTTGTTTCCCCCATTAGAATGTAAGCTCCTTGAGGGCAGGGATTGTTTTCTGGATTTTTTTCTTTGTATACTCACTGCATAGCACGGTGCCTAGGACTTGGGGATAGTGATATGAACTGAACCTATGATATCTTTGGTAGAAGGATAATCACTTTCCCAGATGAGGAAACTTCTACAATGGAGATCAGCATTTTCTTTGCAACTCATAATTTTAGAGAGCTGCTTAAGCCCTGACAAGCTAAGTGATTTGCCAAGGATAGCAAAGTGAGTGAATATCAGAATCAGGATTTGAACTCAGATCATTCTGGCTCTCTATGCTTTGGCTCCCTTTTGTTCCTGGTACATGATAAGTACTTAATAAATCCTGTTGATTGATGCACAGTTTAGAGATATTTGTGGTAGGGATTTGATTTTATTTCAAGGAGTTGAAATTCTAATCAGGGAGAATAATATTTACAGAAAAAAACTCAATACAAAATAATTTCTAGGCAGACAGTGCTGCTCTACTACAAAAGACTGTATGTTAGTGGTACAACAGAGGTCCCAGAAGGTACCATGAAAGGATAGAGCAGAGTGGGATAGGGATGTGGAAGGAATAGGACTATTATGGATGGGTATGAGGAACAGAAGGGGTGGCCAGGAAAGGAACTTCATCGTCGGCCTGAAAATCACAGAGATTCTGAGGGGATCCATAAAGCATTTTCAAGTAGCAATGATAATGTTGATTTGATTATCAGTCCTTACATAAGAGGTAGAGGAGGGCCTTTTTCCTTGTGGTGGTTGATGTAAAGGGGCAGGGGACTCCAGAACTTAGCAATGGGCTTGACATATAGTAAGTGCTTAATAAATGCTTGTGGATTGTTGACTGACTGACTGATACTTATTACCTGTGTGACCCATGAACATGCCATTTAACCTCCATAGGCCTCAATTTTCTCATCTATAAAATGAACAGATTGGACTAAATGGCCTCTGGGTCCTTTCCAGCTCTAGGTCTATGATCCTATGGAAGGGGGCAGGGCAGATATCAAGTTCTTGGTCCTGCCTGATTGTCCTGCCAGAGTCCTAAGGCCTGGCTGGTCATACAAAAGTGTGGTTATTAGAATCTCATTCTCAGCCAGGTCAGCTCTATCCCAGGGCTCACTCCATTGTTCACTAGGCTATGGTAGAGATAATGAGAGTCTCTGATGAGGGCCAGTGGATGATGACCTTCGAGGAGGAGGAAAAATGGCAGTAGTCCTACCCTACAGGTCAGGCTGGTGATCTGACATTCCTCAGAGAGGATACAGTTCATTTGCCTGAGACAGTAGGTCTAGTCCAAGCCCTAAAGAAGAAACAAGTTTAAACTCTGAAGGACACCCGTTTGGTGATGGAGAAATTGTTCCCTCCTTTCTGTACTTTGAAGCCCCATCGGCTGTCTATTCACGTTCTAAAGTTCATTTTAAAATGTCTCCCACCTATGTCCCTCTTGGCTTCTGCCCTTATTTTGTGGGTGGAAGGACTTAGAGAAACAGTAAGAAGGATGTGGTAACAGGGGTATTAATTCCACTCTGCTGTGAAGAGAGAGCTTGTTGATTTCTCACCAGCATAGTTTCCTCCACCCATCTTGAAGAGTGCCAGGGATGGAGTGCATTACACAAACCATTCCCACTTGACCAGCTGTTTTTGGACAACATATTAGGAGACCAAAGGAAACCCCCAGTGGCTCAAGTCATGATGTACACCTCAAGCACAGGGACTTGGGCTTTAGAATTCTAAGACACACCCTCCAAGCCCCTGGCACCTAGTCACCAAAACAATCAAGCAGCCGCAGCTTTCCCCTTCCGACCCTCCAACCCTAGAACTTTGCCTTGGCTTCACTTCGGGGCTTGCTAGGCCGTGAGGGCCCAACTCCTCCTATTAATGGGTCCGTAGTACAAGTCATGGATTAGAAAGTCCTGTTTGTTGCCAAGAGGCCTTGGCTTGCTGCGGATGTAGTAGGTGTCCTATGCATCTGGCTTTTCTTGTCGTTTTTATGCCCTTGATTTAGTGTCAAGAAAGGGAGTGGGTCACTGTTGCTTTAAATTGTCTGTGACAATATTTAGCTGATTTTTGTTTTGAGTTGGAGTGCAGTTTCTAAGTTCTGATGACCATGAGAACAGAACTTGATTGTTCATGCTTCTTTTGCAAGTTAGTTTCGGTTACAGCTCTCTTAGCTTTATTTAGAGATTTTTTTAAAACAAAGCCTAAATGTTAAATTTCATTCCTACTGACTGACTAGTAGTCTGTCCAGTCAGTCCTTAGGCCTTACCTTAACAATGACCAGTGCTAGCAGCTTCATTAAAGATTGTAATTCCTATAGCAATCTAAATGCTCAGTGCTGCGGTGAAAGTGTTTGCTTGTACTTGTCTATTAACCTAAACACACCTCCCCTGCCACCACACACACACACACACACACCCTGTGAGGAGGAGGTTGAAGTATAGGAAAGTGGAAGTTTGCTCTGCCTAGAGTAGCAGGAATAGAAAGAACTGGGCAGGTGCCTGGCTCACTTTCTGGAGGTAAATAGCATGTTTTATCACTAGTATCTGGGGCAAAATAGCAGCATATATGTGTGTGTGGTGGTGGGGGTGAGGGTTGGATTCTACCAGGCCTGGCATCCAGATGAGGTTAATTCTATTTCCCTAGAAGTCACTTGGAGCAGAAACTGAAGGTGAATTTCCCAGCATGGGAGGAGGCTAAGAAAGCTTTGAGGTCTAGCCTACAGGAGATCCCCGAAAGTGAATAAAGAGAAAAGACTAAAATTACCAAAAATCTCAGAAGGAAAAAAATCTCAGTTGAAAACCCTGAGTATAAGCAGATAAACCAATAAGGGAGACATTGGTAACAGATGGGAAGATAGACTCTAGGATGGCTAAATGAGTACAAACATCTCTGAACTAATGTTGCAAGACAAAAGAAAATAAATCAACACCTGATGAGGCACAATACCCCGCTGATTTTTAAGATAACATTGAATCACATCAGGATGTTCCTAAATGGCTCAAGACAAAAAAGAATCCTGAAAGAAATTATGGCCTTCACAGCAGAAATAATTGGTAGAACTGAAAAATTTGAATCCAAGGTGGCAAGTTTCTCTAAAGAAATTAAAGAGAGAACAGTAATTAGGAATGCACATTCACAGAAGTGAATGTGAATCTGGGAGAGAAACAAAAAAAATGACATTAAAGAAAATCATCTCTATCCAAGCAAAACACATTTATCTCAAGACAAGATGCATATAGACCAGTTAAGGATCATAGTAGTCCCAGAAGAATATGACAAACCAAAAAAACAAAAACAAAAAAAACCCCAAACCTAGTGGCTCATAGCAGTGCTTGCTGGAAGGAAGGAAAAGCCCCAAATAAGGAGGATTGTATTGACCCTTTTTAATGTAAACTGTTCTGGCTTTATGCCTTCTTAGTCATCAATCCTTCTAGCTCCTCAGCCAACCAGAAGACTCCTCCTCATCACACATCACCAGCCTCACCTAGACACTCCTGCCTCCACATGTTTCTTTGGCAGCCTGCAGAGAATGCCTGTGCCTGTTTCCAGAACTGGAGCCTCATTGGCCAGCCCTTTCTCTGCCCCCACCCCAATTACATCAAGACTATACTAAAGAAAGCCAGATACCTTTGGGCTCTGTGAAGGAGGTCCTGTCCTCCAAAGAAGCTAGAGCAAACACAAGTTAAAAAGCTGTAGAAGGCTTCCAGAGCTCTGACCATGCTCACCTGAGATCTGCAGCACTCTGTTCCTGGAAGAACAGAAAGTCCAGAGATTCAGTCACTGGGTCAGCCAACAAGCATTTGTTAAGTGCTCACTGTGTGTCAGGCACAGTGCTAAGCACTGGATGTACAAAGGAAGGCAAATATGGTCCCTGCCTTCCAGGAGCTCACAGTCTAAGGGAGAGACAACATGCAAACAACTATGTATAAGCCAGCTATAGACAAAATAAATTGGAAATAATCACTGAAGGGAAGGCATTAAGAGGGATCAGGAAAGACTTCCTGTAGAAGGTGGGATTTTAGCTGAAGGAAGGAAGGAAGGGAAGCTTGAGGGAAGCCAGGGAAACCAGGGGAGGCAGGTGGTGGAGGAGATGAGGGGGGAGAGCATTCCAGGGATAGGAAGGCAGGGAGCAGCCAGGTAAAAGGCACAAAGTCAGGAAATGGAGGGTCTTCTTTGAGGACCCACTGGATCACAGGGTACATAGAGGGTGTATGAAGTACAGAGTACACTAAGTTGTATAAAGCCTGCACTGAGTTCAGTTCAGCCCAATTGCTATGGTTTCATGGTGTGTCATGGTGGCACCATCTCAAAGAATTCCAAGTCAGACCACCTCTAATCCAAGTTTAGGTATTTATTGAGATTGATGCCCCTCAGAAGTGGGCTAGGTTCCAAGAGGAGCCAGCAACTTAGTAAGAAAACACAGGCAAATTTATGGTGTATTGATGCTCATTACACAATAGAAATTAGGAATATTAAAAAGGCAGGAAGGGTTTGTTAAGGGATTAGGTAATAAGGGAGGGGTCCCTTCTATGGTTCGGTGGTCGAACTTCCTGGTTGTGCTGCTTTCTGATTGTCTAGCAACACAATTCAATATCTTCTATGTTCTTGGCACAAAGACAAAAATAGCTTTAAGACTATGTCCTTAGTAGCCATTAAGCCCAATCTCCTCATTCTACAGGTAAGGAGACTGAGGCACACAAAGGTTAATTTCCTTACTCAGCATTGCAGATCTAGAAAGCGGCTGAGGAAGGATTTGAGCTCAGGTCTTCCTGGCTCCAACTCTAGCATTCTATCCCCTATACCATGCCACCTCTTCTCTTAAAATGAAGTACCCCCTACCTTCAGGGAGCTTACTTTCTACTAATCCCAGATCTCACCAAGTTGCTTCATACTTCTCTATTGTGCTTGTGTATTTTTGCACATTATGGCTTTTCCTATATATCCTTCTACTCCTTCTATCCTTCTATGTATCCTTCCTTTTATCCTTCTACTACATCAGGGGTTCTAAACCCCTTGGGGATCCATGGTTAGATTTCAGGGGGTACATGAGCTTGGGTGGGGAAAAATCACCTTTATTTTCACTAATCTCTAACTGAAATTTAGTTAAATCATGACTAAATTAAAGTCAACAATTTTATTCTGAGTTCTTAAGTTTCAACAGACAACTCAGGGGTATCTGACATGAAGAAATTTAACAATCCCATACCAGACCATAGTTCCGTGGGGGCATGGACTGTTGTTTAAATTTTGTACTCCTTGGCAGAGTGCTCAGCACACAATAGGCGCTTAATAAGTGTCTCTTAAATTGAACCGAAAGTTGCCTTTTACAAATGGAACAGAACTAAGGGCTGCAAACTCCTAATTCTCTTACTTTTAGCAAAATAAGCACCACCCCAGATACCTTACACATGTAGCATTTGGATATGTCTTAAAGGGTGGCATTGGAAACTGGAAAGCTCCAACCCTGAGGACTAGAAGCCAGCAGCTCTCAGTAAGTACAAGTCCCACATATACATGACCAATAATAACCAATTATTATGTAGTACTTTAAGATTTGCAAAGCACCTTACATATGTTGTCTAAGTGGATCCTCACAGCAATCCTGTGAGTAGGTGTCATTATCAATCCTATTTTACAAATGAGGGAACTGAGGTCAAGAGATTAGTGACTCACCCAAGGTCACATCAAGACATATAGAAACATTCACACCAGCACCCTTATTATTGGTGGTGGTGTTTTTATCATTATTATTATTATTATCATAGTGTGGAACCAGAAACTAAGAATATGACCATCAGCTGGGAAATAGCAGAACAGATTAAAACGTATAAATAAAATGGGATAAAACTACAAGAAATTATTTAAAAAAACAAATTAAGAAGAACCTTGGGGAAACTTGTTTGAGATAATGCAGAATGACACAGAACCAAAAGAACAATTTATACAATTTTTGCTATTTTTGTTATAAGCCAAGTTAAAAATAAAAGTGGGGAGAAGGTGGTATAATTGGGAAGGAAAAGGAGGTAGACGATAGCAGAATAAAAAACTAGAAAGAAGAAAATCCACGAAGCAGTTTTGGAAATGCATAGTAGAGAACGGAAGGTAGTTAAAAGGACAAGACAGATAAGCAGACCAACTCTGAAACTCACATGTTGAATTTATTATATACCTTTTTTAAGAAGCTATATACATAAGACATTCATGGTTTCGTATACAATCCCCCTTTTCTGTTCTTCTTATATGTAAATGTTCTTTTATTTTGGTATTTTTCATGGCTTCAATTCAAGGAGATGAAGTTATACTCTTTTGGCATTTCTATTTGTATAATCATATTATCTACGAGTCGTCATTTTTCACTCATTTGCAGTACCATAAAGGAATTTTAAAGTTTTGTTGTGACTCTTTTTGTATCCCTGCACCTCATATAATCCTTGATTAAAAAAGACTTAGTTTGGTGCATTGACAACCAACCCCCCCCCCCAATTAATGAAGGTAATAAAGGACTTTAGCAAGTAGTAGGATGCAAAGATAAATAGAAAAAATTATCAGTATTTCTGTCTGTCCCTATCAATAATCAAATGAAACTAAATACAAAGAGAAATGCCATTATGATGATTTTTAAAATGTAAGAAATTTGGGGGCATTTACTTATCATGATGCCTAAGACAAGGAAGAACATGTAGGAGGGGGGGAAGGATAGCCTTAGCTTGTTAGTTGAACAAACTATAGTAAAAATGTCAACATTTCCCAAACTAATTATAGATTTAATGTGATATTAAAAAGGCATTTAACATTTGCTTTTTTAAAAGCTGAAACAACAGTTTGGATCACCCATCACAATAGTTCCAAAGAACTTCTCTTGCCAGCTGGAAAAGTGTTAAAAGTGTTAGGTGTTAAAAAAGATATATCTAAGGATCACAATATTGTTTAGTGTTAAAACAATTCAGAAATACCTGGCTAAGATAGAACCCACATTCATGCTACTTAAAACCATGAAAATGTTTTAATAATAATAGCTAACATTTATAAAGTGCTTACTATGTGCTCCAGGCACTGTGCTAAGCGCTTTATAATAATTATTTCATGTGATCCTCACAACAGCCCTGGGAAGTGGGTGCTATTATTATCCCCATTTTTTAATGAGGAAACCCAAGCAGAAGTAAAATGCTTTGCCCAGGGTCACACAGCTAGTAAGTTGTCTAAGGCTGGATTTGAACTTAAGTCTTTCTGATTGCAAATCCAGCACTTATCTACTGGGCCATTTAGCTGCTCCAAGCATTTTTAAGACAAATGGGAGAAAAATATTAAAAGCAATATTCAAGATTTGATGAATTTTCAAAAAGAGGTCCAAATTCCCCTCTCTCCAACTTTTTCCCCCTGAATTTGCTGTTGGTTACCAAGGAGAACCAGTCTTATCTCCCTTCCACTTGACAGCACTTTATATACAGCTAGGTCCCAATTATTGAGAAAAGTGAATCCCCTGAAATGGTCACATGTAACCTCATTAACTCCCATGCAATCAGTTATCATATCTATGGAGATTACTGCCATGTCTATCTATCCAGCCATAGTCTCTGTCTTAAACTGCAGTCTCAAATTATCATGTTTCCTGGACATTTCAAATTGAATATCTCATAAGCAACTCCAACTCAACATGTCCAAAACTGAATTTGTTATTTCTGCTGATAGACTCCTCTTTCAATAGACTTCTCTGTTTCTGTTGAGCATACCATCATCCTCATAACCTCATTATTGTACTCATTTGCTCACTTTCTCTTATCCCACATATGTGATTAGCGGCCAAATCTTTTCATTTTTGTCTCCAAAACAGCTCTCATATACCAGACCTAACTCAAACCTTTCAGGCCATCAGGAAGCTGTGTGTTACAAGTTTTTCTCCAAAGATGTTGGGATAGGGTTGTAATGAGCCAAAAGAGTCTGACCTTTCTTTTAGGTGGTCAAGCTCCTGAGTTCTTAACCTGGTTCAGAATGAATGTATGGATCCGGAGTATATGGGCCCCTTAGTAAAGAGAAAAAGTTCTATGCTTCAACCCTTTGGGCTCAGTTTGAGGTTTTAATTTTAAAACTAGGATCTTAGATTTGGGACTGGAAGGGACCTTAGAGACCATCTAGTCCAGCCTCTTAATTTTGTAGATGAATGACTGAGGTACAGAGAGATAAAATAATTTCCCAAATTTACTTGGGTAAATGGTAGAGTCAGGATTCAAACCCAGATTCTCTGACTCCAAGTCCAGGGAGCTTTCCAAAAATTTAACTAGAAATAGATTTTTTTCCTGTATGTATTGTTGTTTTAAGATAGAAAGAAAACTCCACTAAATAACTCTGATTTGGATACTTCCCTGTTCCTTGGGACCTCTTGGGTTATAGGGAAAAGATTGTTGGCTCATTTTTCTATAAATAAAAATTTCAGTTCTTAAGAAAACAGTTTAGCCTGATGTTTTGCAACCAGGCAGCACAAACACAATGTATTCTATGACAAAAAGATTCTGCATGGAATCAAAGCTATTAGGTAGTATTCATGCATAGTTACAACACAGCAGTTGACCTACATAACATGCTTAATGAGCACTGCCTCTCCTCTTGGAAGAGGAAGTGATTTGCTCAATGCCTGGTGATGATTCAGTGGGGAAGTTGGGTGCACATATGGTGATGCTCATCCCCAAAATACTACTTACTGGACTTAGGTCCTGATTGAGAAAGAGGAGCTACTCAGAATTGACGTTAATCCATTCACAGCATGTCTTTTTTTTCTAGCTGCTGAAGGCCTGTGTCCTAGTCTAATACTTTGATCTTTAAGCTGCCAAAGACACAGGTTGGACTTGGCAACCTTACTAAGAATAAATGCTAACCTGTTTTAATCGAGGCAGTTACTTACCAAATGCTCCCTGTACCCAGTGCAATTATAGGTAGAATCCTATTCCAGGTTAAAGGATTCAACTATCTCCTGATTGACCTTTCCTTCTTTTACATCCCCTTGGTTCAAATGATCTCTTTCAATTGGTTCCACAGCTTAATTTCAATCTAGTAGTGGTTTGGATAGCAAGAGGGAGTTTACGATGAGTTTGTGTGAACATTTCCATTCCCAGATAGTTATAAAGTCTGTAACACAAGGTCTCTGACCATTTCTCTTACCATAAAAAAATTGACTTATAAATAACTCTTAATCTCAAGAACCCAGAGATATCCTTGTAATTTTCATTTTGTCAAATGTCTAAAATCTTAGATTAGCTATCAAGAACCTTGGGTTCTATTTCTGGCAATCAACTTGATTTGCAGATGTAGTTTTCCCTTCAGGTTACTTTCCCACAGGCTTTGGAGGGCTGGAGCTAACACTTCTTCCCCTCAAAGTTCTAGGAGTGCTCATGAACTCCCATCTAGTATGTTCCTCATTGCTTATCAATTTGCCAGCTAGAGTTAATCAATTTTAGAAAGGGCTGTTTACTGAGATGCTATAGTGAGAAATGAAGTACAAAATATCTTTCAAATTAGAGTCACACTCTCCCTTCGTATACACTCAGTCCCTGGGGATAGTGGGTTCAGCTTAATGAGCATGTGACAAAGGGATAATTATTGATCCTGGTTTCTTTGTGGATCTTCATGAAGTTCCTTTGTAGTATGTTTAGCTTTCTGCTGGGCTCTAATGTTGGTACCCTCTTACAGCCCTGAAGTTGCCTTCTTTTGTGTGTCCAATTTGTCTTTGACATGTCTTGAGAGACTATATAGATGCTATTGTCAGCATCTGCTACTCTGGGGGAGACTGCTAACAATCATTATGGGAAGTCCAGATCATCCAACCTCTTGAATTTCCCAAGGTTGTTGTTTGGTCAGTGGGAAAGTGGGGCAGGGTGGAAGAGAGAGAGAGAAAGAAAGAGAGAGAGAGAGAGAGAGAGAGAGAGAGAGAGAGAGAGTGAGAGAGAGAGAGAGAGAGAATCTTTTATTTACTCCCTGAACTTTGTCACAAGGCTCTGCCTTTTTAAGGCACTTCCAAAACTAATCCCTACTTAAATCCTTTCTCTAACATTCATAGGCTTAGACGTTTATCTAATTCTTTCAACCAGTCCCAATACATTTTATATTATTTTATCTAATGGCTGGAAGTACTTCATTCCTCTCAAATTGGTTAAAGACTTTTTAAGATTCAATAGAGTTATCTAGGAGTTTTTGATACATGGTTTATACTTTTGATTGATTGGTACTGTAATTTAATCAAAGAATTGCCTTTACCAGATAAAGGTATTAAAGCATAGAATATTTTGTTATTTACATTGGTTGGGGTTGTGGGATGCAAGATTAAAATTTTTATTACTACTATTAATTAATTATTAATAGTTTTATTAATTTATTATACCAGGCACTGTGCTAAGCACTATATAAATATTATCTCATTTGAACCTCACAAGTAGGCACTATTATTATTCCTATTTTACACTTGAGGAAACTGAGTTCAAATGGAGGTTAAGCGACTTGCCTTGGGTCACAGAGTTAGTAAATATCTGAGGTCAAATTTGACTCCTGAATCCCAGCCCAGTGCTTTTCCTGTTATCCATGTTGCTTCCTTTAAATATATCACTGGTGGTGAGAATTAAAAATTAATTAATCAAATTATCTGTTTATACATTATTGATATTTTTATATAACACCATACACAGAGATACTATTACAGTTGGGAAAATGGACATTAACTCTTTTTTAAAAAAAATTAATGTTTTATTACACATTCTATCATTATAACCAACTAAACTTATTTAGCAACTCTTTACTTTTAAATTAATTAATTTCAAGGCTTAAAGGTATCATAAGTTTTTCAATCATTCCCTCTAATTTATAAGACTTTAGCCTGGGAGGGACATTAGAGATCTTCTAGCTTACTCTCCCTCTTTTATAGATGAGGAAACAAATGTAAAGTGAGGGTAGATGACTTGTCCAAGGTCAACAAGTGATTAAGGATTTGAAACTAGGCTCTCCTGTGCCAAATCCAGTGCTCTTTACACCACACTATGTCATATCTCATTAGGAAGCTTACTTGCTCCATTAATTAATTGATTCATCTTATTCACTTTTCCTCTTATATGGTCCCATTGATTGTATATTGCATTCTCTTGTTTCTACTTTTTTTGGCTTTGTATTGTTTCATAAAAAGTCTTTCCAAATTTCTTTTTTTTCTTTTTTTTGAATTTAAAAACCATTTATTAATAATTTGTGTGCTGATGAACTCTGAGTACAAAATGAAGTATATTTTTTGCTTCTTTTTCAACATGGCTAATAGAGAAATATGTTTTACATGACTTTTCACGTATAATGGATATCATATTATTTGCCTTCTTAATGAGAGAGAGGGCTGGAGGGAAGAAGATTTGGAACTCAATTTTTAATCTTTTTTAAAGTTAATTAATTGTTTTTTAGTTTACAACACTCAGTTCCACAAGTTTTTGAGTTCCAAATTTTCTCCCCCCCACCTCCTCCCCCTCTACACCTCCCAAGAAAAACATGTGATCTGAAATAGGTTCTACAATACCTTCATGTTAAACTTATTTCCCAATAATCAAGTTGTAAAGAATTATAACTAATGAAATGAACCATGAGGAGAATGAAACAAAACCAAGAATAAAATAAAAAAAAGAGAGAGAGCAAATAGTTTGCTTCAATCTGTGATATGGAAAGCATTTTCCATCATGAGCCTTTTGGAGCTGTCTTAGAATATTGCATTGTTGAGAAGAGCCAAGTCTATCGAAGTTAGTCATCACAGAAGCAATGCATCTATGGTTGTGTACGATGTTCTCCTGGTTCCGCTCCTTTCACTCATCATCAGGTCATATAAGTTTCTCCAGGTTCTTATGAAGTCCATCTGCTCCTTATTTCTTATAGAACAATAATATTCCACTACATTCATAAACCGCAATTTTTTAGCCGTTCCCCAAGTGATGGGCATCCTCTTGATTTCCAATTATTTTTTAAATTTATTTAACGTGTTTAGTTTTCAGCATTGATTTTCACAAAAGTTTGAATTACAAAGTTTTTCCCTGTTTCTACCCTCCCCCCACTCCAAGATGGCATATATTCTGGTTGCCCCGTTCCCCAGTCAGCCCTCCCATCTGTCTCCCCACTCCCCTCCCATCCCCCTTTCCCTTCTTCTCTTGTAGGGCAAGATAAATTTCTATGCCCCATTGCCTGTGTACCTTATTTACTAGTTGCATGAAAAAACTTTTTTTTGTTGTTGCTGTTTTTGAACGTCTATTTTTAAAACTTTGAGTTCCAAATTCTCTCCCTTCTTCCCTCCCCACACACCCTCCCTAAGAAGGCAAGCAATTCAGCATAGGACACATGCATATCATTATGTAAAACGCTTCCACAATACTCATGTTGTGAAAGATTAACTATGTTTTTCTGCTTCCTAACCTATCCCGCTTTATTGAATTTTCTCCCTTGACCCTGTCCCTTTTCAAAAATGTTTGTTTTTTATTACCACCTCTCCCCATCTGCCCTCCCTTCTATCATCCCCCCCTTTTTATCTTCTTCCTCCTTCTTTCCTATGGGGTAAGATACCCAATTGAGTGTGTATGGTATTCCCTCCTCAGGTCAAATCTGATGAGAGCAAGATTTACTCATTCCCCCTCACCTGCCCCCTCTTCCCTTCCTACAGAACCACTTTTTCTTGCCACTTTTATGCGAGATAATTTACCCTATTCTATCTCTCCCTTTCTCCCTTTCAATATATTCCTCTCTTATCCCTTAAATTGATTTTATTTTTTTAGATATCATCCCTTCATATTCAACTCACCCTGTGCCCTTTGTGTGTATATATTATATATATATATATATATATATATACATATATATACCTACATATATACACATATAGACACACACATATGTATATATATATATATGTATACACACACACACACACACATATATATATATATATATATATGCATATTCCTTTCAGCTACTATGAATTGAGGTCTCATGAATCATACACATCATCTTTCTATGTAGGAATGTAAACAAAACAGTTCAACTTTAGTAAGTCCCTTATGATTTCTCTTTCTTGTTTACCTTTCCATGCTTCTCTTGATTCTTATGTTTGAAAGTCAAATTTTCTATTCAGCTCTGGTCTTTTCACTGAGAAAGCTTGAAATTCCTCTATTTTATTGAAAGTCCATATTTTGTCTTGGAGCATAATACTCAGTCTTGCTGGATAGGTGATTCTTGGTTTTAATCCTAGCTCCATTGACCTCTGGAATATCATATTCCAAGCCCTTTGGTCCCTTAATGTGGAAGCTGCCAGATCATGTGTTATCCTGATTGTTTTTCCACAATATTCAAATTGTTTCTTTCTGGCTGCTTGAAGTATTTTCTCCTTCACCTGGGAGCTCTGGAATTTGGCAACAATGTTCCTAGGAGTTTTCTTTTTGGGATCTATTTGAGGAGGCAATCTGTGGATTCTTTCAAATTCTATTTTACCCTCTGGCTCTAGAATATCAGGGCAATTCTCCTCGATAATTTCTTGAAAGATGCTATCCAGGCTCTTTTTTTTGATCATGGCTTTCAGGTAGTCCAATAATTTTTAAATTATCTCTCCTGGATCTATTTTCTAGGCCAGTGATTTTTCCAATGAGATATTTGACATTGTCTTCCATTTTTTCATTCCTTTGGTTCTGTTTTATAATATCTTGATTTCTCATCAAGTCACTAGCTTCCACTTGTTCCAATCTCATTTTTAAGGTAGTATTTTCTTCAGTGGTCTGCTGGACCTCCTTTTCCATTTGGCTAATTCTGTCTTTCAAGGCATTCTTCTGCTCATTGGCTTTTTGGAGCTCTTTTGCCATTGAGTTAGTCTATTTTTTAAAGTGTTGTTTCTTCAATATTTTTTTCAGTATTTCTTTGGGTCTCCTTTAGCAAGTCTTTGACTTGTTTTTCATGGTTTTCTTGCATCATTCTCATTTCTTTTCCCAATTTTTCCTCTACTTCTCTAACTTGCTTTTCCAACTCCTTTTTTAGCTCTTCCATGGCTTGAGACCAGTTCGTGTTTTTCTGGAGGCTTTTGGTGTAGGCTCTTGCACTTTGTTGACTTCTTCAGGCCATATGTTTTGTTCTTCTTTGTCACCAAAGAAGGATTCCAAAGTCTGAGACTGAATCTGGGTGTGTTTTTGCTGCCTGGCCATGTTCCCAGCTAACTTACTTGACCCTTGAGTTTTTCATCGGGGTATGACTGCTTGTAGAGCAAAGAGTACTTTGTTCCAAGCTTGAGGGGATGCGCCATTGATTTCAGAGCTATTTCTATACAGCCAGCTCTGCCACCCCAGCACTCCTTCTTCCTCAAGAACCACCAACCTGGACCTGACCCTGATGCAAATCTTGAGCAGGCTCTTTACTCCTGCTCTGATCTGCCACTTAATTCCTCCCACCATGTGGGCCTGGGGCCGGAAGTAACTGCAGCTGTAGTTCTGTAGCTGCACCTCCCCCGCTGCCCCTGGGGCGGTGGCTGAACCACAAACTCTGTCCCCTGCAGCTTTTCCAACAACCTTCTCTGTTGTCTTTGGTGTTTGTGGGTTGAGAAGTCTGGTAACTGCCATAGCTCACTGATTCAGGGTGCTAGGGCCTGTCCTGCCCGGCTCCTGGTCTGGGTGGTCCTGCTGCCTCCCATGCTGAACTCTGCTCCCCTCCACTCCGTGCGCGATAGACCTCATCCAGCGACCATCCAGGCTGTCCTGGGCTGGATCCCTGCTTCCCTCTGCTATTTTGTGGGTTCTTTCCTAATTTCTATGTATTCCTCATACTGGTCCACCTTATGCTCCATTATATTAATATGGATAAGGATAGGAATAGGGATACAATCTGGACCTGTGATTTCATTAATATAGGGAGTTCCTCATGAGAAACTTCATTCCTTTACCAATATAGGCTATCACCTTCTTTGAAACTTAGAGAGAATTGTCTAGAGCACTGTGGGGTTACTTCAGCTGCCCCAGGTCTTCCTAGATCTGAGGTCAGTTCTCTCAACTATGAAATGCTCAACATTAATGTACCACAATTCATCTCACCATTCTTTTTTGTGAAAAATTTTGGTTAGTTCCAGTTTTTAATATATATGATATACATATGTACAATTCAACTGCGCAAATCTCTGAATAGCTAGATAGCTCTTCTGTTGTTTAGAAATGTTTTCAAGGTATATTCCCAACAATGGAATCATTGGGTTAAAATATATGGTCATATTTACAACTTTAATATGTATTTCCAGATTTTACAAATTGGGTTTATTAACTCTTTCAGGTCATTATGGTACTATTTAGTTCATTGAAGCGATAATAACCTGAGTGTGAATTTTGATGCATAATCTCATATTTAACTCACAATCCAGGAGAGCTAATGCATCTTCTCAGAGGACCCAGCTTTTTCCTAGGAGGTGGGAGGATCACCTATTGGTGTTAATGTACATGAAACCACTTGCCTGAAGGATGCTTTGCTGTGGGGGAGAATCATAGACTTGTGACCACAATGCTGAACCCTGCAATGCCACATTACCAAGGTCTACAATTACCTTTCAGAGGAAGTATCAGCCTTGGTAATGCTGCTTTCTTTCCCAAAGAGCTACATTTACAAGTGAAAAAACAACTTCTTTTCAACAAAAGATCAAAATATAGGCAAGGAGCTAAATCTCTACCATCCTTTCTACCAGATTTCCCTAGCCTAGGCAATGACTAGAGGATTCCTTTGGAGAGCTCTGGGTACCATTCTAAAATTACTGATTCCAATGGCTTCATTTCAGCCAGAAGGAGCTTCTTGTCTACAGTGTTTCTGCTACCCCAGTCTCCTAGTGCTAAGAGCTGTGTGGATCCATCTGAGGAAGAGATAGAAGAAGTGAGGTTATCAAAAGCCTGTTGAATTATCTGACGCAAGAGTGAGTGCCTTGTTTCCCTTGCTGGCTCCCTTCCTGGGTTCCAAAGCAGCTGTAAAAACAACCTAAGTTTTAGACAAGGAAGAAAAATTCTGGCATGAAGGGTGTCTGTCGCAGGGTCTTGGCACAGCCAGAGGAAAGGTTTGTTTAGCTTTAGCTTTGGGTTTTATTAAGGCAGAATCTAATTGAAGCCTCCAAGATAATAGGCTCCCTGTTGAAGAACATTACAGATTCAATGGATTTCCTTCCCAGTTTCTCAGCAAGGCCCTTTCCATGCAGATGCAAATATCAAGTTCACAAAGAAGGGATCTCTGCTGGGAATTCTCAAGGAACACACAGCTATGCTCCTCCCTTATGGAAAGGCAACAAGAGCCTTTAGGGAGAACCCGGACTGGATTGGGGGCACTGGGGGTGGGGGGAAGAGGAGAAGTGGAGATGACCCGCCACCCAGATTTTCCTTAGTCTAGTCCCCTGAACTGGGCACATTTTGGACGTAGTAGCACATACCAAAAAGGGCAGGAAACAGAAGCCAAACTTTCCCTCTGACCTTTTCCTTACTAATCCCTTTTCTGGTTTAGGCCCTTTTTGCCAGTTTAGTTAATAGCAGTCTACATCCTCCATCTCAGATGTGACCATCTCATCCACACTCAAGTTGCCAAAGAAGATTTAGAGCTGGTAGAAGACTTAGAAGCCATTTAGCTAAAGTCCCTTATCTTGCAGATGACAAAATAAAGACCTAGACATTGAATGGCTTCCCAGAGGTCACTCAGGGAGTTAAAAAGCAGAGCAGGAATCTGAACCCACCTCCTCTGATTTCAAAACCACTATTCTTTTAAATAGCTGCCAGTTCAGCTAAAATGTGTGACCATGCAAGTGAAAGAAGGGGAGTGGGGGAAGGGGGGGAATTGCAAGGAGGCATTAAGGGATCAGAAAGGAAACCTGGCAGTGGAACTAGAAAAAGGGAAAGCTTGAGAAGAAAATCACATTCCCTAGCTCCCTGTGCAGATCCACAGCCCTGGACAAACATAGGCACAACTTACTTTTCCCTAGTTAGCACTCCATAACCAGAATCATAAGCAAACTCAGATAGCTATAGCTTTTAAAAATTAGACACACCATTCAACATAGCCCTAATTCCTTTATTAAGCCATCCCCACACAGGCATCCCACCCTTAAGATTGTTTGTTGATAATGCAAAATCCAGATCTTAGACAAAATCATGCAATAATGGGCTGCCAGTCATTCTGGGCAATTGGGGGGCACAATGGATAGATTGCTGGGCCTGGAGTCAGGAACCCCTGAGTTCAATCTGGCCTTAGACACTTGCTTGTTGTGTGACCCTTGGCAAGTCACTCAGCCCTGTTTGCTCAGTTTGTTCATCTGTAAAAAGATCTAGGGAAGGAACTGGAGCAAACTACTCCAGTATCTTTGCCAAGAAAACCCTAAATGGGGTCATGAAGAGTCAGACGCCATTGAAATGACCAAACAACAGAGTGCCATGCTGGAGACTGGGGCAGGGGGTGGGGGTGGGGTATAAAAGTTAGATCAGACACAACCCCTGACCTCATAAAGCTTCTAGCTAGGAGGAAAATGTGAAATATACTTAAATAGCTTTAATATAAAATAATTTATGGGATGTGCATAAGACAGGTGAGATCAAAGTGATATATGAATCCCAAAGGGAAAGAATATGGCTCCACATTTGTCTTCTGCTTTATAGATCACAAAATTCCCTCTTCCCAATGACTCCGGTTAGTACAAATATTATTGTCCTCATGTTATAGATGAGGAAACTGAGCCATAAGGGTTAGGCTAGAAAAGCTAGGATCTGCATGTGGAAGAGACGATTGAAAGATCGTTTAGTCCAATGTCTTCATTTTATCGTTGAGGAAAATGAGTCCAAGAGAGGGAAAAGTAACTTGTCTGAGCTGATATAAGTAGTCTTTAGCTGAACCAGTCTGAAGACTCCAAATCCAGTGCTCTTGCCATGGTAACCAAATGTCGGAGCCAGGTATTCTGACTCCCAAGTCCAAAACTCTTTATGCCCATGCTATAAAAGATTAAAGAGGGTAAGCACCGACTGCACACCCCCTAATCTGCCTTGAAAAGATCCACCCACATGCAGAAGAGCTTCAAACATTTATACTTTAAGTGGAAAGCACTATGACATTGTCCCTTATCATCTTGGGGACAAAAAGCCTTCCTGTATCAAGTCCTTTCTAGTCTTTCTAGTCCTTTCCACTTCCAGTGTCTCTTGTGGTTGGATCCAGCCAGAAAAAGCAAAAAGAAGAAAAAAAAAGTGCCACTGTAACAAGTTCAAACCAAACAAAGATGACTTTAGACCTGCCCGTGTTAAGAATCTTGGCAGAGACCTAGCTGGGCAATCTACTCTTCTATCTACCATCTTCCAAGCCCACCAGCTTGTGGGTGGTGCTGGAGCTAGACTGTTAGGCATGTGTGATCCAGCAGCGTCCCTGTGGGCATTTGTGGGAGCTTGTGAATAACTGGAGTCAGCTTTCACTTGGGCCCAGACTAACTCCCTCCACTTTCTTAGATGTTAGGTTTGGAAAAGAATAGATTTTGCTTGATGTTATGCATTCTTCCCCAGCTTTCCAGGTTACCCTGGGGAAGGGACTTGACCTGTGGGAGTTTCTCAGGAGTAGACAGTTGCTTACATGGTGTCACTACAGAAATGGTAGGAAGACTCTTTTGTCTCTAATTATCTCTGTTAGGGGACATGAAGTTCCATGATTGTAGATTCAGTCTACATAGTATCCAGATACTTAAGACAAGCTTAAGGATGCTTACATACTTAGAGCCTTCCTACTGAAATGGTACCCATAGGAGAGAAATAGCTCCTTAAGTCATAAGATCATATGAACCTACTCTATCCTCTCCTGTCCTGTTAAGAACCAGGAATAAACTTGAGAAGGAGTTAGGTGATGCACCTAAATGGGAGCACCACATTTTACAGACAAGGAAACGGAGGCCTAGACAGCACCAGTGACTTGACCAAAGTCACACAGGTTATAAGCAACAGAACCTATGTTCAAACCCAGAACCTCTGACTTCAAATCTAGCATTCCTACCCATGTATCAGTCATTTATCTGCTAATATCTTAAGGAAGAAGTCCCAACGACTGCTAAGAATGACATAACACCTAAAGAAAATGCCAGGAAAAGGAAGAAGGGCACTGAAATGAGCCATGCCCATCTGTTTCTCAGTCTCATCTGTGGACTGTGTTCTCTTCAATAAAATAGAGGTAACACAAGCATACCTTTAAGGGATATGGAGTAGAATAACCAGTTAGAATAGTCAGTTTATTGAATGCCCATGTTGCACAAAACACTGTTCAAGATACTTTGGGGGCTACACAATAAAGAAAAAGAAATGATCCATGACCGCAAGAAATTTATAATGCGGTTGGAGAATCAGACCACAAATACATAAGGCAAGTCTGAGAATACTTAATATAACAACATTGCAACAATATCTGAAGTTGAAAAACCCAGGTTCAAGTCATTGCTCTAATGCTCACCAGCTACTGGATCATAGGTATGAGATATTAATATCTCTTAGCTTCAGTTTCCTTGTCTATAAAATGGGACCATACACACGCACACACACACACACACACACACACACACACATGCTACCTGTGTCTCATGTTTATTGCTTCAGCACAGAAAATATTTTGTAATTCCCCAATGGATAAATGGTTAAAGGATATGAACAGACAATTTTCAGATGAAGAAATCAAAGATGTCCATATCATATTAAAAAATGATCCAACTTGTGATCTACTTATTGGAGAAATGCAAATTATACCAACTCTGAGTTACCACCTCACACCTCTCAGATTAGCTAATATGGCCGAAAAGGAAAATGAGAAATGTCGGAGGGCATGTGGGAAAATTGGGATATTTAATGTGCTATTGGTAGAATTATGAACTGTGAAACATTCTGGAAAGCAATTTGAAATTATGCCCAAAGGACTATAAAACCGTGAATACTCTTTGACTCAGCAATACCACTACTGGATCTGTATCACAAAGAGATTTGAAAAAGGAAAAGAAAAAAATGGCGTATTTGTACAAAAATATTTATAGCAGCTCTTTTTGTGGTGCAAAGAATTGGAAATTGAGGGGATGTCCATCAATCAGGGAATGGCTGAACAAGTTGTGGTATATGATTATGATGGAATACTGTTGTGCTATAAAAAATGATGAGCAGGATGCTGTCAGAAAAGCCTGAGAAAACTTACATGAACTGATTCAAAGTGAAACAAGCAGAACCAAGAGAACACTGTACACAGGAAGAGCAATATTGTACAATGATCAACTGTGAATGATTTAGCTATTCTCAGCAATACAATGATCCAAGACAATTCCAGGGGACCTGTGATGAAAAATGCTATTCACCTCCAAAGAAAGCACTGATGGAGTCTGAATGCAGAACAAAGTATACTTTTTAAATTTTTTTCTTTATTTTTCTTGGTTTTTTGTCTGTGTTTTCTTCATAACATGATGAATATGGAACTATGTTTTGCATGACTTCACATGTATAACCCATATCAAATTGCTTGCTGTTTCAGAGGGGGGGAGAGAATTTGGAAATTAAAAATTTTTAAATGTTAAAAATTGTTTTATATGTAATTGGAAAAAATAGAATGTTTTAAAATTTTACATGTTGAAAATTGCTTTGTAAACCTTTAAAATGCTGTAAAAACACAAATCATTATCACTATTATTATGTAAACCAAGAAGAAGAGTACTGAAAGGGCTCAGACGAGTGTTAAAGTTAAGAGAGATCAATCAGGGGAGGTTTCCTGATGTATCCAGTGCTTAGCACAATACCTTCAGTATTTAGCACAATGTCTGACATATGTGTCAGAAGTAAGCTCTTAATAAATATTTGTGGGTTGATTGATTGATTGATGGCAGTGAGTCAGGTTTGGGGGAGAAACAAGTGGAGGAAAGTGAATTTTCAGAAAAAGGAGAAGGTATGTAGTTAGTGTACCATCCCAAAGAATGCAGTGGTATCAAGGTGATTGAACCTAGTTTTCTAGGTCAGCAAAGGGAAAAAAGGTTCTCTTGAAGCTTCCGAGATAATGGGATTGATTTCTAGCTCAAAGAAAAATGTGACTCATGGATTTAGAAACTTTATCAGCATACGGATGATAGGAACACAGGGTAAAAAGTATTCCTGCCAACAAGGATAAGCATCTATTAGGTTCTTACTGTGTGTCTAGAACTCTGCTCGTCAATGACCAAAGACAAAAATTCAAAAGTCTTTCTACCCTCAAGGAGTTTACACTCTGTGAGAAGACACAGTGGAGAAGTAAAGATCAAATAAAATGAAGAGAAAGAGAATATTATAGACTACAGAGATCAGACAAGGCTTCCCAAAGGAGGTCACACCTCAACGAGCCTTGAAGAAAAGGAAGATTCTTAGAAAGAATCAGTGAAGAGGGATTCAGGTATAAGATGCAGAGGGAAAAAATGGGATGTTGAGTTGGGGGAAACTGGGAGGCCAGTTTAGCTAGAACATAGGTAGGTAGGGTAGAGATTAAAAACTCAGCTGGCCGAAAGTGGCAGCAACATACTAAAAAATCAATTTACTCTCAGAAAATTGTTTTGGGTGCCTACGGTACCATGCACCCAAAGCCTGGCTCAGAAAACTATCTGAGCTCTGTGTCTGCACTTGTTGCTAGATAATTATTAGCCTTAGTTAAGCCTCCAAGCCACAGTGGATCCGAGTGGATTCCACACATGGCATACAGTGCCAAACATTGTTGGGGGGCAGCCTCATAATGTTATTAGAACTGCCATGCCCTTCCTTGTGGACAGGATAGGTTAAAGAAGATGGGATAGTGTTTTTACCATACCCACAACTAGTGGTCTGGGTGCTCACCTAAAACTAAACATTCTTGTAATTATCTACAAGGGTTGGTTTTTATTTTAGAGCAGGAAGGCAGGCAGGAAGGAAGGAATGAAGGGAAGGAAGAAGAGAAGGAGGGAGAGAGGAAGATGGGGAAAGATGTAAGGAAGGGAAGGAAGAAGGAAGGAAGGAAGAAAAGAAGGAAGGGGGAAAGGAATAAAATAAGCATTTAAGCACCTATTATATGCCAAGTGCTTTACAAGTATTTTGATCCTCAGAACAACCCTGGTTGGTAGGTGCTATCACTATCCTTATTTTAGAATTGAGAAAACTGAGGCAGTTGGCAGTTAAATGGCTTGCCCAGGGTCACACAGCTAGTACACATCTGAAGCTGGATTTGGATTCAGGTTTTCCTGAGTCTACTCCCCACGCTCCGTTCACTATGGTGCCACTGTGTGTGTGTGTGTGTGTGTGTGTGTGTGTGTGTGTTTGCAAATGCTCTTGGCTAACATCACTGCTCAAAAATCCACTGGACTGGAAAGCTACTTTACACCTCCCTTTCTGCTCTTTAGAAAGCCTGCATAAAAGAGCTGTTTACTGTGAGCTCCCTGAGAGTAGGGATTGTCTTTCACCTTCCTTTGTATCCCCAGAGATTAGCACAGTGCATGGTACATAAAAGGTACGTAATAAATGTGTATTGACTGACTAGCTGTGTTCTGAGTACATAGAAATCCAGTAGTTCTGACTTCCCTCATCCATAGGGTGTGTGCTCTTAATTACTTTTTTCGAGGAGGAGTGAAGGGTCACACCAATCTGTCCATACTTTCTCCCATGGCTGTCTACCTTATAACCATTGGTAAGGCTTTCCAAGACAATCGACGAAGGGGAGGATATAGAGGACAGCACAGAACAGAGTTTTCTTCTAGGTAAAATTATCCACTCATATAGTAACCAACAGAACAGCTGCCTCAGCCTGAAGAATATTATAGGCCATAATAATAATTAATCACAACAACAATAATAATAATAGTATGTGTATGTGGTACCATGTATATATAACATGTATATAGTATCAGCTATACGCCAGGCTTTACAGTTATTATTTCATTTGGTCCTCACGACACTGGGAGGTAGGTGGTATTCTTATCCTCATTTTACAGATGAAGAAACCAAGGCAAACAGGTTTAGTGACTTGTCCAGGGTCATATAACTAGTAAGTATGTGAAGCCACATTTGAACTCAAAGTTTCCTGACTCCAGGCCTAGTGCTCCATTGAATGTGCCACCTAGCTGTTCTCCTCCCCGCCAAGAAGGGTAAAAACTGTCTGACCAAGACCTCTGGAGCACTAGGGAGCTGACTGTCAAAGTCTCCTCAACAATCCTTAGAAGGAGAAGGCAAGAGCCATAACTGGTAATTTCTGCTCTTGGGCCCATGTAAAAGGGTATACTCTCCTAGGGCACCACTTCAGAAAGTAAGGAGGTATGGGGAGGAAGCATCCGGGAAAGAGTCAGAAGGGCGAACTCCAGGGTGGTGTTTTCCATGCCCCTTAAGTTTCCTACTTTTTGGAAAAAGCCCCAGTCCTACTGCCACAGTTATGGCTTGGGAGGGAATTACAAAATGCAAGGCATCCAAGTTTGAAATGGATGTTTAGCCTCCTCCATTTCAGAATATTGACTCAGAGACCATGGCAACGTTTTAAATGTTAATGGTAGCAAATTATTAATCCTTTGAACATATATAAGATTTTTGGAAATTGCCAAAAGAATGTCAAATTCAAGGTTAGCAAAAAAAAAAAAAAAGAGTAATGACCAAGTTGTGTAATGCCATTTTGGATTTAAAATGTAGGTATAAAAAGAAAAAGAAAAAAATTTAGGTATGAGTATAATACCAAAATTAAAAACATAACAGACATTTCTGTGTGCCTTATAAATAGGATCTACCAAGAATTCCAAGGGAGAAGCTCCAAACAGATTTTACATAGTGGCAGCATCACTCTACTACTTGCATAGCCTCAAAGGTGACAGGCATTTATTAAGTGCCAACTGTGTACCAGGCAAAATGATGGGTATTCGAATATAATGAATGAAACAATCCCTACTTGCAAGGAGCTTGTGCATTAATAGGGAAAATAATAAGTATGCATATAAGAAATGTAAAGAGAATAAATAAAAAGTAGTTAAATACAAGGTACTCTGGGAGAGAGAGCACTAGCAGTTGATGGGGTCAGGAAAGGCTTCACACAGAAGATGGTGTTTAAGCTAGGTCTTGAAGGTAGAGAGGGATTCTCTGGGGCAAAGGTGATGGGCAAGTATATTCCAGGCATGGGCACTACCAGGGCAAAGAAATGGAGATGGGAAATGGAGTGTCCTACATGAGAAACAAAGGACAACGAGCTCACAGAGTGTAGAAGTGGCATGATGTGAAATGAGGTTGGAGAAATTGGTCGGATTTAGATTGTGAAGGCTTTAAAAGTTAAGCAAAAGAGTTTATATTTTATCCCTAGAAGCAATAGGGAGTCATTGGAGTTGATTGAGCAAGGGAGTCACTTGGTTAGACCTGGGTTTAAGGAAAATCACTTTGTCAGCAGTGTGGAAGATAGACTGGAGTGGTGAGAGACTTGGGTCAGAGAATCCAATTGGGAGGTTGTTACAATAATCAAGGCAGGAGGTAATTGATGAGAGTCTGAACTAAAGTGGTGTCTGTGTGAGTAGGGAGAAGAGGTTAGATGCAAGGTAAAAATGGCAGTGTTTGACAACTTTGTATCTGCAGGGTGCAAGGCAGGGTGAGGAATCCAGGAAAATGCCAAGATTATGAACCTGAGATACTGGAAGAATGGTGATATCATCTACAGAAAGAGAGGTTTGGAAGAGGGAAGGATTTGAGAAGAAAAATGTTGAGCACATTGTTGACTCCAGGAGTTATCTCCAGGACATTGCACTTGAAATGTCTAACAGATAGTTGGTGATTCAGGGCTGAAGCTCAGGGTGGAGAGAAAGACTGGAAATATAGGTCTGTATGTCATCTACACTGAACCCATGAGAATCGATGAGTTTACAGAGAGAGAATAAGAGAAAGGGAGGGAGGCGGAAGGAGAGGACAGCCTAGTACAGAACCTTTGGTATCGCCAAAGTTAATGGATGATGATCCAGCAAAGGAGATGAAGAAGAAACCTTCAGACAGGTAGAAGAATCAGGAGAGGGTAGGGTCATGAATACCCATAGAAGAGAGGGAATCTAGAAGGGGAGGCTAGTCAACAATGTCAAATGTGATACATTGGTCAAGGATAAGAACCAAGGCAAGACAATCAGATTGAGCAATTAAGAGATCATTGGTAACAATTCCAGTTGAGTAAATGAGGTCTAGATTGTGAGGGAGAGAAAAGAAAGTGGAGGTAATAACTGTAGGCATCTTTTTCTCAAGGAGTTTGGCTACAAAATGCAGGAAATATATAGGATGATAGCTTGAGGGGATAGTAGGGTAGGGTGAAGGTTGTTTAAGAATGGGGATACTGTTTGAAGGCGATAGGGAATGAACCAGTAGATACAGAGAGACAAGAAATTTTAGAGGTGGGGAGATAATAGAGTAGCAATATGCTGGAGAAGTCAGAAGGGAATGGGGTCAAGTGGACATTATAATGGAATTGGCCCTAACAAGAAGAGACACCTTTTATCAGTGTAAAGTTAATGTGATTGAAGATCTTCCCTGCCCATTAATAGGCCTCACTTGGAGCCCATTAAGGGAAGCTTGGTTAGGGGAGGCTTGTTTTGTAGGAAGGCCCACACCTTATGCTAATTTCTTTTTTTTAATTTATTTAACGTGTTTAGTTTTCAGCATTGATTTTCACAAAAGTTTGAATTACAAATTTTTTCCCCATTTCTACCCTCCCCCCACTCCAAGCTGATGTATATTCTGCTTACCCCGTTCCCCAGTCAGCCCTTCCATCTGTCACCCCACTCCCCTCCCACCCCCCTTTCCCTTCTTCTCTTGTAGAGCAAGATAAATTTCTATGCCCTATTGCCTGTGTATTTTATTTCCTGGTTGCATGCAAAAACTTTTTGTTGTTGCTGTTGTTTTTTGAACGTCTGTTTTTAAAACTTTGAGTTCCAAATTCTCTCCCCTTTTCCCTCCCCACCCACCCTCCCTAAGAAGGCAAGCAACTCAACATAGGCCACATACATATCATTATGTAAAACCTTTCCACAATACTCATATTGTGGAAGATTAACTATGTTTTTCTCCTTCCTAACCTATCCCCCTTTATTGAATTTTCTCCCTTGACCCTGTCCCTTTTCGAAAATGTTTGTTTTTCATTACCTCCTCCCCCTGTCTGCCCTCCCTTCTATCATCCCCCCTTTTTATCTTCTTCCTCCTTCTTTCCTATGGGGTAAGATACACAATTGAGTGTGTATGGTATTCCCTCCTCAGGTCAAATCTGATGAGAGCAAGATTTACTCATTCCCCCTCACCTGCCCCCTCTTCCCTTCCTACAGAACCACTTTTTCTTGCCACTTTTATGCGAGATAATTTAGCCCACTCTATCTCTCCCTTTCTCCGTCTCTCCATTAAATTGATTTTATTTTTTCTAGATATCATCCCTTCATATTCAACTCACCCTGTGCCCTTTGTGTGTGTGTGTATACACATATATATATATACATATATATACCTACATATATACATAGACACACATATGTATATATATGTATACACACAAATACATATATGCATATTCCTTTCAGTTACTATGATATTGAGGTCTCATGAATCATACACGTCATCTTTCTATGTAGGAATGTAAACAAAACAGTTCAACATTAGTAAGTCCCTTATGATTTCTCTTTCTTGTTTACCTTTCCATGCTTCTCTTGATTCTTATGTTTGAAAGTCAAATTTTCTATTCAGTTCTGGTCTTTTCACTGAGAAAGCTTGAAAGTCCTCTATTTTATTGAAAGTCCATATTTTGCCTTGGAGCATGATACTCAGTTTTGCTGGATAGGTGATTCTTGGTTTTAATCCTAGCTCCATTGACCTCCGGAATATCATATTCCAAGCCCTCCGGTCCCTTAATGTGGAAGCTGCCAGATCATGTGTTATCCTGATTGTTTTTCCACAATATTCAAATTGTTTCTTTCTGGCTGCTTGAAGTATTTTCTCCTTCACCTGGGAGCTCTGGAATTTGGTGACAATGTTCCTAGGAGTTTTCTTTTTGGGATCTATTTGAGGAGGCAATCTGTGAATTCTTTCAATTTCTATTTTACCCTCTGGCTCTAGAATATCAGGGCAGTTCTCCTTGATAATTTCTTGAAAGATGCTATCTAGGCCCTTTTTTTGATCATGGCTTTCAGGTAGTTCAATAATTTTTAAATTATCTCTCCTGGATCTATTTTCTAGGCCAGTGATTTTTCCAATGAGATATTTGACATTGTCTTCCATTTTTTCATTCCTTTGGTTCTGTTTTATAATATCTTGATTTCTCATCAAGTCACTAGCTTCCACTTGTTCCAATCTCATTTTTAAGGTAGTATTTTCTTCAGTGGTCTGCTGGACCTCCTTTTCCATTTGGCTAATTCTGTCTTTCAAGGCATTCTTCTGCTCATTGGCTTTTTGGAGCTCTTTTGCCATTTGAGTTAGTCTATTTTTTAAAGTGTTGTTTTCTTCAATATTTTTTTCAGTATTTTTTTGGGTCTCCTTTAGCAAGTCATTGACTTGTTTTTCATGGTTTTCTTGCATCATTCTCATTTCTCTTCCCAATTTTTCCTCTACTTCTCTAACTTGCTTTTCCAACTCCTTTTTGAGCTCTTCCATGGCCTGAGACGAGTCCATGTTTTTCTTGGAGGGTTTTGGTGTAGGCTCTTGCACTTTGTTGACTTCTTCAGGCCATATGTTTTGGTTTTCTTTGTCACCAAAGAAAGATTCCAAAGTCTGAGACTGAATCTGGGTGTGTTTTTGCTGCCTGGCCATGTTTCCAGCCAACTTACTTGACCCTTGAGTTTTTCATCGGGGTATGACTGCTTGTAGAGCAAAGAGTACTTTGTTCCAAGCTTGAGGGGATGTGCCATTGATTTCAGAGCTATTTCTATACAGCCAGTTCTGCCACCCCAGCACTCCTCCTTCCTCAAGAACCACCAACCCAGACCTGACGCAAATCTTGAGCAGGCTCTTCACTCCTTCTCTGATCCGCCATTTAATTCCTCCCACCACGTGAGCCTGGGGCCAGAAGTAACTGCAGCTGTAGCTGCACCTCCCCTGCTTCCCCTGGGGCAGTGGCCAAACCTCAAACTCTGTCCCCCACAGCTTTTCCCACTAACCATCTCTTTGGTCTCTTCGTCTTTGGTGTTTGTGGGTTGAGAAGTCTGGTAATTGCCACAGCTCACTGATTCAGGGTGCTAAGACCTGTTCTGCCCAGCTCCTGGTCTGGGTGGTCCTGCTGCCTCCCACGCTGAGCTCTGCCCCCCTCCACTCCGTGCACAATAGACTTCATCCAGCGACCATCCAGGCTGTCCTGGGCTGGATCCCTGCTTCCCTCTGCTATTTTGTGGGTTCTGCAGTTCTAGAATTTGTTCAGAGCCATTTTTTTATAGGTTTTTGGACGGATGTGGTGGGTAGCTCATGCAAATCCCTGCTTTCCAGCCGCCATCTTGGCTCCACTTGCTAATTTCTAATTAGGCACTAGGACATGAGGGTTTTGATGCCCTCTGGCTCTGAAGAAGTGTATATATATATACTCTGAGGTTAGCATTTTGCTTTGGGGCTCACTCATTGGTTCATGTGATTTGGCCAGGTGAGACTCTGGGGAGCTGTTAAGGACCCCCCCCCCCAGCTTTGAAAATCCAAATGTTGGTGCTTTTCTCTCTGGTAACTACGTATGTATAATGTTGGTCAGACAGTTGGATGTGTCTATCGATCTGTGCTAATTTCTCAGACAGAAGCCCTATTGGTTGGTCTTTATTTCTCTGTAATTTCTGCTTGTAATATCTGTTTGTATTTTCTCTGAAGTTCAGGGTGCTGACTTTTCCCTTGAACTAAGTGAATGATATATATGTTCAATTAAAGTAAGATTGCTGACCCTTTTAAAGTTGCTTTCCTTTAGAAAAGCAGATCAAAGAACCTGTGCTAGCAGCCTTCCTGTGTGCTGATGTTAATGGTCTTACGCCTCCACAGTGACTACAAGTAGCATTGTTGTTACAATACTGGGGGAAAGGCAGAGTTGGTGATGGTGTTAAAGGGTTTTAAAATGAAGAGAAAGGGAGGAGAGGGAACTCATATCAGATGGCCTTAGTTTTCTCAGAAAGGTAAAAGATAAGGTCCTCAGCTTAGGGGAGGTGCAGGAAGAGGTGTGGGAAGCTTGAAGATGGAGGAGAAAGTTTGAAACAGCTTCTGGAGAGTCAGATAAGGAGTCAGTTAAGAAGGAATAAAGGACTTGCTACAATGAGACACAGTTTAAATAGGATATCATGAATTTATATTGAGGCTAGTCATGATGGTTGAGTGACATCTTCCAACTTCATTCAGCAGCATGTGAATAAAAGCCAAATAGATGGGAAGAAGAAATGGTGAGAATAGTCCAGGACTCAGATTTGGCAAGAGTGAACAGCAATAGGAAAAAGGGCCAAGATATTCAAGAACAGAAGACACTATAGAGTTGAAATGACTAAAATCAAGGGTGAGATTATAAAGGGAGGAAAGTGAAATTAGAGCAGGATTAATGGCACAAGAATGGACTGAAGGGTGGAGGGATTGGAGATCTACATAAGGGCAAAGATTAGATTTGTGAGGTTTGAGGTATAGGGACAAAGGGAATGCTATAGATAGTCATGGTCAGATAGAGCAGGGCTTCTTAAACTTTTCCATTTGTGACCCCTTTTGCCTGAGAAATTTTTACACGACCCCAAGTATATAAGTATATGGAAGAGGTATACAAATACTGATAATATTTACTGATAATAAATCATAAAGATTTACTGATAATAAATCATAAAGAAATTTATTTTAAAACAATTCTTTTACCATTTATTAAAGATGAAAGCAAATTTGCATGCTAATAGGATGGATGTGATTTTTTATTTTTACATAAATAATTAAATCTTGGTGGAATATTTTATATTGCAGGACATAGAATATCTTCAACATTTTCCAGAGTTGATCAATATTTTGATTTTATAATCGTCAGTGCTGAGAATGCTGCTTTGAGAAATACATAGTACAAAATGGCAGAAGTATGTTTAGGGATATTTCAGAAGTTGTTGGAAATTCTGTCCTAATTCCAGGCCAAAATTCATTTAATGATTTTTAGGAAACTCAAATTTTTTTTAAAGGTGTTTTATTTATTTTTAGTTTACCACACACGGTTCTACATAGTTTTGAGTTCCAGTTTTTCTCCTCTCCCTCCCCCCTCCCTCCCCAAGACGGCATGAAGTCTCATATAACTGTCATGTATAACTTCGCATTGAATTAATTTTTGCTCTAGTCAAGTCGTGGAGAAGAATTTTGACCAATGGAATGAATCACGAGAAAGAAGAAACAGAACCAAAAAAAAAAAAAACAAAACAAAACAAACAAGAAAAAAAAAAAACCCCAAAAAAAAAAAAAAAAGAGAAGCAGAAAAGACGAGCATGTAGTGTGCCTCAGTCTGTATTCAAACTTCTCAGTTCTTTCTCTGAATGAAGATAGCATTCTCCATCGTGAGTCCCCTGGAATTGTCCTTGCCCCTTTAGGTTGCTGAAAGAAGCGCAGTATGTCAGGGTTGGTCCTCACGGAATCCACATATCTGTGGCTGTGCACAACGTTCTCCTGGCTCTGCTCCGCTCACTCAGCATTATGTCGTGTAGGTTTTTTCCAGGTTGTTATGAAGTCTGCATCATCCCCATTTCTTATGGCACAATAATATTCCATCACCTTCATATACCACAGCTTGTTCAGCCATTCCCCAATTGATGGGCATCCCTTTGCTTTCCAATTCTTGGCTACCACAAAGAGAGCTGCTATAAATATTCTTGTACATATGGGTCCTTTCCCCGCTTGCATGATTTCTTTGGGATACAACCCTAGAAGTGGTATTACTGGGTCAAAGGGTATGAACATTTCTATAGCCCTTTGGGCATAGTTCCACACCGCCCTCCAAAATGGCTGGATCAGCTCACAACTCCACCAGCAATGCAACAATGTTCCAATTTCCCCACATCCTTTCCAGCATTTATCATTCTCCTGATTTGTTATTTTAGCCAATCTGACAGGAGAGATGTGGTATCTAAGAGTTGTTTTGATTTGCATTTCTCTAATCAGCAGCGATCCAGAGCATTTTTTCATATGCCTGTAGATAGCTTTAATTTCTTCCTCTGAAAACTGCCTGTTCATATCCTTTGACCATTTCTCAATTGGGGAATGGCTTGTATTCCTATATATTTGGCTTAGCTCCCTGTATATTTTAGAGATGAGGCCTTTATCAGAGATACTAGTTGCAAAGATTTTCTCCCAATTTTCTGCTTCCCTCCTAATTCTTGTTGCATTGGCTTAGGAAACTCAAATTTTAAACCTGTGTTGCTTGATAACTCAGCAAATTTTTCTTGACTTTATAATGACAGGTGTTTGAGGTTTTTTATCTTGATTGAGTATAGTTTATGAACAACACTTATTTTTTCAGAATCAAAATTTGAATGGAAGCATTTTTGAAACTGTGACTCCAGGCACTTCAGATGATCAATTATAACTCTTTTTTTAAATTTATTTTTATTTTTAGTTTACAACACTCAGTTCCACAAGTTTTTGAGTTCCAAATTTCCCTTTCCTTCCCCCTCCCCCCCAAGACAGCATGTAATCTGACATAGGTTTTACATATACCTTCACATTAAACTTATTTACATGATAGTCAAGTTGTAAAGAAGAATTATAACCAATGGAATGAACCATGAGAGAGAAGAAACAAAACCAAAAAAGAAGGAAAAAAAGAGAGCAAATAGTTTGTCTAAATCCGCATTCAGACTCCATAATTCTTTCTCTGGATGTGGATAGCTTTTTCCATTATGAGTCTTGGAGCTGTTTTAGAACCTTGTATTGCTGAGAAGAGCCAAGTCTGTCAAAGTTAGTCATCACAGATACCATGTGTCTGTAATTGTGTATAATGTTCTTCTGGTTCTGCTCCACTGACTCAGCATCAAATCACATAAGTCCTTCCAGGTTATTCTGAAGTCTGTCTGCTCCTCATTTCTTATAGCACAGTAGTATTCCATTACATTCATATACCACAACTTCTTTAGCCATTCCCCAATTGATGTGCATCCCCTTGATTTCCTATTCTTTGCCACCACAAAAAGAGATGCTATGAATATTTTTGTACATACAGGTCCCTTTCCCACTTGTGCGATCTCTTTGGGATACAGCCCTACATTTTTATAGCCTTTTTGGGATAGTTCCAAATTGTTCTCCAGACTGGCTGGATCAGTTCACAACTCCACCAACAATGTAACAGTGTTCCAATTTTCCCACATCCTCTACAGCATTTACTATTTTCCTGTTTTGTCATTTTAGCCAATCTGACAGAAGAGATGTGGTAACTAAGAGTTGTTTTGATTTGCATTTCTCTAATCAATAGTGATTTATAACTATTTTCATATGACTATAGATACCTTTAATTTCTTCCTCTGAAAACTGCCTGTTCATATCCTTTGACCATTTCTCAATTGGAGAATGACTTGTATTCCTATAAATTAGGCTCAGTTCCCTGTATATTTTAAAGGTGAGGCCTTTATCAGAGACACTAGTTGTAAAGATATTCTCCCAATTTTCTGCTTCCCTCCTAATCTTTGTTGCATTGGCTTTTTTTATACCAAACTTTTCAATTTAGCATAATCAAAATTATCCATTTTACATTTTTGTAATGCCCGCTATCTCTTGTTGTGTCATGAATTCTTTGCTTTCCCATAAATCTGGTAGGTAAACTATTTCTTGCTCTCCCAAATTGTTTATAGTATCAGCCTTTATTCCTAAATCATGAACCCATTTTGACTTTATTTTGGTATACAGTGTAATATCTGGTCTATTCCCAGTTTCTGCCCTACCATTTTCCCAGCAATTTTTGTGAAATAGTGAATTCTTAGCCCAGAAAGCTGGATTCTTTGTGTTGATCAAAGAGTAGATTGCTATAGTCGTTGACTATTGCGTCTTGTGTACCTCACCTATTCCACTGATCCACCACTTTGTTTCTTAGCCAGTACCAAGTAGTTTTGATTACTGCTGCTTTATAGTACAGTTTAATATCTGATATGGCTAGGCCACCTTCCCTAGCATATCTTTTCATTAATTCCCTAGACATTCTGGACCTCTTGTTCTTCCAGATGAATTTTGTTATTTTTTTATCCAGCTCTGTAAAATAATTTTTGGTAGCTTGATTTGTATGGCGCTGAATAAGTAAATTAATTTAGTTAAAATTGTCATTTTTATTATATTACCTTGGCCTAACCCCAAGCAACTGATGTTTTTCCATTTATTTAGATTTGACTTTATTTGGGTGAAAAGTGTTTTGTAATTGTATTCATATAGGTCCTGGATTTGTCTTGGCAGGTGGACTCCCAATAGTTTTGTAGTGTCTACAGTAACTTTAAATGGAATTTCTCTTTCTATCTCTTGCTGTTGTGCTTTGTTAGTAATGTATAGGAAAGCCAAAGATTTATGTGAGTTTATTTTATATCCTTCAGCTTTGCTAAGGTTGTTTATTACTTCAAGTAGTTTTTTACTTGATTCTCTAGGATTCTCTAAGTAATCATATCATCTGTAAAAAGTGATAATTTAGTTTCTTCTTTGCCTATTCTAATTCCCTCAATTTCTTTTTCTTCTCTTATTACTAAAGCTAACATTTCTAATACAAAATTGAATAATAGGGGTGATAATGGACATCCTTGTTTCAACCCTGATCTTATTGGGAATACATCTAGCTTATTCCCATTACAAATAATGCTTGTTGATGGTTTTAGGTAGATGCTATTTATAGTTTTAAGGAAGGCTCCATTTATTCCTATGCTTTCTAGTGTTTTTAATAGGAGTAGGTGTTGTATTTTGTCAAAGGCTTTTTCTACATCTATTGAGCTGATCATCTCATTTCTGCTAGTTTTGTTGTTGATATGTTGTTTGTTGATCAATTATGCTGATAGTTTTCCTAATATTGAACCAGCCTTGCCTTCCTGGAATAAATCCTACCTGGTCATAGTGTATTATTCTCATGATAAGTTGCTGCAATCTTTTTGCTAACGTTTTATTTAAAATTTTTGCATCCATATTCATTAGGAAAATTGGTCTATAATTTTCTTTCTCTGTTTTGACTCTTCCTGGTTTGGGCATTAGTACCATATTTGTTAAATAAAAAAAAATTGATAAGACTCCTTCACCTATTTTCCCAAATAGTCTATAAAGTATAGGAATTAATTGTTCTTTAAATGTTTGATAGAATTCACATGTAAAACCATCTGGCCCTGGAGATTTTTTCCTAGGGAGTTCATTGATGGTTTGCGTAATTTCTTTTTCTGAGATGGTGTTATTTAGGTATTTTACTTCCTGTTCTGTTAACGTGGGCAATTTATATTTTTGTAGATAGTCAACCATATCCCTAAGGTTGTCAAATTTATGGGTATACAATTGGGCAAAATAATTTCTAATTATTGTTTTAATTTCCTCTTCATTGGAGGTGAGTTCACCTTTTCATTTTTGATACTGGTCTTTCGATTTCTTCTTTCTCTTTTTTTTAAATCAAATTGACCAAAGGTTTATCAATTTTATTGTTTTTTTCATAAAAACAGCTCTTTGTTTTATTTATTATTTCAATTTTATAAATCTCTCATTTGATTTTCAGTATTTCTAATTGGGGATTTAATTGGGGATTTTCAATTTGTTCTTTTTCTAGCTTTTTCAGTTGCATGCCCAATTCATTGATCTCCTTTTTATTGATTTTATTCATATAAGCATTCAGAGATATAGAACTTCCCCTAAGAACTGCTTTTGCTGTACCCCATAAGTTTTGGTATGTTGTCTCATTATTGTCATTCTCCTACCTACAGGGTATATGTACCTGGTTTGGCATGGTGCTTAGCACCTGGTAGCAAATTGATATAGGCCTGGGGCTTAGCATCTAATAGTCAAAGGGTGTGGGCTTGCCTACAAGCAAGCCTCTCCTAATCAACCTTCCCTTAACTAGCTCCACCTGAGGACTATTGAATGGTCAGGGAAGATCTCTGATCACATTAACACCACATTCCCCTCTCCCCCATTTATGCCTTCATTTCTCCCTTCTCCCTTCCCCTCCTCAAAAGAATTTTGTTTTTGACCACTACCTTCCTCGATATTCCCTCCCTGTCAGCCCCACCCCTTATCTTGCCCTTTTTCCTTACTGCTTCTTCCCTCTCTTCTAGCTCTGCCCCCTTTTCTTTCCCCTTTCTGTTCCTACTGCTCGTAGGGCAAGTTTGATTTCTATACTTAACAGAGTATGTTATTCCCTCCTTGAACCAAATCTGATGAGAGTAGAGCTTGATCTCTGATCATTTGGAGTCTAAATAAATGTTATACTTCCTCTGCCTTCTACCTACAGAATTCCTTATACTTCATGATTCCGCCCCATTTGGGCATGGCCTTGGTCTTCTCCGAGATCATGAATTTTGCCTTACTGATATATCAGGAAGGTCTGGAATTCCCTTATTTCATTGAATGTCCATCTCCTTGCCTGAAAGACTATGCTCAAATTTGGATCAGTGGATTCTTTCAATGACTATTTTACCCTCTGATTCTAGAACCTCGGGGCACTTTGCCTTGATGATTTCTTGGAAGATACGGTCCAGGCTCTTTTTTTCATTATGGCTTTCCAGAAGACCAATGATTCTTAGATTATCTCTCCTGGATCTATTTTCCAGGCAGTTGTTTTTCCAATCAGATATTTTACATTTTCTTCTATTTTTTTTCATTCTTTAGGTTTTGTTTGACTGATTCTTGACACCTCATAGAATCATTAGCTTCTACTCGGCCAATTCTAATTTTTAACAAATTATTCTCTTCAGATAGCTTCTGCATCTGTCTTTCCATTTGGCCAATTTTACTTTTCAAGGATTCATTTTCTCCTATTGGGTTCTGTAATTTTTCTTTTACCTCTCTAATTTGGCTTTTAAAATCCTCCTTGAGCTCTTCCAGGAATGTTTTTTGGGATCAAGACCAGATCATATTCCCTTTTGAGGTTTCAGATGTGGGTATAGTGTCAGTGCTCCTCTTCTGAATTTGTATTTTGAGTTTCTCTGTCTCAAATATGATTCAATGGTCTTTTTTACTTTTCTAGTTGGCTTCTTCATGACGGTTGCCTTTTTCCTGGCTTTTTAAGTGGATTTCTGCTTCTGGGGCCCGGGGGCTCTTCTGTCCCAAGCTTCTTGTGTTGGGTGTTAGGGGCCTAGTTACTGGCATTGCATGCTGTGGCCTCTGGTTTTGTCAGCTAGAAGCTATATACTGCTGCAGCCCACCTGGTGCTGAGCTGGAGCTGGCTGGTGTGTGCCAAGGATTGAGGCTCAGTGAAGTCTTTCTGATTTCTGAGTTTCCCTGGGGTTACACTGAAGCTCACAGCATGAGGTGTAGGGGAGGGGTGGTCTGGCTGCTGGAAGTCTCCTCTTCCTCTATAGTGCTATAGTGCTATAGCATGTGCTATAGTATGGCTGGCCTCAGCCCTTGGTATGTTCTGGTGTCTGCTAATTTCCATGGCTATGGGAAGGCACATCTGGGGTCCTGGTGTTGGCGCTTCCTGGCTCCATCCCCCTGGGTCTCAGGAACTCCCACTGGTCTGCTAAGGCGGGGCTTGCTGGAATGCCTCCCTTCCTGCACCAGTCTCCTTCCATCACTGCAAGAGGGGCCCATCTCTCTATCTTCCTGAGCTAAAAGACTACCGAATCCCCACTTCTGGCTCCTCTATTCCAGGGTTTCTCCTAGGGCAATATTTCTCTGGGTTACTCAAGGTCAACAAGTGAGGGATGTTGATTTTAGAGTTTGCTCTGTCATCATGGCTTCCAGAAGTTCAATTATAACTCTTACAATTAAATCTTTGGGAAGGTTGTTTTCAATTACAAAATTTATAATACATATTATATATATAAATGTATATAAAATAATTTTTAATTGTAAAATCATCTGTAGCTATATACATTTCTAAAGAACCATTTTCTGCCCTATTCTTCTTTTTTTAGTCAACTTTTAGTTTAGTTAACTTTTTTAGTAAAATGTTCAATTTTATCTTTTAACATAAATGTAACATTTTTTTCCTTTGAAGTAACATATTTAAATTATTAAGTTTTTCAAAAATATCTGAAGAATAACAGTTTTGGAAGCCATAAGTCATTATGGAAAAAATTTAACAAAATCATATTTCTGCTCAGTCAAAAATATAGCAACTTCATCTTTCAGTTTCAATAATCTGTTTAAATTTTACCCTCTTCAGAGCCACCTTACCTCTGCCTGAAGTAATAAGCTTTTATAATCAAAGTCCCACTCTTTCCAAAGGTTTAAAAACAAACGACTGTTAAAGCCATGACTTTTAATAAAGTTAATAATTTTGATAGCATCATGAAGCACGTCTAACTCTAGTGACGTTTTTTTTGGCTACAAGTGCCTCCCAATGAATCATGCAATGAGTAAAAGTGGCCACCAGCTTTAACTTTTGCTACAAATCCAACGTTCTCACTCCAATACTGTCTATTAAGACTCCAATGCAATTTTTCCACTGTAAACCTTCATTTGTGAAAAATTCATTGACTTTAAGATGTATATTTTCCCCTCTTGTGTGCTGTTCCAAAGGGTGACAAAACAATAATTCCTCATGTATGAAACTTATCTTATATAAAATAACAACTGTGCCATGTTAGAAATATCAGTTTTTTCATCTAAGTGAATTGCAGATCTTGGGCTGCCCTTAAACCTGGTTATAACCTGCTAGAATCAGGCATTATTAGCTTTAGAAATTCTTTTGGAAACAGTATCATTTGATAACAATTTTACAAATTTCATCACCATACTTTTTTCCATGAACTTTTTCTGACATTTTAATAGCAACAGATAATACTAGATCTTATCCTATTGAATAAGGCTTTATAGTTTTTGTGGTTAAATAAGAAATTTCATAAGATGCAAGTAAATACCTTTCATTAACAGTAACAAATTTCTCAAAACATTGTTTTTCTTTGAAGATTTTAAAAGTTGTTCAAAATATTCCTTTGGTTTATTGCAGTATGCTGCATGCTTAGTATTAAGAGGTCATTTTAGTTTGGTTGGTTTCATGCTCTCCACAGCCAAAACTTCATTATAAATTAAGCAAAGAGATTTTTCCACATCATCATCATTATTAGAAGTAAATCTATATTGCAAAAATGACTCAAAATTTTTTCTTTTTCTTGTCAATTTATGTGTACTTACAGAGAAGACTCTGCCACATTGTTATCAGCATTTTTACCTCTTCTATCTAAATTTAGCCACTTATCCATAACTGAAACCTATTTTTGTCCTAAAATATAAATAAATATTGCTAATAATTTCTCAAATAAATACTGGCTTTAGTGTATGGTATTGCATTTGTGCTTAATGTAAAAAATTCATGTTCACACTGATACATTTGTCTTGCTGCAATTAAACAACTGTTTCTGTAAAAGAAGAAGATAACAACAGTTTTAAAAATCAAACATTCTAACACAATACAATCCAAAGATATACTAATTTGAAACTTACATGCTGAGGAATGATGGTAGAAAAATTCACTGGCATTGTGTGCGTGATGGCATGCACAATGCAAAGTGCACATGCTGTATGTTCAGAACCAACGCTGCAGTGAAGTTGCACAATGTAACATGGGCAAGTGCTGCCAGAAACACCTCAGATTTATTACTCGTTTTATTTTGAATTAAGTTTTCATCGTTGCAGGTTCAGAAATCTTTTACTGTTGCCAAGTTTTTTGAGATTCCCCACATTCAGCTATGTGGCCCCATGTGGGGTCACAACCCACAGTTTAAGAAGCCTTGAGACAGAGGAAAGTTAGAGTTCCTAATTAAGGAAGTTTAACACTTGTCATAATGGGGAGATCTAGGGTGTGGCTATCTCTATGTGTGACTGAGGTAGAATGAAATTTAAGGAGGCTGAGGAACTGGGAGGTAAGGGAGTTAGAGAGAACATCAATGTATGTGTGTTGAAGTCCTTTAGTAAAGGGGTGGGAGTTGGGGAGCAGAGGAAGTCAATGAACCAAGTATTGAACTTGAAAAAAGAGGAAAAATGACTTGGAAGATGTTATAGTACACCAGGGCTGTCCAAAATGTGGCCTGAGGGCCGCATGTGGCCAGGAGTAGGGTTTATGTGGCCATCCTACAAGCATAGAAATTTACATAAATGCTTTAGTAAATGAAGCCGAGCTACTGCAGAGCTCTCACTAAAATGGTCAATCAAAATATATTGTCTGTTGTTTCAATAAAAACCTAAGGTTGAACAGCCCTGTAGTACACCATGGTTTGGAGTAGGTGAAAATTTTAAAGTGAGTGAACATCAAAGAAGGAAGAGTTGTTAAGTGATAGAGGTGAAGGGAGAGATTTGAAGTCTTATTGGGTAGCAAAGAGTATTTCAGTTCCCTATCTAGGATCAGTATGTTGGTGAGGAATGAGATCATGCGTATCCAGTGATGGAGAGGATAGTTGGGGATATAGAGTGGTTGGGGAGAGTCACTTCTCAGGGAGAGCTAGGACATGAAAGTAGTGTGAGAGAAAGAGGTCCAGAATGAAGGGAATTGTGTTCATTATAATATAGGAATTCCAGATGGCAGAGTGAAAAGGGTGGGCAGGGTTGGAGTGGGACGTGGTAAGGTAGAACTAAGGTGAGGAAGCTAGGGATAAGACAGCAGAAGATAGTAGTTTGATAGTTTCATTTGATAGTTTTTTCTTATATAGCTGATAATTGATTATTACAGGGATTATTGTTGTCATTCAGTTGTTTTTTTTCAGTTGTGTCCAATTTTTCATGGCCCCATTTGGGGTTTTCTGGGCAGAGATGCTGGAGTGTTTCACCATTTCCTTCTCCAGCTCATTTTATAGATGAGGAAACCGAAATAAATGATGTTAAGTGACTGCCTGGGTCACACATCTAGTAAGTGTCTGAAGCTAGATTTGAACTCCAGAAGATAGTCTTCCTGACTTCAGAGCCAGCACCATATCCACTGCACCCCATTACAGGGATAGGGAGAGAACTAGGAAAAGTCATTGGGGTCATAGTTGTGTTTGTCTCGAAGAGGACCATGACCTCAGGGAAATGATGACATGACTTGCAGTCGACTTTGATCTGAGTGAGGGAGGCTGTGCAAAGTCACCAGCCTCACTTTCTCCTCCAGAGCCATCTGGGTCCAGGGGCCAGATATTCACCAGGACGACTGAAGATGTCCCGGGATGCATTGGGAGACCCTGACCCTTTTAGGCTAAGGTCTTTTGAGGTTCTCACTTTGAGTGCAGTAATGCCCATTCAGTGAATAGACCTCTTTAAGAAGTTAATCAAGGGATGGCCCCTTTAATCAAAACTCAAAAAACAAAATCAAACTGGGAGGGGAAGACCCTCAGGGTTCCTGGAAAGAGTTACTATTTGGTATTTACATTCACTCTGTGCTAGGAGTCCAGGGACCTATTGTCCAATCTTTGAGCTCCAGAGTGAATTGGGTTTAAAGTCTGGTTTTTGAGAAAGAATCTAGCCACTTTACTCAAAGTTAAGGAGGCAGCCTTTGGCCATCGAAATGGCTTTTAACTTCCTGGGTCATAGTGAATGGTAGATGAAGAGTAAAGCTTGGTCTCCCAGGAGTGTTTTAGAGGTCACTGGGCCAGATGTAGGCCTTGGCATCTGACCTGCTTGCTATAGCTATTCCTCCGATAGATAGAAGTGAAATAATATCATGGATTACGATCTCCCTATTTAGCAGAGGGGTCTGGCCAGCCCCAGTCTGGGTCTGGGTTCAACCCCTGGTTTGCTGGTAAAAGTTCTGGTATATTTGTTTAAAAAACAATAACAGTCATTACTTTCTATGTCTCAATAGTGCTCTTAAGTCTTTGGATAAAGCATTGATCTGAGAAACCCAGATGTGAGACATTCCTTTAACTAACTCTGGACAAATGTGTTTGTGTGTAGATTGTCATTGCCAAGTCACTACTGGCTCCATTCTCCGTGTTCAATCATACCATCAAGGAAGCGGGACTAATTCTTCAAGGTAAGACCATTCCAACAACAAAAAAAGAGAGATCATTTCAGAGAATTAATGAATGAAGAGTACTAGTGTTTCATTTGCCACTGTGGTCTTTTCAGAAGGTATTTCAGAACATTAGGAATTCTGTCGCCAAAATAAGGATAAGGGGACAGGTGACTCATCCAGGCACATTTATTAAAGAGGAGCCCGTACTTCATACCCTCTACTCTCTGCTCAGAACAAACTTACTTGGTAACATGGAGTAAATGAATGAATTAGCATTTATTAAGGGCTTGGTATGTGCAAAGTGCTAGGGATGCAAATAGAAAAGCAAGATATTCCCATCTTTCAGGAAGCTCACACTCTGACTGGGGAGACAATACGTACAGGATGTCTCATGGAAAGGCCCAGTGTTCCTTAAAAGTGTAGCGGCAAAGTAGATGGTAAAGCATCTTCTCTAGATGCATCAATTCCATTAATAAAACCTTATTTTTTCTGATGTTGAACCATTTGATGTTGCCAAAGACTTGGTGGTGAGAACTGTCTTTTGTAGGTCTTCTATAGCTGTGACTTCCAAGGAAGTAGAATTTATACCAACTACAGAGACAGCTGTCAGGGTTCTTCTCCCTAGCATTGCTTTCCTGGATGATTACTTCAGGGAGGTGGGAGGCAGAGATGGTGGTTGGGGGGAAGGATTGACTGTCCTCAGGCTTCTTGGGCTTACCTGCACATTGGAGTCAGTTGGTTGGCAGCTGGTGTTGGAGGTAGAGGGGATGATGGGCTCTTTCTCCAAAGGGGTTGCTCCCCTGGAAGATGGCTGCAGGGCAATACATTATTATCCCTACTCTGTCCATTGTGCCAGTAATATACTCCCCTCATGAATAAATGCATAATCCTTTCCTTTTCTCCTCATCTCTGCCTCCCAGAGTCCTTATCTTCCTCCAAGGCTCAGCTCAGGTACCACAAGAAATCTTCCTTGCTGCCAATCCCCACACCTGTGCCTGTTAACTCTCTTGCTTATCAAAATCTCTTGTATTTACTTATCTATGAACATATTAGGTCACTCCAAGGGAATAATACTATTTGGGGTTAAAGACTATTTAATTTTATTTTTGAATGAAATGAACATTTCATTTTCATGAATATTTTCATTTCATTTTCGTGTTGAATATACTGTATGTCCAGTGCATGTAATAAATGTTCATTGAATTAATAATAATAATAATAGCTAACATTGATATAGCACCTAGGAGATAGGTGCTATTATTATCCTCATTTTAGAAGAAACTGAGGCAAACAAGTTCAGTGACTGGAGCCAGATTTTAATTTAGCATCACATTGGCAGTCTTACTTGTATTAGTATTTACCAAAGTGTCATCTTTCAGTTTGTGTGGGAGACCTCAGGGAGCAGAATCTACTACCTAGGATCAGAAGCAATAATTGGAAATAAACAAAAGAACGTATATTCCAAAAAGAAAGAGTTGACAATTTCCAACAGACAAAAAAAAGTGTGTTTAGGCAGACAAAAGGAGGAGTAAAACGAGAAGGAAAAATTGGAAGATGACTACAAAATTTAGTCAGGAGTCCAAAGTAGCTCTTACTAAAGCAACCTGGAGGAAGGTAAGTATTGTTATGGAAACAACACAGTCTGTCAAATATTTGGTAGCAATAATCATGTCCCATCAAAGTCTTTTCTTCTCCAGGCTATAAACGTGCCTAGTTCCTTCATTTGATCTACATGACCTGGTTTTCAATTCTTGGAATTTCCTGCAACTTCTTTGAGTACCCTGGAATGAAATTTGTCCAAGCTCATGTCAAGTCCTAGATTGGCTGATCCATTAAGGATCTAAGGAAGTTGATGGGCTCAGGCAACTATCAAGGAGCACTGACTTCTATGGATCCCTATTAATCTTTAGTTCACCTTTGACTTTCCATACACCTATCTACATTTCCCTGCACTGGCTTATTAATCAGTTCTGTTCTGTTTACCTTTACCCAGCTTTGTTGACATAGTATTCTTCCTTTCTACCTGGATCTCCAATTCCCATGACTTATGTTTCAAACTCATTCTCTTGCCTCTCCTGGCTCTGTTCCTTTGGGAATCTTGCTCCTTTGGTTTTGGCTCGATTCCCTAATATGTAATTTCTGTATGTGAATCCTCATTCTTTGGAAGATTCCTAACAACATTGATACAGGCTTGCTAACCTCTACTAGCACCATGGCAGCTGTGCAAGCTGGTGGTCCAAAATGATATCTTTGATTGAAATAGCCAAGTGACTGGAACTCATTTAGAGCAATTACGTGCTCTTTACTATGCGCCCACTTCTCTCGGGCTTCAGTCCTCTCTTAACTTTTTTTTATTCTACTTTTCAATCTAAAGATTTTTTGAGGGGGAGGAGTGGAAAAGAAGGAAATATGCTTGCCTTCCTGCACCCTCTCTTAACATTGCAACATCAGTCCCTCATAGTGGAGCTTATCTTTTTCTTGTCCTTTTTCTTGACTTAAATATATTTGTGCGTGTATCTGTACAATATACCTATTGATCTTCTGTAAAGGCCATGTCAGTCAACCATTCTGTTGTTCCACTCACCATCTTTGTGCTCTCCCAGACACCTCTCAGGGTAAAACTCTTCCCTGGCCACCATTGCCCTGTATATGTTGTCTCCTTGCCCCCTTCTTCCCCCCCCCCCCATTAGAAGGTAAGTCCCTTGAGGGCAAGGACTGTCTTATACATTTGTTTTTGTCTGGGCCTAGCACACAGTAAATGCTTAATAAATGCTTTTTCATTTATTCATTCACCCTGGAATAGAGTCCTCTGAATGTAACAGAGAAATACAGTTAAGTAAAACCAAGTGCTATAGTGACTGTGTCCCTTTGTCCGGTGCTGGACAAAGCTTTAAAATCCCTTTTGGTTCTCTTTAACATTTTTTCACAAGCCGCACCACATTCTGAACTTTAAGCTTCTGGACCCAATTCTTTGCCCTCACAATATTTGTCCTTGGTTAACTATTCCTGCTTCTATTTTTTGTACATATCATTTTAAAATTTGATTTTATCAGATTGCTCCCTGTGAACGCTAACAACAACAGCAATGATAATGATAATGCAATGGTGTTTTGTAGTGCCTTTATGATTTGCAAAGCACTATATATATATCCATATATACATATGATCTCATTTGATCAGAGAGGCAGCACAGTAGGCTGAAGTGCTGGACTTGGAGTCAGAACACCTGGGTTCAAATCCTGCCTCAGGCACTTACTGGCTCTATGATCATAGGCAAGCTAATTAACCTATCTGAGCCTCAGTTTCCTCATTTGTAAAATAAAGGAGTTGCATTAGATAACCTCTGAGGTCTCTCTCAGCTCGAAAACTTCCATCCTATGATTTATATTTTTTATATGGAACTTTTATTTACCTCTTCTTTTTATTCTTAGTAGGATCATTTGTAATTTTGTCATCAGATTTTTTTTCCTCATTCTTTTTGAGTCATCTTCCCTTTCAGAACTTCTGGCCAGTGAATCAAGTCTATCTTTTCAATGAACTTTTTGAAATCTGCTTTTTTATAGTTGTAGCATCCTTTTGGGCACTGTTTTCTGAACTTCTACGTCAATGAACTGAGTCCTTAGAAAGTAATTACTGCTGCTTCTTCAGAGTTCTAGTCATAACCCTGAGGGGTTGGAGGGGATAGAGCCCCATCAGTATGCTGTAAGCCAGTTAATATCGCCTTAATATCAATTAACTAATTAACATAATCTAGCTCTTACAAAGGAATATTAACTGAGAAAGTATCAAAAAGACTGATGTATAAAATCTCCCTTCTATATACCCACTTGGTCCCTAGGTCACTATAAAACATTTCCCATCCCAACTCAGGGGTGAGGTACAACAATTTCTGGCCTTGGAAGTCCTTCTCTCCCTTTGTGAATCCTGTACCAAGTTCACTTCTAAGTCTGGTATAGCTCATGAATGAATCAATCTCTCCCTCACCCATCCAGGCTGAGTCAAGCAGGTTGCTTCTCAATAATGCTGTACTGTGTCTCCACACCAGACTTATCTAATGCTTCCACCAATGCCTGTTGTTTGAAGGACTTTAGATAGCTTTGACAAATCTCCTAGTCTCCTTGGAGGCTATCCTAGATGGGCCTGCCTATCTCATTGTTTGCTTGGATGCTCTGATCTCAGGATACAATTTCCCCTAAGATCAAGAAAGAAGAAACACATAATCAGAGAAGTGTGGTCAGGAACACGTGGTGATTGGATGAGAAGACAAGGTAGCCAAAGCTCTTGCCTCACTCTTCTTACTCACTCAAAAGCTCCTAGGGAAGAAAGCAAGTGATTAGAGCCCTGAATTTTTTTGTATGAACCCTTAGTTTTGGCTTTTTGCAACCATGCAGTAAGCTGATAGGAAATACGAGGGGATATGATGGGAAAAATGATACCTATGCCTGCTTGTGGGAGAAGGGCCAGTCCATTATACATGCTGAGATAACAGGCTTACCAAGACTCTACATCAGAGATCATGCAGGGGATATTCTGCCTGTTGTAAAGAGTGGGTCCTCGTTAGCCAGCATTCCCTTCCTTAACTATCATCAACCCTTAAATGACATGGTCATCTTCCAAGGTTCCCATTGTTTCCATTTCATCAATCAGCATCAGGTCTAGAGATTACAGTTCAATTCAGTTCCATTCAACAAGCATTTATTAAGTGCCCATTATGTACAGGGTGTGCCAACAGCTTAGGTTTGAGCTTTAATAGCCTAACACTACACTAATACTTTGGGGACAGCCTGCGCAAAGACAAAATTAATTGTTTCCACTCATTGCTTCCTGTGCCTTTTGATTTTCTAATTCTTAAAACTATCAACTCATTATTATTTTATTAACATAAGTTCCCAGAGATAAAATTTTTTCCTCTGAGGATTGTTTTAGTTAAATCTCAAATTTTTTGATATACAGGCTCATCACCATTCTCTATCATATAGTTTTTAAATTGCTTTCATGATTTGTTCTTTAACCCACTCATAACAAGTGTGGTGTATATTTTGCTTGCGTACATTCTCTATATTAATTTTTCATTACATCATAGTCTGTATATAGTTAGAATTTCTGCTTTTGTTAAACATTTACTTTTAATTTCTCTGTGTCTTAGAACATGGTCTATTTTTGTAGAAGTATCATGTTCAGCGAGTAGTTTACAGTCTTCCCTCATTCCCTCCCCTGCAACCTTTTATTTTTAGTAACTTTCTTTTTCTGTGCCTTTTTCTAAGAAACATTCCTTTGCTTTGTTCTCTCCATTCTTTCTCTTCCAGAGATTTTGTTTCCTGCTTCCCAGGCTATACTCATTATCGTCCTTCCTTATTCTTTTGTTTCCTATGGGGTTGGAGTTTCTGACCCAGTTTGAGGTCCCTCTTCTGTTCAGTTTCTATGATACTGCCATTGTAGAGTTTTTGCTACCTCTCTTTATTCTTCTGTGCCTCCCTCTTAGAAATATCAATTGATGAAGGAAGTAATGTCAGACAGAAGCAGTTGGGTGGTACATGTTACCTTTTACCCTAAATCTCATGGTCCAGCTTTCCACCTGCCCTCACTATGATCATGGTCCATCCTAAAGACCATGCTTCATCACCTCTGACTCTACATTCTAACCCAAATCACTCTGAGTGCTAGCTGACCCTAGGAACTCACACATCCTTTCTTTTGGGCATAATGCTGCCCACTGAGGAACAAAACTCTCTCAGAAAAAGCAGGCTCCCCATGCACAAACTTCCCTGTAGGAGTCTCTTTTGCTTTCCTCCACGTTATAATATTTGCTAATTGTACTTCAGTTTCTCTTTGAAGTTTTTATTCATTCTTCCTCCTGTTTCCCTTAGACTGAAGTCACCCTCAGTCCTTCACCCACCACAGAGTCATTCCTCCTCCCCCTTGGGAATGCTGTGCAATAACACCTTCTGCCACCTCCATCCACCTCTTCCACAACCCATCTTTCTAAGACTTTAATAATCTGTCCACTAACTCAATCATGGACTTGGTAGGTAGGAGTGCATCACTGTCCTATCTCTCCCTATTTGTACAACCTTCTCTTCTGCTGTTCCCTCCCACAAAAGACAGTAGTTTGCTTACCTGTGGGAGGGTTAGGGGAATAAGCTGGTGAGGGTCACTTGAGCTCCTTTGATTCTCTTAAGTGTTTAAGTTCCACTGAAACCTTAAGCCCTTAGGTCCTTTGTATCCTTTGGACTTTCTTTATTCTTTTATCTCAAAATTAAACTTTTTTTTTAAACTATAGCCCATAAACAAGCCTAATTGATTTTTGTATTTGGTCTCTTTTTGATAATTATATTTGTTTTGTAGTCTTTTGTCTAAGTGTACGTTTGCAAGTCAAATTGTCTACTCAGCTCTGTTTTCTTATTGTCTCAATTGCCTGGGGTTTTTTTTTTTGTTGAATGTTTATCTTTTTTATATTAATAACTAGGCTCAGTTTTGAAAGGATATGTAATTTTGAGTGACAGCTTTAGCTCCATTGTTTCTTTGGAATATATTATCAATTATCAATTCCCTTCTCTGATTTTGTGTAACTATTGAATAATCCTATGATATTCTAATTGCCTTGCTTTCATAATAGCAGATCTTTCTTATCAGTGCTTCCAGAATTTGTTTTTTCCTATTGAAATTGTTACAGTTTAAAATGCAGGCTTTTTTTTTTCCCTTTGTGGATTCTTTCAGTTGATACTTAGTTGTCTGTACTAGATACTAGATACTAGATACTAGTTGTCTGTAATCAGAAGTTCTAGAGAATTTTCTCATTAGATCATTTGCTTGGATTTATATAAAATTCATGAATCCTTTTAATGTTATATTTGTTCTGTTAAATTTTCCTACACTACAGCTTCTATGTCTTTAGAGAGGTTTTCCATTATGGATTCAATGTCTTCTATTCTGCTCATTACGCTTTTATATTTTATGTTAAGAGCTCTATTTTATGCACTGAGAGCTTTCATTTCTGACTTGTTTTGTTCCTGATTACTTCATGGATTTTATTTCTCTTTTGAACTTTCTGAAGTATTTTGTTGCTGCCCTGTGATATCTGGGAAGCCCACAAGAATCTGTCTTTTACTTTCCTCCACATTATAATATTAGCTAATTGTACTTTGGTTTCTCTTTTAAGTTTTTACTCATTCTTCCTCCTGTGCCTAGGATTCTCTCTGTTGGCATATGTTTGCATACTGGGCTTTTATTGAGGCCTTTTCTCTTTAAAAGGCAGGCTTGTTGCAGGTGTGGAGAGCCTTATCCTCTCTGGAACACTTGGGGGAACAGTGCTCACTCCAGCTCCTTTACTTTCTTCCTTCTTTCGGGCCTTGTGTAACTGACTGTCCAGCAGATTTTTAGCACCTGATGCCTTCTTCTCTCCTCTTCCTTCACGTGGCCCAGCAGAATCAGTGTGCTACCTCCTGTCCAATATGAGCAGAGGAGTGTTTGGGTAGTGTCAGTTTGGCCTACCTTTCAACCAGATCTTGGCCGCGGGTCATGGGAGGAGCACTGCTTTTATCTTGTGGACTTGGCTCTACATTACACTACATTTGCCTCATGATTTCTTTCTTCTGAGGTTGCGTAGTTGAAGAGACTTGTAGAAAGCAGCTAACCCACCATCTTGCTGGTTAAAATCTTCCTCTACCTTTTAAGAAATACAAGAATTCATCAGAGGCTCTGCTTTTTGGTGGACAGAGGCCAACAAATGTCTGGAATGCTGAAGTCATTCATCATCAATCTGTCTTGCCAGTGATTTCATTATTCATATCCTTCATCTGGCTGGAATGTTTGTAATATTCCCACAAGGAAATCTTTCTTTTGAACAAGGTTTGCCCTCCTATTACAAAACTCCCAAGTTTTATTCTACTAAGTCTCTATGATGCCTTGTTGTTCATTTGTTTTTCAGTCATGCAACCTCATTTGGCGTTTTCTTGGCAAAGATGGTTTGCCATTTCCTTCTCCAGCTCATTTTGTGAATGAGGAAACTGAGGCAAACAGCGTTAAGTGACTTGCCCAGAGTCACACAGCTAGTCACCTCAGGAAGATGAGTCTTCTTGACTCCAGTCCCAGCGCTCTATCGACTGTGCCACTTAGCTATCTCTCATCATCATAATAACTAACATTTATGTCATTCTATAAGGTCTAGTAAGACCTTCCTCGAGTTAAAATCTCAGGTTCACTTTGCTTTTGGAATTGGCAGTGAGAATAATTCAGACATCCATATTATTCATATTTCCCTCATTCTTCACAGGCGTATGAATCTTTGAAGCATCGGTATTTAAGAGTAGCTGGTTATCTACCCTGGTTACCCTATGTCTCATTTCGTGTGATGGTTGTTCCCATTCATTTTGGACCATTGCATTAGTGGCATTCATGGTGGAGTTTCAGACCTCTTCAAGCCTGGGTCTTGTGACATGAACTCAGAGCCCTGAGAAATGTCTGTTCCGTTCGAGATTAAAACATTCCTCAGCCTGCTCCCGGACCTTGCAGCCGAAGAGGCAGCAGTCTAGGTGGGGGGCCAGTATCACTTGAAACACCTCCGGTTAAGAAAGGCTACAATGTCTGACTAGGAGATTGTTTAAGTTAAAAAGGGAGGAACGGGGATCTTTGACGTTGTGAACAATATTCAGATATATGGGGCCATTTGTCAGCTTGCACAAGGCCTCCCATTGAGGTATCTAGGATGAAAATGTATCTCAGACTGAATGGCAGGCTCACCTATAAAGATGCAGAAGATATACATCTGGGCAGTTAGGTGGCCCAGGGGGTAGAATGCCAGGCCTAGAGTCAGGAAGACCTGAGTTCAAATCCAGTCTCAGACATATAGTATCTGTGTGACCCTGGACAAGTCACTTAACCTCTATTTGGCCTTAGTTTCCCCATCTGTAAAAAGCAGTAGTTCCCAGGATTGTTGTGAAGATCAAGTCAAATAAAACTTGTAAAGCACTTAGTACAGCACCTGGCACATAAGTGCTAGCTAAATCTAATCATTATATCTGTCCTGGACTACAAAGGATGATATTCTCATTAAGCTCCAGAGCATGAGTCACAGGTCTTTGATAGGGGAGATTTTCTCCTGTGAGTTTCAGTAGAGGCCGGGTGGCACAGTGGATAGAGATCCAGGCTCAGAATCAGAAGACTCAGGTTTAAATTAAGTCTTGCCTCTGCCCCACACTGACTGAATGACTCCAGGCAAGTCTCTTAATGTCTCTCAGTACTCTCGGGCAGTTTTCTCTAAGTTGTAGATGGGCACTGGCAGAGAGAATTTCCTTTCCCAGAGTTCCCTACGCCAGTGAAATCACCAGTCTAAACTGAAGCAAAGAGGTTTAGTAGGTTCATTGGTTTTGTGAGCTAGTTAGACTGTTTGAGCTGTATTCCAATGGAAACATTTTGCAATGTAAAAGTCTAACACATTCCATGGGGTTGTTTGGGAAGGATTTTCTATCCTGACAGAAGCAGAGGTCATCATCTTCCCATTCCTTCCCTTTTGGAAATGTTTTTCCTCCATCATAGAATCTGGGAACAATTATTTATTTTGGTAGGGACTCCTGGGTGCAGGAAAATTTGGGCAAAGTCACTGTTGCTCTTTGCTCTTTTAGCCTTTGACTCTTGGTGTTTAAGATCAGATCATTGGTAAATATTTCCTTTATAACTGCAAATATTGTTTTCTGACAGAGAATAGGAGAGTCTAAGGACAGATTAACAAAAGCAAACCAAAGATCCTTTGTTACATATTCTCCAAGGGCATGCAATCAGAAAGTTGAACTTTTATTTTTTTAGTGCACAGCCTAGCTTTTGAGACTTTGGGGAAAGGTTAGGCTTCAATTAAATAACAAATGGGAAAGAATCAAAGGTTCTTAGGGGCTGCGAATAGAGTCCATCATGGGAAGAAGGCAGATTCTGCCTGGATAGCTCCTCCTCCTCCTCCTTCTTATCCTCTTTCTTCCCTTCATCAATCTATTACACTGTAAATGGAAAGAATAAAAAATACAATGACCACCATGTAATTAAAGTACTATATGTACATCAGCTATCATTAATATTAATAATAAATAATTAATTTATTACTTATAAACATTGATTTATTATTTCTAAAGAATTTATTAAGTTATATTAATGATATTGTTGATAATAGTCATTATCATTAATCATAATAATAGCTAATGTACTTATAGTATTTCAAGGTTTGCAAAATGCTTTACAGACACTATCTCATCTGATTCTACAACAGCCCTGGGAGGTAGGTGCCATTATTATCCCTGTTTTTACAGATGAAGAAACTGAGGCTGAAAGAGATTGAGTGATATACCCAGGTTTACACAGCTGGCAAGTGCCTGAAGTAGGATTTGGTCTTCCTGTCTCCTAACTCTGACACTCTATCCACTATGCAAACTTGCTACCTATGATCTGGATTCATGCTAAATATACATCTTAGCGCAGGGGTGGGGAACCTGAGGCCTCAAGGCCACATGTGGCCCTCAAGGTCCTCAGGTGAGGCCCTTTGACTGAATCCAAATTTCACAGAACAATTCCTCTTAATAAAAGGACCTACCTCGTTGTTCTGTCTGCCTACCTAATGTATTATTTAAGCAAGTAGCAGTAACATCAAAGGGTTAGACAACATGGCAAACCCTCACCACATACAATTCCCCTAAATAGGTTGGTATGGTACAATGGAAAGAAGACTGGCCCTGGAGTCAGAGGACCTGAGTTCAAATCCTGCCTGACACTTAAAACCTGTGTGCTGTTGCACAAGGCACTAAGTTCACTTGGCTCTAATTTCCTTTCTATAAAATTAGGGGATTGAACTAGATAGTTTCTTAGGTGCCTTCCAGTTCTAGATTTATGAGCTTAACTTATATTATGGCTTGTGTTTATAACTCTTTGCTTCTCTATATATGGGGGGAAACTTCTTTTCAAATGTGAAAATGTCTTTAGAAATTTATTTATAATTTGAAGGTAAGGGAGAAGGAAGTAAGGCCCAAAGGCATGTTAATTAACAGGCATCATAGGGGATGAAGTACAGAGTGAGGAAGAAACCTAAAAGGGGATCATTTAAGGTGAAATAAAACAGATTGAAAGGCTGTAGTGAATGATAATTAGAATATTCTAATTTAAAGAATAAGAGAGAAGATGAGGCATCTAAAAGTAACTAACCAGGGACTTTGTGATCAAGAGAGAGAGACCATGATCAAAGCCCTTGCCAGCAATGCTGATGTCCAGGGCTAGCAATACAAAATGTGCCCTCACATCAAAGTTTGAAGACAAATTCATTTGGGAAAGGGGGACCCTGTGGGCAGAGACCCTAGGACACTTTGAGGCCCAGAAAGCTATTGACTATTGACAGTTGGGAAAGTCTCTGGGACATTGGAGGGAGAGAGGTAGGCCTGAGAGAAACTTTCTTGATGTTCTATGGAGGAGAGGGAATGGTGGGGGTGGGAGGTGGAGGACAACAAACAGGGAGAAGAGAGTGTGCCATCTGTGAGCTTCCCGTATTAAGTAATTATTTTTGCTACTGTTTCTGCAGATGCTGAAGGAGATTAAATGCTTTCAAGACTCTCTATTTTGGTTTTCTTACAGACTTCTAAGAACTGAAGTAAGCAGAACCAGGAAAACAATATGCATTACAATGTCTATTACGTTGTAAATGGAAAAAGCAAAAAATAGAGTGAACACTGTAATTATCATGACCAAGCTTGGCCCTGGAAAAGAGTTTATAAAATGCTCCTCCATCCTTTCTTTGCAGAGGAGGGAAACTATGCATGTGGAATATCATATTTACTATCAAATTGCTAGTTGGATTTGCCAAATTACTTTTATTCTTTTTATTTATTATTTGTTATAAGGGAGGCTCATTAGTTAAGGAAGGGTAGAGGGAAATATCTGGAATTGAAGGTGTTGTAAAAATAACATATAGCAATATGTAATATTCTTAAACTATGTATTTGTTTCTGAGGCAGAGTCCCAGTCACCCCACCCTGGTTATGACTCTGCCTAGGACAGTATCACTGTTCTAGATTGAACTAAGTGGTAAGACCTGAGGATACCAGGCAGAACTTACCTTGGTTCCTCAGTAATCAGAGAGCTTATCAAGAGAGTTCTAGTGGGGTTGCAGACAGAAACACTTGAACTGATTTTTAAAAGGAGGCAGAAATGTCAAAATTTAACAGGGATAAATGTAAACTCTTACATTTAGATTCAAGAATTAGTTTCCCACATTTCTTAGACAGAATAGCTTTATCCTCTGTATTCCTTTATCCTTTTACTACAGATCCTTCACTGACATGCCCCATGCAGTCCCCTCATTCACAATAAAAAGACTTAAATAATGAAGAAGCTATAATTAATCATTGACTTATATGAAAGATTAAAGATCTTAAATCAGGACTTGGAAACAATTTAAAGAAACGAAGAGATCACATAACAATTGCCTGCCACCAAAAAAGGGAGAGGGGTAGAGGGAGTTAAATTTTCTCTCTCATTTTACTGATCTCAAAGGATTAACAATAGCTAGCAGCTCCAATTCATTTCAGCCACCCCTATCAGGATTGTTTTTCTAAAGAACAGAGGTCTTGGCTGCAGGGATCAAGGTCATAATGCTCAAACTCGAGACTCTGAGCTTACACTGCAAAAAAGGGTGCTACTCTCTTTCTCCAATCACCATCACTAAAGTCTTACTCACTCTACTCCAACTCTGACCTAATTTTAGACTCCACCACTTTGCCACCTGTGTGTCTGTGCAACAGACTCATGAGAGAAATTTTCTCTTGAATAATAGGGAGGAAACAACACTGTTCAATGACTACAATTCCCATGATTCACAGACTGGGTTAGGTTTCAAACCCTCTGGGGTTTCCTACTGGGGAAATATGAATACATGGTTACACAACTCTACTTTGCTATGGTCAGAACATATCAGGAGTATTTTATTCAGTTCTGAAAATCTTGTCTTAGGAAAACAGTTCCAAGCTGGGATTATTAGGGATCTTAAAATTATGCCATACAAGCATTGGCAATATTTAACCTGGAGAAGTGGGGGGAGATGATAGCTGTCTTGAAGAATTTGAAGGGTTGGCATGTGGAAGAGGTTTTAGCATTTTTTCCTTGGTTTTAGAGGATGAACTAGGAACAATGGTAATAGAAGTGGCAGAGAGGCAGATTTTGGCTAAATGAAAGTAGAAGCTTCCTAACAATTTGAGCTATCCAAAAGTGGGATGGGATGCATTCACTAGAGAGTTTCAGAGGAAGAACAGATAAGTGCTTTCTTAAGTATAAGATAACTACTTATACTTACCAGATAACAGTTGGGTTATCTGGTTTAGGGATATCATTGAGGGGATTCTTAATCCTCTCTGATCTCTGAGGTCCCTTCCAACTCCGGGATTCTTTTAGAGGATCCCGGATAGATTGGATAGACCTCAGTAGATTGGGACCTGCCTATAGCTTCAGAGCCTTGCTTTGTAGCTCTCCAAACCATTTGTTACCACGATGTCTCCCTCTCTCCCACACCTCCATCTCTAAAGTTTGCCAGGGAAGCAAAGTCATCTGGGAGGAAATGACTAACATAACTATCAGAAGTGTGCCTTTCATTCTGCTCAAGGGCTTTGCCTTATCTTGGAATTGTTTTCCTAAGACTAGAAGTCCACAGGTACCTTGCCCAAACCACTCCTCCTCCTACCTGGATTGATCTCAAGGCTTAAGGTAAGTAAAAAGTGATTTATTTTTACTTAGAACAACTGGGTTATCTACTATAGGGAAAGGAGAGATGAGATACATTTTCATTCTTGTTCTTAGCCTAACTTGCTGTGGAACCTTGGTGAAGTCACTAGGCCTCTCTTCAAAAGAAGGAAAGTGGATTAGATGTTCTTCTGAAGGTCCTTCCAAATTTAAAACTCAGTGCTCTGTCTTTCTAATTTATGTCTCCCATACCAGTTTGTATCCTGAGGTCTCCAGGCAGTACTAAGACAGTTCCATGATATTATCAATGTGATCTCTTGCACTGAAATAATTAAACAATAAGCATTTATTAGGCACCTACTATATGCCAGTCACTGTCCTAGGTATTAGGGATACCAAAACAAAAAGAAATAGTTCCTTCTATCATGTTTTTACATTTTACTGAGCTTAAAAAATATTTTTTTTGGCACCTTAGCCAGCTGATTGAAGATACTCAAGGCAGCCAGAAGAAAGGTATTATAGAACAATAAAAGAGAAAGGCCTCAATTCTGGGGGTACAAAGAAGAGAAACCCCTGATCCCTTGGGTAGAGATAATGGAAATTTACCAGTATAGCAATAGTGGGGAACTTCTTGTCTGGACCTACCTTTAGCCCCATTTCAAATTCCTCGTAACAACCATGTTGCCTCAGAGTAGATATAAAGTCTGGGATGCCCTGCCCCCTAATTGTAAGTGTTCCTCAAAGGTCTGTCATTTGCTCCCCTCTCTCTACCTCCTCTATCTTTGTAAAAGTCAGCAGCTCATCAAAGGCAGCGAGGTGGCACAGTGAATACAGCCTGAGCATGAAGTCACCTGACTTCAAATCCAGCCTCAGATCCTTGCAGTGTGGCCCTGGGTACATTGCTTAACCTCTGCCTTAGTTTCCTCAACTGTAAAATGGAGATGATAATAATAGCATATGCCTTCTAGGGTGGTTGTAAGGATCAAATGAGATAAAAGAAGGGAAAGAAAAGGGAATATGTATTTACAAAGCACCTACTATATGCCAGGTGGGACAGCCAGGTGGCTCAGTGGATAGAATGTCAGACCGAGAGTCAGGAAGACTCAGACACTAGCTGTATGACTCTGGGCAAATCACTTCACCCTGTTTGCCTCAGTTTCCAAATTTAGAAAATGAGCTGAAGAAGGAAATGGCAAACCACTCTAATATCTCTGCTGAGAAAACCCCGAATAGGGTCACAAAGAATCAGACCACAGAAAACAACTAAACCCCAACTACAACAATATGTCAGACACTGTGCTAAACGCTTTACAAATAGGATCTCGTGGTTGTAGAGGGCAACACCGTCCTCCCAAGTCCCTGGCAACCTCAGTGTCATTCTGGACTTCTCACTATCTCTCCTTCCTCCCTTCCCTAAGTCTAATCTGTTGCCAAGGTCTGTCAATGTCACCTTTGCAACATCTCTCAAACATGCTCCCTTTTCTCCTCTGACACTGGTCACCATGTCTCTCCCTTGCTTTGAAAAACACCAGTCCTTAAAGGCCTTCACAATGGGTCTCCAAACTGCCTTCTCAGGCTTATTACACAGAGCCTTACTCCCCTTTACATATTCTGTGATCCAACCACTCTGGCCTACTCTTTGTTAGCATCCCTAGAATCCCTTCAAAACTCAAGTGGGACCTTCTATGTGAGGCCTTTCCTTATCTTTCCAACTTTTAGTTGACTTCATATGTTTTAAAACTTTATTTGTCTGAGTTCCTCTTATTTGATCCATAGCAGATAATTTCCTTGAAGGCTGGGTTGTTTCCTTTTTGTCTATGTATCCCCCATGTTTCACAAGCTTCTCTGGGGTAGCATGGTGTAGTGAATAGAGAGCCATCCTTAAAATCAAGAAAACCTGGGTTCAAGTTCCCTTCTAATATGTACTAGCTGTGGCCAAGTCACTCAGTCTTTCAGTGGCCCAAGCAGCCCTGTAAGACCAATTTGCCAAGAAGCTCATCATCTGAATTGGTCAAAGAAGTTCTTCACTTAGAGCTCCATACACATAATCATAGGTTCAGTCCCATACCCAGTGCCCAGTATAGTACCTGGCACATAAAAAGTCCTTAATAAATACGTGCTGATTGATTAATAGTAAAATTTAGTATCCAGGTTGCCAGTTGGAAAAAAAAGCAATTTCCCTTTTGCCTGTGATTTCTCCACTTCAGTCTTTGTGGCCAGAGGCAGCCTGGATCATAGGGAAAGACAGATCAGCCCATCCAGGGGAATAACAGAGTGTGGGAATAAGCCTGCAATCCCTTTCATCCTAGAGCTGAGGAGTTACACCCCAAGCCTGCGAGCCAGGAGGCCTTAATCAAAACACTCCATGAAACGGTACCTGAAAAGCTTCCAGGAGAAGGGGAAGGGAATAAAAGGTGAAGCAAACATTTGATTCATCATCTCCACAGGCCATTCTCATTGCAGGCTCCCAGGGATTAGGAGGCTGAGAGCGGCCCCAGCCACTGGAGGCCTTAAACCCGACTCGGAGTCTTTGTTCCACAGAGTTGGGAAAGATAATAAAACGGCAGGAGAGGCGGTGCGATCAGTGAGGGATTTCACGGGCTACCATTTGAAACACTTTAAGGAGCCCTTCTATGCAATTGTAGCTGTAAAATAGAAAGCGGAACTGTTCTCCATTAAAAAAAATACATGAATCCTCTCAGCATCTTCAGGAGGTTGCTCACAAGAGGCCATTAACATAGTAATGCCATCCTGTTTGCATGTCCTTTGTTGCCCTAAGCCACTACTTGGTGTTGCCTCGGCTTTTCTGTCTCTCATGGTGGGACTTTGGAAACTTTGGAGAAAAAGGAGGGCAAACACATTGCCCCAAACCTCCAGCAGTTTAGCTTCTAAGAAGGGGGTCCAACCTCCCCAGAGCACCAGCAGGAGACCTTGATGCTTTTGTGAAACAGAACTGGAAAAAGGAGCCACTTAATTTCTTTACTCTCTGGAGCTTGAGGTGAAAACCTCAGCATCCATGGCGTAGAGAAAACATGAAAGTTTAGCTAACCAAGGATATAAGGAAACTGAAATGAAGGATGCAGGGCCTGTCACTAGTAGGAAAGAACAGGTGTTTTGTTGAAAAATATTTCTCAGGCCCACCCAAGCAACCTGAAGGGAAGGGCCTCCATATGTGTTCTCTCTCTACTCTCTTCTGATCTAGTGCACTCATGGTCATTAGCAAGTCCAACACTGTTCATGGTCCCTGCCAGCACCGCCAACACCCCACCTAGGATCAGAGAATCCAGCTGGGATCTTTTGGCCTGTTGTGTTACGGCCAAGAATAAAGATTCCATAATTGGAACCAGCATGCCTCTTCTGCTGATGTTGCAGGAGACCAGGGACTGGGCTCTCCCAGTTCCTGTGGGGCTCATGGGAGAAAATGTTTGTCTGACGAAGGAAAGTAAAGAGATAGAAAATGAAGGAAACTTTAAAAGAGTTAGGGAAAATGGGTTGATTTAGAGGAAGGCTCTTTGTTGGTTTAGGGTTAATAACAGAAATGATTAAAAGTTTTAGACAACAAAAACCAAATTGGTTGTCAAGGGCAGAGTAAAATCATTTCTACTTTTCAGGAGAAGAATTAGTTGGTATGTGGTAGGGATATTGATTTTGGTCAAGACCTTCTCTGTCTTCATTGAAATAGATCCAGGTAACATCCCTGAGAGCAATGATTGATTTATTTTTGTGTTCCCGGTACCTAATGACATGCTGCACACACAGTTTGCTGAAGTCATTGAACCAATTCATACTTTGGGCCCCACCAGTTTGCGTTTGGTGATACAAGGCTAAGGCTGGCTTGGGCAGGGTAAGGATATCTCCAGATTGCATGGAGAGTATATGTTGGAGAAGATGGTGCAGAGTCCATTAATATTGATATTTTGCTAGCTACTAAATCCAAGAATTCAAAAGAGTCCTGAAAACAAAGGGACAGAAATTTTTATAGAGTTGGGAATTGCCGCGTCTCATTTTTTTGTTGTTGTTGTTGTCTTTTGAAGCAACTTTCTGTTTGATCTTGAGTGTGGGAGTGAAGGGTCTACCTCACCCCAAACACAGAAGACCTGGATTCCTTAATTCAACTAATGAATCAATTGATCCATCACTCTACCCAATTACATAATTACCACCTGATATTTTTGTTTGGTGAAAGCACCAAATTAGATTGATTTACACAATCAATAAAATGTATAATCTATCTGTGAACAAGTCTTAGGTACCTCTGCTGAATCAGTCAGTCAAAGGCACACATAAACTAAGGTAAGAACAATAGAGTTAATCCATTTGAGAAGTAGGTAAGTGCTTCCAGACATTAGATAAAATCACATGATGATTGAAAGTTGAAAGAATTAGCCACATCTCTGGGCTTCAGTATATAAGAGAAGGCAATTCTAGCAAAAGTATTCAAACAACTACGTTGGGAGTCAAATCAAACTTGGGAGGCAAACTTCAGATGTTTGGGGAAGATAGACCCCTTGCTTCCATACAAGAGGTCAGCAAGGGAGGTGGGGAGCAACTCCAAAGTGAGTGTTAACCTCCTATCCATGCCTCACACTGGAAAGATTGGGTCAGCAATAAACAATGCATCTTTTTGGGAACTGGGAGAGGACAAATTAGTCTGGTAGAGAGAAGTACAGCTTTAGGATTAGACCCAAGTACCCCAAGTGTTGGGGACCTATACATACTTCAAGGCAACTTCATGAGGACCACACAAACAGAGAAATGGATTTCTATAGGATCAAGACCTGTTTGTTACCCCTTCGCATGTGCTCACTAAACTTGAGCCCATTTTTCCCTGGACTCTGTGTGTACTTATGGGAGAGATTACCCCAGGCTTTTGTGGGAGCTATAAATACTAATTGATATTAATTGGCTAATTGAGATATCAACTGGTTAAATGATATTGGAAAACACAGATAGAGAATCATGAACAATAGTATTAGGAATGCCCCACCACCTCCTTTAACTCAGGCCTGAAGAGTTGTCCTTGTAGTCCTGAGAGCAGAAATAGTCAATTTTTTCCTTGGAACCCAGCCTACTAGAATGAGTTTGAGTTGGGGAAACAGCCAAGAGAGGGAGCTATATGTAACGTATCTCAGAAGCATTGTGGGGTAATAGAGCCCTGGATTTGGAGTGATGAGAGACATAGGTCCAAATCCTGCCTTTACTTAACATCTGTGTAATCATGGACAGGTCACTTAACCTCTCTAAGGACTCAGTCAGTTACCTATTATGTGCCAGGCACATAATAAGTGTTGGGGATGTAAAGAAAGACAGAAAACAGTCCCTGCCCTCAAGGAGCTCATAGTCTAATGAGAGAGACAACATGCAAACAATTTAGCATAAAAAAGATATGTAGAGGATGGGCTGAGAGCAGTCTAAGGAGGAAGGCACTAATATTAAGAATGACTAGGAAAGTCTTCCTGTTGAAAATGGGATATTTGTTTTTGTCGTTTGTTTTTGCTGAGACTTGAAGGAAGCCAGGAGGTGGATATAAAAAGGCAGACAGTGAAAATGATCAGAAGCTGGAGTGTCATGTGCAAGAATAGCAAGGAAGCCAATGTCATGAGATTGCAGACTCAGTTTAGTCATCTGTAAAATGAAGATAATAATATCCTGTTGTACTTGCCCACAGGGTTGTTATGTGATAATGTATGTAAAACACTTTGCAAACCTTGAGGTAAATATGAATGTCCACTATTATTATGTAAAAGCTATCCACAGCAAAAATCAGACTTTCTTTTGACAAACTTGAGTTTGATTCTTCCATGCCTTTCTCTTGGTTTCTTGGCCAACATGAGAAAAATAGGATGTTTGTTTTTTAGTCCTTTTCCCCAAAGCCACCATCATTTGACTTTATCTAAATTCGACTTGAGTCAATAGAAGATCTAAGCTTTTTCCACCTAATGGGCTTAATGAACTATGAGATATGTATCAAAAGATTCGTCATCTAGTTCCTACAAGACTAATGTCTGCCTTGTAAATTTCACCACACAACTAACACAGATTGCTATTCTAGTGAGTAGCCCAGGCAGAGAGCCCTCCAGGGCTCAATGGAGTAAGGAGAGTTGACTCCTTGCTGAGAAGAAGTATATGAGCAAGAGATAGGATGGGGACAGCCTAATCCTATTTACATGGGGCTGTCCTAATATCAGGAAATCAGTCAATAAACAGACACTAAGTTCTTGCTATGTGTTGGCCTCTGTGCTGGGGCTAAGGATGGAAAGAAGGAAAGGAAGGGAGAGAGGGAGGGAGAAAGGAAGGAAGGAAGGAAGGAAAACAATTCGTATTATTGAGGAGCCTGGGCAAAAAATTCCTAGCCAAGGATATTTAAGATCATACTAGGAATGGAAGAATTGGTAGCAGATATGAAGGTAAAGGTACAATACATGAGGCAAGGAGGCTGAAATCCCTACTTCATTCTCTACCTATACTGATAATTAACTTTGCATGAGGTATGTCATGTTTCCCCCTGCATTTTGCATGGGAAAATTCCCTCTGTTCACACTTATACATATATGATTCTATCAAAAAATTTCTGAGTCCTAGGAATTAGGAAAAGCAAAGTACGATTTATGTTTTGGATTTAAATCCCAAAGCTTAATATAAAATAAGAAGTAATTTAGAAAAGATCGATCTAAAGGATACTTTAAAGTGTTTGATGAGGAAGGGGGCATCTTACATCTTTAACATTCCACTTGTTAAGATTCAATAACAGCATTTTTAACCTTTCACATTAATGAAAAAAACCCTAGAAGGTGTTAAATTGTGTGAATCTTACAATGGTGTCAAACGAGAGTCCATTTCCCTTTAACAATCTTATTGAATATTGTGTAATGTGAGTTTTCAAGAGGAACATCTGCAGTCTGTCTTGTCTAACACTTGTATTTCTCTAATCTTCACTTGAGAAAATGCCCTTGCCTTGCTGAGATCCCAGTCCTCTGCTACTTTCATCCCTCTTAAAAAAATCTTTCTGAATAGCCCATCTGCCTCTTGAATTCCTAGACCAGATGCAGTAAATTGGTGAAACCTTAGGAAAATTCAGGGCATAGCCACTCAGTCAAGATCTCAGAAATACAAAGGATGAAGGGAACCCTTGTGATTCCAAGTACAGTCTGTTGCAGACTACTGATACTTGCTTTCCAAAAGTCTATAAAGAAAGCTCAGAGGTTTATTGGATTCTTCAAGCTCCAGAGAAGCCATATGCCCAACATGGGTATTCTGATGGCTCCCTTTTACCAAGTCCCTTACAAATCCACCTCTTGAGTACAGCCTGGAATAAACCATAGCTCTTAGAAGACCCAAAGTATTATCCAGCAGTCTTCCCTCTGCACCCCATGGGGGTCCATAAGTAGGGTGGAATTTTTGGCAGGCACTTAGGGGTAGCCAGATCAAGTAACTATTGGACTTCTGGAGCAGCGAGTTCTCCAAAGTGGTCATACATTATGCAATTTTTGAAAAGCAATTTCTTTCCTTTTTCTGGTCCTCGTTGCTACTGAACAGAAGAGTCCAGAGTTTCCTATTATGAGTTGGGTGATGCAAGATAATTCCTTCACCATGATGGATAGGCAGAGGAAGTTTCTATTCTTAAATGGAAACAGTCCATTTAAGGTAGGCTAGGAGCCCGGGTGTTAGTCCTTTGAAGTGTAGGTTGCAATTTTAACAGAGGCTGTTGTCTCCGGTTCTAATTCCAGTGCCTTGACTTTTCCTGCCAAGAGAGATAACACGCACAAATGCACCTCAGTGGACATTAATAATAATGGCAAGGAAAATAATGAGCTCACACTTATATAGTGCTTCAAGATTTCCAAAACACTTTATATATGCTATCTCATTTTATCCTCACAACAACCCATCTAGCTGCTTTGACTTTTATTAATCTGGTAATGGAATGTCTTGATGAATGAGGGTCCTGCCAAGTCTTCCCACTGAGTCAAGATGTGAGATGCATGATTGGTATGTAAGAAAGACTACAGGGATGGAGTAGATAAGATGTTTATACTGGATACTGGACAATGACCATTGCTCTGGCTGAGTGGTCCGAGATCTTGAGAGAACAAGACCAGAGAATAAATGATTCTCCCTTTTGGTGTCTGGGTCAGTGGGGAAATTTTGACCCATTTCTCTTATAGCATGCAGCTATTGATTCAGAATGTCAATAGCCCTCAGAGACATCATATTGGACAATCAGATTGAAGCCCTTATGGGAATGGCAGAGATTGAAGAATGGCCCATCACCATTTGGAAAATGCAGGCTGTGTTATGGTGGGCATAAAGCTATATGAACCCTTTAAGGAAGGACAAGGCAGCTGCTTCTATTCAGTGCTACTCTTTATGCCACCTACTTCTCCCCTCCAAAAGATCTATATAGCATCATCCCCTGTGGTTCTCGATCTGCCTCTAACTGGCAAATTGATTATACTCCACCACCTCAGGGCAAGAGGTTTTTCCTTATTATAGTCAGTGCTTATTCAGGATATGGCATTGCTGTACCAATCAAGTCCACCACCTGGGCAGCACCATAAAAGCTCTTATAGAATATATTCTTCTTCCTTATGAGCCACCTGTACCATTGTCTCTGATGAGGGCAACCATTTCACGTAGTGGTCTGAGATGGGGCCTATTGCCATCACATACCAGATTTTCCATCTCTTGTACTAACTTTAAAGCTGCTAATAGTATTGAATACTGGAATCAATTCTTAAAACAATGGCTTCACTATCATGCTTCTGCTTATTGGGTTGGATGTCTTGTCTCCTAGAAGTCATGATGAATCATTGCCATTGTAGGAAGGAGGAGGGCTCTCCAGTCCCACCATTTCTTGTCTGGGGTTGGATTATTCCTGTTGACTAACAGCATTCAAAAGAGGATAGCTCTAGGTTAAGCAATAAATTGAATATTAGGTTAAGCAATAAATTGAATATTAAGAGTTGAGAAACTTGATGTATGGTCATGTTACTAATCCCACATGCTATCTTGGTGGAATAGTTTTGTAACCATGAGAAGATGACAGGAATACTTGATAATAACTATAGAGAATACTGCTTATACAAGTCAACAATCATATGATATTGGTCATGTGAAGTATCTATTTTCTTACACATTCCACAAAACTAATAGAATTAGTTTTTTTTTCTTTTTCTCAATCTCCACACCTACCTCTCAGTTATTCTGTGTCATTTTTTAAAAAACTTACTTTTATTCTTTTCAATTAACAAGCATATATTTTCTCTCCCTTTAATCTCTCCCTTGGGAAAAAAAGAAAGAAAAACAAAACCCTTGTAACAAATATGCCGAGTTAAACAAAACAAATCCCCACAGTGAACAAGAGCAGAAATGTATGTCTCTTTCTGCACCTTGAATCCATCACCTCACTTTGAGAAGGTGGATAGCATGCTTCACCATTGGTCTGCTGGAACTGGTCATTACATTGGTCAGAGCTCTTAAGTCTTTTCTCTTTTCTTCAGCAACTGTCTTTATAATAATGAGGCATTTGGAGTAAATATACAGATCTTCCTCCTTTGAATTCCCTATGGTTAGGCCACATGAGAACCTGACCTTCCATGTCCAGATGTTTTTCCAATTCTGAATGCTTACCCAGGGGCCCAGGTTCTTTTGTTGATCTCCAAATCATTTTATATGGAGACTTACTAATGTACTGAGGGAGCCCTTCAATAGGCAAAATAAATGAAAGCAGATGAAGACATGACCCTCTGAGGTTTTCCTAAATCGACTTTAACAAAGAGTCTGAGGAGCAAGCTTATTGTGGTCAGCAGCTTCCCAGTGAGAGGCAGAGTCTCTCCCACAGGGTTGATTTCAATGGCCACCATCAGTAGTGATAGTATATTAATAGCCTGTGGTGTGCTGGGTAGAGTACAAAGCATCTTCATTATGAGCCTCTGCCTTTGTGGAGCTTCCTGCCTATGTAAAGCAACCAGTTTTCTCAGGGCAACTTGGGTTGGTAAAAGCAGAGCTGGAGGCTTGTTCTTTTGAGTCATTTCCACTTTCCATCACCTTTTACCTGCTGCTGTAGTGGTAATCAAGCAGGGTCTATAGTCATTCCCTATCAGACACTTCAGGTATGTAACCAGTTTCACTTCTAATCATTCTCCCAATCCACTCTTCAGTACCACACTGGAAGCCCCCTTGTTGTGAGTGTTGGAGGTGACCATATAATCATAGGATGTTAAAGCTAGAAGGGATTCCTAGAGATCATTGAGTCCAACCCCTCTTGACAGGTGAGTAAACTGAGGCATAGGGAAGAGAAGTGATTTTCTCAAGGTCACAGTGAGTTAATGTCAAACCACAACTATTTGGCATGCTGCTGGTTTGGGTGATCATTGGGTGTGTAGAAGGGAAATTTTTATCTAACTTTAATCTGAAAAGTCGATATGGTTAATTTTTAAAAAATATTTATTTTTAACATTCCAATATATATATATATATATATATATATATATATATATATATATATATATATATATATATATATATATATATATATATATATATATATCTGAGAGCAGATTTTTTAAGTTTTTTTTTCTTTTAGACCAGAGGTTTTTAAGTGTTTTGGGGTCATGGACCCCTTTTGGCAGCTTGGTGAAGCCTATTGGCCACTTCTCAAAATAATATTTTTAAATGCATAAAATAAAATATATAATATTATAGAGGAAACCAATTATATTGAAATATAGTTACCAAAATGTATATATTTTAAAAATGCAACACTTTGCAGACCCCAGGTTAAGAACCCCTATTTTTAAATCAAGAGAGGCCATACTGTGTGTGACCTTTGTCTAGAGCTGACAGGGGAGGATGGTTTGTAAAATGAAACAGGCCTGAACTGCTTGAATGAAGAAAACAGAAACCTGGATAATGGAATTAATTAGTTGATTGCTGCCAAGATGGTAACAGATTTTCTGCTCTACCATTTATCTGATGATTATAGTCGTAGCTAGGAGGATGAAGGTGAAGAAACCTTTGTCTGGGTCTCTAACTGTGGTGCAGAAAGCTTTTTTTTTGATGGGATGTCAATGACCATAAAAAATAATAATTTGCACTTATATAGCACCTTTCAACCAGGCACCTCAAAGCACTTTAGCCACATTAATTAATTAAGACTCACAGCTCCCCTGTGGAGATATAGAGGATGACTAACCGGATTTGTAATAACAAGAGGGAACATTTCTGAATGCTTTATTGTCCACAAAATCAAAAGAGTAGATGCAAAGGAATTGAGGGCTCCAAAGTGTAACTGACTCAGAAAATAAAATCCTAGGGGCATGGTGGGAAGGCCCTTTCTTTTGTCAGAAGGAGGTAGATGGTTCTCTGAATGAACTGACAAGTTTAGTCCAATAGAGAATGAAGATTGTAAGATATTAGTGGCATTTGGATGATCATTAGTCACATTGCCATTGTGGGGTAAATTTAAGTTTCGGTGCTATAGAGTGTGGCTAGGGGTTTTCTTGTATTTCACTCTGAAATTAAAAGAGTAAGGTTCATGTAGCAATTAATAAAGGATGGAATTTATTCCTTTGGATTCAAAGCCCCAGTCAGCCAGCCAACTGATAAATAAATCAACTATTCACTCAGAGTTCTGTCTCCCGGTCTACCCGCTCCTGTTATAATATTGCTTTTCCAAAGAGGCATCTCTCAGGAAGTATCTTGACCAGTATGTGATGCTTTAAAGGCTGTATGTTATGCCAGCCACTAGGTTTGCTGCCACCATGACCTTGTTGGCCCAGTGCCATCCATCATAAATCATTAAGGCTTTCTAACCTCTCGAAGTGGTCTCTCCCTGACTCAAAATGTTGTAAGCTCCTAGAAGAAAAACATTTCTAACAGTTAAATGTAGAGCCATTTTAGGGAAAGTGCCTTCTCAATAGATTTCTCAAACATTAAGAATAAAATGAAATAAAACAAAAGAATAAATGAAAAACTTGTCTTAAAATATGTTACAAGGACTATCCCTTAGAGTTGCCCTTTCTTGGTTCCCTTTGACTCTATGACAGATTTGACACCTTCCTCCAGCTATGTTGTGACCTGGTGCTGAAAGAACTTGATTCTTTTGTTTTAGTATCATTTGGCAAACCCTGAGTGGTCCTTTGGTCCTCTCCTGCCTTGGGACAGAGGCAGGAGGCCAGGATTCTGTGTCAGTTAAAAGACGAGGAAGCTTCTAGTTGGTTCTCTCTTCCTTCAGTCCTCCAGAGAACATCATGTAACACTAAGAATGTCAGTCATCACTGGCAACAACATGGTGACTTCACTTATATGGGAGTTGGTATAAGGGGATCTAACAAGATTGAGCTTGTGCCTGAGCCCTTGGCCACCTTTTCTATTTTTGTTTGATCTTTTGAGATCTTAAGTGATTAAGTATCTATTCTGAGGTAGGCATGTTTAGGCTTCAGAGCGACCTTGTAAAAGGTTCAGAGGTCCTGTGCCCATTAAAGGAAACTGAGGAATTTCTAGGTATCTGTCCATTGAAGACGATGACTGCCAACAAGAAATTTAGCCCAGACCTGGCTATTTTACCAAAAAACATGTACAAGTAGCTGTTTGGACAGTGCAGAGTCAAGGTGAAATGTCAAATACTTACCAAGAAATCTGACAGACTAGTTTATATTGGGATGATAGCAAATTATAACAGTAATTATAACTTGTGCTACTGAATCCAAGAGGGCTGATAAGTAGGAGTCTAGGTCCATATGCTCTCCCTATACAATGAAAACATCAGCACATGTCTTGCGTGTGTATAGAATCTACTAATCAGACTAGACTTCTACAACTTAGTATGATTTGAACAATTTCTGAGCTATTCCTAGGTTGTTTTGAGAAGAAAATTCTGGGAATGTACAACATAAAGACCTAGCATATGTAGTATATGTGACTGCAAGTGATATCTTTGTGACATGTAGATATGAGATTTATCTGAATAGTGGTGATAGTTGAACTCATGTGATGAGAGCATGCAAGTTTCCAAATGGTAGAGTGTAGAGATAGAAGAACCAAGGAGAGAGCCTTAGGGGTACAATCAGTACCTACAATCAGTAGGATACTGGACCAAGGAAGTAGCCAGAAAAGAAGCATTTAGACAAGAGTGCAAGGATGATAATAACTACCATTTGTCTAGCTCTTTAAGATTTGTGAAGCCTTTAAATATGCTATCACGTGTGATCTTTGCGACATCCTTGTGAAGTGGGTGGTATTATTATGCCATTTTCCACAGGAGGAAACTGATGTGAAGTGATTTACCCAGGGTCACAAAGCTCGTAAAGGTCCAAGTTTAGGATGTGAGCTCAAGTCTTTCTGTCTACATTTCTGGCAGTCTATCCACTAGTTACCTAGGGAACCAGGAGATGATGGAAGGAGGAGAGCCTGTTCAGGAAGAGGAGTGTAGTCAACAATGCCAAATTTAGTTTAAAGAAAAAAAAGGTCAAGAAAGATTAGAGCTGAAGGAAAGCTTACCAGATTTAAGAATTAAGAAGTCCTTGGTTAGTATTAATGAAAGAGTTTCACTGGGAACCAGATTGCAAGGGGAAAGGAGACTGAGTGGTGAGGACCCATTGAAAATGTAAAATATGCCATTTATACTGTGAGAGTGCCTAACCCAAGAAGAGTAAATAGTCCACTGATTTAAAAAGCTCTAAAGTGGAGAGGCGGGTGTCAGATGTCTTTTGATGTTGGAGATCACATTGTATGCTCTTTGCTAGAAAAGTCTAGCTTCCGCTACTTTGGTATCCATCATAACAAATGATACAGGATTCTGCTTAGTGATAAATTGGTTCTTATTGAATGAATAGCATGGGCCTTGGCAAGTGGCAAGTTAGTAATATTTTTATTAGTTCATTGAACTAAAATAGCAAAGTGCGATAAATAGTGTACAAGGACTAGACCTGTGATTTATTGACACAGATAATCCTGAGTGGATGTCTTTTGGTAGTCTTTTCTGTAATTTATGGTCTTAATTGCTGCCTGAGGCCAATGAAAAGTGAAGCAATATGTCCAGGGTCTCTCAGCTATGATGTGTCAGAAGTTGGACTTGAGCCCAGGTCTTCCTTGCTCTGAGGCTGATTCTCTACCCACTCAACCACACTACCTCTCTTGGTATATAAACAAGATCAAATCATTAATGGGGCAAATCTTCACATTGGGGTGTGGCTGCCAAAGGGCTGGCCTGTGGAAGCAAGAGCTGAGGATGCTCTGAGTGTCAGGGAATTTGTCGATTAGTGCCTTTCCACTTGTCATCTCTCTCCTTCCCTCACAAATAAAGTGAGAGAATATCAAGGAAAGGTAGCATCCAGTAAGGGATGTGATGCAATAATGAGTCGCTTTAGTCATGTCCTACTCTCGGTGTCCTCACTTGAGGTTTTCTTGGAAAAAATACTGGTGTAGTTTGCCATTTCCTTCTCCAGCTCATTTTACAGATGAGAAGACTGAGGTAAACAGCATTAAGTGACTTGCCCAGGGTCACACAGCTAGAAAGTCTCTGAGGCTGGATTTGAACTCAGGTCCTTCTGACTCCAGGGCTGGCACTTCTATCGATTTTGCCACCTAGTAAGGGAAGAGGACACAGATTAAGGGGTGTGTGTGTGTGTGTGTGTGTGTGTGTGTGCGTGTGTAATGTTTGTTTTGTTTTGTACACAAAAGCCAAAAGTAGGCCAAGCTGTGGCTCCATTTCTTTTTTGATACTGGAGAAGAATGGTCTTTACTAATTCATTTTCAATGATTTTGAATATAGTTCATTTAGTTTGAAAGAACAGTATATAATTGGTTTAGGCAAACTGTAATAGGCTCCAAACTATTCCATTCATCTGCTTCCTGGCTCAGACTCATGGAAATGTATGATCCATGTCCAAAGTTGACGTTTCTGAATTAATTCAGTGCACAGTCCTATAGAATACAATACCCTCAACTCTACTTGGGGTGAAAAAACAAAGTTGGTACCAAGATACAGAGTTTTAAAGGATTGTAAAGTAAAACTAGGATTACAAATGAGAAGTTTGGAGATGAGGATAGGGAACAGGGGAAGGCAAGGCAACCGTATCCTGCCAGAATGCTGGTCATGGAATCTTTATTGTTGTTCAGTCATTTCAGTCATGTTAGACTCTTTGTGACACCTCTGGGGTTTTCTTGGCAAAGATACTGGAGAGGTTTGCCATTTTCTTTTCCAGCCCATTTTACCAATGGGCAAACAGGGTTAAGTGACTTGCCCAGGGTTCCACAGCTACTAAGTGTCTGAATCTGGATTTGAACTTAGGTCTTGCAGACTCCAGGCCTGGCACTCTATCCATTGCACCACTAACAACAAATGGAAACTTTAAAGATGCTAGAAAGATTTGGGAATATTTTTTCCCAAGCTTGACTTGTATCATTCTGGGCATAGCCCACCTAATGGCAAAAACAATACCAGATACAATTATCAATGAATGAGCATTTATTAAGTGACTGAAGAATTTACCATCCATACTTGGACCCATCAGTTATAGCAAATTGAGAAGTTTTGAATGCTGTAGATAAGTTCACTTACCTTGGTAGTGTACTTTCCAGGGACGTACACATTGATACTGAGATTGATGCACACATTGCCAGAGCTAGCTCAGTGTTTGGGAGGCTCCAAAGGAAAGTATGGGAGAGAAGAGGTATTAGACTGCTTACCAAACCAAAGGTCTGCAAAGCTGTGGTGCTGACCTCATTGTTGTATGCCTCTGAAACCTGGACAGTCTACCAGCTCCATGCCAGGAAACTGAATCATTTCCATTTGAATTGTCTTAGGAAGATTCTGAAGATCACCTGGCAGGATAAGGTACCAGACACTGAAGTCCTTACTTGAACTAAACTGCCAAGCATTCAAACTCTGTTTCATAGAGCGCAACTCTGATGGGCTGGCCACATGGTTCAAATGCAAAACATATACTTACCAAAAAGACTATTTTATGGAGAACTCACACAGGGCAAGCATTCACATGGTGGTCAGAAGAAGCGATGCAAGGACACTCTCAAGGTCTCTCTCAAGAACTTTGGAATCTATTGTGTGACATGGGAGACATTGGCACAGAACCAATCAGAATGGCATGCCCACATTCTGCTGGGTTCTATGAGCAAAGCAAAATTGAAACAGCTCAAAGGAAACACAGGATGCACAAGTTTGGAGTATCCACCTCAAATGTTCACATGGACTATTTGTGCTCGACCTGTGGTAGAGCATTCTGAGCTCATATTGACCTGATCAGCCACAGCTGGACATATTGAATCTTGACTCCAGCATAGTGATGTCATTTTGGTCCTCTTTGAGAATGAAGAACAACAACCAATTTCTTACAGCACATTAATAATATTGTATTACATTCATGAACAATAATTTGTTTAACCTTTCATCAATTGTTGGGTATCTGCTTCAAACTATTAAAAATCACAAAAGTGTTGCTGTTGCCTTTTTTGTCATTTTTGCCAATTTATAGTGTATGAGGTGAAAGCTCAGGGTTGTTCTGATTACATTTCTCCTATTATTAGTGATTTAGAGCATTCTATTGTGGTTATGAACACTTTGCAGCTCTTTCCTTGAGAACCATTCCCAACCTTTGACCATTTATCTATTGGAAAATGGCTATCACATACACACATATACATCCATCCATACATACACGTATTTATTTATATAATAGTTTGTGTATCTTGGATACCACACCTTTATCAGAGAAATTTGATATGAAGATTTTTCCCTGATTTGACTATTTCCCTTCTCATCTTAGATGCATTAATGTTGCCTGTGCAGAAACTTTTCAGTTTTAAGTAATCAAAGTTATCTTTGTTATCTTTTATATCTTTTGTAATTGCCCCTGTCTGTTGTTTAGTTAAGACTACATCTCCTACCCATAACTGTGAGAGGTATATGATATGTTTTTCTTCTAATTTTATAGTGTAGTCTTTAATATTAAGGTCACAAATCCATTTAGAATGTATTGTGGAATATGGTATAAGTTGTTGATCTAAGTCTAATTTCTGTCAGATTGCTTTCCAGTTTCCCAGTAGTTTTTAAACAAATGAGTTTTCCCCCACTAGATAATTTATATTTTTCACTTTATCAAATACTGGGCTATTGGATTCTATTGTTTCTGAATCACCCTTGTCTAGTCTGTTTCATTGCTCTTTCTCTCTATTCTTTAACCGATACTGTATGGTTTTGATGACTGCTGCTTTATAATACAGGGTGTCCCTAAAGTCTGGACACATAGGAAAATTGATGGCAATGTGGAGTTATTACATCAAGTTCACATGAATCTTGCAAAGCTCATTAGCCTTTGCATCACATTGAGGTTGTTATTTGTTAATATTCCAATTAAACAAAATGTTGTTGAAAATTTCATTCATTTCATTTCTTGAAAATATGTATTTTTGCCTATGTGTCCAGACTTTAGGAACATTCTGTATAGTTTGAGGTCTTCCCCATTTGTCCCTCATTTTTTCATAATTTCCTTTGATATCCTAAAACTTTTGTTTTTCCAAATGAATTGTTATTATTTTACCAAATTCTCTAAAGTATTCCTTTGATAATTGGATCAGTGAAATTGTGAATTTGAAAGTGTAAGTTAATTTTGGTAAGATTGCCATTAATATTGGCATGGCCTAGGTGTGAGCACTGAATATACCTCCAATTATTTATTTTGCTCTTTATTTCTTTAAGGAGTGCTTTGTTGTTGAATATATACACTTTTTTGCATGCTTTGGAAGGTTGATCCTCAGATATTCTATGCATTTTATAGTTATTTGGAATGGTCTTTCCCTGTCTATTATTGTTTCTTGTGTTTTTATTATATAGAAACTCTGTAGATTTTTGAGGATTTATTTTGTTGCCTGCAACTTTGCTGAAGCCATTAATTGTCTCAATTAGTATCTTTGCTGATTCTCTAAGATTTTCCAAGCAAAGCATCATATAATTAGAAAACTATCTAGTTTTATTTCTTCTTTGCCTGTCTTTATCCCTTTAATTTCTTTCTCTTATCTTATTGCTTTGCTAGTATTTCCGGAACTATTTCAAATAATGGTGGGGAAAGTGGGTACCTTTGCTTCACTCCCATAGTTGTTAGAAAAAGTTCTAGTGCATCCCCATTGCATGTAATTCTTGTTTTTGATTTCAGATAGATGCTTTTTGTGATATTAAAACAGATCTCTCTTTGCCCATCTTTTGTAGGGTTTTTAGCATAAAAAAGTGTTGTACTTTGTCAAAGACTTTTTCTGCATCTAACTGAGATGATCAATAATGTAATGATATTGAACAATAGGAAATGATGAAAGAGATGAGAAGACTTTTATGAACTAACGAAGAGTTAAGTGAGCTGAATTAGCAGAACAGTTTAAACAGTAATGACACTGAAAAGTAAAAAATAGCATGGAAAGACTTAAGAACTCTGCAATGATCCACCATAATTTCAAGAGAAGCAATGATGAAGCATGTGCATTGGTAACTAAGGTGGGGCTTTCTTATTGTTTTAGAATGATAAATTAATTAAGTGTCTTTAATTGAGCCTTACTAGGTGCAAAGCCCCAGGCCCAAATCCCTATCTACTAGGTGCTAAACCTGTGTGGGCGTGAAGCCCTCAGGGTCCTAAGGGGAGTGGCTAAGACCAGAGCCAATAGTATGAACCTAAGTTCTTGTAGTTCAGATGGCAGTTTGATGGTGGCTAAAGAGTGTATAAAAAGAGCCACGGGAGGAGTGACTCTGGGCCAGCCATTGTTATGAGCTCCCCGGTTCCTGAAATCAGATGTTGATGGTTCCTTGGTAACTATGAATTGCATTTGGCCTGTTTATAATATATGTTTATAATTTGTTTGTATTTGCCCTGAAATTCAGGGTGCTGGCTTTTTCCCCCGAACTAAGTGAGTGGTATTTGTATGTTGGTTTGAAATAAGATTGTTAACCCCCTAACACTACTTTCCTTAGTAAAGCTGATCCAAAGAACCTGTGCTGTCAGCATCTTTGTTGTTGGGCTTGTGTTGGTCTTTCATCCCAATAGCTGCTAGCCGAATTATTGTAACCGCATGCCACTCAGCTCCTGACAGAGGTGCCTTGTACCCAAGGTGGAGAATAAGACACATATTTTTGCATGTGGAAAATATGTGGATTTGTTTTGCTTGATTGTACTTATTACAAGCATTGTGGAATTTTAATTGGGAAGGAGAAGGTAGCTGGTGAGATTTTTAACAAGTAAAACAATAAATAGCATCAGTGAAGCATTTTTAAAATGCACAGAAGAGAACTGAAAGAATTTCAGAGGGAAACACAAACAAGTCAGACAGGTTTGAAAGTAGTATTTTGAATTTATTATAAACTTTCAGGAGGAAAAAAAATAGCAAGCTGGATGTAGAGATGCAAACCAGTCTAGCTGAAGCAACAAGGTGCCCTGAGGGAGAGACGGAAGGCAGCATGTACCAGGCAAGTCAAACTCTGTTGGGGGACAGCCCAAGACCCTGAACTCAGGTGCCCTGAGAATAGTAAAGTTAAATAATGACATTAAGAGGAAGTATTCATAACTGTATTACTGCTGTTCCTTAAGGACTGGAGGACTTTCCTAACTGACTTGCAGCTGAAGCCTTCCATAAGTATTGTTTCCTTCATTAGAATGTGAGCTCCTTGAGTGCGAAACCTGTCTTTACTTTTCTATGTGTTTCTTCAGTGCTTTTCACATAGTAAGCACTTAATAAATGCTTCATTAATCCATTCATGTAATAGAGATACAAATGTGATTTATTATAATTTTTTTCTATTTGGCCAGAAGGTATCCCAGGTGAATGTTGCAGTATAAAGGAAACTTTTAAACTGTGTTCTTGTGTCTAAACAGAATTGAGAAACTTTTTCCAATTCCATGAGGCATTAGATTATTCAAGGTAGTTGGCATTGTCCGACACCATTTCAGAGTAACATTGTTTAACTTAGTAAAACTCACTGACTGTAAAGTTATAAAAACCTATTGTGATGTACTTTGTTATTTGTCATCATTTTTATGAAGCTGCTCCTCTAATGTGTCACCCTGCCTGGAATGCACTCCCTTCTCACTTGCCAACTCTTAAAATCCCTAGTTTCCTTAAAATCTCAGGTCAAACCCCACCTTCCTTTTGAGACAATCCCTGACCACCTCAGCTGCTAACATCTCTCCCCAAAAACTATCTTTTTAAGTTTAAAAAATTATCTTTTAAAATAAAGCTTTGTATACCTGTGTGCATATCTCCCCGTGTAGAATAGGAGGAGACTTTCATTTTTGTCTGTAACCCTAGCCAGCACCTGGCTTATATTAGTCACTTGTTGGTTAGTCGGTTGGTTGGTGTCCTTCGTTCTCAAAGAGGACCAAAATGACATCACTATGCTGGAGTCAAGATTCAGTGTGTCAAACTGTGGCTGATCAGGCCAACATGAGCTCAGAATGCTCTGCCACGGGTCGAGCACAAATAGTCCATGTGAACATTTGGGGTGGATACTCCAAACTTGTGCATCCTGTGTTTCCTTTGAGCTGTTTCAATTTTGCTTTGCTCATAGAGCCCAGCAGAATGTGGGCATGCCATTCTGATTGGTTCTGTGCCAATGTCTCCTATGTCATACAATAGATTCGAAAGTTGTTGAGAGAGACCCTGAGAGTGTTCTTGCATCACTTCTTCTGATCACCATGTGAATGCTTGTCCTCTTTTGGAACATTGATGATAAGGATTTCTAGGTCTTCATAAAATTTTTCTTTGAACTCGTCAGGGCTCATCAGGGTGGGAGCATAAGTACAGATGATGATGCAGTGACATTTTCCTGCAAGTGGCAATCGCATTGTCATGAGCCTGTCATTCAGTCCTTTGGGCAGGCTTACAAGCTTCTTGACTAGATTAGTTTTGATTTCAGAACCTACACTAGCTTCATGGTGCTCCCCTTCACTGTGGCCACTCCAAGAAAACGTGTATCCAGCTTTGACTTCAGTAACCCGGCCTTCATTTGCCATCCTTGTTTTACTCAGGGCTGCAATTTGGATGAGATACCTACTGAGTTCTCTTGCAATGAGAGCTGTTCATCTTTCAGGTCTTCTGGATTTTGTCTTGTCTATAAGTGTGCACACACTCCATGTGCCAATGGCAAGTGGAATCATCTTTGCAGAAGTTTTTTTTTCAAATTAATTTATTTAATATTTTTATTTTTCAGCATTGATTTTCACAAGAGTTTGAATTACAAATTTTCTCCCCATTTCTACCCTCCCCCCACTCCAAGACGGCATGTATTCTGGTTGCCTCATTCCCCAGTCAGCCCTCCCTTCTGTCACCCCACTCCCCCCCCATCCCCTTTGCCCTTCCTTTCTTGTAGGGCAAGATAGATTTCTATGCCCCATTGCCAGTCTATCTTATTTCCTAGTTGCATGCAAAAACTTTTCTTTTTTTTTGAACATCTGCTTTTAAAACTTTGAGTTCCAAATTCTCTCCCTTCTTCCCTCCCTACCCACTCTCCTTAAGAAGGCAAGAAATTCAACATAGGCCACATGTGTACCATTATGTAAAACCCTTCCACAATACTCATGTTGTGAAAGACTAACTATATTTTGCTCCTTCCTGTCCTATCCCTCTTTGTTCAATTTTCTTCCTTAACCCTGTCTCTTTTTGAAAGTGTTTGCTTTTGATTACCTCCTCCCCCTATCTATCCTCCCTCCTATCATCCCCTCTTTTTTATCTCCTTCCTCATTCTTTCCTGTGGAGTAAGATACCCAATTGAGTGTGTATGTTATTCCCTCCTCAGGTCAAATCCAATGAGAGCAAGATTCACTCATTCCCCCTAACCTGCCCAATCTTCCCTTCCTACAGAACTGCTTTTTCTTGCCACTTTTATGCAAGATAATATACCCCATTCTATCTCTTCCTTTCTCGCTCTCTCAATATATTCCTCTGTCATCCCTTAATTTGACTTTTTTAACTATCATCCTTTCATATTCAACTCGCCCTGTGCCCTCTGTCTACATATATATATATATATATATACATATACGTATACATATATATGTATATATATATATATATATGTATGTATGTTTATGTATATGTTCCCTTCAGCTACCCTAATACTGAGGTCTCATGAATTACACACATCATCTTTGCATGTGGGAATGTAAACAAAACGGTTCAACCTTAGTAAGTCCATTGTGATTTCTCTGTCTTATTTACCTTTTCATGCTTCTCTTGATTCTTGTGTTCGAAAGTCAAATTTTCTGGGGCGGAGCCAAGATGGGGGCTGGAAAGAAGAGACTTGCAAGAGCTCCCACCAAGATCCCTCCAAGCACCTAAAAAAATGTCTCTGAACAAATTCTAGAACATGAAATAGCAGAGGGAAGCAGGACTCCAGCCCAGGACAGCCTGGATGGTTGCTGGGTAAGGTCTATCACACGGACCTGGGAGCAGAGCAGAGCCCAGTGTGGGCTGCGCCCGGACCATCCAGACTGGGAGCTTGGCAGAACAGGCCCTAGCACACTGAATCAGTGAGCTGTGGCAGGTACCAGACTTCTCAACCCACAAATACCAAAGACAACAGAGAAGGTTAGTGGGAAAAGCTACTGGAACAAAGTGAAAGGAGTTCCAGTTTCAGCCATCACCCCAGGGGAAGTGGAGGTGGTACAGCTACAGAACTACTGCAGTTGCTTCTGGCACCAGGCCCACCTGGTGGGAGGAATTAAATGGCAGATCTGAGCAGGAGTGCAGAGCCTGCACATATCTGAATTGCAGTCCAGGTTGGTGGTTCTTAGGGGAGGAGGAGCGCTAGTGTGGCAGAGCTTGCTGTGTAGAAAAAGCTCTGAAAACAACAGCACAGGCCCTCAAGCTTGAGACAAAGTACTCTATACTCTACAAGTAGTCATACCCCGACAAAAAACTCAAGGGTCAAGTAGTTGGCTGGGAACATGCCCAGGCAGTGAAAACGGACTCAGATTCAGACTCAGACTTTGGAATCTTTCTTTGGTGACAAAGAAGACCAAAACATACAGGCAGAAGAAGTCAACAAAGTCAAAGAGCCTACATCAAAACCCTCCAAGAAAAGCATGAACTGGTCTCAGGCCATGGAAGAGCTCAAAAAGGATTTGGAAAAGCAAGTTAGAGAAGTAGAGGAAAAATTGGGAAGAGAAATGAGAGTGATGAAAAAAAAAACCATGAAAAACAAGTCAATGACTTGCTAAAGGAGACCCCCCAAAAATACTGAAGAAAATAACACCTTAAAAATAGACTAACTCAAATGGCGAAAGAGCTACAAAAAGCCAATGAGGAGAAGAATGCCTTGAAAGGCAGAATTAGCCAAATGGAAAAGGAGGTCCAAAAGACCACTGAAGAAAATGCTCCCTTAAAAATTAGATTGGAACAAGGGGAAGCTAGTGACTTTATGAGAAACCAAGAGATTATAAAAGAGAACCAAAGGAATGAAAAAATGGAAGACAATGTGAAATATCTCATTGGAAAAACCACTGATCTGAAAATAGATCCAGGAGAGATAATTTAAAAATTGTTAGACTACCTGAAAGCCATGATCAGAAAAAGAGCCTAGATATCATCTTTCAAGAAATTGTCAAGGATAACTTCCCTGATATTCTAGAGTCAGAGGGTAAAATAGAAATGGAAAGAATCCACCAATTGCCTCCTGAAAAAGATCCCAAAAAGAAAACTCCTAGGAACATTGTTGCCAAATTCCAGAGCTTCCAGATCAAGGAGATAATACTGCAAGCAGCCAGAAAGAAAGAATGTGAGTATTGTGGAAACACAATCAGGATAACACAAGATCTAGCAGCTTCTACATTAAGGAATCAAAGGGCTTGGAATATGATATTCCAGAGGTCAATGGAGCTAGGATTAAAACCAATAATCACCTACCCAGCAAAACTGAGCATCATGCTCCAAGGCAAAATACGGATTTTCAATAAAATAGATGACTTTCAAGCTTTCTCAGTGAAAAGACCAGAGCTGAATAGAAAATTTGACTTTCAAACACAAGAATCAAGAGAAGCATGAAAAGGTAAACAAGAAAGAGAAATCATAAAGGACTTACTGAAGTAGAACTGTTTTGTTTACATTCCTACATGGAAAGATGATGTGCATAATACATGAGACCTCAGTATTAGGGTAGCTGAAGGGAATATACATATACATATGTAGACAGAGGGCACAGGGTGACTTGAATATGAAGGGATGATATCTAAAAAAATAAAATCAAATTAAGGGATGAGAGAGGACTATATTGAGAGAGGGGAAAAGGGAGAGATAGAATGGGGTAAATTATCTCACATAAAAGTGGCAAGAAAAAGCAGTTCTGTAGGAAGGGAAGAGGGGGCAGGTGAGGGGCAAGGATTGAATCTTGCTCTCATTGGATTTGAGGATTTGAGGAGGGAATAACATACGCATTCAATTGGGTTTCTTACCCCACAGGAAAAAATGAGGAAGGAGATAAAAAAGAGGGGATGATAGCAGGGAGAATAGATAGGGGGAGGAGGTAATCAAAAGCAAACACTTTCAAAAAGAGATAGGGTCAAGGGAGAAAACTGAACAAAGAGGGATAGGATAGGAAGGAGCAAAATATAATTAGTCTTTCACAACATGAGTATTGTGGAAGGGTTTTACATAATGATACACATGTGGCCTATGTTGAGTTGCTTGCCTTCTTAGGGAGGGTGGGTGGGGAGGGAAAAAGGGAGAGAATTTGGAACTCAAAGTTTTAAAAGCAGATGTTCAAAAAAAGAAAAGTTTTTGCGTGCAACTAGGAAATAAGATAGACTGGCAATGGGGCATAGAAATCTATCTTGCCCTACAAGAAAGGAAGGGCAAAGGGGATGGGGGGGGAGTGGGGTGACAGAAGGGAGGGCTGACTGGGGAACGAGGCAACCAGAATACATGCCATCTTGGAGTGGGGGGAAGGTAGAAATGGGGAGAAAATTTGTAATTCAAACTCTTGTGAAAATCAATGCTGAAAAATAAAAATATTAAATAAATAAATAAATAGTCCAAAAAATATATATAGTGGCACCTAAAAAAAAAAAAACTCAAATGGAAAATGTGTAAAACCACTTCTTGTTATTCAGTAGGCTCTATGAGAAAGGAAAAAAACAATAAAATAATTATATGATGATTTAATAGTCATTGACTTGTTTTTCATGGTTTTCTTGCATCATTCTCATTTCTCTTCCCAATTTTTCCTCTACTTCTCTAACTTGCTTTTCCAAATCCTTTTTGAGCTCTTCCATGGCCTGGGACCAGTTCATGTTTTTCTTGGAGGCTTTTGATGTAGACTCGTTGACTTTGTTATCTTCTGGCTGTATGTTTTGGCCTTCTTTGTCACCAAAGAAAGATTCCAAAGTCTGAGTCAGAATCTGAGTCTGTTTTCACTGCCTAGGCATGTTCCCAGCCAACTACTTGACCCTTGAGTTTTTTGTCGGGGTATGACTGCTTGTAGAGTATAGAGTACTTTGTCTCAAGTTTGAGGGCCTGTGCTGTTGTTTTCAGAGCTTTTTCTACACAGCAAGCTCTGCCACACTAGCGCTCCTCCTCCCCTAAGAACCACCAACCTGGACTGCAATTCAGATATGTGCAGGCTCTGCACTCCTTCTCAAATTCACCACTTAATTCCTCCCACCAGGTGGGCCTGGTGCCAGAAGCAACTGCAGCTGTTGTTCTGTAGCTGCACCACCTCCGCTGCCCTGGGGCAGTGGACAAACCGCAAACTCCTTTCACTCTGTCCCTGCAGTTTTTTCCCACTAACTTTCTCTGTTGTCTTTGGTATTTGTGGGTTGAGAAGTCTGGTACCTGCCATAGCTCACTGATTCAGGGTGCTAGAGCCTGTTCCTCCCGGCTCCCAGCCTGGTTGGTGCAGACGCAGCCTGCACTGGGCTCTGTTCTACTCCACTCCCAGGTCCGTGCAATGGAACTCCCAACAACCATCCAGGCTGTCCTGAGCTGGAGTCCTGCTTCCTTCTGCTGTTTTGTGGGTTCTGCAATTCTAGAATTTGTTCAGAGCCATTTGTTATAGGTTTTTGGAAGGTCCTGGAGGAGAACTTTAGGCAAGTCAGTACTTTCTACCTGCCATCTTGGCTCCGCCCCCCCCCCCCCCCCGCAGAAGTTTTTGTACATTTCTTTGTGTTTCAATGGCAGAGTGGGATTCCCTGCTTCCCATGGTCATCTGGCCAGGGTTGGGTAAGTAGACAATTTTTAGGGTACCTTTTCTAGCCCCTTCCTCACACCAGAAGGTGAGCGGTACGATCCTTAAAAGACTCCTCTGACACCCAGGTGGCTGCCAAATCCCAAGGCTGCTTCCAATGAGAAACGACCCGGTGGCCTGAGCTGCCTGTGTGCCGGATTGTTACTACAGCTCCCAGTGTATCTGCACCTGCTGCTGTATCACTTGCCTGTCACTACAGGACTTTGAGATAGGTATAATGGTAAAATGGTATGGTTGATGTCTTTTGATTCATGAGTAAATTGGATTTAAGTGAGGCAGAGTTGCACGAAGTCATCAGACTCGCTCTCTCCTCCAGAGTCATCACAGTCCAGTGGCAGGACAGAATCAAGATGACTGGTGATGGCTCAAGATGCAGTGGATGACCTTGGAGTCCTCGATGTCTAACCAAGCTCTAAGCGCTCCCCAGCACCTGCTTTAGCTGCCTTCGTGGCCTTTGGAACAAATTGTTCTCAATTGCCCATTTCACCAGGGGAAGTCTTCATATATTTGGGGTGGACACCCCCCAACTCACCAATGGGTTTGAGACCCTTTGGTTACCCTCAACTTGGTTCAGCCTGTCTGCCAAAACAGTTTACCGGGTGTGGCTTTTGCACATGTCACTGCTTCTTGGAGCCACAAGTGACAGTTAGGTGGAACAGGTGGACACCAAAGGTGGAAAGCAGCCCTGAAAAGCTCAGCAGCCATCACAGCAGGCGTACTGGTCCTCCCTGAAGACGCCCAACACCCCTGTAAGAAATCGCGTATTTGTTGAATAAAGATAAGCATGGAGAGAACTATATGAATTGATATAGATAAAGTAAGCAGAGCCAAGAAAAAAATATACATAGTAACTATAACAATGTGAATGGAAATAACACCATAAAAAAGTAAATGCAACAAAATCACAAAGATCAAACGGGACTAGAATGAAGCGTTATGAAAAAAACACTCTCCACCAACCTCTTCATGGAGGTGGGAGGTTGGCAGGTGTTACACATTGCACACATTTTTCGAATTTTTCCACGTATTGATCAGTTTTGCTGATCTTTTTCCACTCTCTAAAAAATACTATTTGTCCTATGGGATGACTCTCTCAGGAACACTTGGGATTATTATGGTGATGTAAGAAACAGAAAAATAAACCAATAAAAAACCTCAGTAAAAATAACTTAAAAATTAGTAAAAGCTTATTAAAATTAGAATACTACCAAGTATATCATATTCACATACAATCATTTGTATTCATGGGCACCACCCTTTTTTTTTCCAGTTCTTTGTTATAACTAAAAGTACTGTCACAAATGATTGGTACCTATGGGTCTTCCTCCTACTTCTTTGATCTCTTTGTGGTACAGGCTTAGTACTGCTATTGCTGGGTCAGATGGTATGCACAGTTTAATGACTTTGGGGACATAATTACAAATTGCTTTCCATAATGTTTGGACTAATTCACAATTCTGCCAACAAAATACCAATGTGCCTGTTTCCCTATAGTCCCTCCAGTAATTGTCATTTTCCCTTTTTATTACTTTTGCTAACCTAATACGTGGCAAGTAAAATCTCAGAATTATTTTCATTTCTCTAACTACCAGTAATTTGGAGCATTTTCCCACATGACTCTATCTCTTGAATTTCTTTGATAACTGCTGGTTCACTTACTTAAGCCACTTATCAGAGAATGGCTCTCATTCTTATAGATCTGAATGAGTTTCTTGTATGTCTGAATAACAGACTTTTATTAAAGAAAATTACTCCAATGTTTTTCCCATTAGCTATTTGCCTTCTAATTCTAACTGCGTTGATTTTATTTGTGCAAAACCTTTGAGATTTTATGTAATCAAAATTGTCCATTTTATCTCCTATGGTGTTCTCTATCCCATGTTTTGTTTCGAACTCTTCCACTATCCATAGTTGAAAAAGTTATTTTCCTTCTTGCTTATCTAATTTGTCTATGATGTGACCTTTTCTATTTAGGTCATGTATCCATTTGGAACTTGTCTTGGTATATGGTATAAGATGTTAGTCTAGACCTAACCTCTGCCAAACAACTTTCGAGTTTTCCCAGCAGCTTTTGTCAAATAGTGAGAATATATCCTGAGATATGTTGTATATCTAATTTGTTGCACTAATTGACTTTTCTGGGGTTTTTTTTTTTTCATCAGTGCCCTTGATAATCTTAACCTTTTCTTCCTCTAAATGAATTCTAGCTCTCTAAGGTAATCTTTTGATAGTTTTATTGATATGACACTAAATAAGTAAATTAATTTAACTGGTATTGTTATTTTTATTATATTGTTATAGCCTAATTATGGGAAATTAATATCTCTCTACTTACTTAGGTCTCTCTTTATTTCTGTAAAGAATGTTTTGTAGTTGTAGTCTTTCCTATGTGTGTCTTGGTAGGTGAACTTCCAAATATTTGATACCTTCTATAGTTATTTTAAATGGACCTTCTCTTTCTGTCTCTTTCTACTAGGTTTGGTTAGCAAAATATAGAAAGACTAATGACTTGTTTAGTTTAATTTTAGATCCTGATACTTTACCAAAGTTATTACTTCTGTTAATTTTTAGTGGACTCCAGGGTTCTCTTTATAGAACATCTTATCTTCTACAAAAAGCAGTGCTTTTCCCTCTTTACCTGGGATTATGCCCTCAGTTTCTTTTTCTTATGTTATTACTATAACTAGCATTTTTATTAAACTTATTTATTTTTTGTTTTCAACATTCACTTTTATTTTATTTTTTTGGTGGGGGAAGGCAGGGCAATTGGGGTTAAGTGATTTGCCCAAGGTCACACAGCTAGTAAGTGTGTCAGTTGTCTGAGGCCAGATTTGAACTCAGGTCCTCCTGATTCCAGGGCTGGTGCTCTACTCACTGTGCCACCTAGCTGGCCCCCAACATTCACTTTCATAAGATTTTGAGTTCTCACCCAGATTCAGTCTCAGACTTTGGATTCTTTCTTTGGTGACAAAGAAGACCAAAACATACAGCCTAAAGAAGACAACAAAGTCATAGAGCCTACAACAAAAGCCTCCAAGAAAAACATGAACTGGTCCCAGGCCATGGAAGAGCTCAAAAAGGATTTGGAAAAGCAAGTTAGAGAAGTAGAGGAAAAGTTGGGAAGAGAAATGAGAAGGATGCGAGAAAACCATGAAAAACAAGTCAATGACTTGCTAAAGGAGACCCAATAAATACTGAAAAATACACTGAAGAAAACAACACCTTAAAAAATAGATCAACTCAAATGGCAAAAGAGCTCCAAAAAGTCAATGAGGAGAAGAATGCCTTGAAAGGCAGAATTAGCCAAATGGAAAAGGAGATCCAAAAGACCACTGAAGAAAATATGACTTTAAAAATTAGATTGGAGCAAGCGGAAGCTAGTGACTTTATGAGAAATCAAGATATTATAAAACAGAACCAAAGGAATGAAAAAATGGAAGACAATGTGAAATATCTCATTGGAAAAACCACTGACCTGGAAAATAGATCCAGGAGAGATAATTTAAAAATTATTGGACTACCTGAAAGCCATGATCAAAAAAAGAGCCTAGATATCATCTTTCAAGAAATTATCAAGGAGAACTGCCCTGATATTCTAGAGCCACAAGGCAAAATAGAAATTGAAAGAATCCATCGATTGCCTCCTCAAATAGATCCCAAAAAGAAATCTCCAAGGAACATGGTTGCCAAATTCCAGAGCTCCCAGATCAAGGAGAAAATACTGCAAGCAGCCAGAAAGAAACAATTTGAGTATTGTGGTAACCCAATCAGAATAACACAAGATCTGGCAGCTTCTACATTAAGAGATCGAAGGGCTTGGAATATGATATTCCAGAGGTCAATGAAGCTAGGATTAAAACCTAGAATCACCTACCCAGCAAAACTGAGTATCATGCTCCTAGGCAAAATATGGATTTTCAATAAAATAGAGGACTTTCAAGATTTCTCAGTGAAAAGACCAGAACTGAATAGAAAATTTGACTTTCAAACACAAGAATCAAGAGAAGCATGAAAAGGTAATCAGGAAACAGAAATTTCAAGGGACTTACTAAAGTTGAACTGTTTTGTTTACATTCCTACATGGAAAGATGATGTGTATGATACATGAGACGTCAGTATTAGGGTAGCTGAAGGGAATATGCATGTATATGTATATATATACATATATATATATGTTTTTGTATATATGGGTGAATGTGTATGTATGTATATATCTATGTGTGTATATGTATATATGTGTGTGTGTGTGTGTGTGTGTGTGTGTGTGTGTGTGTGTGTATGTAAAAGAGAGAGAGCAGACACAGGGTGAGTTGAAGATGAAGGGAAGATATCTAAAAGAAATAAAATCAAATTAAGGGATGAGACAGCAACATACTGAGAGAGGGAGATAGGGAGAGATAGAATGGGGTGGATTATCTCACATAGAGGTGGCAAGAGGAAGCAGTTCTGTGGGAGGAGGGGAGAGGGCAGGTGAGGGGGGAATGAGTGAACCTTGCTCTCATCAGATTTGGCCTGAGGAGGGAATACCATGCCTACTCACTTGGGTATATTACCCCACAGGAAAGAAGAGGGAGGAAGATAAAAAAAAATAAAAGGAGGGGGATGATGGAGGGGAGGGCAGATGGGGGTGGAGGTAATCAAAAACAAACACTTTGGAAAGGGGACAGGGTCAAGGGAGGAAATTCAATAAAGCGGGATGGGTTGGGAAGGAGCAAAATATAGTTAGTCTTTCACAACATGAGTATTGTGGAAGGGTTATACATAATGATACACATGTGGCCTATGTTGAATTGCTTGATTTCTTAGGGAGGGTGGGTGGGAAGGGAAGAGGGGAGAGAATTTGGAACTCAAAGTTTTAAAAACAGATGTTCAAAAACAAAAAAAAAATTTTTGCATGCAACTAGAAAATAAGATACACAGGCAATGGGGTGTAGAAATTTATCTTGCCCTACAAGAAAGGAAGGGAAAAGGGGATGAGAGGGGAGAGGGGTTATAGAGGGGAGGGCTGACTGGGGAACAGGGCAACCAGAATATATGCCATCTTGGAGTGGGGGGGAGGGTAGAAATGGGGAGAAAATTTGTAATTCAAACTGTTGTGAAAATCAATGCTGAAAACTAAATATGTTAAATAAATAAAAAAACAAACAAAAAAAAGATTTTGAGTTCTAAATTTTCTCCCCTTCTCTCCCTCCTCCTTCCCTTCCCCAAGACAGCATGCAATCTGATATAGGCTATACATGTACAATCATATTAAACATTTCTCCATTAGTCATGCTGTGAAAGAAGAATCAGAACAAGAGGGAAAAATCATGAGAAAGAAAAAAACAAAAAAAAAAGAGAGAAAATAGTATGCATCGATCTGCATTCAGACTCCATAGTTCTTTCTCTGGATGTGGACATCAAAGTTGGTCATCGCACAATGTTGCTGTTGCTGTGTACAATGTTCACCAGGTTCTGTTCACTTCACTCAGCATCAGTTCATCTAAGCCTTTCCAGGTTTTTTTCTGAAATCAGCTTGTTTCCTATGGGTATTCCATTACATTCACATACCATAACTTGTTCAGCCATTCCTCAATTGATGGGCATCCACTCAACTTCCAGTTCTTTGCTGTCACAAAAAGCTGCGTAACTATCATTTTTTGCACTGTATCAAATAGGTAGATGGAACATTGATTAAGCACTTACACTGTTCCAGACACTGTGCTAAGCACTGGAGATGCAAATATAAGAAAGACAGTCCTTACCTTCAAGGAGTTTACATTCTAATGATGAGGAAATGTCTGGAAAGAAGTCTGGTGGTTCTGTTCTGGACTAGTTGAACTTAAAGTTCCCCTATAGTAGTGGGGGAAATGCATATCCTTGTTTTTAACCTTATTCTCAATAGAAAGGCCTCTAGTTTAACGCTATCACTGATAATGCTGGGTTTTAGTTTTACATAGATACTATTTCCCCTATTTAGTAAAGGTCCTTTTATTCCTATGCTTTTTACTGATTTTAATAGAAATGAGGTTTTTTTGTTATACTTCTTTTTCTTCCATCTATTGATATAAGCATGTTATTTTGTTTGTTTTGTTATTAATATGATCAATTATGTTTATCATTTTAAAAATAATGAACCAACCTTGAATCCTAGCATCTCTTAGGTTCATATTGTACAGTTTGTTTGATGTGTTGCTGTAGCCTTTTTGCTAATATTTTATTCAAAATTTTTATGTACAATGTTTGAGGGAAGGTCAACTAATCCCTGAAGGGGTATACTTCAGAGCCCTGGCAAAATCTAGAAGGAGAAAAAAGGACAAGTTACTCCAAACCAGCATATATACCTCAATTTATTACACACGTCTTTTCTTTGGTTACCTGTACAATTTTCTGCTGAGTTAGAGGTAAGGCTAGTTTTGAAGGCCATAGGTAACATTTACTAAAATGAGAATGGCCAAGTCTTATACTTTTATACTTATCTTATGATCTTTTGAGGAAGAATTTCTGGCTCCTGAATATTTAACAACATAAGTGTATCTTCCTCAGTGACTTCAGACACTAATCACTGTGGAGGCAGGATGATGAATTAAACAAAACCTAATGTATATAATGTAAGTGGCACAGTCCATTTTGAATTGCCTGGGATCATCTCCCATTTTGTAAAGACTGGCTTCTGGAAAGTTTCCCTTCCATCTGTATTCCTTCACTTGTTACCAGACATGATTCAACTTCTCTGCAAAGTCCTACAAGTTTTCCAGAGAACGGCACTTCTAGCCACAGAGGAAAACTTTCCCTTATTATTCTTTGGATAATGAGTTCCTGATCTGAGTAGGCTACCTCCAGGTGTTTCAGTAAAGTGCCATGGGACATTTCCAAGAGGCCTGTGATCTAATGGATGAAGTCTCACATTGACAAGAGCAAATTCTTCCAGTCTAGCTTCCTCAAAACTTGAAACCTGAGCTAAGAGATGATTTCTTATCCTACTGTTGAACTAATCCTCCCTGCCTTTTCCTGCACTTTAGCACAGTAGAAATTTCAAAAACTTTCACACCAGAAATTGGTAGACCTGTATCCTTAGGGACTTAAATTTGACCCCACTTTCTCAAACTCCAATGGCTCTTTGAGATACCAAAGCTTCCTTTTTTCATGACTCAGACATAGCCCTTGGCCTACCCGCCTACAGAGGGGGTCACATAAACAAAAGTTTGAAATCAGGTCAGTTGTTAGCTTGGAGATTATCCAGGAGGACAGCATATTTTCAAAGGCTTAAGATGTCTCAGACAATAGAGGTACTTCCCACTTTTTAAACAGTACTTTTTCCATTACTTCTTCCTTATAGGAAGTAGTTCTTGATTACAAAGATGTTGTTTACCACAGGGAAGTTAGGGGACCACAATGACTAGAGTATTGGGCCTGCAGTGAGGAAAACAGGTGTTCGAATCCAGCCTCAGACACTTACTAGCATTGTGACCTTGGGCGAGTCACTTAACTTCTGGCTGCCTCAGTTTCCTCATCTGTAAAATGAGGAGAAAAATATCACCTACCTCTCAGGGTGGTTGTGAGGATCAAATGAGATATGCCTGGCACTTTAATAAATGCTTTCTTCAAGAGTCGTGTTCCAACCTCTCCCCCTCACCCTTAACCTTTCTGTCATAAAACCCTATCTTCTCGTGGAGTTAAGACTGGTTGGTACTGTCTGCCTCCCATGCGTAGAGGCAGCTATGCCACCCAGTAGATAGAGTGCTGGACTTGAAGTCAAGAGTTGTCCATAGTCACAAAGCTAGTAAGTGTCTAAACCTAGGCTATCGATTAACCTCTGTCTGCCTCAGTTTCCTCACCCACAAAATGGGTGTAATTATAGCACCTGCTTTCCAGAGTCATGGGATAATGAGATCAATGTAGAGCAAGATATTTGTAAAGTGCTTTGCAAACCTTAGAGTACCATGTAAATGCTGCTGCTGGTAGTAATAGTAGTAAGTAGTAGTAACAGTAGTAATAGTAATTCTAGTAGTAATAGTAAGTAGTAAGGGTCACCGAAGCCTAGAGTAAGGGAGACCCTGACCAATTGTGGCCTCAGGTACTTACTAGCTATGTGACTCTGGGCAAGTCACTTAACCTCTCTCTGCCTCAGTTTCTTTATCTGTAAAAAGGGTATATTAACTCCCAGAGTTGTTGTGAGGGTCAAATGAAATAATAATTGTAAAGTACTTAGTACAGTGCCTGGCACATGGCAAGCTCCATATAAATATTAGCTATTACTACTTCATTTGAGTAAGAAAAAGCATAATACCTAAAAGCATTAGGAACCATAGAAAGAGCACTGGATTTGGAGTCAGAAAAGCTGGGATTAAATCCCACTTCTGTCATTGACCCCTCTGTGAACTTGAACTTGCTTTCTCCTGTTTTATTCTTTGTATTTTATTCCCAGGCACCTAGAACAGGGCCTGCCCAATAAATACTGATTAAGTGATGATTCTCTGTGGTTCGGTTTCCTTGTGTATCAACTGAGGCAGGTTGGACTAGGTAACATTTAGTTTCTTTCAAGCTCTAAAGCCTATGATTCTAAGAGAAATACAATTTATTGGCAGCCAAGAAGAAAGACACAGTACAAGCTAATTACTTTAGAGGTCAGCTCCAAAAGTAGGAAGATGACCCAAGTCCTCATCCTCATCTTGCACTATACCATCAGATAGCACTGCTTTTCCATTGTACGAGATACGTTAAAAAAGGAAGATTAGTCCTCTGCCCTCAAACTAGCTGTCAGTGGGTTCTGATAGTAGCTTATGTTGTTGTCGTTGTTCAGTCATGTCCAATTCTTTGTGCCCCCATTTGGGGTTTTCTTAGCAAAAATACTGGAAAGGTTTGCCATTTTCTTTTCCAGCTCATTTTGCCGAGGACACTGAGGCAAATGGGGTTAAGCAACTTGCCCAGGGTCACACAGCCCATTAGTGTCTGATGTCAGATTTGAACTCAGGAAGAACAGTCTTCCTGACTCCACGGTCAATGCTTGAGATCCACAGCACCACCTACCTCCCCCAATAATAGCTTAAGAAGTATGACAAAGTAAAGAAATTTGATGTCATTGCCTTGTTTTCTCATTAGTGCCTTTGTGCTTGTTTTCATGTCTGAGTTGCTAAGCTTATATATACACTTACATATATATGTATATGTATACACACATGTGTATACACACACACACATATATATATACACACAAACACATATATGCATGTGTGATATATATTTAAATGGCTCTAATTACTTATTGATTTAATCACAAATGATCCTATGACCCTATCATAAATAGCCATGGAAAGTATTCGTATTGCCTTGGGATTCTAAATTTAGTCTTTCTGGATGCCTTCCAGATCAGTGGGTATTTAGAATCAGAAGCTGAACTTTGTTACCCCAGGCCCTGAAAATATCCTCCAGGGTCTGAGAATCCATCTGGGATCCTTCCAGCTTCCCGCTCCATAGCCATCATCCAAAGTCTGAAGTCATCACCAAACAGACAATTTAAAAGCTGAAGCAACAATGGGACAGCAGTCTGTTTGGCTTTAGCCTTGCAATTTGGACCCCTCTGGGATCCATCAGAGTCTGTTTCTGTTGGTGCCGGTCACTTAAGCCTCTGTGACTAGAGCCCCCAGAGAAAAGACATAGAAAGGATTAAGACAAAGCAAATTTCATAATCCTTTCTTTCTGACCATCTCTCATGTCAAACTCAGACTCTCAGGATAAAAACTAACTTGCTTAACTAAACCAACTCTTGGAAATTCCTTTGCTTTCATCATTCCTTAATGAAATTATTGTAAATGCTATTTTCTGTGACTGTGTTTCATTTTCAAAGTCCTCTTGCTCCTTGTACCTTAGGTAAAACCTTCCTATCTCTGAATGTGTTGGTTCCTTTATTTTCTGAACTTAGTTCCCAGGTGATCTCCATTGAAATTATACTCTTGAGGTGAGCTGGAGAGTGACACTACAATTTTTTTTATGTGTGAGTTAGTTTATTTATTTAGTATTTTTAGTTTTTAGCATTGATTTTCACAAGAGTTTGACTTGCAAATTTTCTCCCCATTTCTACCCTCCACCCCACTCCAAGGTGGCATATATTCTGATTGCCCCATTCCACAGTCAGCTCTCCCTTCTGTCACCCCACTCCTCCCTGCTCCATCACCTTTGCCCTTACTTTCTTGTAGGGCAAGATAGATTTCTATGCCCCATTGCCTGTCAATCTTATTTCCTAATTGCATGCAAAAACTTTTTTTAACATCTTTTAAAACTTTGAGTTCCAAATTCTCTCCTCTCTTCCCTCCCCAACCACCCTCCCTAAGAAGGCAAGCAACTCAACATAGGCTGCATGTGTATCATTATGTAAAACCCTTCCACGATACCTGTGTTGTGAAAGACTAACTATATTTTGCTCCTTCCTATCCTATCCCTTTGTTCAATTTTCTCCCTTGACCGTGTCCCTTTTCGAAAGTGTTTGCTTTTGATTATCTCCTCCCCCTATCTGCCCTCCCTTTTATTGTCCCCCCTTTATTATTCCCTTCCTCCTTCTTTCCTGTGGGGTAAGATACCCAATTGAGTGTGTATGTTATTCCCTCCTCAGGTCAAATCTGATGAGAGCAAGATTCACTCCTTGCCCCTCACCTGACCTCTCTTCCCTTCCTACAGAACTGTTTTTTCTTGCCACTTTTATGTGAGATAATTTACCCCATTCTATCTCTCCCTTTCTCCCTCTATCAATATATTCCTCTCTCATCCTTTAATTTGATTTTTTACCTATCATCCCTTCATATTCAAGTCACCCTGTGCCCTCTGTCTACATATATATGTATATTCCCTTCAGCTACCCTAATACTGAGGTCTCATGAATTATACACATCATCTTTCCATGTAGGAATGTAAACAAAACAGTTCAACTTTAGTAAGTTCCTTGTGACTTCTTTTTCTTGTTTACCTTTTCATGCTTCTCTAGATTCTTGTGTTTGAAAGTCAAATTTTCTATTCAGCTCTGGTCTTTTCACTGAGAAAGCTTGAAAGTACTCTATTTTGTTGAAAATCCATATTTTGCCTTGGAGCATGATACTCAGTTTTGCTGGGTAGGTGATTCTTGGTTTTAATCCTAGCTCCATTGACCTCAGGAATATCAATCCCTTAATGTAGAAGCTGCTAGATTTTGTATTATTGTGATTATGTTTCCACAATACTCAAATCGTTTCTTTCTGGCTGCTTGCAATATTTTCTCCTTGATCTGGGAGCACTGGAATTTGGTGACAATATTCTTGGGAGTTTTCTTTTTGGGATCTATTTGAGGAGGCAATCTGTGGATTCTTTCAATTTCTATTTTACCCTCTGGCTCTAGAATATCAGGGCAGTTATCCTTGATACTTTCTTGAAAGATGATATCTAGGCTCTTTTTTTGATCGTGGCTTTCAGGTAGTCCAATAATTTTTAAATTATCTTTCCTGGATCTATTTTCCAGGTCAGTGGTTTTTCCAATGAGATATTTCACATTGTCTTCCATTTTTTCATTCCTCTGGTTCTGTTTTATAATATCCTGATTTCTCATAAAGTCACTAGCTTCCACTTGCTCCAATCTCATTTTTAAAGTAGTATTTTCTTCAGTGGTCTTTTGGACCTCCTTTTCCATTTGGCTAATTCTGCCTTTCAAGGCATTCTCTCCTCATTGGCTTTTTGGAGCTCTTTTGCCATTTGAGTTAGTCTGTTTTTTAAGGTGTTGTTTTCTTCAGTGTATTTTTCAGTATTTTTTTGGGTCTCCTTTAGCAAGTCATTGACTTGTTTTTCATGGTTTTCTCGCATCCTTCTCATTTCTCTTCCCAATTTTTCCTCTACTTCTCTAACTTGCTTTTCCAAATCCTTTTTGAGTTCTTCTATGGCCTGGGGCCAGTTCATGTTTTTCTCAGAGGCTTTTGTTGTAGGCTCTATGACTTTGTTGTCTTCTTTAGGCTGTATGTTTTCGTCTTCTCTGTCACCAAAGAAAGAATCCAAAGTCTGAGACTGAATCTGGGCGCGTTTTCGCTGCCTGGCCATATTCCCAACCAACTAACTTGACCCTTGAGTTTTTCAGTGGGGTATGACTGCTTGTAGACTTACGAGTTCTATGTTCTACGTTTGGGGGGGAGGTGCCAGCTCTGTCAGAGCTGCACTCCTCCTTCCCCAAGGACCCCCAGTCCAGACTGGGCTTAGATCTTCAGCAGGCTGTTGCACTCCTGCTCTGATCTGCCACTTAATTCCTCCCATCAGGTGGGCCTGGAGCCGGAAGTAACAACAGCTGTAGCTGCCCCACCTCCGCTGCCCCCGGGGCTGGAAGCTGAACCGCCAACTCCTTCCACTCCCGCAGCTTTTCCCACTAACTTTCTCCGCAGTCTTTGGTGTTTGTGGGTCGAGGGGTCTGGTAACTGCCACAGCTCACATATTCAGGGCACTAGGGCCCCCTCCGCCTGGCTTCTGGTCTGGATCGTCCACGCCACTCAGGCTGGGCTCCGCTCCACTCCGTTCCCAGCTCCGTGTGGAATAGACCTCACCCAGAGACCATCCAGGCTGTCCTGGGCTGGAGCCCTGCTTCCCTCTGCTGTTCTGTGGGTTCTGCCGTTCTAGAATTGGTTCAGAGCCATTTTTATAGGTTTTTGGAGGGACTCGGGTACGGAGCTCACTCTAGTCCATGCTTACCAGCCGCCATCTTGGCTCCGCCCCCTCCAATCTAATTTTTAAAGTCATATTTTCTTCAGTGGTCTTTTGGATCTCCTTTTCTATTTGGCTATTTCTGCCTTTCAAGGCATCCTTCTTCTCATTGGCTTTTTGGAGCTCTTTTGCCATTTGAGTTAGTCTATTTTTTAAGGTGTTGTTTTCTTCAGTATTTTTTGGGTCTCCTTTAGCCAGTCATTGACTTGTTTTTCACGGTTTTCTCACATCACTCTCATTTCTCTTCCCAATTTTCCTCTACTTCTCTAACTTGCTTTTCCAAATCTTTTTTGAGCTCTTCCATGGCATGAGACACGTTCATGTTTTCCTTGGAGTCTTTTGATGCAGGCTTTTTGACTTTGTTGACTTCTTCTGGCTGTATGTTTTGGTCTTCTTTGTCACCAAAGAAAGATTCCAAAGTCTGAGTCAGAATCTGAGTCTGTTTTTTCTGCCTGGCCATGTTCCCAGCCAACTACTTGACCCTTGAGTTTTTTATCGGGATATGACTGCTTGTAGAGTATAGAGTACTTTGTCCCAAGCTTGAGGGGCTGTGCTGTTATTTTCAGAACTTTTTCTACACAGCAAGCTCTGCCACACCAGGACTACTCCTCCCCCAAGAACTGCCAACCCATACTGGACTCAGATCTAAGCAGGCTCTGCACTCACGCTGTGATCCACCACTTAATTCCTCCCACCAGGTGGGCCTGGAGCCAGAAGCAACTGCAGCTGTAGTTCTGTAGCTGCACCACCTCTGCTGCACCTGGGGTGGTGGCCAAACCACGAACTCCTTTCACTCCCCGCAGTTTTTCCCACTATCCTTCTCTGTTGTCTTTGGTGTTTGTGGGTTGAGAAGTCTGGTAACTGCCACAGCTCACTAATTCAAGGCACTAGGACCTGTTCCTCCTGGCTCCCAGTCTGGTTGGTCCAGGCACAGCCCATGCTGGGCTCTGCTCTGCTCTACCCCCAGCTCCATGTGATAGACCTTACCCAGTGACCATCCAGGCTGTCCTGGGCTGGAGCCCTGCTTCCCTCTGGTGTTTCTTGGGTTCTGCAATTCTAGAATTTGTTCAGAGCCATTTTTTATAGGTGTTTGGAGGGTCCTGGGGGAGAGCTTTAGGCACTACCCTCCTCTCCAGTCCCCATCTTGGCTCCACCCCCAGTTACACTACAATTTAAGTCAGGCCTTAACTGACAATAGTTTTCCAAGACCATCTCTGAATTGTCACCTGATAGGTTAGCAGAGGTGCCCAGAGATATAGTTAACTGATCCTCTATACTACATGGTTGTGGAGCATGGAAAACATTTCTTTGTCTTATCACTGTCTCTTTTTTTCATTTAATTTTTATTTTATTTTTTCTTAATTACATGTAAACAAAAATTTTAACATCTTTAAAATTTTGGTTTCCATATTCTTTCCCTCCCTCCCCCCCACCTTGAGAAGGCAAGCAATTTGATATAGATTATACATATGCAGTCATGCAAAACATTTCCATATTAGCCATGTTATACAAGAAAATGTAGAGCAAAAAACAAAATAAAACAAAACAAGAAAAACTTTTTAAAAGTATGCTTCAATCTGTATTCAGACTCCATTAATTCTCTTTCTGAAGGTGGATAGCATTTTTCATCATCAGTCCGTCAGAATTGTCTTGGATCATTGTATTGTTGAGAATAGCTTAGTCATTCACAGTTGATCATCATACAATATTGCTGTTATTGTATACAGTGTTCTCCTGGTTCTGCTCATTTCATTTTGCATCAATTCATGTGAGTCTTCCCAGGTTTTTCTGAAAGCGTTGTGCTCATCATTTCTTGTAGAACAATAGTATTCCATCACAATCATATACTACAACTTGTTCAGCCATTCCCCAATTGCTTATGACTGCCTTTTGAAATAGATTGCCACCCACCAAGATCTGAGATGCCACCCTCCAAGACCTTAGGGAGGAATAGAATGGCACTTGCCTGGGGAAGGGAGATCCGGTCATGGTCCTATATTTAGAGGGCCCCAAAGACCCCAGGTAGGATGAAGATGGCAACCTGGCAAGAAAGTACCTGACACTGTTAATAAGCACTTAATAAATGCTTGTAGATTGAAAGGGAGAGATGTGTAAGGAAATGTTTAATTTTGTTGCATGAATGAATGAATGAATGAAAAAATGAATTAACTTGGTAGTACAGTGATCCTTTCCATATCATGGTAGTTAGGAGTGTAGTATCTTCACAATCTGGAAAATGTGCATAAAATTTTTTGGCCTTCTCTTTGTACCAGAGAAGTCTGAATTATTATGATATTAAAGGATAAAATATGTTGATATTATACAACATTTAATGCATGAATTTATATGCATATATTTTAAATGTATAAAACATATTTATATAGAAAATTATATTTTAAAATATATACATATAAACATATATTTTACATATATATTTCATGCATTTCTGAGTTTCTGAACTTTTTCTGTGTCGTCAGCTAGTCTTCATCTGTCATCTGCAGGTGCCACAAAACTCCCCCAAAATTCCCATTTAGTTTCTTATGCCAACCCACGATATATCTAAACTGTGATGGAGGAAAGTTGCGGGATAACTGTACTTTGGCAAACATTGCATTCCCAATCTTTCAGGAGGTATTGTAGTTCCACAAAAAGAGTGGCAAACCAGCTTCTCTCCCTGTGACTTTTAATAAGTCACTTTTTGTGACTTTTTGTCTTTTTCAGATGGCTCATCTACAAAAAGCACAACTTTATATATAGTGTCAGCTTGGGAATCAGATCATAGTTCTTCCACTAACCTTGGGTAATCAATTCACTTTAACTTTTGGAGTTACACTTTCCTCATTTTTATAGGGAGTCTGCTTGAGAGCCAGAGGCAATCAGCTAAATTTTTCTTCCTTTTCTCTTCCCCTTTTGCCATGTGAAGAGAAGGAAAGAGAGGCAATGGAGCAATTTGCACTGATTAGAAGAGGATTCCCTTTCTCATCATCCTTTGCACTCAGAGTCCATGCCCCAAAGGTTAATGAGCAGGAATTGTTGGAAGAACCACTGAGAAAGAGATGGGGGAGGAAGCTTGGGGCAGGGGGGCAGGGGAGTGGGGAATAAGAGAATCATGAGGCAGCAGTAGTGTATGGAGGTCATAGCTGGAAGGTACCTAAAGCTGTCAAACAGATGCAATGGTGGTAGCAGCAAACCAAAGTGTAGAAACCACAGGACTATGCAGTACAAGTTAAGGGATCCATAGAAGACACAACAGCAGAGTCTGGGAACCAGAATAAGGATATAGCTCACCTGAGATGGCCCCATGTCTAGCAAAATCAGTGCACTCAGGTTACTGGGACTTAATTACTTGGTTCAGTGAGTGTTTGCAGGGAATACAGTCTGAATTTTAAGGAAAAGAACAGAGAATAAGCACGGAGAGAACTAACCATAACTGTTCTTTTTCCTATTCCTTATAATCATCAATAAATATCAGAGCCTATAAACATCTAACATACCCCAGGCACCATACTAAGCACTGGAGATACAAAGAAAAGCACGAGATAGTCCCTGCTCTCAAGGAGCTGAAGAGCTGAAAAGTCAGAACAAATGCCAGTGCCTTGGGTGCTTGTAAGGTAAAGTGACTCCTAGATAAAAGAGTCAAAAACCAAACCATAGAGAGGTTTTGAAGAGAAATGCTGGTAGGGAACACAAACCAAAGAGGATTATCACAACAACGACAACAATAAAAAACCCTCCACAAATTTAGGTCCAGATGAGTCCAGAGTTATTTTAAACCTTTGGTCACGTCTATGAATACAACAACAACTATATGGAGCCTCAAGATTTGCAAAGCACTTTACAAATATTATCTTATTTTATATTCACAACAATCCTGGGAGGTAGATGCTATTACTATCCTCACTTTAATAATAATAATAATAACTTTTATATAGTGCTCACTATGTGCTAGGCACTGTGCTAAGTGCATTACAATGATCACATCTCATTTGATCCTCACAACAACCCTGAGAGGTAGGTGCTATTAATATACGTATTTTGCAGATGAGGAAACTGAGTCAGAGGTTAAGTAACTTCCGCAGGGTCACACAATTGGTAAGTGTCTGAGGCTGGATTTGAACTCAAGTCTTCTTGACTCCAAGACCACCACTCTCTCTACTCTGACTACCAAAAGGGGAATGAAGGGGGAAGAGGAGTAGGGAAGGAGAGCCTCACAAAAATCCTATGAGCTTGGTAGCTTACAAATATGGGATATGTGCTATGTGATTGTGGGGAGTTGCTAGAAATCCCTCTAACAATGGCAACATTCCTATGACTTACAAGATAAGAAAGGCCAAGTGGATGGAGCGCTCACATTGCCAAGAATATCCCATGCAGTTGAATAAGCAATCTGTTGAATTGGCCCATCAGAACACATCAATGTCCAGGTAGTAGTTGGATCGGTTCCCTTCCAAAGCTCTACTTCTATGAGATGAGTCCCAGGAAGTTTCCTGAGCCAAGTCAGAGCTAGAAGAGGCAGGAATTGAAGGTAGGGCTTCCCTACCCCAAGCCTATTATCACTCTACTATACTACCCTGCTCCTTGAGGTAAGTAACGTAAGTATTGTTATCCTCATTTTACAGGGGAGAAAACAGAGATTCTATGAGGGTATTATTGTTATCATTCAGTTTTTTCAGAACCCATTTGGGGTTTCTTGGCAAAAGTAGCAGAGTGGTTTGCCGTTTCCTTCTCCAGCTCATACATACAGTTAATAAGTGTCAGGAGCTGGATTCAGACCCTAGTATCTGGACTCTTCAGCTTGAACAGGAAGATAATAGCTGATTATTGTGAAGATCAAAGGAGGATTATGAAAGTGGAAATTGAAAAGTGTCAATCACTATGCACATAAAAGACAGTGTTATCACCAGAGTTGTAGATAAAATAGAGCCTAACACCAGCCTCTTAATGAATTAGAAAAAGAAAGTAGCATTTTGAACACCATAGAGGAAAGAAAGTCCTATGATTTAAAACTGGAAGGGACTATAGAGATCTTCTTGTTCCAACTTTGCTATTTTCCAGATGAAAGAGCTGAGGTTCTTAGATTAAGGGACTTGTCCAAGGTCATGCCAGTGGTAAGGAGAGCTGGAAGTTGAACAAAAGTCTACTAACGCCAAATTCCATGCTCTTTCTACATCACCATGTCTGTTAGTGCAGTGTCTGCCTTTTTCGCTTTCTTCCTACTAAAATAGTTTTGTGTTTGTCTTGTGGTTTGGGAGGGGTGATTGGCATGTTTAATGTAGGGAAAGGTGAGGAAGAGTTGAAAGAGCATTTTTACTCATGGCAAAAAAAAAAGAAAGATGAATTCCGCAGTAATCTTCCTCTCTTCTCTCTACCTACAAGGCAAACAATACATCATTAGCTTTTTTCCAGCTAGAGGGTGATTTCTATATGGATCAGAAACATTTGTGTGTAGGATTATTTATTGTAGAGAATATGTTGTAACCAGATCAACAAAACTCTAAGACTGTATGAATGAGTTGGTGTTGGTTTTTTTTTTTTTAGGGTGGAACACTTGACTATAGAAATGATTTATAAAAAACTCGTGTACTAGAAGTTTACTGTTGTCCATTAAGATGGAACTTGCTAGCCATTCCTCAATTGATAAATGATCAAAGAATATGAACAGGTAGTTTTCAAATGAAGAAATCAAAGATATCTATAGTTATATGAAGAAATGTTCTAAATCACTATTGATTAGAGAAATGCTAATTAAAACAACCTTACTCCTATCAAATTGGCTACTATGACAGAAAAGGAAAATGATAAATGTTGGAGAAGATGTGGGAAAATTGGGACACTAATGCACTGTTGGTAGAGTTGTGAACTGATCCAACCATTCTGGAGAGCAATTTGGAACTATGCCTAAAGGATAATCGAACTGTGCATACCCTTTGACCCAGCAATACCACTACTAGGTCTGTATCCCAAAGAGATCAAAGAAAAAGGAAAAAGGCTTATATGTACAAAAATATTTATAGCAGCTCTTTTTGTGGTGGCAAAAAAGTTGGAAGTTGAGAGGATGCCTATCAATTAGGGAATGGCTGAACATGTTATGGTATATGAATATGATGAATATTATTGTGTTATAAGAAACAATGAGCAGGATGATTTCAGAAAAAAAACCTGGAAAGGCTTACATGAACTGCTGCAAAGTGAGCAGAACCAGGAGAATAGGATACACCGAGAATCAGCAACATTGTACGATGATGAGCTTTGAATGACTTAGCTCTTCTCAGCAATACAATGATCCAAGACAATTCCAAATACTTTCCACATCCAGAGAAAGAACTGATGGAGTCTGAATGTAGATTGAAGCATACTGTTTTCCTTTTCTTTATTTATCCTTATTCTTTTCTTTTGGCTTGTTTCTTCTTTCACAGCATGACTAATATGGAAATATGTTGTACATAATTGCACATAAACAACCTATATCAAATTGCTTACTGTCTCAGAGAGGGGGTGGTGAAGGAAGGGAGGGAAATAATTTGGGCCTCAAAATTTTTTTTAAATGAATGTTAAGAATTGTCTTTACATGTAATTAGAAAAAACAAAATACTATTAAATGTAAAAAAAATTAAAACAAAGATGGGGCTTGCTGAACAACATAGTGAAAACAAGGTAATCTGGCACAATAGAAAGAGCATTGAGTCAAAAGACTTGAGTTCAAATCCAGATTCTGTCACTTTGTGACTTTGGACAAGTCACTTATCTACTCTGAGTAAGCCTCAGATTATTCCTATGTAATATGGTTGGTGTAGATGACCTCTAAGGACATACTCCAATACTCTAGCTCTTAATTATCTTAATATAGCACTCCCACTGAAAGCCCTGACTTGGCACTCAAACTTAAGAGTTGGAGACCCAGAGAATGGCTGCTACCACGAGGCTCTAAGGCACAGATCTGTGATGCTGTAGTCCTATCACTATAGCTCATGAGCCCCCATTGGTATGCTTCCTATTAACAATCATCTTGTACACAGAGAGGCATATATTAAGAAAGCATAGTTAGAACAATATTGTCCCTGATAAACCTGAGGTATACTTTCTCACAAATACATAGCATCTGTGGAAAGAGTGGGCCCAAACTTGGATTACAGTGGTAATCAGACACATATGTAGGATGCACATATTGCAAAAGCAACTCACAAATCCTAGTACTATAGGTCCTAGAAGTCCTTTTTTCTCTTTGTAGAGTCCTCACATAGCTCCTTTTGGTCACAGATCTCTAGGGGACAGTTTGCCTATTAGAATTCCAAGGTCTGCTCCTCTTGAATCCAAAGCCAGATTTCTTCTCTGATGCCAGGGGTCCATTTCCTCAAAGCTGCCTTCTTCTTCAAGTAACTGTCTCTCTGTATCTGTTTCTGTCTGGAGTGTGTATCCCTGCTCCCTGCTAGATGCAATGTCTCCTGCCATGTTACTTCAAAGTAACATGGCTGATTAGGGAGGGGAGCAAGGGTATGCCAGAAACAGCTCTGACCTTAAGCTCATTGTTGAAGTGTCAGTGTAAGCATTTACACCTTGGAAATTTGCAAATGCTACAAATCAAGTCTTGATTTATTATTTTGTTGATTTCTAGACTTAAGAAAGTTATGGGGGAAATGTCAATAATGCAGATTAAACTTTCAAGTGTGCTGCTCTTGGGAGGAGGGGAGTGGGAGTGGGGAGGAGATTGAAAAGAGAAATCTCCTCTTCTGTGGAGGGGTCTCCTCAACAAAGCGCTATTTAAAATTCCATCAAAGAAAGTTTAATTTTCTCAAGTCCAATGAGACCACTCTCTTTAATCCTACCATAGAAAGCTATTCACCTATCCTAAAGAGATCGGGGCATAGTTGCATCTTTACAGTTATTTTAACACCTTATTAACATCTTACAATAACATTCTGGGCCTTGGGGAGGGAGTGCAATTATTGGTTAAAAACCAAGTCAGCTATGGTACGGTGGAATTTGTATAAGTTCTAGAGTCAGATGACTCTGTCTCTCAAATCTTCCCTCCAAGGCTTTCTCCCTATGTGGCCTTGGGCAAGTCACTTATTCTCTCTAGACTTCAGTTTTCTCATATGTAAAATGAATTGGCTGGACTAGGTGCACAGTGAAGTCCTTTCCAACCCTAGATATAGAGCCAGACTCTAGGCCTATAATCCCTGTGCTAGAAGATGCTATAATTCATAATAATGGCTAGCATTCACATTGCAATGTAAACTTTGGAAAGTATTTACCTAGGAAGTAGAGGCTATTATTATCCCCATGCAACAGATGGGGATATTGAGACAGAAAGAGATTAAGTGACTTCTTAAAAGGAGAGTAGCACAGCTAAGAAGGGTCTTAAGAGAAAGATCATACAGCTAATAAGTATATGAGTGAAGACTGGAATTCAAGTCTTCCTGACTCCAGGTCCTGTGTTCTATCCACTGCAAGAATGAAAATTTCTAGCATCACTGATTGTGTTCAGACAATGAATATGCTAATTATGAATAATTCCTAGTGATGAAGGAACTCAAAAGAAACACCATTTCTTATGTTAAACAATATTAATAATAATAATGACAGCTAACATTTATATAGTGCTTACTGAGTGCCAGGCACAGTGCAACTATCATTTCATTTCACCTTCACAACAATCCTAGGAGATAGGTGTTATTATTAGCCTCATTTTACAGATGAAGAAACTGAGGCAAACAGAGGTTAAGTGACTTGCCCAAGCTAGTAAGTTCCTGAGGCTAGATTTGACCTCAGGTCTTCTTGATTCCAGGCCTAATCCTTGATTCTCTATGCCATCTAGCTGCTCCAGTAAATAGTGGATAGCACTGACTTTTTGGAATTGGAGGACCTGGTTTTGAGTTATAGTTCTGCTGCTTAGTGTGAATCTGGGGAATTTATTTCACCTTTCTAGGGTTGGCCTAGATGATCTCAAAGAATCTTCCAGCTCTAAATGATTATGATATGCTCAAATATGTAAGTTCCCTACTTTGACCCATACCACCATTCTAGGTCTCCATCTGCTGAGCAGGAAAGTGGAATGGAGGAGGATGCTGAGGGTGGGAGCAGAGGGAAGCACTGAAAAAGTTCATTTTTCATATTTATTGGTTTCAAGAAGAGCTTTAGGGATAAAAATTACTGGTGAAATTTTGCCACAGATTTGTTGCTTTCTTGGGTCAGCAGTTCGTGTGTATACTGTATCAGAAAGTAATAAAATGTTTCCAAGTTTTGTTCACCAGATTTTAATTAATTTTTGCTGATCTTTCACCTTAATTAGAGTGAATGAATAAGGCTTTACCTTCTTTTTTGTCCTAACCTATGATTTCATAGGTGTAGAGTCCTCTGGTGATGGAACTCCCTCTTCTAATGGAGGTCAAGAATGTCTAATCTTTGGGAGTTCCTTGGGGACACTCAGATGTTAAGGGACTTGTAAGGGATCACAGGTATCAGTTTTTATACTTGAACCGAGGTCTTTCTGACTATGAGATTTAGTCTCTATCCACTACCCTGTACTGCCTCTTACAGATTAAAAACCTGAAAGCCAAGGAGGGGATAAAGAGGAATCTTGAAGAAAGGGGCAAAAGGAAGGGTTAAGCCTAAAGTATTATATTGCCTATCTCAATTAATCAAAATAATAAAAAGAAAACTACACCTGAGACTTTTTCTACAATAATTTCTCTTTAAGATCATCATGGGAGGAGGTAATGGAAACAAAAATGGATCATACTGAAAACAAGCCAATCACTTTTCCACTTGGTCTGTGGCCAACCCTGATGAGCTGCTGGGGAGGGGTTCCGGCCCAGTGCAAACTGGTGAGATGGTGTCAAGCACAACCTTCTTTCACTGTAATGATAGCTGAATGTATGTGATGGTCTACATGTTGAAGAAGATGACTATTTTTATTGCAGATTAAGCAATGCAAGGAATCATGTAAGTCATTTGTGGGATCTTTGGAAGTGAGCAAATAATTAGCAGCAGCTGCAAACATTGATGGAGTACCTCCTTTGTACAGGTATACCTCAGAGATGTTGTGAGTTCAGTTCCAGACCACTGCAATAAAGCAAATATCACAATAAAATGAGTCACATGAATTTTGTGGTCTCCCACTGCATATACTGTAATCTATTAAGTGTGCCATGGTATTATGTCTGAAAAAGTATGTATCTTACTTTAAAAATACTGCTAAAATATTAACCTTCATTTGAGCCTTCAGCAAGTCGAAATCTTTTTGCTGGTGGAATCCTTGCTTCGATGTTGATGGCTGCTGATTGATCAAGTAGTGGCTGCTGAAGGTGGGGCTTGCTAAGGCAATTTCTTAAAATAAGACTACAATCTAACCTACACTTGAGAAATGGGGGCGGGGAGGCAGAGTGGTAGAGAAGTCAGTGGAGATTAGGAGGTTCAGAGCAGCTGCAGGACTCACAGTGTTGGGACTTGGATCTTTCTCCCATTGTGTGCCAAATCCAGTGGCCTTTACTCAATCCGCATCCCTCTTGACTTCTCTGCAGCATTTAACACCATCAATCAACCTCTCCTCTGTAACACCCTTCTTTAGGTTTTCAGGACACTGCTCTCTCCACCTATGTTTCCACCTATTCGTCTGACATCTCCTACTCTCAGTTCTTCATCCACTCCATGACCACTAACTATGGAAGTCCCTCAAGGATTTGTTCTAGGCCCTATTCTCTCTCTCTCTCTCTCTCTCTCTCTCTCTCTCTCTCTCTCTCTCTCTCTCTCTCTCTCTCCTCTCTCTCTTTTGGTGGTATCAACTCCCTTGGATTAATTTATCACTTCTCTGTAGATTATTTGCAGATCTATATTTTTATCTCTAGTATTATTCCTGAGCTACAGTCTGTATAACTGTGTTATGGTGGAAGAATGATAGCAAATAGTTACATCCAAACAACAATTCATTAAGCAATGCATGCCAGTTGCATAACAATCCGGGACCAAGGTTCTTGGTAGCCAAGAATACTGACCATTGGTTTTTACCCAGCTAACATATGATTTGGAAGGAATGAAAAAGAGGATGAGGTGATTATGACACCAGGTTTCTTATTGGTGGAGTATACCAGGAGACAATCAGGCAAGAGGTAGAGGAATATTCTTGTGGTCAGGTGACATTAGGGAGGGCAAGTAAACTTGTGACTTAAAATCAAGTGACTTCCAAGCAGGTGAAACTTAGCTTCATGGAATGGTAGTTAAAAACCAAAATGGAGCCATTTATGCTATTTTTAATATTACAGCTGGAACTGGTGTCCTAAACTCAGCATGTCCAGAACAAAATTCATTGTCTTTCCTCCAAAAGCTTTGTGCCTCCTGAACTTTCCTATTCTTGTGGAGGGCAAATCCATCCTCCCATTCAACCAAGTTGGCATCTTCAATGTTATTCTCAATCTGCTGCTAGACCTGATTGTTTCTGTTTTCGCACCATTTCACATATGAGTCATCTTCTCTCCATTCACAGCCACCATCATAGCCGGATCACTCCTTACAATTGTAATAGCCATTTCCCTGTCTCAAGTCTCTCCATACTCTATCCCATCCTCCCCTCAGCTGTTTTTCTAAATGTAAAATTTTCCTAAATGAGAAACTTAAGTGTAAAATGATTTTTCTAAAGTGCAAGTTGGCCCACATCATTCTGCCTCCTTCCCCAACCTAAACAAATTCCAGCAGCTCCCTATTATCTCTAGGATAAAGAACTCTGTTAAGCATTTAATGGTGTTTATAACTTGACTTTTTCATAACTTCATACCTTTCCAGTCTTCTTACTCTTTACTGTCCCCCTTGCACACTACCCTGGCTTTCTTGCTATTCATTGCACATGACACTCCATCTCCCACTTTAGTACACTTACCATTTCCCATACCTGGAATGTTCTGCTTCCTCTCCTATTCCTCTTAGATTCCCTGGCTTCTTAAAAACTCAGCTCAATTCCCATCTTCTTCCAGATGCTTTTCTGCTTTTCCTCAGCTACTACTACATTCCCTTATAAGATTGCTTCCCCTCCTTTTTCTTCTTCTTCTTCTTCTTCTTCTTCTTCTTCTTCTTCTTCTTCTTCTTCTTCTTCTTCTTCTTCTTCTTCTTCTTCTTCTTCTTCTTCTCCTTCCTTTTCTTCTTCTTCTCCTTCCTTTTCTTTTTCTTCTCCTTCCTTTTCTTTTTCTTCTTCTTCTTCTCCTTCCTCTTCTTTTTCTTCTTTTTCTCCTTCCTTTTCTTTTTCTTCTTCTTCTCCTTCCTTTTCTTCTTCTTCTTCTCCTTCCTTTTCTTTTTCTTCTTCTTCTTCTCCTTCCTTTTCTTTTTCTTCTTCTTCTTCTCCTTCCTTTTCTTTTTCTTCTTCTTCTTCTTCTTCTTCTTCTTCTTCTTCTTCTTCTTCTTCTTCTTCCTCTTCCTCTTCCTCTTCCTCTTCCTCTTCCTCTTCTTCTTCTTCCTCTTCTTCTTCTTCCTCTTCCTCTTCCTCTTCCTCTTCCTCTTCTTCTTCTTCTTCTTCTTCTTCTTCTTCTTCTTCCTTTTCTTCTTCTTCCTCCTCCTCCTCCTCCTCTTCTTCCTCTTGTTCTTTTTCTTCTCTCCTACACGACAATATGTACAAACATACATATTACACATACAAGTGCATGCCTATGTGTCTTCTATGTGCCTACTTATTTTATATGTTGTTTCCCCCATTAGATCATGAGTAACTTGGTAGGGACAGTGTTTTTATATTTCTTTGCATCCCCATCACTTAGTACAGTGCCTGAAATACAGTAAATTGTTTTTCAATTGATTGATTATCATGGGAAAATGTCAGTTATGAATGGGGGTTCCTCTAATCAGCTTGCTAATATCAGTCCAACTCTAACAATATGATTCAGTGGTCATTCTTTAGACTGAAGAAATACAGTCAAGGTTAAGGACTTATGTTTGAATAATGCTTTAAAATTTATAAAACAGGCTGTGGGTGCAGTCATTTGTGTTCAGTGCCAAGAGAAGAAATTGAAGATCAGATGGACATATTGGGCTTCATCAAAGCATTCTAGTCTGACTTGTAACATGTAAAGCAAGGGGAATGTTCTACATTCCCTTCTTAGGCTATCCTTCTATATGGTTCCATCACACAGATCTAGGGAATCTCATGTTCTCTCCCTCCCTTTATGGATTATAGTTGGCAGAGCCATCAGCCACCTTTAACCACCTTTGTGATTAATGGATCCATCTTTCCCACCCCTCCCTGTCTGTGTGACCCAGAAGTTGGCTCTGTGGCTCATCTTGAGTCATAAAGCAAGCATTGAAAGGCAGGTACAACTTTGGGCTTGAAATTTGACTAGCCCTGGGAGACTTTGTGAAGGTCATTTGGTTGAGGGGCTTAGAAGCAATCACCCCTTTCAGAGAATTTCAGATTTTATCTGCAGGGGTTTTTTCCTCTCAGCTTTTTCTGAAAAATAATCAGAACGAGTTGATCGTGTGTACTTTAGAATTTTCCCCAAATACCACTTCCAATCTGAGCATCCTGATATTCCAGTCTTGTCAGCTCACATTCATATGGTATTTTGAGGTTTGTATTGCACCCTTCTCATGACTCTATACTGCAATCATGCCAGTATGATTATCCCCAGCTTACAGATGAACAGGCTGAGGCTCACAGATTGCTTTGTCCAGAATCACACAACTGGTAAGTAGTGGAGCTGGGACTCAGACGTTTGCCTCCAAGACCAACAATCTTTCCATACCAAGGTGCATCACTAAATAAAAAGTGTTTAAAATTAGCCTATTTGTTGCATGGTTTTGTGTGCATCCATGCTGCTAGTGAGGATTTCTTCTTTAGCTATTATCAAAGAATGGGATAGCAGCTACTGACAATTTATCATGCTGTGTTTCCATGACAAACCCCAAAAATTCTTTATGAAACTCATAAAGGGCACTCAAAGGATCATAAATGTAGGGCTGAAAGGAACTTAATGGGTCCAATCCCCTCATTTTACAGCTGAGGAAACTGAGACCCAGAAAGGGTTAGTCTTTTGCCCAGAGTTACACAACTAATGAGTGTTTAAGTCAGGATTCAAATCTAGCTCTTCACAGCTCCAAGTCTATCTATCACTCCCAATGCTTGTCACACTGACACTGGGTCAATGGGTCTCTGGGAGCTCTTGCTAGGCTTTTTCTCCTCCCAGGTATGCTTGTTTATTTCACTGCTATTGTCAGAAAAAAGGCAGCATGGCAGAAGATAGATAGATAGATGTACAGACAGACAGACAGATACATGCATACAGTGCTGGCTTTGAGATAGGAAGACTTGGCTCCAAATCCTGCCTCCCACACACTAGCCCTGAACACACACATCGCTTAACCTTTGCATAGCTCACGTGACTCCCCAGGACTTTCCTCCCAAGTCACAGACAGGTAGCCGACCTACTTCGTGCTTTCCCATACTAATGCAAACTGATATATTCAAATATTTGTAGCTTCCAAAAATGTACGGTGGGTAGAGTTCTGGACTTGGAGTAAGGAAAATCTGAGTTCAGACCCTGCCCAAGCCACTTATGAGCTGTGTGACGCCTGGATGGGCAGGTAGGTGGCACAGCGGATAGAGTGCCAGCCGTGGAGTCAGGAGTTAAAATCCTGCCTCAGACACTTACTAGCTGTGTGATCCTGGACAAGTCATTTGCCTCAGTTTCCTTGTCTATACAATGAAGGAGAGAAGGAAATGGCAAACTCCTCCAATATCTTTGCTAAGAAAACCCCAAGTGGGGTCACAGAGAGTCAGACATGACTGAAGCAACAATGATGCCTGGGTGGCAAGTCACTCAGCCCCTCTGGGACGCAATCTCTAAAATGGGGTAACAATAATACCTACATCATAGGGACGTTATGAGCATTATATGAGATAATTGCTTTGCAAACCTTGAAGTGCTATCTCAATGCTAATGAGGTGATGTGATGGCTAGAGTCAGTAAGACCTGAGTTCAAATCCAGCCTCAGATATTTACTAACTGTGTGACCCTGGGCAAATCACTTAACCCCTGGTTCCCTTAGTTTTCTCATCTGTGTACAAACTGGAATAATAATAGCCCTAACTTCCCAAGGTTGTTGTGAAGATCAACTGAGATAATAATTGTAAAGTGCTTAGCACAGTGTCTGACACATAGTAGGCGCTATATAAATGTTAGCCATTACTATCTATTATTCCTATTACTATGAGCTGCAGATGTTTGATCTCTGTCATTTTCAGGATATTTTCATCATTCTTAATGACCAATATAGTGATGTGAGAACAAACACACTTTGTGGGATCTATTTCTCCTTGCTCATATAATGATAATTTTCTATACCTTTCATGTCCCCTATCCCATACTTCCCCCAAATGGATTTGACATCAAAGGACCTGGGTTCAAATCCCAACTCTGCCACCTCTGTAACTTTGGTCAGTCTCTTTGGGTCTCAGTTTCCTCATATGACCAATGCAGGGTTGTCCTGGAAGACCTCCTAAGGCCCTTTCCAGCCCTAACTTTAGGATCTATTATCCAAAGTGAGGAGCGGGCACCCTATCTCGTTCATGTTTTTGTTCCTTCAGTGCTCAAGCATTCAATCAATGTTTACCGAGTGGATAGAGATCTTGAATTCTCCTCTCTGAAGGTTTCATACAGCAGGGATCAGGGCCAGAAAGCTGGAAACCAATTTGAATGATAGAAATCATCAACTTTAACCTTGAGAACTCTGAATTAGATTGTTTGCCAATTGCATTCCCAGGCACTCTTCTTCGGAAAGAGAGACTCAGGACTCAGATAGCCTAAACTAAAAAGATTTTGATCTTAAGCTCTCATCTGATCCATATGCTTGATCCATATGGATACATGCTGGAGGAGAACTAGCCACCAGACCCAAACCTGATGCACATCCCTAGGCATATCACAAACACCATCAGGGTAAGGACCCACAGGCTTTTCCTCTGGAGAGAAGACACACCCCCTGATAAGGAGGGAGGATAGTCACATCGCATTCAGTAACACTTTTGCAGTTTACAAAGCACTTTCCTCACCATGATTGTGTGTGTGTAGCGGGGAGTATGAATATTCAAATCTTCCCACTTTAGAAAAGAAGAAACTGAAGCTCAGACTTTTAAGTGATCTGTGGCTAGGAAACTCAGGTCTTCTCACTCAAAGACCAATACTCTTTCCACTGGACCGTGGATGCTGTGAACAGAATGCGGAGTCTGGAGTTAGGAAGATCTGAGTTCAAATTCTGCCTCAGATGCTTACTAGTTTGTGACCCTGGAAAAGTCACTTAATCTCTATCTGCCTCAGTTTCCTCATCTGTAAAATAAGAATAATACAGAGCAACTTCTCAGGGTTGTTGTAAGGATGAAATGAGGTAATATTTATAAAGTGCTTTGCAAACCTGAAGCACTGTATAAATGGTAGCTCTTACTATGTCACCATCTACTTCTCTGGTGCAGGATTCTGATGTATTCTCTCTGATTTATGGTAAGCATAATTGTCCAAATTATCATTATTCCAGTACTGTTTAGCCTTCTTTTTAGAACCTTCAACAGACTATATGAGCTATGACTACTTATCTATCCCAAAATTTATGCTTCAGTGTTAGGGATGGACTCGACTGATTCATAAGTAACCCTTGGTTCAAGCCTGGTGCATTTGTACAAGACCTCCCCTCACTGAGGAGAGGATAATGGCTCAACACTGTATGCCTAGATGAGGGGGTTGAGGTGGCTTGAGAGCTTGGGAGAAGATCTTGTGGCTTCTTGCTTCCAGAGATAACACCTGGGGTTCCAGGCCCTCTACAGAGAGAAACGCAGAAAGACAAAAGACTTTGGAAGGCAGACATGGAGGGGAACCCCACCCCACCTCTCAACACGTCCCTGATTTCTAACGTGCTTCCTTAGAAAATTTGGAGAATTTCTCCTTGGATGACCTCAGAGATCTCTCTTGGTTGAGCTGAGAGATCGATCTCACTCCTAATGGGAGAGCTTATTCATTCTGTGTATTTTCTGGCATATTCTAATCGATATAAGTTTTCTGCTTTCTCTTTGTTATCTGTTTGGATAAATTCATTATTTGTGATGGTCTTTTATGTAACTAGCATTTGATGGGAAGGGGTCAAGCCTTTGGTTATAAACTAAGCTGGATCCCTTCCTCTTTAAGGTATGGCAACCAGGAAAGCAACTTAAATCTAAAACTATGAAATCATTTCCCCTAGACTAGCAATATTTAGGGGAGGGAACAGGTAGATATAATTCAGTCTGGTATCTCTCTGAGGACAGCAGGATGGCCAGCCTCACAGCCCCTTCTCTTGTTCCTCTCCTGACAGGAATAACAATCATCAGCATAAGTGTCAGCATCAGCACCATGAGCATCTAGCACTTATATAGTGCTTTAAGATTTGTGAAGTACTTTATAAATATGATCTCATTTTATCCTCACAATAACCCTGGGAAGTAGGTGATGGTATAATCCCCATTTTGCAGTTGAGGAAACTGAGGTAGGCAGAGTTTGAGTGTCTTGCCCAGGGTCACAGAGAAAGTGTTCAAGGCTAGCTTTGAACTAAGGTCTTCTGCCTAGGCTACCCAGCTGCCTAGGAATCAAAGTCTCCCTTGGAGAGAGGTAGACTAGATTCTTGGGATACCCATTCAAGTCTCTATGAGAGTCACATTTAGACAACCCATGTGAATATATACATAGTCTACATGGGAAACACACCAACTCCCTACATTTATGTTTGCAGCTGGCTGATGTCACAGCTCCATTGACTGAAGCTAAGCCCATACAGTAGAATCAAATGTTTTGGAAGAGACCAAGGGGGCCTGCCCTGGAAGCATAAGGAGCCTCGTATGACTTGTGAATTAAAGGAGGATTTTTATCAAGAACCAACAAGAAAAATTCTCAATAACTTGATGTTTCTCAACCCATCTTCCTTCCCCCATAGGCACTGCCTTCCCTAACCTCCAAGCTCATGCTGGTCATCTATTCCTGGCTGTGCATCCTGTCTGTTTCTCTGACTGGAGCAGTTCTCTCAGCAGAGCCACATCCTGTTTGTTCAGTCCCCCTTTTGTCTGCCATTGAGCAGCAGGGAGAAAGGATTCCTCTGGGTCCCTTTGCTTTCCACTTGAACATTGGATCCTAGCACACCTGATTACATTAAATACCTGGAAATGGTCAGGAATTCCGATGGCAGAGGACTCTTATTTAAACCTCTATGTGTCAGGAAAGGGGAGTTGGATCCCATTGGTACTGCGCTGGAGGGGGCAGGATGTGTGGCCAGGAAAAACAAATAGACGAGTTGAAATAAAATTCACTTGAAAAGGGGCCAGGAACGCCATCCCTCAGCAGTATACGAACTGCCTCTGACAACACAATGTGGGACTTATATTCATTTCTCCCTCCTTATACATTCCTAGACAGAAACACCCACTTCCAGTAACACTACACCCAAGGGTAGAGGCCAAGAGGAGCAAGCTTGGCTGCCTTTATCTTTTCCTAGAGGGACAGCTGCCTCTAGTGCAGTGCTAAGAGCAGAATAGGAAAATGGAAAAAGGTATATACTATAGAGTAAAGAATATAATAGCAAATGAATCAATAAAATGAATGAGCATTAATTAAATGCCTACTGGGTGCCAGTCACTGCAATAGGAAGGAAGGAAATAAGCTTTTATTAAGCAGCTACTATATTCAGAAACTGTCCTAAGCACTTTACAAATATCTCATTTTTCTGTGAGGTAGGTGCTACTATTATTATCCCCAGTTTGGATACTGAGGAAACTGAGGCAACAAGTTAAATGACTTGCCCAGGGTCACTAGTAAATGCCTGAGATTAGATTTGAACCTAGGTCTTCCTGATTCCAGGCCCAGACATTGTGCCACTAGCTGCCTCAGCATCATTTTAAAAAATACATAAAATACATAGGATTACAAAGGAAATCAGTTCCATGGAAATGCAAGGGCCAACAAAAATTTTCAGACCAAGTTCACTGGTCTAAAGATTAAGAAGGTTAAGAATTGGTCTAGAGGTTAAGAACCTCTGTTCTATCAGATATCAGAATATATGTTATTAAAGGGAGGAACCTGTGTCACTTATGTGTTCTATTCAATTCTTCTCATAGTGCAGTCCATCAAACGGTAGATGATGTTGTAGACAATAGCCCAGTCCCTCCACAGGGAAGGACCCACACGAGTCAGGACTGAGCTCCCTAGTTATAGAGATAAAGTCACAGTGAAGTTTACTACGAAACTTCAAAAGAAGGCTTGTTCATGGGACCAGTGATGGAAATAGGTCACAGTGTGACTAGATCTAGAAAGTGAGACTGAGGAAGGTGCTGACAGAGATAACGTAAGGATGACATATTGAATATTGGTAGACAGCTAGGTTAGTGCAGTGGGTAGCAAGCTAGGCCTGGAGTCAGGAAGACTCATCTGCCTTAGTTCAAATCTGGTCTCAGACACTTACTAGCTGTGTGGCCCTGAGCAAGTCGCTTAACTCTGTTTGCTTTCGTCTCCTCATTTATAAAATGAGCTGGAGAAGGAAATGACAAACCACTCCAGTACGTTTGCCAAGAAAACCCCAAATGGGGTCATGAAGAGTCAGACACAACTGAAAAACGACTCAACAACAACAAAATTACATATTGGTAGTTAGTAGCTCATCGGAGCGTGGGGCTGGCCTGTGTGAATCACTTGCCTCTCTTCTTTCTTTGCCCAAGAAAGGGCTCATCATACACACGTTTACAGGGAGAATTTCTCCTGTGTAGCTGAGGAGGAATGGAGGTCACCATCAACCACGGAGCAAGGAGCTGAGATATCCTTGTGGTGGAAGAGCTGACTGCAGGGACCACACTAAGCAATGGTAAGGAGAGTGATGCAAATCAAACCAGGAATTCTATATGACCCTGTCTCTGGACTCTACACTTCTCCTTTAAGGAAAAAAAATATTTCCACCCAAATCTTGGGATTTATACTCATAACTTCCAATACCAGAGGAAGCTCACACAAAAGACAGACCACCAGATGACTAAAATTAGACAACTCCGTAATATCTCCTTTATCACACCTGCCAAATAAAATGGGGGAGAATTGGCAGAAGGAGCTGGATTCTATCAATATTAAAATTAAACGAAGGATCTGCGGCTTTGGGAGCCAGAACAACAGTTCAGTGAGGATAATTCTATCCTTCCCCCTTCCCTCCTCCCTTCCCTATTACCTTCCTTTCCCTTCACGTTGAGACTTATTTAACTTGAAAAGGCCAAGACTAAAGTGGAGGGAGAGTTGGTGTATGGTTTTTTTGTCTAAAGATAACTGTGCATTCAACGCAGCCTCTGAGACTGAGATGCCACAGGGTATGGATGGTGGGGGCCTATAAACCTGAGGACACCAAACAATGGGATAAGGTCTAGGTTTGTTGCTGTTCAGTCATTTTCCAGTCGTATCCATTTCTTCATGTGGTCATTTGGGGTTTTCTTGGCAAACGTACTGGAGTGGTTTGCCATTTCCTTCTCCAGCTCATTTGACAGATGAGGAAACTGAGGCAAACCGGGGTAAGTAACTTGCCCAAGGTCATGCAGCTAGTAAGTGTTTGAGACTGGATTTGAAGTCAAGTCTTCCTGACTCCAGACCTGTCACTCTATCCACTGTGCCTTGCTTAACACAGTAGTAGGAACATAATAAATGTTGCCTGGCTGAATTCAGCAAAAGCTACAAATCAGGGCTTGATTTATTGTTTTGCTGATTATCTAGACTTGAGAAAGTAATGGAGAAAATGAAGATTAAACTTAAAAGTGTGTTGTACTCCTTTCCAGACAGCTGGCTGTTACCAGCACACCAATGCACTGGGGATATCATCCTCAAGGATAGCCTTTTAATAAAGGAGGTTGGTGCTAGCAGATTCTTGTACCCTATTGAAGGTCACATTTGCTGTGAGAGTGGAAATCTCAATGCCCCAGTGATATATCACTGCTTGATGTTAATAACATTCTATGGTTTGGGCAAATCAAAGAACTTCCAGTGAACTTTCCCAATAGTATTCAACTGAACTAATGAAATAACAATCTGAGGTGGGACAACTCTTCCCCCAGCCCTACCCCCAAATCTATCGATTTAAAACAATTGGCTTGCTGTATCCTACAGACCCTAATAGTCCAAACCACGCCTTCCATCCAATAAACAGCACCCAAGTGTAGGGTCTCCAATCCCTTTCTAGTCTGATAATAATCAAATGAGATTTCTTTTCTGGGGGTGGGGGAAGCTTGGCAACATCCTGACAATCTTTAAATTCCATAAGGACAGGGCACAGGTGAGTTGTTGGAGGTAGAAGGCTACTACTGCCTCTGTCTTCTTCTTTTCCATGGTATTTTCCAACTATAGTATTAAAAGTTTGGTTACCGCCCGGAAGGTCACCGCGTGAAGGAGGCGGTGGCGGCAGTGGCAGCTACAGTAGCGGTACCGGCGGCGCTTTCAGCAGCGGCCGGGGAGGGGTGAGATCGTCGCGGTCAGGGTCCGCGCGGGGACGCGGACTAACGGCCGCCGGAAGGGCCCCGGCCTGAAGCGGAGACCTCGGGCAGTGGACTGAAAGGAAGGAGCGGGGCCATGGAGGGCAGCGGAGGCAACACTAACAGGAGCGCAGGAGGCCTGGCGGGATTTTTCGGCGGGAGCAGCTCCGGGATGAGCTACTCGAACGCTGATCTGGCCGGAGTTCCCCTTACTGGTATGAGTCCTCTCTCTCCTTATTTAAATGTGGATCCCAGATATCTTATACAGGACACAGATGAATTTATTTTACCCACTGGAGCCAATAAAACACGGGGCAGGTTTGAATTGGCATTTTTTACCATTGGAGGATGCTGTATAACAGGAGCTGCATTTGGAGCAGTGAATGGTTTGAGGCTGGGATTGAAAGAAACACGAAAGATGTCCTGGTCTAAGCCAAGAAATGTACAGATTTTGAATATGGTAACTAGGCAAGGAGCACTATGGGCTAACACTCTGGGCTCTCTGGCTTTGCTCTATAGCGCATTTGGTGTTATCATAGAAAAAACACGAGGTGCAGAAGATGACATCAATACAGTAGCAGCTGGAACCATGACAGGAATGTTGTATAAATGTACAGGTGGTCTTCGTGGAATAGCAAGAGGTGGTCTTACAGGACTGACCCTTACTAGCCTGTATGCCTTGTATAACAACTGGGAGCACATGAAAGGTTCCATGACACAACAGTCACTTTAGAGCTTATACTGAGAACTGAATGGATAGAGGACACACATCAAAAGTTCTCCGGGTTGATTTGTAAAATCAATTTGGGGTAATATTCTGATCTACCTACATTTAGTATGAAAAAAATAACAGGATCTTTTGTACTGTCATGAAGATCACTGGCACAGTTTACCAGGACTGGCACTTCTTCTAGCCAATAGTGTTGGAGCCAAAAGCATCTGCTGCCTCATTAAGTGAGTAGCACTGTCATCATTTTCTCCTTTGAGAACTTTCTGCTGCATGTCCACTCTCCACTACCCCTGAACTTTTGAAATAAAGACTTGTTCCCAGATTCAAGTCACGTAATTGTCAACATCATACCCACCAGGTTACTTCATTTAATGATTTATTGTGAACTATAATACACTGCTTTATTCCCAATAAAGAGTGTTCCTAGAACCAAAAAAAAAAAAAAAAAGTTTGGTTACCAATCTTCCTTCTATAATCAGATCCATAACTCCTAGGCAGGCAAGGCCTTCTTTTCTCCTCCATCCTTGTAGACATCAAGAGATCAGCACCACTAAGGTCTGCTCAAAATCAAACATCAGTTGAAACTAACAAGTACGTAGTAGAAGTTTACAAAGCAAGAGATGGCTTCCGGACTGGATGATCCTTTCTGTGTCCTGTGAAGCAGACCGTTCTTTTTTTTAAAATTTATTTATTTATTTTTAGTTTACCACACATGGTTCTACATAGTTTTGAGTTCCAGATTTTCTCCCCTCCCTCCCCCCTCCCTCCCCAAGACGGCATGGAGTCTCATATAACTATCATGTATAACTTCACATTGAATTCATTTATGCACTAGTCAAGTTGTGGAGAAGAATTATGACCAATGGAATGAATCATGAGAAAGAAGAAACAGAACCAAAAAAAAACAACCCAAAAACAAAAACAAAAGGGAAGCAAAAAAGGCGAGCATGTAGTGCACCTCGATCTGTATTCAAACTTCACAGTTCTTTCTCTGGATGAAGATAGCATTCTCCATCGTGAGTCCCCTGGAGTTGTCCTTGCACCTTAGGTTGCTGAGAAGAGCGCAGTATGTCAGGGTTGGTCCTCACGGAATCCATATATCTGTGGCTGTGCACAACGTTCTCCTGGCAAAGCAGACCGTTCTTAAAGGGACACAAGGAGATTGTTCACCTGATCAATATTTTAGGTAAGGGTGGGGTGTTGGTTGAATAAATAAATCAAGTTACCCCACCCCAGTCAGAGTAAGTGAAAGGATGTTGAGAATAAGTCTCAATCGACCAATATATCAAACACTTTAGATTAAGTGTGAAATGTTCTTGGACAAATTAGAGTAATATTGATAAGAAAAGTGTTAAGATCAGCTGAGAATATTCAGTTATCTACTGTGGGTCACATATAAAGCAGAAGACTAGTTCAGAACTCAAGTTAATGGAGCATCTCGTAGAGATAGAGATTTAAGTAAATGGACGATGAGGAGAGAACATCTCAGGTAAATTCCCTTGGTGGGGGGCAGGAGGGAGGAGAGCACTTTAGCCTTGCCTTAAGGAAGACCCCATGAATTTTGGAGGTCTTCAGGATTTCCCACCTTTCCAACAGCATCCTGGTATCATCCCTGGAATAGCTGATGATCATGCCTAAAACAGGAGCTAAAGACTGACAGGAAGCACATTCAGAACTCTCTAACGAGACCATCAAAGATGCTATTCCATGCCAAAGGGAAACTTCTTGAATCCTCTGTGAAGGGGAGAAACAGACTTCTAACCACCAGAGCTGTGAGTTACCCTTTGCTACATGTGTTCTCCACTTTTCCTGGATTCTTTATGTACTGGTGGAGAGCATGTCACAGACTTTAGGGGAATGTTCTGTACCAACTCTCTCATTTATTGTATCACCTTAGTAAATGCCTTTTTTTTCTGAAAGTTGGTTAAAGCAAGCTGAATAAATGGTAATCAATCCATAATCATGGTGGGAAGCACACTGTAGGAGCCTGTAGGCTATTAGGCATTAGAAAGATACCTCCAACTTTTCAGTAATACCTTCAGATCCCTGATGGTATATACTAGCCACAGTTGGGGGACTTGAATGTCAAACTTTTTTTTTCATTGATGACTCAGGTGTAGAGGGCGTATCATTTGGGGCTGCATCTTGAACTCTTTTGTTTTTTGGAATAGATTATATTATTCCATTCCCTTCTGCAGTTTCTTGTAGGTGCAGAATAGTCTTGTATTATTCAAATTTTGTTTCCTTTATATTTGAAGGTCTTTCTCTGGATTGTTTACAGAATTTGTTGCTTATCTTTGGAATTGTTCAATTAAACCACTATATGAACTTTAAAGTTTGCAGTATGTCTTTCTTGTTTTCTGGAGATGATCTGGGTTGTTTGTTGTTGTCATTTTTGTGATTGGCATTGTTTTCTGTATTCGGAATTTTTGGACAGTGTTTTGGGCAGGGGGGCGTATCATTTCTTGCATTTCAGATTTCTTTTGACTTGTCATGTTCTGCTGGAGGCCTATGATTTATAAGTTATCTCCATGTGCCCTAGACCTCAAAACTGTCTCAGCCTCTTCCCATTCTGGGGAATTCATTTTTTATTGGCCTTAATCCGTCCCTAAAATAACTTCTTAGGGGATAGGGTGTGCTGACAAAGACTGCAGCAGCCAGGAGATTTGCAGAAGCACACTTTTCCAGAGCATAAGTTAGTGGGTCATGTCAGGCACCTTCCAAACTCAAATGATCCACAATCCTCAGACACCCTAACTGCAGGGGACTACAGGCCACTATTGTCCATCTGAAGGGCCAACTTTTTGACAGAAATTAGCAATAACCAGAGTTCTTTAGGAAATACTGGGCCTTTCGGGGCTTCCCACCTATCCCCCTGAAGGAACTCATCCCACACAACCCACAATTCCTCTTCTACCAAATAACAAGGAAACATGCTGTTCTACCCCAGTGTTTGGAGTACCCCATCTTTCCTTCCTTTGTTACCATCATCCATCCATCCTTTTCAACACATCTTGCTGGCCATGCCAAATGTCTTCAGATAGGTATACTCTGGCCCCAAATACATGTTCCAGATTTAAAAAGACTGAATCAATAAAGCAAATAATTTTTAAAAATTACTAAATATAAGCAAATATGAAGCAAGATGAACAAACATTCAGCAAGGATATGGTGTGCAGCAATCCATGTCACTACCTACAGGGACACACCCAGATCAAAAACAGCCTATGAGGAAATAAACAGTTTTTCAAAACTGAAGAGCTTTCTTGTTTTCTTCATACATACACACACACATACATACATACAATTTCCCCCAAAATAGGCCTTAGCCCACTCTTTATATCATTAACTCCAAGTAGGCTCATCAGCCCCTTAGGAATCAAGATTTAAACAGAACTGAATAAAGGCTAAGACAGGACATTAGAGATAATGTAATTCAACCCTCTCTTCTTAAGCTTAGAAGGGTTAAGTGAATCTCTCACAGTGAATAGTTTTGTTTTTATCCAGACCTGTGTTTTTATTGATGTAAGGAACTCCTCTAGGGAAATTGCTCGACCAATGGAAAACAGCAAGGTTTTTACAGTTTATAATTTTAGAGAGTTTCCTAGGGCACTGAGAAGCTGAATTTCTTGCCTGAGGTCACACAGCCATTTTGAGTCAGAGGTAGGTGGGTCTTGAACACAGAGTCAGGTCTTCTGTCTCAGCACATTGCCTGTGTTAAATTGTCGACGTGCAATTTGAATCCAGATTCTCTCACTTCATATCTGGTGTTCTATCCTTCACAGTAAGAGGGCTCTCATCCTTTAAACTGGTACAAGTCACATGAGCATTTATTAAGCACTACTGTACTGTGTTGAGGATATAAAGAAAGATCACCTCCCCTCCAAAAAAAAATAAAACTTAGTCCATCCTCTTGAGGAACTAGGTTTTGTTTTTTTTGTTATAATCTATGAATTTACATGTTATGTATCAACTTAGAGGGTTTAAGTATAAGTACAAAAAAAAGGAAGTCATTCAATAAGCATTTCTTAAGCACCTAATGTATTCCAGGCACTGAGCTAGGATTGAGGAGACAAAGAAAGGCAAAAGACAATCCCAGTTCTCAAGGAAGTCCTAGTCTAATGGCAGAGACAACATGTAAATGACTATGTACCAACAGGGAAGGCATTCAAATGAAGAGGAATCAGGATAGGCTTCTTGTAGAAGGTGGGACTTGAACAAAGTCAGGGAAGCTGGGAGGTGAAGTATAGAGGACTGCCAGTGAAAAGGTTAGGCATCAGAGATAAAGGGTCTTATCTGAGGAGCAGCAAGGAGGCCAGCATCACTAGATTGCTGAGTCCTCTGGAGGATAGGGTAGGGCAGGTAAAGTGTAACAAGACTGGAAAAGTAGGAAGGGGTCAGGTTATAAAGGGTGCAAAACAAAGGACGTTGCTGAAAGATGCATGGCAGAAATAGGCCTTTTGGACTGCATCTTACGTTTAAGCAACAGAAGGAAATTAGACTGGGTTTCAGTTATACTTACTGTTTTCACTTTCTGACTTTTACCCAATGCAGGTGCTCATTTTTCTCTCTCCTGACAATAGATCATTTCCTCTAATTGGCCTTGTTCTATGAGCAGGTCATACACATCCCTACCCCAACACCACCCCTTAAAGCTGGGTTACAGAGAGTATGCTGGAGTTCTCCATTTTCTCTAACTAGTGATATAGGTGTGGCACTCCCCATGGGTATCTGTCACCACTGAAATGCCATGTAATGAAGGACACCTAGATGGAAAAAAAGATCTAACTTGAAAGCTATAATAGCATCTCTTGTGAAAAAAAGTATAGTGTTTCCATGTTGGAAACACAGTGTATTGAACAGTTTGGAGGGAAAGGGTAGAAAGCTAGTTTCTTTCTTAAGAGGAGATCCTGGTAGAGAAAATAATTTACATCTAAACTGCTTTGATCCAGAGGATCAAAAAACACCAGAATAGTTGTTCCCTTGGGGGCAGGTGGGGTAGTGGTATTTAGTGATTGGCTAGGGTCTGGAAACACCTGGAGGAAAAAGATCCTTATGGCCAAAAGATGTGGTTGGAGGGAGGAAATTTCAAGGAACTGGAAGAGGCATTCTGAAGAGAAAGAAATGAGCCTTCAACATTTTTTGGTGAGTGTTCCTGACATTTTGTGTGTGCCTGTGAGTGTTCCCAGCAAGAGGTGTCAGAGGGAGAGGAGGGGAAGTAACAAGCAGGAGGGATGAAAGGAGAAGAGGAAAAAGATGAGGGATTTGAGAATCCTAAAGATAAATGATTGCTTGGGACCGTGGCAGAAGGGAGAAATCAGTATACAGTTTGAAACTTGAATTCACAGCTTCCTCATAAGCCTAAAAGGGGAATCCTTGGCAAACAAAACAAAACAAAACAAAACCAAAAAACCCAAAACAACACAGTTTTCTAGATTACTCAGAGGCAGAACCAGATAAGGAGCCCCTTGTCTCCATTGTTCCCTGTTGGCAGTCAGTATTATGTGTAAATGGAAATTGTTTCTCTTCTGTCTAGAAACTCTGAGTGTCTTCCCCTCTCAGACTGATTCTTTTGGGAAGGTAAAGTAGGCCATCTTTTGCCTCCATTCTTACCTGGCCTTAATCACTGCATGGGTGTTGCTCAGACAAACTGATAACCGGAAAAGACCTGACTTAAAAAGGTATGCAGGGCCATTGCCAGTCGTCCTGACCTATGTCTTGCCACTGGACTCCAATGACTCTAGAGAAGAGAGTGAGGCTGATGACCTTACACAACTTTGCCTCTCTCATATCCAATTTGCTCGCAAGTCATCACCCTCATGAAGTCATTGATCCTCTTCCAGAAAGGACAAACAAACAACAACAATAGCCCTTAAATGCAGGAGGACCTGGTCCTTGGGAAAAGAAGGAAGAATATTTCTTTGACTCCTGCCAATAAAGAAATTGATTCAGACTACTCATTGGAAGGATACATACTGAAGCTGAAGCTTAAATACTTTGGCCACATAATGAGAAGATAGAACCCACTGGGAAAAAACCCTGACTTGGGGAAAGATTGAATGGAAAAGGAGAAAGGGATGGCAGAGGGTGAGGACAGTGTCAAGGAAGCAACAAACATAAGCTTGAACAGACTTTGGGGGATAGTGGAGGATAAAACGGTCCATGGGGGTCACAAAAAGTCATATACAACTGAATCAACAAACCATAAAGTGGGGGAGGGAGAGCCAAGTTTTCTTTTGAAGGTTGTGTGTGTGTAGAGGTGGTGTGTGTACATGTATGTGTGTACGTGTGTGTGTGTGTGTGTGTGTGTGTACATTTTTCTCTTTTTGAGGACAAATTGAGAATTGGCAACACTACTTTAAAGATAAGTGTTCAACCAACTCTGGGTGGAGTCAGGAGAAAAGAACCCCTGGATCGGGTGGGGAAACCTATGGTCCTTCTAGGTCCTTGGGTGAGGCCTTTTGATGAAGTCCAAGTTTTATAGTACAAATCCTTTTATTAAGGGGATTTATTCTGTGAAGTTTGGATTCAGTCAAAGGGCTGCACTTGAGGACCTAGAGGGCCACATGTGGCCTCAAGGCCACAGGTTCCTCACCCCTGCTATGGATAGTCTTGGCCTTGATATTTGCATCACAACAGAACATGACATTTTGCACTGTTATGAAAGACTATACATTTAAGGCAGTTTGGTTTAGTGGATAGGGCCTGGGAGTATAGAAAACTGGGCTCAGTGGAATGGGTAGTGGGTAATGGATAGCCATATTTTAAAGCACTTTAATCATATTATCTTCTTTGATGCTTATGAACACTCTGAGAAGTAGGTGCTATTATGATTCCAATCTTATAGATGAAGAAATGGGCTAAGAGGTTGTGACTTGCTACAGTTTATCTAGTTAGTGTCTAAGGTAAAACCTGAACTCTACTGTCTCAGACTCCAAGTCCAGCATTCACTCTAGAAGGTATTTCTGCTCAGATTCAGGACTTAAGTAAATTACATCTGAAATTCTCCAATGCCAAATCTGTGATTCTTAGGTGATAGTTAGCTTTGATTGTCTTTATTCAGCTGTGGGTCTCTCTTTCTTCATCTACAAAATGAAACAGGTAATAATAGACAGCTCTTAACTCTGTCTAGTGCCTAGGACCCCGTACTATTTCCAGGAAAATTGGATCCCTGCAATGGGAAGAAAAGGAATGGAAGAGGTCAGAATAGATCAAATTTCTCATCCTCACTTGCTCTATAAGACTCTTTAGGCCCATTAGGACTATTTGCCTAGAGACCTGCAATAATCAACCTGCATGATGAGGCTGAATAGGGTTTTAATTATCTTAATACAAGCAAGCTTGTAGTTTAGAAAAACTTTTCTACGATAGTGAATATCTGGAGGATGGGATGATTCAAAGTGGTAGGCTTTCTAGAAGGAAGGGGTAGTATATCAGGCCTTCTCAAAAACAGATGACAGAAGTTCTTCCAACACTGATAAAAGGAGATTCTAATGAATGTGTTCTAATCCTAATTTTTCTTAAAAAAATATTTCCTACCATTCTAGACGTGCATATAAAAAGATAATGAAAGATTGTCAAAAAATATCCAAAATGGCACCATCCTATCTTACCCGTGGAAGAGCAAACACACCCAAGCATAATGCATTCCCACCCCTACTGTAAGAAAGAGGACAAAGCTGGATTTGAAAAGGAGGGAAGCCAAGATGGCAAAAGAACTTTCAATCTATGCCATATAAAAATCATTTGAAGGAACTAGAGATGTGTAGTCTGGAGAAGAGAAGACTCCAGGAGGACAGGTTAAAACTCCTCAAGAATTTGAAAGGCATATGAAAGAAAGATTAGACTTGTTTTATTTTGCCCCTCGGGGTAGCATATATAGAACCAGAAGCAATGGGCAAGGAGTAGTGAAGACATAACTTTGGGTTTAATGTCAGAAAAAATGTCGTACAAATTAGAGCTAGCCCTAGGTAGAATGGAATGCCTCTGAGTTGGTGTGTTCTCCTTCCTTGGAAGTCCTTAAGCAGAGGCTGGGTAACCATTTGTCGAGTTTATTGACCTGGGAATTCTTTTTTCAGGCATAGGTCAGGCTACATGACTATTGAGGTCCCTTCTAACTCTGAAAACTTCTGCCCTTCTCAATCCTCTCAGCATAGGGAATATAACTGTCTGGCAACGGAAAAGGAATCACTGTGTCTTTAAAATAATATTCTCCTTTACAAAAGAAAAACCAGGCCACTTTAATGAGATATAGGTGGACTTTCCTTTTGCCAAGGCTTAGTGTAGGCTGATTCTACCATGGCAGTAGTGAGATTTTGAGATTTTGCTTCTTCCCAGACCATCTGAGGATACTGTCTGGGTGTGGGGAAGGGCACGTTAGGGACAGGGACAGAGAGACAGCATCAGTCAGGAAGACAGCCCCAATGGCCCTGTCAGATTTCCTTCCATGCAGACCTCAATGCAAGATAATGTCAGCCAGGGCTCTGCCCACAGGACAGAGCATAATAAATTCCCTTTTGGCCTCCTCCTGTGGTTATTTGGTTATTGTTCTACTGTAGGCTTTGTTTTGAGTTGGAACAAAAGGAAGGAAGACAGCTCTGCTATCAGGCTGGGGAAGAAGGATGCTGCTCTGACAACTCTTGTTGCCCTTGGCTGCCCTCCTTTTAAATATGAGGAAGCAAAAGGGCAGTGTGCAACCTAACCCTGTCTGTGTTAATGAGTAGCGAGCACAGCTGGCCCAAATACAGAGGGAAAACTTAGCTGGGGCCTTCCTGAGGAGACAGCAGGGTCCTTAACTGCCTCTTCTGCTGGATTGTCTTAATCATCTTGTCTTCCTTTGATGCCTGGCTTAGATAGGGTTGGCTAGCTGGGCATGGTGGTTGGTCATCTGGGCATCAGAGTTCTCTAGCCAGGAGTGCCTCACTTAGCAAGCCCTGCCCCTAGGGTTAACCAGTCTAAACCTAGGACAGTTAGCGGATTGTTTACCAACCAGGGTGAGCTATAAGACCATTTCTCATCAAGTCACAGAGGTGGTAGGATTAAAGGGGAAAGACCTTGAAAGACCGTCTGGTTCAGTACTAGGGAAACATGATGCTTTCAATACTTCTGGTCCCTTCACATGCCTGACCTTGAGGACTAAATATAGGCCCTGGAATTGGGTGCTACACTAAATTGATAATTGCTAGATTCCTGTAATGAATTAGAGCATAAAGCAATGGTTCTTCCTTAAGTTTATTCCTTCAGAGGTACCAAGAGAGGAACTCTGTTTCTCTCCCAACATACAGCCAGGCTTAAGAATTCCTTTGCCTTGTCTGTCTGCCTTGTTATACCCGTAAATTTGAATTCACCAGGTGTATGGATCCTCCTAAAATGGTAACCTTTGTCTCAGCTGGAAAGCCATGTCTGAGCAATCAAAGGAGCTTGATTGGGAGAAGATGTCAATGTGTTTTCTCAACCAGAAAGGTGGTTTGAGTTCGACCAAAGAAACTGAGCCAAACAAACAGGCGTCTGTCAAAGAAAAGCCGGGTGCTGCTGGGAGATCACACACTGACAAAATGGAAACCATTATCAATGACAGTTCCAGCTAGAAGAGAGGAAATCCTTTGAAGCCACAGACAAGCTGAACAGAGCTTTCCACCTGAGAGACGCTGTAGACTAGAGGTCAGGCCTTGCTCAACCCCCACAAAAACTGATGAAAGCTTGCTGCAGAAGGGAGGAGGGCACAGCTGCAACTCAGAATCTCCCCGTGGAGTTGCTGAGGTTTCTCTGAAGCAAATGGAGCTGCCTTAACAACAAGGCCTGTGGGAAAGCCCTACAGAGTTGGTCTGTAAGTACAGCCCCCTAGAGCTCTGCTGGGAGAGTAGAAATCAAGACTCTTGGTAGTCCTGAAGAGAAAAGGGGGAAGGGGGAAAACAAAGCAAAAAAAAAGAAAAAAAAGCCAAGACCACCCACCTCATGGAGGCCTCCATTTTGGAAACAAATAATTGCTGGCTTCCAAAGCTTACATCTGAAAGGACAGACAGATTCAACACTCATACCCAAAGTTTCATGTAATGAGGGATTTGAGGGGAGTCACGGTCTCTTACAAGACTCAGAAACTTACTTTTTAATGTGTCGGTTTCTGTGATGCCTGTTGAAGGGTTTTCCCTGGGTCTGCTTTCCCCCCTGGTGACAAGGAGGGTGGCATCTCCTTTTTGACACAGGGTCGTGCTTAAAAGGAGGGAAGAGAACAAGCATTTATGTGCCAGGCACTTTATCCCAGTACAAATATTTCTCACACTTTTTAAAAACAAATATCTCATTTGATCATCACAATAGTCCAGAGGGATGGGTGCCTTTATGATCCCCATTCGACAGTTGAGGAAACTGAAGCAAATAGTGGTTAAATAACTTTCCCAGGGCTGACACGGCCAGTAAGTCTCTGAGGCCAGATATGAACTCAGGTCTATCTGATTCCAGACCCAGGGCTCTATCCACTGCATCACCTAACTGCCCACTATCTCCCACATTGGAGGTTTATGTCTGTCAAGACGGGTAACGGACCAAAGGTCAGATGCAGGGAAACTGAGCATAGTGCCTTGTGCCGATGAGTAGTAATGTGATATAGCAGGTAGAATACTAGACTTGGATTCAGAAAGACCTTGGTTCAAATGCTTGCTTCTGACATATTCTAGCCCAGTAACCATGAGCAAGCCACCCAGTTTCTCTAGTTTCCTTACCTATAAAATGGGAATCTTAATCCCTATAGTATCCACACTACAGATTGGCTGTAGTGCTCATATGAGAAAATATGTGTAAAGCATTTTGTAAACTTTAAGGCTCTATGTAAATTTTAGTTGTTACTAAGATCATCAGTTGGTTTATACTTGTGTCTTTATCAGTGTTGAGAATTTACTGGTGTGGAAAATCCTATCAAAGTGGACTGGCCGCTGTTCTGCAATGTATAGTCTTGAGATTTAAGTGACCTGTGCAGGGTCATACAGCCAGCATATACAAGAAGCAGCCTTTTAAGCCAGGTTGTCCTTATGCAAAGTTAGTTCTTTATCCACTGTACCACAGCCTACTTGTCTGTCTGTCTGTCTCTACCTTGATTATGATTATTACTGTTTATGTCCTGGGTTGTTCCCTTTTATTTCTGCCCCACATCCCTCCTCTCTTCTACCTAGTTTTAAATTGGCAATATAGTTTAGCTTAGACCAGAATCTAATAGTTTTTGAAGTGGGTAAAGTAAGGTTATAGTTGCCATCCCCTTCTGAAAAGTGAAAAAGAATCCCACACCACAAAGGTGGGGATAGGAGTGGAGATGGGGAGGGAATTATATAGAAGAATTGGAGGGGAAATAGAGCAAGGAGATGGAAGAATATGTTCCAGGAATCCTCAGAGCAGTTATGGAAAAGGTTTAAAAATCTCTGGGTTACCCTCTCCAAATTCCTTTCAAAATGGGTTAACATCAGCATTTCACACTGGGTCTTAATGATCCGGAAAGCTCTAGAATTAGAAATGTGGAGGTGCATAGGGGTTTTTTTTTTAGTGTTCTCCTATGCTGTTTCAAAAGCAAATATTCTGTCAAGATTTTTACCAGCAGGCAATGTGTGCAGAAAAATGAATAAATGCAAATGCCTCCCATCTTGACCTGGTTAACCACCCCTAGTAATGGGACAGATTGTAGAATGAAATGTTGTAGCGGTCCAAATGAAATGCTGCTCTGGGTGCTTAAAGGCCTTTTTTTGGGAGGAGGGGAGGTAAGATTAACACATAATAAAGTTTATATAGACCCCCAAAAAGGAGAAGCATAAGGAACTGAGTTCAATTTTTTTTTCAAAGGTGAGTAGGTTAGATGGTAAAACTCCATAGTAGTGTCTTTTATCCAGGAAACAAACAAAAATTTACTGCTCTTAATTACATAGCAATCCCACAATCCCCTTCTGAAATTAGTGGAGGATAACTAATAGCATCTCTATGAGGGAGACAGAGAAAGACACACAGACAGACAGACAGAGATAGAGAGAAACTCAGGCCCCAAGAGGCAAAGGAACTTTGATGACATGACACTGCGTTGGATCGAAAGCTAAAGGAAGGCACCTTCCCTGTACAATGACATATTGTACATGATGCAAATACTCTGTTGCATCAAATTTAAATTCTTTAACCTTATTTGTTCGTTTGTAGGGTCTTAGTATGTTTGCTAACATTAGTGTTGACTCCCATCAGTTGCGAAATGGCTAAACAAATTGTAGTAGATGAATGTAATAGAATATTACAGTGGTCTAAGAAGTGATGCTTGTGACAAATACAGAGAAGCATGGAAAGATCTATATGAACTGATGCAGAGTGAAGTGAGCAGAACCAAGAAAAAAATATACACAGTAACTAAAACAATGTAAATGGAAAGAACAACCAAATAAACCAAAAAACACACCAAAAAATCAAAAGCAAATGTAACAAAATTATAAAGATCAAGCAGGACTCCAATGAAGAGATAAGAAAAGACACTCCCAACCTACTCCTTTGTGGAGGTAGGTAGGAGGTGTTATACATTACACATGTTTTTCAATGTATTGATCAGTTTTGTTGTGTGTTTTTTTCTTCTTAAAAATACCATTGGTCGTATAGAATGATTCTCTGGGAGGGAGGGAGAAGGGATACTTGGAATCACTATGGTGATACAGATCATATCAATAAAAACTTATTTTTTAAAAATTAGTATTGACCATCTTAGGTTACAGGTTCCAAGAGGACAGGGACTATACCTATGGATCTCTTACAGGTTACCAGCCCCAAACCATAAAAGCTTTTGATGATGGCTAGAGGGGGAAGACTATTAGAAGAGTGGTGGAGATATCAATAGCTTTCTATTATGGGCCCAGAGTTACTGTAGTAAGTGAGTAACACTAAGAATATGGCAGCCAGAGAAAGAGAATAAAGGGAAGAATTCTTAAAATAGCAACAACCACAAGACCTAGTATTACGGAGTGTAGACAGTGTGGTACAGTGGAAATAACTCTAGATTTGCAATCAGAGGACCTGGGTTTAAATGCCACATACTACCTATGTGATTTTTAGCAAGTCACTTAACTTCTCTGGGCCTCAGTCTCCTCACCTGTAAAATGAAAGGGTTGTACTAGATGATCTCTTTTCCACCTCTATTAAATCTATGATCCTGTGAATGCCTGGAGGACATTTGTGTCTTGCTAATTTAGTAAAGGAATTGATATGGGTCAATCACAAAGGAAGAGGCAGCATGGTGTAGAATGAATTCTGTCTCTGGAGTCAAAGGTCTCAGATTCGAAATCCTTGGTTTCTCACTACCTCCCCATGTGACCATGGGAAGGTCACAGTATCTCTCAGCCTCACTTTCCACATCTGTAAAATGATGACCACTGAGGTCCCTTCTGGCTCTAAATCTGTGACCCTTTGAAACTTCAGGAATAGTTTTACAGCATGCAAAATTGCTTCTAAACATCCACCATGATAAAGTTTATATAGACCCCCAAAAGGAGAAACATAAAAGAACTGGGATCAATTTTTAAAAAGTTCAGTAGGTAGATAATAAAACTTCATAGTAGTGTTTTTATCCAGGAAACAAAAAACATTTATAGCTCTTAATTACACATCAATCCCACATGTGGTTCTATGGGGGGGCACCCAGAGAAATCTGGTACTTCCCCATCATGTCTGTCCAGTAGGCAAGATACTGTGAACCCTTCCCGTTTTGGTTCAAGCATAAATCCTCCTGGAAACCCAGAGTAAACCATCCTGGATTTTGAATGCAAAGGACATAGGTAACCTTCCACAGATAGATTTTTTTTGTCCTGACTGAATCATTAGAAAATTCACTGAGAGCTGAAGGAATGCTTGGTTGCCTGATATGTCTGTCTGTCTCTTTTTCTGTGTCTGTCTCTCTCTCTCTCTCTTTCTCTGTGTGTGTGTGTGTCTTTCTGTCTTACATAGTGCTTTATGCTTACAATTCACTTTTTATTTCATTTGCTACAACTGCTCTCAGATATAAGCAGGAAGAACAGGTATTACCATTCCCGTTTTATAGGGAGGAAATGAAGGTTCAAGTGATGGAGCTGGACCTTGGTTCTTCACACTATGTAGTATATCATGTATTTTTTTCAGTTCAATTCAGCACCTATTTATTAAATGCCAGTTCTAGCAAGACTGGGGATACCCGGATAAACCAGAAAAATGTTCCTGTCAAGTCAATAAGCATTAATTAATGACCTACTGTGTGCTAAGTACGAGGAAGACAAAGGCAAAAAAACAGTCCTGGCCCTCAAGAAGTTCCCAGCCTAATGGGGGAGACAACATCGAAATACCTAAGCACATACAGAGGATAAAGTCAAGACAATGAACAGAAGAAATACACTAGCATTAAGGGGGATCAGAAAAAGCTTTTAGTAGAAGCTGGGATTTTAATTGTGGACTTGAAGGAAGCCAGGAGGTAGAAATGGGAAGAGACAGCATTCCAGGCAAGGGGACAGCCAGCAAAAATGCCCAGAGTTGGGAGTGCAGTATCTTCTTTGAGGAACGAGTAGCGACTCCTTGCTATTTGTCCTCTGTCACTGAATGACAGAGGAAAATGAAATGTAAGAAGAAGAAAGATGAGCGTCCTCAAGGAACTTACAAACCCCATAGGGATAAGCAAATACAAACTATACAGGGTGTTCCAAAAGTTTTTAACGTAATACAAAATGATTTCAAGAATGCTAGTAACTTGGGGGATCAAGGAAGTCCCCATCCTTAAGGAATTTAAAAGCATAACACCTGGATAATCCTTACCTTGTTTCATAAAAGGTATCAAGTAGGTAGTTGTTACAAGACTCAGCTAAACCTCAAATGGACTCGAATGGATTAATTCTCTGTGGCTGCCACCTCCAGCTATAACTACGTCAGACTGTATACCACTGGCAAGAGAGGCTCTGAACACTGGCAGCTTCAAGAAGGTGGCTGAGAAAGCTCTTAAAATGGAGTCACAGAAATTCTCTTACTTAGCTACCTTTCTGGAGAGGGAATGTGTCTCTTGTGACAGACACAAGAGACAGCAGATGAAGAAACCCTTCAAGTGATCCCAAGCAGCGCTGATTAACAAGAGAAACACACAAGCAGGAAATTGGACAGGGTTCCTTTTGTCCTCAACTCTCACCCCTGCTACCCACACATAATTAAAGAAATCCATCCTCCCCCAAACCAGGCTCTGCTAAACAAGGTCTCAAGCTTCTCTTCCAACCTGCTCTCTGTTACATAAATGTGCCTGTTTGTGCAGAATGAAAAGTAGCTGCCACCAGCCCAGGAGGGTTACGGTTCTGATTGAGGCTGTTGGAATGTGGCACATGCCCGTGTCTGTGTTCTTTTGGTGTTGGCTCAGAAGAGACCTGGCAACAGCCATCCCTCGCTGCAGGTTGATACACATTCATTGTCTATAAGGTTCATTGCCTGTATTAATTACCAGAACCTTATTTATCTAGAGCACAAAATATTGATTTATAGTAAAAGGACTGTTACCCTATGGATCAGAGGTGACTTCAGAGGAGGAGGGGTGAGTGGAACAGCCTTGTTTCCCTGTCCATTTTTCTAACACAAAGAATAACAGTTTCATGCATTAAACCAGGATTCCTACCTAAATGTGCTTTTAAAAAAATAGTCAATTTTCAAAACGCTTTCTTCTTTAATTATGCTGAAGCCATTCGAGCATGTAATACTTTCAGCTAATAGTAAACTCCCTCTCTCATCTCTATTTCTGTGTGTGTGTGTGTGTGTGTGTGTGTGTGTGTCTGCATGTCTGCCTGTCTGTCTTTGTCTCTCTTTCAAGCAAGTCTCTACTCCGAGGATTACCTCTACTCCCTTCCCACAGGAAATTGGACTCAGTGACTCAGTTCCTGGAACCGCCCTGATCTTTGAGAAGACAACTTTGACCTTAACTTCCTGGGTTCCAAGCCTGTCTAGCCATACCACGTCCCCTGCCCCTTTCTGGCTTCCCCTTTTGTGTTGTATTCCCCCACTAGAATGTAAGCTCCTTGAAGTCAAGGGCTGTATGGCTTGCTTGTATTTGTATTCCAAGCACTTAGCACAGTACCTGGCACATGTCAGCGCTTAAGACGCACTCACTGCCTCCGCCTCCCCCTCCACCCCCCACTCCTCTCTATCTGTCTCTATCTCACTCTGATCCCAGACTCTAGAAGTATTTAGGAGCCTTCTATTTGATTTTATTCTTTTTCTAATTTGGTTTATTTCCATAGCATAGAGTCAAGGACACTTGTTTTAAATGCCATATTCTTAATGTGTTTACAATACATTGAGTCTTACAACAGGGTCATACTTGAGCTTTTTGATAATTTCTCCAAACATTCCTACAATATTTTATAGTGTTTTGGAAAACTAAACTCTAGTAAGAGTTACATTCCTTAAAATAGGACCTCCTTAAAGATACAGAATCTGTCTTAAGACAGTTTAGTCACTAAGTTTTCAAAATAATTGATGAATTTTCAAAAAGAAAATTACACAGTGTAGTGAAATTCCATTAGACCCTCCAATGATGAAGCCCAAACTATGTAAGGATGAAACTAAGGTCTATAAGAACCAGTTTAAAATGGGGCTTCTCATACAATTTGGACACATTGAAGACTTGGTAATGTATTATTTCCCTCCATTAGACTATGAGCTCTTTGAGAGCAGGAACTGTCTTACTTTACTGTCTGTATTCCCAGAGCTTAACTCAATAAATGTTTTATTCATTTCTTTGTTCATCAATCCATCGCTTGCATCAAGAAATATGTGAGGAGTCATATGCAAGTTTCAAGTTGCTACAAGAGTAATCTATTTTTAAAAAGAAATAGTGCGTTCAAAGACACCATCTAGTCCAGCCTGTGCCTGAAGGGAGGCCACAAATGTTTGGCGTATCATTGGAATAAGTGTACCACCCCCAAAATGGATGACTTGTAGTGGATAACCACTGGGTTTGAATCAAAGAACCCAAGTTTGAATTAAGTGAGCAACAGTTGGAGCTTAACTCCCCTGAGCCTCAACTTCCCCATATTTAAAATACAGCCGTTGGACTGAATAATAAAGTTTTTTTCCAACTCTAAATCCTATAATCCTATAATAATACTTATGTATATGTTAGAGTACGTTGGCTAAAAAACCAAAAACAATAACAGTCTTCTCACTTTACAGTCACACTTTGCATATACATTGCATTTGTGTCTAGAGAGGTAGAACTATATCCACAACTCCACTAATGTTCTTGTGTATCCTCATGACAAGGAGATGACTAATCCAGGTTTCTCAATGGCTATGCCAAAGGAGAATAGACTATGCCAGCTCCCATCAAACTAGGAAGGATATAATTATGGCCTGTATCTCCTAAGGAGTAGCCTAGTAATTTAAAAAAAATTAGTTTTTTTTTTAATGAACAAAAATCTACTTCTTTTCCTTCTCACCTTTCTTTCCACAATTAAAAACAAAAACAAAATCTCTGTAGATATATAGACATATTTCAACAAATTCCCATGTTGGATGTGTCCAAAATACACACACACACACACACACACATATAGATACATATATATACACATATACACGCATACATATATACATACATATATATATATATATATATATATACATCCTCTGTGACTTTTGTCTATATTCTCCCATAAGTGCCATGGATCTTCCCAATGTGCTGAAGGCTTCCTTCAATTTGTCCTTACATTGTAAGATTACCAACAGATCAATTATCAATTACCAATTATCAATCTTCCAACCTTCATTCTTGCCACGTGGTCAGCCCATCTTCTTGCCCTGAGATACATTTTTTTGTACATCTTCTATTCCTGTTCTTCAGACTTCCTCACTGGTTATCAGTCACAGCCTGCTTACATCTACCATGCACCTTTCCATTACCCTCTATGTGATCTTCATTTTTAATTCTTTGGAGAATGTTCAGTTCTATGACTCACAGACTTACAGCTGTGATGGATGGGGCTTTATTTCCATGAGAAGCTTGGGAGTCATTAAAAGAACTTTACAGTTTTCTGAAGGCAATCCACCCCACTTACCTCCTCCTGTTCAACTCCAGAACCAACACATCATCCACTTGTACTGTCTGCCCCAGATTTATATACTGATTTATACACTTTCTATCTCTATAGACTGTCTATGCAAATGCATGTTGTAATCTGGACAACAGACTTTCTTCATCCACTTGGTCTTCATATGTGAATGATCATTCCAAATTCCTTTGATGTCTTCCAGGAGGATCTGCAGTGTCTTGGGGCTTGATGCAACCAGCACAATGTTGGCCTCGAACAGAAGCATATGAAAGACCTTGCTGTCTACAGAGAATCAATTCCTCTTCAATTTGAACCCTGTGTTGGATGTCGTCATCATAGTGGCAAATTCCTTTCATGAACGTACATCTTCTTTCTTTTCTACTTCACTTGGATAGGGAATCATTGAACAAAGTTATTTCTGTTGTCATGTCTTTTGAGGAATTTTGAATGTTTGTATGGATGGGACACCTGGTTGAAAAAGAACATTTGAGGTAGAATTTTGCTCTACAAGTCAAATGGTTTGTTTTTGTTTGTTTGTTTTTTGTAATCGACAAACAATAAGTGGGATGTTATGTTAATGACATTTTTTAATTAATTACAAAATGACAATGGTTCTAACAATAAGAATTGTTAAATAACATTTGTGAAACATTGCTTTTCTCTACTATTAATATCATCATTGAGAATGTTCTTGATCTATGCACAAGTAATTCTCAAAGATTTTGTAAAGAGTAGGTCAGTAATTATTACTCTCTTCTTAGTCACCTTTTTTCTTTTTGCATTGATAAGGTCTGAATTTTTTCATTACTTTGTGATTAACAGTGGGAAAGGAATTATTAGCAGCAATATCATAAATGACACCACATTTTGATGAACTTTGTGCCCTGTGCCCACTCGGCATATTAAAAATATTACTGTGGTTATTTTTTTTGTTACAAATGTGAAAATTATGAAGGATTTTTCCAACAAGTAAATATCTGTATGTTACATTTTCATTGTATGTTTAAGATTTATTTGTTGCAAATGTATTCATTTCTTAATTTTATTTGAATAAGATACCAGCCAATAAAATTATTTGCATAGACTTTTATGAAAAACGTAGGGGAATATGTGACAATTCTTATGTGTTTGCTAAATGTCTTGTTACTACACAAAATTTGGAAACCATGATTGCAATTTCTGTGATCCCAAAGAAAAAGTTGAGAGACAGAGGAGTTCCACAGAGAATTTAAACTGAGAAACCTGTAGTGGTAATTTCCTCACTCCTCCATGCCCTTGATGAGGGAGCAGAGAAAGGAGATTATTCAGGGAGCCACAATTAGACAATGCCAACACCCTTTATGATGCCAAAAGCAAACAACACCACATAGCAAATGTCTGTGTGTGTTGGTGGAACTTGGAGAGACGGACATCAGTTGGAGTTTCCAGGCAGTGCAGTAGCATGTCTTTAAGTAAAGATCTTCTGAAGAGACTAAATATATGCGCCTTGTGTCTGCTGTGTGATTTCCTAGAATTTGTTCTTTGTTGTTCAGTCATTTCAGTAATGTTCAGTTCTTTGTGACCCCATCTGGGGTTTTCTTGGCAGATACTGGAGTGTTTTACCATTTCCTTTTCCAGCTCATTTTACAGATGAGGAAACTGAGGAAAACAGTGACTTACCCAGGGTCACATAGCTAATAAGATGTCTAAGGCCAGATTTGAATTCAGGTCTTCCTGACTCCGGGCCTGGCATCATGTCCACTGCATCGAATATGTTTTATAAACTTCATATAATACTCTATCTGTTCACAGTGGTATGGCTTTATGGATAGAGTGCTGGATTTGTAAAGACCTGGGTTCAAATCCTACTGTTGATACTTACTATCCATGTGACCATGGACAAATCACTTAGCCTTGGTTTACTCATCTGTAAAACGAAGGAATGAGACTAGAGGGCCTCCAAAGCCTTTTTCAACTTCTCATCTACAAGGATCCTTTGTAGATTCTCTGGGAACTAGGTGGCACAATAGCTGGAACACTGCTTTTTGGAGTCAGGAAGACCTGAATTCAAATGTGTTTTCAGACACTTACTATCTGTGTGACCTTGGGCTAATTACTTAACCTTGATCTGCCTCTGATTCTTCATCTGTCATGGAGTTAACCATAGCACCCGCCTCTCAGGGTTATCAGGATAAAATGAGATAATATTTGTAAAGTGCATCACAAACCCTTAAATAGTAGCTATTATTAATGATGTTATATTAACTGTATTTTGCTGTGTTAGAAAACTTTTTAAAGGGTTACCTCATAGGCTCAAGGTCAATGAATGGCTGTCAAGAGCTAGAGCAAGGAAGTCCCCAGACATTTGCAGAAGTTTGTATTAAAAATTATTTTGCTCAGACCATAGAGGATCAATGTAGAGCCATTAGTAACCTACTGGCTCTAAAACCTGTTTGGGGTATTACTCAGAGTCTGGAGAGAAAAATTACCAGTACAAAGGGAATGAAAAGAGTCAGGGAACAGGTGGTGGTGGTGGGAGTTGTTGACCTAGGGTCTCTGAACTTGGATGGAAAAAAAAATCCTGCCTTTATTTTCACTCACTTCTTCCTGAAATATAGCACTTCCTTCAATCATTTACAAATATTATTTTGAGAAGGAGTCTTCACCCTCAGACTGCCAAAGGGGTCCATCCATACACAAGGAAAATTAAGAACCCCTGGGTGGTAGAACAGAAGCTATAAATGGGAGTAATTGTCTTTCTTCCATCCAATTAGACTGTTCTTTATGTGAAATGTCTAGCCAAAGTCTTTGTGTACAGTGTAGATCTCCAAAACAGGATAGTACTTTAAAAAAAATGACTTCTAATTTTCTTAGGGGTGTAAACCCAACCAATGCCAAAAGCAAACACAACTGATCCAATTTCACCCTCGAGAAGGCCCACTTCAATGGTTTAGAGAGCTTTCTGCATACAGCTCAGGAAATTTAACTCATGTGTATATTAGGTCTGTCCCTGCCTCTGAAGGACCACAAAAGGAAATAAATTTCCAAGGAGAAGGAAGCGTCCTACATTTGATTCACATGGTTTAACTTACTTGTCTCTGACAACCTGGGAACTGATTTAATTAAATTCGACTCAACGAATATTTATTAAGTAATGACTGGATGCAAAGTTCCTTGCTACACTCCAGGGATAAAACAAAACAGAGCCTTCCCTCAAGAAGCTTATAATTTACTGTTGATAGAACTTTGTTTAACTTCCATGACAAATACTTCCTAATCTTTTTCTCAGACCAGAATTACATGGACTCACCTCTTTTCTCTGCTTCTGACTTTCTGGATTTCTCTACCAGGTCTCAGCTGCCTTCTCAACCTGGAAGATTTCCCCTTCCTCTCATTAGTAAATTTTTTTCCGGAATAGGCCCCCTATTTAAGAGGAAAAGCCCTGGCCAGCTGCCCTTCACTCCTCTCTCAGTTCTGCTTGTGACTCTCAAAAACATGCTTCCTTACCACTTCCCCTCCCCTTTCTAACTTCCTTTTATGAATTATACTCTCCAATTAGAATGTAAACTCCTTGAGGACAGGAACTGTCTTTCTTTTTCCTTTTATTTGTATCCCAGCCTTAGCACAGTTCCTGGAACATAGTAATGGGCTCTTGATAAATTTTGTGGACTGCCCTGCAAAAATCTCAGAAGTTGTTTTGGATTGCATTTCATAGCAAACACAACTTTAAAATTAGGGAATCTCATTGTCAGCAACTTATTTGGTATGTGGCCCCTATATTCACTCCACTCCCTGCTTAGCGTAGGTGCAAATCTCCTTCTGCACCTCAGTAGTGCGGATTTCTATTCCCAGGTCTGCATCTGATTTGCTTAGGGGAGGACTGTCCAACCTTAGGTTATCTTAGGGCTGCATTAAAATAAAATAATTATTTGAGGGCCACACCCAGAATAAAAAATACAGTACACTAATAGAAAGCGGGGGGATGCATATCATCAATACAGCAGGCAAAGGCGCAAAGTGCAAAAGCAAACACAAAACAACAAAGCTACAACACAACAGTATAACAGGTGCATGGTACAGACGGGACGCATCCCACAGATCGACTGAAAATTCTGTGCAATATGTTCTGTCCCTAATACTGCTTAAAAACACCAAAGAAAATTAACATCAACAAGATTATTTATTAGTGATGGAATTAAAAAATCTAATATGCATTCCGTGCAAATTATTATTTTATTTTTTCACTTGTGAAAATTAAAACCCACAGGCAGGCTGCATAAAATCGTATTGCGGGCCCGCGGGCCATATTTTGGACAGCGGTGGCTTAGGGTAACAGAATCATAGATTGAGAACTGAAAGGGACCTCAAAGGTCATTACAGAAAGGCAAGATGAACAAAAAGACCCTCTCTTGGTATCGACAATGATAATAACTTGTCTGAACCTGTCCAGCAAAACTATCAACATCTGCTCAGCCAGGTAGTTATCGTGGTTTAAATTCTCTCCCCTGTAACAACTGCCAGGGTGCCTAATGTGACTGTCTAGGATGCATACCCATGGACAGAACAAATTAAAGGGGCTGTCCTAATTAGAATCCTGAAAATGTCTCTTTAGATAGAGCCAGTGGTACCGGAAGGTTCCCCTATAAGCAACCCATGTCAAGGTCTTACTGGGTCTTCTGTCTGCTATCAGCAAAAGTGATTTTCCACTACCACATTGTGGTTCTCACTGCCCTGGTCCCTATATGATTCCAACCTAGGTCCTCCATGGGCTACAGTCATCTAGCCTAATGCTCTCACTTTTACAAATAGGGAAACCAAGGCCTAGAGAAGAATCTTGACCTGCCCACAATCACACAGGGATTGGAACCCAGGTCCCCTAATTTCAAATCCAGCAATGTTTCCCTGGCAAATCCTGTGGATTTTAAAATATTTTTTGTTCTGAGCTTTAACACTAAAAAAAAAAGCACTTCCATATAACAGCAGAACACAAAAAGAGGATTATCTACAGAATCATGAATATCCATTTGACACCATATTCCATTTCATATTCCATTTCAAAACATACACATGTAGTATGTTTTAAGTACATAATAAATTCCACACATTACTTTAAAAACTGCCTTGCTTATCTGTCCTTCCTCCTGAATTTCTCTCTTCTCTCTTATGCATTTTGAAAAATGTTTCAACAGCCCCATTTTGGGGGGCAGAGTGTAGAGGGCATCAGTATTACTAACCTCCCCTCCTTTCTATTCCCTCATTTTTTAAAAATGAGATTTGAAGAAAAAAAAGAACCCTTGTAAAAATAAGAATAGTCAAACCAAACAAGCCCACAAAAGGGACACCACTTCGTGATCTTAACTAAATTACTTTATCTCATTGTCTTCTTTCCTTGACTCTAAAATGGCAGCATCTCTTCACAGCATTCTGCCTGCTTTGGTGTGCAGCACTGTCGTGGTCTTTATTTTTTATTGTTGTCTGGAATTTGAGGTTCATACTTTCCTTAATGACAATTTTTTATCTTTAAATAATATCTTTAAAGTATCTTTTTATCTTTTCCTTAAAATTTTTTTAAATAATTTTTTTAGCTTGGGAAGAAGTGAGATCTTTTTTATTGTTATCACTATTGTGATTATTATAGCACAGGATCTGAAAAAATATCATTCTCTGTGATGGATATTGTGGGTAGAAGATGAAGGCCCTACCCAGTGTAAAGGAGGGACATGGGCCTTTCCCTGCATTCAATCTGAGCTGCTCATTTGGCCTGGTGCCAGTCCCTTGATCCTTCTCTTCTCCCTTTTTCAATGCGCTCAATGCTAGCCCTGGCTCTGCATTCCTATAGTGGGGTCATGGCAATGAGTCCTTTGCATTTTCCCTAATCCCTGGAGTTTTACGGAGATCCTAGGCCCATTTAAGTCAGTCTCTGATAATGGAGAATTATCAAGAATTACCACATTATCAATTATCAAGAATTAACAAATTCTTATTTGTTTAGTATGTTTGTCCATACCCCTCTCCCACCCAGAGCTTTTCCCTTCTATTTCCATTGGCGGGACACACAATTTGTAATCCCCTTAAAACTGAAGAAGAGAGGGTTCTGATGCATGGAGATTAAAATCAGCTGCAACCTATTAATGCACCCCCCCCCCAACCCGAGGAAACAAAAACACTGGACCAAATTAGACTGAACAGGCCTCTGTCTCCAGGGGAGAGAGGTGGAGTAAGAGATGGGGAGGGGGGAAGGGACTAGGGGATTGCCATGTGGTTTTAATTAATTTGGATTCTCTTTCTGAAGCTAATTTACCCAACACAAAGCATGTTCGGGGAGTAGCTGCTGCCAGTTCTGGGAGCTTGGCTCTCCCTGATAAAGGCCCAGAGCCCTGTTCAGGAGCCTGGAGTTTGTTGTGTCTCTGTAATTAACAGGTTTCAAAGTGGTTATTTTGGAAAAGGGATTTCAGGGGTGTGTGAAAATCCTTTCATTGGCCATCAGACTGCATCCCCAAGCCTTCAGAGGGGCCTCTCTCCCACAGTCCCTGCTCAGGTTTTTGTATTTCAAAGTTCTGTCCTAGAAGCTGGGCTCCCACCATGGATTTTTATTGCACTAATAGTTGCTGTGGTTTTGTTGTTGCTATGGCTGTTCAGTTACTAGGGACATTTTTTTAAAATGCCCTTATGGTTCCTAGGAGTCTAAATAAAATCAACATGACTCTTGCCTTCCTAGGGCTCCCTTGCTGCTGCTTTCTCCTAGGAAAGTGGATTGACTATCTGACCACTCATAATGAATTAAGTTGCTAACATAGTGATATCAAACAAACCATAGAATCATAGAGCCAGAATGGGCCTTATTTTATAGAGGAGACTGATGGCCAAGGATGTACAATGATCACTTAGTAACAGAGTTTGGACAAGACTCTTGGCCTCTGGCTTCCCAGAGCATTATTCTTTCCAATACACCAAGTCACCTTTCAAATGAAATGAGGTGCCCTTTTTTTCCCTTCTTGCACGGAAGGTCCCCTGGAGTCCAAGGACCTGACTTCAAGTCCTGCATATGACATTTCACTTCCTAGGGACCAGATGACCTTGGAAGTTCTTTTCATCTCCAAATCTAGGCTCCGATGATTCTCTGACACTACTCTCCATTGCTTCATGACACTATAAAAGTGGATTTAACATATGATTAGTTTTTCAACAGGTGAAAAAGGAATCAGAATGATATTGTTTAGAATGGTCTTCAGATGAAAAGAGAACATTCCTGGTGGATTAATTTATTCATCCTTGGAATTCTCACCCTGGGCCAAGCTGTCTAAATGTGTGGATGGGTGAATGAAAACTCAGTCAGCCCACTATATATATAGCCAGTCTCAGACCACGTCTAGTCCGATGGTCTGCTATAGCCATCTTGCTTCCCACTTTGCCTTTGTATCATCTCCCATTCTTGTTCTGGGATCGACAATCAAATCAATAGTATTGAACCATACATTGGTCTTTGAAAGGCCATATTGACCCTATACCTCTACCGATGGTATCCCTAACTTACCAGTCCCTGGCTACCATTCCCATATCAGTATTGCTCCCCCCACCATTTATTAGAACGTAGGCTCCTTGAGGGCAGAGACTGCCTTACTTTTGTATTTGCTTAGAACATAGTAAGTACATTATAAATGTTTTTTTTTCATTCATTTGTTCCATACCAGGGTGGCTTGAGCAAGCGATGGACAGTGCCCAGGTATAAGTAGAACAAAGTGTAAGTTCTGGCTTCCAAGGACAATTAGATTAGAGCTCTGCTTCCTTCAATATTTCAAGAGTCCATGATATCATCCATTTAAGTACTTCCTCTAACTACCCACACAAAACAATCATGATTGCTTTGTCACTTAATAAATGAACTTCTTGAACTTCTGGGGTTAAAAATGTATGCATGTACAGATATATACACACATATGTATATACATACATGATACGTTGATAACATATATGTCTATGTCTACGTATGTGTACAAACATGCATAGATACATCAACAATCTGTGGACAAACCTTCCATTAAATATAGCTTCCTCCAATCCATTTCCTTCCCTCCAATGATCAACACAATGTATTGCCAGATTTAGAATTTATCCATCTGGAGATGGAAGGGAACTCAAAGGTCAGCTAGCCAACCCTTCTCATTTTTCAGGTGCAGAAACCAAAGTCTAAAGAGTTTAAGTGACTTGGATGAAATCATACAGGCATTGTAATAAGTGACTGGGGTGGGTGTGGGATGTTAACCCAGCTCCTCTGATTCCAAATCCTGTGCTCTGGTAGTATAGTTTTCAAAAACCCAGATGAAGATTTTTGTGCAGGAGGGCCCCTGCTTAGGCTGTGAAAACCTGGCTTTAGTTTTGCAGTATGTTAAGAAGGAAATTTAGAGTTCCTAGGCGTGGGCTGGTTGAAAGTTTAGACATTGATAAAAAAAAAAAGCATTAAATTCCACACCGATTTATTTCTTGCCACCTCAAATATAAATCTCTTTGAATTGTTGTTCAACATATAAAGCAAAATGTGCTTTGTAAGTGTCGAGAAACAAGAGTCATCTTGGGTTACCATAACTCACATTGAGCCGCTGTTATCTGATACAACAGGGTAACTGGCTGGCTTCATTTCCTGGTTTGACATCTTTTTGAACTTTCTTTCACTGAAGGTATCCTAAATGCTCAGGAAGAAGTATTATTATGCAACTATGATGCTTAATAATAGTTATTGATCCCAAGAACGCAGGGCCCTGCATGCAACCCACGTCAGAATGAAGGTCCCAGAACGCAGTCCCACCTCCACCCAGGAGAACATGGAGGCATACTGGCTTGGACATAAGGTGACCTGGGCTCACACTCTACTTCCCATACTACCTCTGGGTTCTTGGGCAAATCACTTAACACCTCTCTGCCTCAGTTTCCTCATTTGTAAGGTGAAGGGACTAGGAAAGATGATCTCAGAAGTATATTTCAGCTCTCCTTCTATAGAAGGTCTCCACTAAGATATTGCCAATTCTTTTTTTTGCTGCTCTTCTTCATATTATCATTAATTATTACTTTAGGTGGCTAAGGAGAGGAATGGAAGAAAATAGACATATTCCTGGGGCAGGAATGAATTTAAAATACTTAGGATAACAGAAAACTCCTAAAGAGTGAACTCAGATCTTCCTGACTCCAGTTCTAGTACTCTATCCATTGCACCACGTAGGTGCTCCCTGAAGAAATAAGGAAGCTTAGTAAAGAGGTGGGTTTTGAGGGAAAGATATGAATTCTGTTTGAGATATGTTGAGTTGCAGGTATCTATGTGACTTCCAGTTTGAAATGCCCCAAAGTCAGTTGGTGATGTGAGAATGGAGTTCAGAAGAGAGAGTAGGGATGGATGTGTGTGTGTGTGTGTGTGTGTGTGTGTGTGTGTGTCTGTGTGTAGATCTGTATAGTTTTCTGCAATAGAGATGATAATTGATTCCATGGGAACTGATGTAGTCACTGAGAGAAAGTTTAGAGAAAGAAGAGGATCCAGGACAGAATCTTACATCATATCCACAGTTAGGGATCATGATATGGATGATGAATGAACAAAAGAGATTGAGAAGGAGCAGTCAGAAAGATAGGAGAGAGTATTGTCAAGCATACCCAGAGAAGAGAAAGTATGCAGGAGGAGAGAGGGGTCACAGCATCAAGTGGTCAAATGGGGCAGGGAAGGCAAGAAAGATAAAATACTGAGAAGAAAAGTCAGGTTTAGCAATGAAGAGATCTTTGGTAACTTTGGAAAGAGCAGTTTTAGCTGAGTCATGAGGTTGGAAATCATATTGCAAGGGATTGGGAAAGTGATAGGAAAAGAAGTAGAGGCAATGAAAAATGGCTGAAAAATGGAAAAGAACTAGGCCACTAGCTTGAGGTAATGGTAGAGTCTAGTTTAGATTTTGTAAAGATGGAGTTAGGTCACTTGGGCATGTTCAGAGACAGAGAAGGAATGAGTAGACAGGGAGACATTGCTGCTTTGGGAGGGAGGATAGATGATTGTAGGGTTAATCTGCTGGGGAAGATGGGAGGACATTGCAGTGGAAGTAAGCTTTGATGAGAAGGGCTACCTTATTATTAGAGATTGGAATAAAGGAGGAGAGTGGGGGGGTGATAATATCAAGGGCTTTTGAGATGTAGCATAAAAAAGAAGTGGGAGTTCACATTGGATGGCCTCTATTTTCTCAGCAAATTATGAGGTGTGAACCTCAGCAGAGAAGGTAGGAAAGGAGTGGGGTGTGGGAAGTTTGAAGAAAAAAGAGAAGGTTGGGAACAGCCTCTATGCAAAGTGGGAAAGAATCAAAATTAGATAAAGGGAAAAGAATTGCCTTGCTTTTTGTAAGGGAGGAGTTGAGGTTAGATAGTGTAAATTTGTAGTGGACTCAGGCAGCTTGTTTGTATGACTTGCTGCAGATCCACTTAATGGCATATGAGTGGAAGAAGATGACCCCTCCTGGACCACTGCCTTGTCATGGTGGAGGGGCTTGAATGAAACTATGAGCTGTGCTGTGCAGAGTTATTTAAGATTGACCGTCATAGTGGGGTGTTCTGGTGATCCACTGGAGAAGGAAATGGTAGACCACTCTTGACAAAATCTTTGCCAAGAAAACCCCATGGACAGTATGAAAATGCTAAAAGACATGACATCAGAAAATAAGTCCCCCAGATTGGAAGGTATCCGATGTGTTACTGGGGAAGAATGGAGAACATAAGCTTGGATAGACTTCATGAGACAGTGGAGGACAGAAGGGTGCTATGGTCCACGGGGTCATAAAGAGTCGGGCACAACTGAACAAGAACAGCAGGAGAAGAGAAAGCAGGGGAAATCAATCCAGGGCTGGGATTGGCAAGGTATGAACAATGATAGAACGAGGAGGCAGTGATCTGAGAGTAGGGGACAGTGTGTAATTGCACTGGTTAACCATTGGATCCAGCGTGGGGAAGGGAGGAAGAGAAGTCAGAGCAATGGTAATGGTCTGAGAAAAAACTGAAAGATGAGGGACCGGAGGTCATAATGAGGAGAGAGAATGGGTTCAGGAGGGGTAAGCCGCAGTAGGTTTTGATCAGATAAAGGAATGTCAGAGTTTTTGATCATGGAAATATAACACGTCTGGTATCAGATCACAACTTAAGTCTAAGTTGTGAACATGTCTGTGTGTGGCTAAAGGGAGATGGAAGAACTGGGAGGTTACTGTGTTTGAGGCAGCATCAATATGTACCTTGAAGTCCCTTCATATAAAGGTCAAGAGGTGTGTAAGTATTTTGTGAATTGTGAAGTCACTGGGAGTTAGTTATGCATTTAAAGAGGGTATAATTCAGTTTAGAGAGAAAGCCACCTCTCTTGGAATTAGCCCTAAAGTCAGAATGAGAAAACACATATTCAGACAATATGGCAGGAGGGGGGATGAATCATAGAATAAGTCTCTGGGGCATTCATTCATTGGGGAAGCTTAAGGTAATCACTATTTCCCTGTTTTTCATGCAAGGGATAACTGTCACCAACCATCAAAAGCAATTTCTTTGGGCTACCCGTTGACCATTCTGGCTTCTTCTACACTGTCTGCCCCTAGAAACCATATATCATGCATTTAGGACACTAAGTCTGGCTTCCTAGAGCAGGAAACTGGGCTTTGGGAGTCCTGGGTTCGATTCTATTTCTGGTTTCCTTTTTCAGTTTATTGTGCTTCCTTGGTTGTCATATCCTTTGACCAGGCCTTTCATGTTCTTTCCTGTTTGTAAAATGGCAAAGATAGTCTTTGCTAGTTATTTCATGAGGATGGGGATTGCCTATTATATTTGCTCTTCCATTTTAATTAATTAATTCGTTTAATAGACGTTCATTGAGGGTCTACTAAGGCATGGTGCTAAGCTCTAAGGAGGAAACAAAGGTATCTCTTTTGTCAAGGACATTTATAATCAATTGAAAAAAATAACATACATAAATAAGCAGAATATAAAATAGAACATCATAATTACTTGAGAAGTATGGATGAGGTGCTATCCACACAATAGAAGCTGGTCTTTGGAGGATGGGTAGAATTTCAGTGGGTAGGCAGTGGTGGGATTCAGCCAGGTCACACCAGTTCAGGACAACCGGTACCTAATTTTATGTTGAGTCCGCTGAGCCAGTTGTTAAAATGGCACCTGTAATCAGGGTTCTTTCTAAGGCAGGCACCTGGGCAGCTGCCCAATGTGGAAATCACAAATATATATTTCCCACTGCCCCCCCCGCAAACGCGGTGCTGCATCCCAGCCGGTGAATGGGGTCCAGGTTGGAGGCACGGGAAAGCAGGAATGCAGTAATGAGGTGCCAGCACGAGATGGAAGGAGGAAGGGAAGGGGAGAGCCAGGCCTGGGACAGTGTTCCAGTATCCATGGCTATTTAGATTATGTAAAGTGACCTCCTTAATTACATATACAGATGGGAGGGCTGGTTACACCTCCAGCAAAAGCTGTCACCACAGGGGACAGGGACAACAGCAGAGGACAGGCTTAGACCCTCCCCCCTCCCCTGCTTCCTCCCTCTTCATCTACTAGTGAATGAGTCACCTGCCAAGCCAGGGGCCAGCAGTGAAGCTAGAGGGCTGGGACCCAGTCCCTTAGCTTAAAGGTGAAAAAAAGGAAGCAGTTACTTTGGGCTTCTTCCTAGGGCCTTCTGCCTCCTGCCTTCTTGCCACTCCTACTGTACTTAGCTTGAGGAGACAGAAGACACTGATGGTGGAAGCCACCCAACACATGGGCTCTGCTGCCCCACTCCCCACCCCCTTTCGCACCTGACCACCATCACCCTCTGGCCCTTACACACCTGGCCGGCCCTTACTGACCCACGCTCTCCGCCAGCACACTCTCCCCTTCTTGTAATCAGCCTGCCTCTTTCTCCCTGGGCCTAAGCCTTGACCAGAGCTGGTCCCAACTGATCCTGATGACTGAGGGACCCTTGTGTCATGGAAATCGAGAATGCCAAGGGCTCAGAGGGAGTGTTCCATGGGAGGCCGGAGAGGGGGCGGGGAGATGTGCTAAAAAGTCATATTGTCCTTGGTGCCTCAGACTTGGCCTTTTAGTGTAACTAAAGCTGTCCAAGGAAAACCCTGACTTTCCCTGGCCCTGAGCTCACCTTAGTCCTGATGTCTCTAGGTCTCAAGATGGTGTTGGCTGACTCCTGGGAAAACTCTGGCTGCAAATCCATGGGTAAAACAACCTCATGTATACAACCCAAAACAAGACCATTTTTCTGAGCTGGTCCAGTTCCTTATTTTACACACACACACACACACACACACACACACACACACACATTCATACACATTCACCAGCATTCACTCACACACTTATACACATTCATACACACTCACAAATACGCATCCACACAGTCACAGACTCATCATTCACATATGTTCACTTGCACACTTATACACATTCACACACACACATATACACAAGCTGACACACTCACAGACTATACATATCCTTATACACACACACATACACACACATTCATACACATTCACCAACATTCATTCAGTGGTCATTATGGCAGAGAACCAGTTGTTAATTTATTTGAATCCCACCACTGGTAGAGAGATGGGGTGGGGGGTGTGGATCAGGGTAAGGAGAAGAGAGAGGTATAGGTAACAATTTGAATAAAAGTTTGAAAGCAGGAAAGCTCAGGATCATTCCAGATGTGACAAAGATTCTAGCTGTCTAGAGCTAAAATATGAGCAATTGGATCTAACCTATGCTGAGCAAATAGTATCTTGAGTCTTTGTCTTATATACAAAAAAGATCTAGTAACTACAAAAAGGGAGAGTCAGAGAAATTTTAGAAGACAGATCCTAATTCTCCTTGGGCAAAACTTGGTTTCCCTAGAGTGGTATGGTCTCTTCCCCCTTTGTTCCAGTCTAACACTTTTTGAATAACACTTGGTTGACACAGCAGATCAAGTTTTGTATTGGTAACTTCCCATGTGATTGGTACAGCAGAAAAAGCATTGAACTTGAAATCTCAAAATCTGAAGCTGACTCCAAGTACAGACTACTAGTTACTTGTGTGACTTTTGGCAAGACACTAAAGTTTCCTAATTTGTAAAATGATGGTATTGAACTAGGTCAAGGGTCTTAGCCTGGGGTTTGTGAACTTTTTGAAAAAGTATCTTGATAACTGTATTTCACTAGAATTGGTTTCCTTTATAATATTTTGTATTTTATTTCATGCATTTAAAAGCATTATTCTGAGAAGGAGTCCACACTAACCTGCCAAAGGGAACCATGGCACAAAAAGATTAAGAACTCCTGGGCAATCTCCAAAGTCCCTTTCAGGGGTGTGCTGGTAAATATTTAATGACTGGGTCTCAAAAAAAAATGTAAGCATAGTACTTTTTAAAGTTTAATTTGCATCAGTAACATTCTCTTCATCACTTTCTTAAGCCTAGGCAATCAATAAAACAATAAATCAAGCAGAAATTGAAAATCAAGCCTTTGTCTGTTTCTGAGATATAAATGCTCTCACTGAAAATTTAATGATTGGCTCTTGCCAGCATCCTATTGGTCTTCTCTCTCAGACTGGATTATAAACTGGTAAGCAAATTCTAGCCTTGATGTCTCATGGAGTCGGCAGTGGATTTAATCTGATCTAGTCAAGAAAAAAAAATCTAAGTGGAATAATAGATAGAGCTCTGACCTTGGAATCAAGAAGACTCATGTTCCTGAATTCAAATCTGGCCTCAGACACTTATTAGCTATGTGACTTAACTCTGTCTGCATCAGTTTCCTCATCTGTAAAATGAGCTGGAGAAGGAAATGTCCAACCACCCCAGTATTTGCCAAGAAAATCCCAAATGGGCTCATGAAGAGTCAGACATGACTGAGACAGCTGAACAACACTCAGGAACGTTTGCCTTCATTCTGAACAGGATGAGACTTCAGCTATGAAAGTTGTATTTCAACTTTATGTTTACACTCAATTACACTGGATCCCAGAATAAAAGACTCCCCAGAGCTCATTTAGCCTCTTCCCACCTTTTCTAGAACTTTCTTTCTCCTTCAGTAATGATTCTGCTGTTCTCTTTGCAGTTCTGAGGGAGGGCTCAAAAAACGGTCCTTTTCAATATCTCAACCTGCAATCAGGCATCCAGTTTCTACTTTAGGGTTTTGTGGTTGTTTAAGGTTTATTAACTAAAGGCATTTTGGTGGGTGGAAATTGGGATTTGCCTGGGGCTGGTAGGAAGTGATTAGCCATGGCCCGGATAAGGTGTGGTTTAAAAAAAAAAAACTGCAGCTAAAATCTCTTTCACCTGCTTAATTCGTTTCAAGGGAGATTTGTTTTTAACTTCCAAATTACCTACCAGGATTTCTAGTCATTAAATCCTATCTTGAATGATTATTTTCTTTTAAGAACTGCAACAAAGAAAAGAAAGGAAAATAAGAGGCCCAAGAATTCTCTTTCTTGAGCATTTTTAAATACAGCAGAATAGCATGTGGTTTTCTTGAGGGTCCATTATAATTTAGTTATCCCATAGAGCATTAAGCAGCAGAAATCTAGGTATGGTTTCACACAGCACCTAATTTAGACATTTAAAAAATTGCCTGCAGGGCTACATCTGGCCTGCCTTAGCATCATTATTCAGAAGAAAAAAAAATCCCTTACTGGTCTTGTAGTCAAAAGGCCTGGGTTCCAGTCCTAGTTCTCTCATTTGCATTACATCACTTTAGACAAATCACTCAATCTCTCAAAGTCTTACTTTGTGCCTCTCTAAAAGGGTATAATGGGGCTCATGATACTCGTGCTATTTATCTCAAAGGGTTGTTGTGAGGAATGGGCCTTGCAAAATTTACATGTAGATACAAGATGACCCAAAAGTCTTAGTGTAGTTTTAAGCTATTAAAACTTTTGGGACACCTTGTATATGTATATACTATTATTAGCTTTCTTATCCCTTCCTTTTTCTCCTGTGGCTGTTGGGAAAGGAGGAGAGAGCTGGCTTCTTCCTTCCCTCTTGTAATGGCAAGCATAGTGGGACTTTTTACTGTTTCTTCTTTTGGAGTGCTTTTCAGCACTGGGGCAATCAAGTGCCTTTGAATGAGTCTTGTCTTTGTTTGTAGGAAGGCCCACACCCTTTTGCTAATTAGGTCATAAGAGGTGTCAAACCCTCAAGAGGTGTGAAGCCCCAGGGCTCTAAACAGAGTAAATATATGCTCTGAGGTTAGCATTTTGTTTGGGGTTCACTCATTGGAAGAGTGTTGGTGGTAGCCATTAAGGAGCCCCCCACCCGCTGCTTTGAAAACTCAGATTTTGGTGCTTCTCTCTCTCTGGCAACTACGTATGTATAGCTTTGGGCAGAAGCTAGAAGCCTGCCTGTTGATTTGTGTTGTTTGCTCTGTTTATATTTTCTCTGTTTGTGATTTCAGTCTGTGTTTTCTCTGAAGTTCAGGATGCTGACTTTTTCCCCTGAGCTAAGAGAATGATATATGTATGTTTAATCAAAATGAAATTGTTAGCCCCTTTAAGTTGCTTTCCTTAGAAAAACAGATCAAAGAACCTGTGCTAGCAGCCCTCCTGTGTGCTGGTGTTATTGGTCTTTCACCGCCACAGTAGGGGCAAGCAGCATTGCTGTTACACCTCCTTACACCTTATTTCCCTTCAGGTATTGGCCGCTGGCCTACGCGTTCTTCCTCCATCTCTTGACTCTAGGTGGCTTTCATTTACTTTTTCACTAGTCCCATTCCTGGAATATTCTCCTTCCTCATCTCCCATCCTGGCTTCCTTGAAGACTCAGTTCAAATACCACATTCTGCAGGTGCACTTTCCAACTGATCCTCTCCCCTTCCTAACACACACACACACACACACACACACACACACACACACACACCCCTGTGCTTTTCCTCCGAGATTCCCACCCATCTAAGCTGTATAGACCTGGTATGTATATGGTTGTTTTCTCTATCAGAATGACATCTCCTGGAGGGCAGATATGTTGGCCTTTCTTTGTACTCCTAGCAGTTAGCATGGGCCTTACACATAATAAGCTCACATCACTTAGATGGCCTGCGAGTTATCAACTCTAATCCTTTTGGAGAAATGGATGACAACCATCTGCCACTATATTCTAAAGTTTTCTGGGCTTTACCATCTACCCTGCCTTTAAATGCCTCCAGACTAGCCTGGTGATGAACCCAAAGAACTTCTTGGCCTTTCTCCCTCTTGCTTTATGTTTAAGACTTCCACACGTTTCCATCTACCCTGTAGCTAGACTCTGTTTTACATGTTGCCTTTCCCAATTGTGAATTTCTTGAGAGCAAGTACTATCATGCTTTTTCTATTTATATCCTCAGCACTTAATCAGGACTTCATTTACAATAAACACTTAATTTTTTTTCATTCATTCATTCATTCATTCATTCATTCATGTAGGAAATTGTATCCTATTTCATGAGCTATCCACAGCTGAAGCTCATTGAGAGCAACAAATGGGTTGAAGTTAGTACCAAAACCATAACTGTGATGAGATGTCTAGGGTTTCATTCCAGGGCAATACAATCAAAGGGTTATCACCTCCTGGTAGTAAAGGGGATGATGGGAAAACTTCTACTCTGAACATTTTTCAGTATAAAGTCCTTCTCAACATAGCACTCAAGTTCTACCATAATCTGATCACTGCCTACCTTACCAACCTGACCTTCCACTATTCCCTTCATATAAATAATGCTCAAGCTATGCTGGCTTACCCCAAACACATCTTGGGCTTCCTCCTATTTTTTCAAACCAGAGACAGCATAGCATAGTGGGAAGGGCCGAATTTGGAGTCAGAGGTCACTTACCCATCTCTGTCACATACTACCTGTGTGAACTTGGACAAGTGACCTAATTACTCTATGCCTCAGTTTCCTCATCTGTAAAATGAGGAGGCAGGGAATACACACCTATTACGTGCCAGGCACTACATGCTCTGCAAATATACAATAACAGGTGTCTTTATTATCCTCATTTTACAGTTGAAGAAACTGAGGCAATAGAGGTTAAGTGACTTCCCCAGAGTCACACAGCTAGTAAGCATCTGGGGTTGCATTTGAACTTCCTGACTCCAGGCCCAGTGCTCTATCCACTGCACCACCTAGTTGCTTCTGTTGGAGAAGATGATGCCTAAAGGCACTTCTTGCTCAAAATTTATGACCATACCTCCTTTCTGTCTGTAACCTAACCTCTATTTAGAGGCCAAACATAAATGACGTTTCCTCCATGAAATTTTTCTTTCTTCTGAACTCCCAGAATGAGCATTAGTTTAAAATTTAAAACACTTTAACTTTTAATGATATCTTTAGAGATTTTTTTATGACATTCATTTCTAAATGTGTCCATCTGCTTCCCCTATCCAGAGAACTATTGCTTGTTTAAAAAAAAATTCAAAAGAAGAACTTCAGTGAAAGTAACTAATCCATCAGCCAAGACTAGCAATAGAAGAGTGTTCTATACCCATGGTCCCCTATGTCTACAAAAGGAGGTGCTTTGCTACCTCAAAAAATGGTGCTATGAATATTTTGGTGTATATGGAACTTTTTCCCCCTATCTTTGACCTCTTTAGGTTATATGCCTAAGAGTGGGCTCACTGGGACAAAAGATATGAACATTTTAGTCACTAATTCCAAATTGCTTTCCAGAATATTTGGGACACTTCACAGTTTCACCAATAGTGTGTTAGTGTGCCTGATTTCACCTAAAAACTAATTTTTCATGTTTTTTGTCATTTTTTTCCCAATTGATGGACTTCAGTTAAAACCTCTGCATTGTGATTTCTCTTGCAATTAGTGATTTGGAGCATTCTTTTATATGCTGGTTAACTGTTTGCAATTCCTCTTTTGATAACTGTTTGCTTATACCCTTCCTTTGACCATTTAACTTGGGTGAATTATTAATGCTTCATTTGTGCACTTATCACATTCAATTTTGTATTATAGTTACACATATATCTATCTTATCTCCCTGACAAAATCCTTAGCTCTTCGAGGGCTGTTTCTTATTTGTCTCTTTATCTCCCTCGTTGCCTAGCACAGTGCCTTGAAGTAGTAGGTACTGGTCATCCCATCGAGAGGGAAGACAAAAGCAAGTTGGAGTTGAGTCATTCTGCCTCACTGAATTAAATGAACGAATTAATAAATGAGTGAACGTCAAAAAAGCAAGGTTCTGAGAATGTCAACCTATATATCTTAAAACCTGGACTCTTACCCTCCAGCTGTCACTCTTTCGCTTTCTGCTTTCTCTGTTTCCTGTAGTTGGCAATGACATTCAGTGGAATTTAGAAAATATGTCTGAGTACATAAGGTTTTAAGCTCCAGGCAAATGTAGGCAAAGTTTTGCATATTCACTTCCTGTTCCTATAATATGGACCAAGAGGCCTACCTCATTCCTATAAAGTATTCCTACCACATTATAATTTTGTAATGAAGACTTTCCCCAATCTTCCACAACCCTACCTTTTCAGGCTTGTTTCATATTTCTCTCCCTCTACTCTTACCTCAACATTATTGGAGTCAAAGGATCTGGAGTAAATTATGGCCTTGCCATTTATTGCCTCTGTGACAAGCTTCTTTGGGCCTCAGTTTCTTCATCTGTAAAATGGATTAAATGACTTCCAAAGTCCCTTCCAGCTCTAATTCTGTGGTCCCGCAATCATCCCATTTCCTAGGCCTGGAAAACCTTCTCCCCTCCCCTATTTTGTTCTCACACAAACCTATCTATTTATCTTTCCAAATCCAGCTCTCCTAACACTTCCGCCATGAAGTCTTCTGTGCTTCCTTGGACCTTGCACAGCTTTTGCTCTGTGGTCTTGAACATTTATCATGGCTTGTATCATAGTTGCTTGTGTGTGTGTTCACTATCCTTTGAATTGGTATGTTAAACTCTTGAGAGGAGGGACCATGTCTTCTTCATGTTTCGATCTCATTTGACACCTATTACAGTACCCGGGATGGAGTATACGCTTAATAAATAAAAGTTGAATTGAATTCTACAATGGAAATAGTGTTAATCCAGGCCCATGTCCTGGCAAAGATATCAATAATGTACAACCAAAACGACGTGGTGGTGCATGCCTAAAATCCTTGTTACCAGAGAGGCTGAGGCTAATGCATGAGGCTGGGAGTCCTTGATTGCAGTGGGGCAAGCTGATCATGGACACATATGATGACCAGCACCAATTTGGGGAGCCTCCAAGAGTGGGCAGAGAGACAGCCAGGCTACCCAGGTAGGGGTGGGCTGGTCCAAGTTGTCGATGGAGCAGGCCAAAGCTCTGGTAGCCGATCAGTGATAGAATTGGCCTGTCAGTTTGCCTGCATTTTCAGGCTGAATGAGATGGAGAAACTGAGTTCCCCTCCCCACCCAAAAAAAAATCACATGACTGACAACACAGCTTCACCTAAAATAACACTGAAAGGAAAGTGTGTGTGTGTGTGTGTGTGTGTGTGTGTGTGTGTGTGTGTGTGTATTCAATTTAACCTAAGAATTAAAAGCTTTCTATATGCAAGGCACTGTGACAAAAAATGAAGGAGCTCTTCCCTTCAGGCAGCTTATATTCATATTGATACAACACATATGGAAGAAATAAATACAAAGTATATATAAAGAAATAAATACAAAGTATATATAAAATAATACAAAGTTATTTCTAGAAGGAGAAAAAGGGCTAATAATGATGGGGAAGGGAGGATCCAGAAGTTAGGTATTCTGAGAAGGAGGGTATTGCAGAAATGAAGGGCCATGTATAGGTAGGAGATGAAGTGTCATATGTGGGGAATAGGCTAACAGGCCAGTTTAACGGTATAGGATAGTGTTGTGAGGGCGAGAAAAAACATGGGAAGGTAAATGTGTCTGTGGGTAGCTCCTGCCCACACCGCCTTCCCCAATGCTGCCCCCCACATTCTTCTCTTTACCTTACAATAAACCATTGGAGAATAGGAATTCCGAGTAGGTTTTTAATTCCAAATCCGTTGTTGCGATGTGTGTTCCCAGATTCCCTCCACCTCATTACTCTGAGACCATGCTATTCAGTCAACTGATGTGTGGCTATTCTATCTAGGGCAACAACCCTGGGTTTGCCAGCAGGAAGCACCCCCGCTCCCCTCCATTGATTTAGCTGCCTTTCACTGAATGCTTCACAAAGCATGGGAATCGTAGACTTCTCCACATCTGTTTGCCTAGTTGGGGGGCAGAGGAAATCTCCAAAAGCTTCCAAGGCCTGACTGAATCAAAAGCAGGCAGAAGAGGGAGCTTTAAGTCGAGGGGGGCTGGGTCATGTGACAGCCCCACTATCCTTTTTTTTATTTCCCCAGCCCCCAGCATACACATCCTTTTCATCCTCCTCCAGGTCAGTGGGATCAGGTTTATGTTAGCAGACCGTGAAGTTGATCGAATAAATGCAACAGCAGCAGGTGTTTGAAGCTGGCTGCCTCCACCAGCCCTGAAGAACAAGGTTAATATTGTGGGAGAGGCAGAAATAATGCACTAATTGCTTGCATCTCATGCTGCACCCCCCCCAACACATTTCTCTCTTTCCCTTCTTCCTGGGTTTAGAGCCCTAAGAGGTTTCTGGGAACCAGTTATCAAAACAAACCTTGTAAAGAGCAAGAGATTTAGAAGAAAAGAAGGGAAGTATGGACCCACCCTAGGCAGAACAGTGGCTCCCTCTGTACCAGAATGAGAGGTCTAGCATTTCAAAGGGAGCAGCCAAGACTCCTGTACTAATATAAGAGGGAGCAAGTTGGGAGATGAGGGATGGGGGGAAGGGGAGGAGGCAGGCAGGGAATGGTGGGTCTACATCTGGCCTCTTGCATCTGAAGCAGAGAGCTAATTTCAGTCCCAGAGAGCCAGAAGAAAGAGAGAGCCGTTTCCCCTCAAAATATCAGCCAGCCTAGGAGGAGAAAGACAGAGGTGGGGACTAGAAGTACTGGCCCTCTACTTTCCTCACACAACACTCTTACTCATCCCTAATCTGATGACACCATTTCTTAATTTCCCCGCTTGTCTCTTCCAAGATCTTTCAGGAGCTCTTCACCTCCTGTTGTTCTTTCGCTCTGCTACAACATGTGTCCCTTAATATCTAGCTGGTTCCAGACCAGGCTTTACAACTCATCCAGATACCCACCATGATATCGGGGCCTACACAGGTGGGTATTTTGCTGTATATCCCGAGAATCACCTCACCTCCCTCCCCTTTTCTCACCTCTCGTTCCTGCTCTCAAAATAATAATGGCAACACTTTGCTATTTACTATTAACACATTACTATTAGAAAGGATGTGACAATCTACTGCCTTATGACTCCACTTAAAACACCTGAGAGTGCCTAAGTCAAAACTTCCTTCCCTAGCAAGAACTACTCTGTATGTATTGTATCCCCCTTAGAATGTTAGCTCCTTTGAAGGCAATGATTGTCTCTCACCATAACATATAACACATATAGTAGATGACTAATAAATGCCTGATGATCGATTATTGCCTCTGTACTTTGATAATTCAAGGATCTGTGACTATACTGGTACGGCTACAGCCACAAAGAAGTCATCACCTGGTGGCTGACCCCATGGTGATGAGCCTCTCCAAATCTAGATAGGCTGGTCCTCAGTTGAAAGATACAAAGTTCATTACTAAGTCCACGCATAAAACCCCTCCAGTGTCCTTGCTGTTCCTTGTGCAAGGGAGTCCATCTCTAGTCTCTGGGCCTTTTCACAGGCCTGGAATACTTGACCTTCCCATATCAACTTCCTGGCTTCCCAGCTTCCCCCAAGTTCCAGATAAAATGCCGTCTTCTTGGAGAAGTCTTTTCTGACCCCTTTTAATGCCAGTGCCTCGTCTCCATTGACTGTCTCCAGTTCATCCTGTAAATATCGTTTGCACGTGATTGTTTTCATGTTGTCTCCCCAATTAGACTGTGAGCTTCTTGAGAGCAGGGACTATCTTTTACCTTTCTTTGTATCCCTAGCACTTAGCATAGTGCTTGGCACAGAGTAGGTGTGTAATGTTTATTGACCAACCGGTAGAATTTGTCAGCAATTGTACTCCCCTGGCATTGCTTTCAAGGGCTCAAGGTCATCTTCGTGCCACATGGTAGCATTAGAATGGAACCTGAGTTGTACTTATCTTTTAAAGTCCAACTCAAATGCTACTTTCTTTCTGCTTCCCCTAAAGCAGCAAGGCCTCCTTCTCTTCCCCTAGGACCTCATATGACATCAGTTTGTACTTTTATGTATTTATCATGATTTATCTTGTAGTATAGTCAGAGGTGTGCTGGGACTAGCTGGAACCAGTTAAATGTTCAGTGTGAGCATTTATAACTTAGAAATCCAGTGAATGGTACAAATCAGTTTATGGTTTATTGCTTCATTAATTATCCAGACTTAAGAAAGTGATGGAGAAAATGGTACCAATGCAGATTAAATTTAAAAGTGTGCTATCGTTTTTTTTTTTTTCTGGAGAGTTAGTTGTTAAACACCAAATCTTGATCTCCACCCTAACCTCTCTCTAGAGCTCCCATCCCACATTTTCCAGTTGTCTAATAGACATCATGTTACACCGAGACTTCAGACTTACGGCCACAAATAAATTTTATGCTTCTACCAGAGTCTGAGTTCCACAAAGACAGTGATGGTGTCTTATTTCAACACCTAGCAGAGTTCTCTGCATTGAGTATGTATTTAAAATACTTGCTTAATTTAATAAACTTTGTACATTCTAACTTCTAGGTGACCACAAGAAATTCCCTAAGACTAGAGTTTCAAAGAAGGTGCTGACTTGCATTGGTAGAGGGAGTTCCCTACATGGATCCAGTCTGTATCGTCATCCCCAATTGACATAAAAACGAAGTAGGTAAAAGTAGCCCAGGGAAAACAGGAGAAAGAGAAGAGAAACAGCACTAAGAAGAAAGCCTGGAAGGGACAGGGAGACAGGGGAGTGGTCAAAGATATAAAGAGAAGCTAATACCAAGAAGGAAGAGGTGAGTCAACAGTTTGAAATGCTCCAGAGGACTCAAAACCTATTGGATTTGGACAGAATCCCAATGAGCTTTGGAATTGTGTTACATAAGGAAGTTGATGGAGGCTGCTAGTATAGACTAGCCTTTCTAGAAAGACAGGCAGACAGGGGGAGAGTTTGAGAAGGCAAGGTCAAGCAAACATTGAAAAGCTCTTTACAAATTAAAAATAACAGTTATTACCATGCCTGTACCTTTAACTCTGAATCCTTCCAAGATTTTATTGTTTACTTTATTAAAGCATCTCAGAGAAAAAATACCAAGCCCTTTGTAGTGAAATCAACTTTAGATTCCTCCCCCTCCCCGCCCTTCCCCTGAAGCTCATTACTTCAGAAGGAATGCTCCTGAGGGACTAGCCTTCCTATCCCTCCTTTCTTCACTCTTATCTGGATCTGGGGTTAGAAGACCCATTTTTGAATTCTAATTCTGCCAGTTCTTGGCACATAGTAGCCACTTAATAAATGCTTTTGAATAAATGGATGTTTCTTATATGGTGTGACCTTGAGCAAATCAGTTAACCCTTCTGGGTCTTATTTTCCAGACCTACGAATTCAAGGGGTTAGATTAGATTATCTCTAAGAAGTATTCCAAATAGAAAATCTTATGATCGTTGTCAAATATAATGCTTTTTCCCCCTAAATGTCTGCTGTTTTGGATTATTGGGGCCACTATCCCATTCACTGGCATGAGTTATTGAGAGAAGATTTTTTTTTATGTAACTCGTGTACTTTCTGATCAAGCTTAAAATGGTACATTAAATACATTAAATGCATTTCTTATGCAGCAATTCTAAATGATCAGTTTTAAAGTCATGATGATTTTTGTCAAGGAAATGCTCAGCCTACCGTATTAAAGGAGGATATAAAAAAATCTTCTCTGAAAGCAAGATACAAACTCACTTTATCACTTCACCAGATTGTACCTTTTTAGGCCCCAAAGCCCCCTTCCTGTCACTGTCCCCCACTTATGATTTCCTTCAGCTTAGATAGTCTCATGTCCTAGCCACCATACTGTCTTCATACCTCTGCCCACGCCCTGCCCAGTTTCTCCAGTGACCAGAGGAAATTGCTCGCTGTGGCAAATGCCAAGAGTCATATTTTTATACCTGCATCTTGTATCTTGCTAACCTTGTTCTTCCTTGTCTTTGCTGATATATAGCATTTATCCATAAGATTTCCAGACACTTTTGCTCAGTCTGAATGGAGCAAAAATCCGCAAGAATGAATGCTAGCAAAGGGAATTCAGAATCCTTGTGGTCTCTGGTACACTTCTTGCCAAATCCAGCAGTCTTGTTTTTCAGTCTTCTGTGATCTTCTCCAGATTTTGACAGTATTGGCCACCCTCCTTCTTGAGTTTCAGGTGCTATAATGTTATTAACGTTATCATTATTATGTTAATATTATTAGTTAATAGGGAAAATAATTTTCAAAAATGTCTGGGGAGTGAGCACAAATGCCTTGTCCTAACTGCTAAATGTGTTAGCCTGAGCTCTGAGTGTTAATGTTACTATGCAGAGAAGGCCAGAAACCATCGGGCTTTGGGTTTGGCAAATATCCCTGAGGACTACAGCAGCTTCTCTCATCTTCTGAAGCTGCCTGCAGGTAGGAAATAAGTCAATAGTCAATCCATTAACATTTATTAAGCACCTGCTAAGTGCCCAGCACTATTCTAAAATCTGGGATACAAATAAAGACAAAAGGTAGTCCCTGCCATCAGAGAGCTCACACTCTAATAGGGGAAGATAGCACATAAAAAGGAAGCAGAAAGGGGGGTAGGGAAAAAAGTGACTAGTAAGAGGGCATGATGGAGATGCCAGGAGTTCAGTTGCGTGAGAAATGAAGAGATGAATACTTTGGACTCTCTCCTTAAACAGATGTTCTAGAAGGAGAAGTCAGAGGGAGAGTTCTAGGGGCAGAGGATACTGACAAGGGGTGAGTTCTAAGAGGGAAGTGATCTTGTAGGATGGAGAAGTCCAGAACAGTACAGCTGGATGGGAAATGAAATTCAACAGAAGCAAGACTTGAGGGTTAGTGTTTCTGGCTGGTCAATCCCCATTATATTGATTTGCTGCAATGGATTATCTATGAAGAAGGGAAAGAAAAATATTCAGATAAGCTTCCTTCCCGGTGGAGCAGGGTAGCTTCAAGTATATTTTATTCCTAGGTGGCTTTCTCTTTGTGTCTGTGTTTAGATGTCCCTATGGTACATGTGACCATGAGGAGATCCTGAACCATGTTATAAACTTCACAAGGTCTTGGGCACAGAGAACACCAAAGGATTTAGTTAATGGTGACTCTCACTGGATAAGTAACACCTCTGAGTCATTCTCTTTTTGATATACTTGTATGAGATGTCTTGGGATCTTGGCAATCTGAAGTCATTGGAGTCTTACACTTGGAAAGAGAAAGCCACGGGATATAGAACATAAGTCCATAGATTGACAGAATGCTACAACTAATGAGACCTTGGATGTCACCACATTAGGAAACCTATGACTTAGAGAGTGATATGACTAACAAGTAAGTAGATGACATGGATCTCATCTCCTATTCCACTGTCCTTTAGAGGCTCTACTTTTCTGGGTATGAGGTTAAACTACTTTTGGTACTTTGAACCTTCTTTTCCTCCTTACTTTTTTTTGGAGAGGGGAAGGCAGGGCCATTGGGGTTAAGTGACTTGCCCAAGGTCACACAGCTAGTAAGTGTGTCAAGTGTCTGAGGTTGGATTTGAACTTAGGTCTTCCTGACTCCAGGGCCAGTGCTCTACTCACTGCGCCACTTAGCTGCCCCTTCCTCCTTACTTTCTAGTGCCCCTCTTCCCAAAGCTCTGGCATGTTCGTACTGACTGATGTTCTCTATGTGGGCCGACCTCTCGCCTACCTTACCCTGCACCAACTGCTCCATTATCTCAAATTTGCCTCCCTTCTGTTTTCTGTTTCAAACTCCAGTTCTCTTATGGTGCAGATCAGCTAGTCATTAGAGGGGAAAGTAACCTAACTGAACAAAAATTTACATTATTGCATAAATAGCTATTACCACCTGAAATCTTCTGACAACAATTACATTTTTTAAAAAGGATGCTTGTTCATTCAAATGAATCTTGATTGGTAAGTTTTCATAGAATGTAAAAAAAGTACTTAACTGAATGTGTCATCTTATCAATTTGAGAGTTGCCTCTCATGGTGCACAACTCAACCCATCCATGGCCTGTTCACACTGAGTGACCCTTGTGCATGGCCTTCCATTCATTCGCCCCACTCCCCACCCCCAATGTGCTAAAGGTCTTCCTCGATTTCTTGTAAAATAGTAAGTGGAGCACTATCTACCTGTCACCCTTTCCCTTGCCAGGTAACCAGCCCATCTTTGCTTCCTATCATGCATTTTCTTTTTTTTAAGTTTTATTGAGGCATTTTGTTTTTATATCATAAAATTTGTAGATTACTCTCATTCTATGAGAAGTCTCTTGTAACAAAGTAAAAAGGTTAAATATAACTAGTTATTAATACAATTATCTCAACTGGATGTGCCTGCAACATTTCATATTTGTAGCACCCCCACCCCCGGTTCCCTACTATTTGACAAAAATTGTTGTGAAAATTGAATAACAGCATGGAAAAAATTAGACTTAGAGTCTAAATTTTAGACCAACACCTCCCACCTGATACAAAGATTAGCTTCAAATGGGTACATGACCTACATATAAAAGGTCATATTATAAATGAGAGAAACAAGGAGTAAATGACCTATCAGATCTTCTTTAATGTTTCCCATTAGTTGTATGTCACAGCCTGTTCACACCTACCCTGTGCCCTTTAATTGCCCTCTTTGTGATATTTATAAAAAACACTTTTTTGGATAGATCTTACTACTACATCTTACTGCCACAATAGCAATACCAGTACAAATTTGATATTAAAAATGGGCCTTTATTTCCATGAAAAGCTTGGGGATTATTAAAGGAACCTAGTAATTTTCCAAAAGCAATCCAGCCCACTTTCTTTCTCCAGACCCAACATATTGTCTTTTTGCATTATCTATTCTGAATTTGTATGTTGATGAACAAGCTGTAAATTTGTAAAAAAAAAAAATAATAATAATAAAGAAGAAAAAAGAAAAAGAAAAAGCATGTCACAGTTTGAGCAATGGATGACTTTCATCCAATTGGTCCTTCCTATGTGAATATTTAGGTTCAGCTTTTTTGAGAAGTTATAGATCTCTTCCAGAAGAGATCCAAGCTAGATAAGACACAATTTTGAGAGTGTTGAGGAGCTGATATTCAAGGAACATGTAGGAGGGAAGGTATCAATCAATCAACAAATATTTATTAAGCACCTACTATGTGCCAAGAACTGGGGATTTAAGTACAAAGTATGAAACAATCCCTGCTCTCAAAGGGTTTACATTCTAATGAGGAGTCAAGCGCATATATGAATATGTACATTATAAAGAAAATATGTACAAATATATACAATGAAGTTAAAACAAGGTAGTTTGGGGAGAGGAATACTAGTAGTTGGGGGAATCAGGAAAAGCAAGGTGTAGACAACAGTGTTTAAGCTGCATGTTAAAGGAAGGTGGGTAGGTAGGCAGGGATTCTGTGAGATAGAATTAAAGGAGTATTCTAGGCATTCAGGACAGCCAGTATAAAAGCACAAAGATGGGAGATGGAGTGTTGTGTTTGCAGTACAGGGAGAAGGCAAGTTTCACTGGATTGCAGAGTGTGGGAAGGGGAATGATGCCCAATGAGGCTGGAGAGATACATTGGGGCCAGTTTGTGAAGGGCGTTAAAAGCTATATGGAGGAGTTTATAGTTTGTCCTAGTGACAGTAGGGTGTCACTAAAGTTGAGTGGGGAAGTAAGATGATCAAATCTGTGCCTAAGGAAAACAATTTGGGGTGAATTGGTCTAATGAGAGACAGGAGTCATGGAGAGCGACCAAGAGTGTTGCAATAATCTAGGCAAGAATAGATGATTGCCTGAACTAAAGTGGTGGCTTCATGAGTGGAGAAAAGAGATCAGAGGCAAAAGATGTTGTGGAGGTCAAAACAGCAATTGATGGGATATATGGGATGAGGGAAAGTGAGAAGTTGAGAATAATTTTGAGATTATGAACCTTGGAGACTGGAAGTATACTGGTGCTTTTCATTAACAAAGTCATAGAAAAAATCTCAGACCTCATGAATATCCCCCAAAAAGTGACCAAGAAAACATCAACAAGTATCGACCTATTCACCTATTCTCTCACCTGAATAAAATCTTTCTGATGTTCATTAATACATGAGTCTAGTGCATCCTCAATGAAGGTGTTAATAGGGAACAAGTAGACTTTTTTTTTTACTAGCAGTTTTCACCAATGAATCACATCTTTGCCATTTGCCACCTAATGGAAAAATCTGGAGAATATAAGACTCTATTGTGCTGATTGTTTCTTCTTAAAAAAAGCATTTGGTAGAGCAAAATGCCTTAGAAGTTCTTTTCCAACAAGAAATCTCCCATCCATACACCAAAATCATTCAAGATTCTTTGAGAGACATAAGAGAAATAATTCTGCACAACAACCCTCTGATAATAATCAAGTGAGGCATAAAACAGGGAGGTGTATGATTGCCAAAAGGTGTTCGCTGCTGGGATGTAAATGATTCAACAGAGTCCAAATTGAAGGTTTCTCTGTATATGGTGAGGAGGTTCTCCAAATGTTCCTATCTATGAATGACCTTGTGCTGGTTGTCTCAAAAGCCCTTGGTCGTATGACAAAATTAAGCTATATAGGGAAGGATTTTAGAGTCGAGAGATCTAGTGTTATTGTGCTAAAAATTGTGTTTCCTAGGGCCCCAATGTGTGGGCTGGGCTAGCTTGTCTTGTGGCCTTATGACTAGTTTTTCCTTAAAAGGAATCGAAACTGTCCTCAAAACCTAAGTATTTCAGGTTGCTAAGGCTCAAGTCAATGATATGGCTTCATGGTCACCTGAAGGTCTACAAGGAATCAAATGTCCCACTAGACTGCAAGTCATCCCACTGTCCCCTGCTGCCCAGATGTGTTCCTATAGAGAGACAAAAGGGGCTATGTCCAACTGAAGCAGGATTATTCTATCCTTTCTCAATCTATCCCATTCTATGGTTTAGTAAACCTCCTTTTGTTATGTTAGAAGTATCAATAAGAGGAAGCCGAACATAGTGGATAGAGCTCGCCACAAAGCCAGGAAGACACATGTTCAAACCCCATCTCTGACATGCTAATTGTGTGACCCTGGGAAAGTCATTTAGCCTCTAGGCTCTGGCCAACTCTCAAAGATTTTAAGTTGAAAGAGAAGGTATCACTCTGCATTGGTAGAGGGAGTTTTCTCGTCTGGGAGTTCTGTATACCAACAAATTCACAGGTCCAGTTTCTATCCCTATCAATAGATGGATTACAAGTGTCTCATTTCATTCTAATGTAGAATCTGAATTATCTGGCCTGACCTGTGAGAGGCCTATCCTCTCACAGGGTACTAGTAGTAGTACTCCTAGCTTTACCTAGAAGTCAACCCCCCAGTCTTTTAATCTGCTTCTTTCCTTCCTCCACTTATAGGATCATAGATCTAAAGATGAAAGGGATCATTTGACAGATAAAGAAACTGAGACAATGAGAGGTGACTTGACTTGCTCAGAGAAACACAGCTATGAAGTGTCTACAGTAGAATTTGAACCTGGCCCTTCCTGACTCCAAAACCAGCACTCTACCAACTACCTGCAGATTCTTGAAAAGTTGCAAGTTTTTTTCATACCACCTCTCCCGGTAGTATGGTGGAGGCATGGTGGGGACTCCCAACCAAACAGAGCTGGGGAACTGAGGAATGGCTTGGATGACTGGTTGTAAATTTTGAACTGCTTGAATGAGCGTTTGCTGAGTAATTAACCTGGGTGAAAAAAAAATCCTATCTCTTTCTCCTAAGGTTGATATTGCGGACCCTGAACCAGCTTTTTCCCTGTTCCAAAGTTTGGCTTTCTAATACACCAGGCCCAGACATATAGGGGCTGATTAGCAAAAAAAGATAGAAGATAGGACAATTCTCAGATCCTGCATGCAGAGAGAAAAAATTAAGAATGTCCCCTGAGTTGGCCGAAGGAGCTCTGCATCTAACAGACTATTTCTGTGACAGTGAGAATCGTAGACCCATATTAATGTTCATCCACCAATTTGCAAAGTTGCTCTTACGAATTCTGCCCTAGTTTAGACACAAGCCCTGGTGCTGCTATCTCTCCCTTCCCTTCTTCAGCCTCTAATTCAGCTCTGCTTTCTCATATAAAAAAAAAGCCTTTCTCGAATAAAGAAAATCTATCAGAGTTGATGCGAGTAGCAGCTTGCATAGGGAACACAGTAATTGCTTCCAATTCCAGTAAGTAAGCAGAAACCAGACTTTTTTCATGCCCCCAAACAATTGTTGAAACCTCGTTTGAAGTTCAGGATATAATGGGAAAGCCAAACAAATTAGAGCCAATTAGAACATAGGATTATGTAGTGAGTTGTTTTTTGTGTGAGTAGTGGGACCAGAAGAAAAGTCCTGTTAGAGAGGGTCAGAGATCTGTGAAAACCTTTAGCTGACAACCAGGATTGCTGATGCCAAGAGCAGCATCGTTGAACTTTTAAAAATAAGTACTCCCCACTACATTCCCCATGGCATAGGAGTGATTCACAGGACCAGCCTGACATATCAGCTGTGGAAAGGACTCCTTGATTAGATAAGAGAGTTGGAATGCATTTGATGTTTAGCAAAGAGGCCCTTTGACATATTTCCTTGCATGCCATTGGAAATCTTTTTAAATTAAATTCAGTCAGATGCATACCCCAGTTTTGTGACTCTGGGTATTTATGAAAAATTTTCAACCTTTCTGAGCCATCTCTAATTTCTTTAAGGCCTTGCTCTTCTCAAGGACCGTCTTGTAATGAGAGTATTGCAAAATTGTTTACAGGTCACTGAGTTTTTGCAACTAGGTAGGAGGAATGGAGCCTGAGATGCCAGAAATGCAGTCAAGTATGCATCAGGAATACTGGTGTGGCAGCATAAAGCTTCAGGGTCATAATTAGAGGTTTATAAAGGGGAGTATGTTTGAAAAAAAATTTAATATAGGCTTCATATTTAAATATGGCATATATGGCTAATCTGTATATGTGTGCTAAATATGTATGCATATACAGCATATATGTACATACATGCATGTGTACATAGCATGAGTATGCTTTATATACTCAGTTTAATAAGTACTGAGTCACCTAGGTGGTACAGCGGATAGGATAGTGGACCAGGAATCAGAACGATCCAAGTTCAAATTCAGCCTCAGATACCTACTAGACACTGGACAAGTCACTTAACCCCTCTCTGTCTTAGATTCTTCATCTGCGAAGTGGTAATAACAGCAGCACCTAACCCCCAGAGTCGCTGTGAAGATAAATGAGATAACATTTGTACAGTGTTTAGCATAAGAGCCTGGCATACAGTAGGTGCTTAATTAATGTTTTTGGTTTTGCTTCCTTCGATTATTAGCTACTAATAAATATGGAAAGAAAGACCTTAAACACCAGACAGAGGAATCTGTATTTTATCCCATAGGTAAGAGTAGACACTGCAGTTTCTTAAGCAGGAAAATAGCATGCTCAGACCTGTGAATATTGTTTGGCAGCTCTGTGGTGTATGGATTAAAAAGCGGAGAGACTGGAAGTAGGGAAACCAATTTAGGAGGTTATTATAATTATATATATGCATATAATTATAATAGTAAAGGTAAGAGCTAATGCCAGGTAGGTGGAAAGAAAAGAAGGGATACATAGGATGTTATGGAGGCGGAATCACTGACTTGGCATCTGATTGGATATGTGAGATGGGTGGGAACAAAAAGTTGAAGATGACTCCTAGGTTGTAAACTTAGGTAACTGGAAGGAAGGACAGAAACGGGGAAGTTAGGAACTAAGTTTGTTAGGGGTGAGAAGATGGGGAATTCCACTTTGAACATGTTAAGTGTGTGTCCTCTGGGATAGCCAGTTAGGAATGTCCAGTGTTAGTTGGTGATATGGAACTGGAGTTCAGGAGAGAGACTAGGGCAGAATATATAGGTCTGGGAGTCTTACCCAGATGAGGAAACTTCCTCTGTAGTGGTGCAGGCCAGCACCTTTTCTGCAATTTATAGCTTTCAGAGAATTGCCTAGAGCACTGAGAGGTTAAGCAGTTTGCCCAGGATCAAACAGACAATATATGTCGGAGATAGGTCTTAAACATAGGTCTTCCTGCCTTCAAGGGTAGATGTCTATCCACTATGCAGTAGGGCCTCTCATTACACTCATACCCTCAAGATATTCACAGAAACAGAGGAAAGCCTCCAGAGAACGCTATAGAAGGTTTAGGGAAGGACGTGGATACAGATTGTGCAGGATGAGATGATGGGAGGGGAGTTGCTGCCTATACCAGTGCAGAGAGTGCACACTGATAAAGTCACAAATCCATATACATTTCTTAGTATGTCTGTCAAAGACATTGCTACTACTTCTCTCCCTGATCTTTACATTCCAGTAAGGGACTGCTGGGATTAATAGCCTTTTGAAGTTGTGCATGTAGGCAGCTAGGTAGGACAGTGAATAGAGCACTGCTCCTGAGTTAGGAAGACCTGAGTTCAAATCCCATTTCAGAAACCTATACAAACCATGTGACCCTGGGCAAGTCACTCTGCCCTCAGTTTCCTCAACTGTAAAACGGAGATAATAGTAGCACCTACTTCTCAAGGTTGTTGTATGGATCAAGTAAGACATTTGCAAAGTGCTTAGCACTTTAATGCCTGGCACTTAATCAATGCTTGTTTTCTTCATTGCTTCCTTCCATCCATCTCTAAAAACCAAGAATATTCCACTCATACAGAAATCCCCATTGTTTCCTTACCAGCTTACATCTGAGGCTAGCAGCTGCCCCTGTGCTAGCCTATAACTAAGACCCATGGGTCAGGAATGCCAGCAGTACAATTGAATGGTGGTTGTAAGCTTTGCCATCTCTGATCCAACAAGGACTTGCTAAGTCCTGTGGCTTAGAAAGTGGCCAAGAAAATAACCTGGATTGGGTCTTGCTGCCCATTCTTAACTCCCTGAAGAACCCCACCCCACCCCAGCATTTACCTGACTAGCTTGTTAGAAAATGCCCCAGTGCCACAGGCATAATCTAAACCAGAGCCTTTCTGAATGTTCTCAGTGTGGAGTCCCTTGATGAGACATATTCTGTCTCTGGACAGCATTCTTCACAGCATATTCCAACACCATTCAGATACCCAGCAGTGGTGCCAACTTCCCCATAAATGCATCCAAACTACAGAAACCTTCAGACTTCTTCCGGTTATTGCTGTTTTTTTCTTCTTTTTTTCCCCAGTGAGTCTGCCACAATTGCTCCAGGATCTGGAACCTGGAAGTGACCAAATAAGACTCAGCCTGTCAGCTGTCTGGGGGCTGGGGGGTAAATTTTAGGGATATTTGGGTTTGGGAAAGTCTTTGCTGTAGGGAAGGTCGTGGAGCCATTGAATGGGGTTGAATGAGTGCTTGTGGGTGAGGCTTGACATGCCACAGATATATGGAGCAAGTCATTCTACAGACCAGGAAAAAGTCAGCTTCTGAATGAGTTGCCATCTACTCACCAGTGATTGAAATGACCTCTGCTAATATGCTTTGATTAAGCTCAGATGTGCAAGTACATTTTTCCCCCATGGACATTCACTTCAGGAAGTTGGACTCTGGTATGCCCCAGGCAAATCAGTCATTGTTTGGAGCACAAAGCCCTGTGTTTAGAAGTTACATAAGCAACTATGGAATGGTGAGTGCATCTCATTTGGTGACTCACTACCATCCACAGCAGAGCTCACATCACTCATCAAAACCCGATGAAGAATGGCCTTCCTTTTATTTGAGGATCTCAAGGTACTTGGCAGAGGAGAGATTACTTTGGCGTTGAATGGCTTTTAGTTCTAATCTTAGCCCCAGGTATGGTGCCATAGATAGAACATCGGACTTCCAGTCAGAAGAGCTGGGTTTGAGTCTCTGGCATTTGTTAGCTATGTGACTTTGGGCAAGTTACTGAGCTTTCTAATCTGTAAAATGGTGATAAAACTTGCAGAGTATTGTAGGCATCAGATGAGACTCTTGCAACTAAAAAAAGTTAAATAAATTAAAGCTCTTATTCTCAGGCCCCCAAAAGTCCATGAAAAGGTATCACGTAGGAGACACCCACCCACGTTGTTTGTGTTAAGACAAAAAGTACTTCCACATCTGTGGGCTGCAGTAGTTATTCTGAAATAACAACTCCACATAATAAAGTTGCCATATGACCATGAAGAAAACCAGGAGACAGGCAAGATCTTTCCAGAGCCCGTTTAGAGCAGCCATTCAAGCAAGTTAATCCTACCATGATTCACGTCAGGCCAAAAAAAAAGTCTCAAGCTACACTAAGTGCTCCTAGAAGAGGGAAAAAAATGCCTTCATGGCCCCCGTTATTATATTACAAAGTTTCAACTTTGCCCAAGGTCCCCCAAAGCCCGCTCATCTCTCTCTCTCTCTCTCTCTCTCTCTCTCTCTCTCTCTCTCTCTCCATATACATGTTCTATATGTATATATACATATGTACATACATATGTGTGTGTGTGTATGTTTTGGATCAGGCCCATGATTTCATTGGTAGATGGATATCCAATAAGGAAACACCTAGCACCAATCCAGAGAAATACTTCTGCAACATCTAGTCTTAAAGAGTTATATGGAACATTAAGAGGTTAAATGACTTGCCCAGGGTCACACAATCAGTAGATGTTAGAGGCAGGATTTAAACCCAAGTCTTCCCTCTTCCCAGGCCAGCTCACTATCCACTGGACTAGAGATGACTCATGATTCTGTATGATAAATTAAGCACACTCCAGTATTATATGGTTGAGGGAAAGAGTTAATAACCAAATAAGAGATAGAAAGGATGGATAAGATAACATAGGCAGTTTTGATGACATAAAATGAAGTTTTTGAACAGTCAAAACCAATACAGTTAAAATTAGAAGGAAAATGGTTAACTGGGGGAAAAACAGTTACAGCAAGTTTCTCTGAAAAAAAGGTATCATGTCCAAATTAGGCTTTAAATTGCACCAAGATTTTTGGGACACCCTATGTAAGGAACTGATTCAAATTTGTAAGAACAAGAGCCATTCCTCAAGTGACAAATATTTTCTAATTTGTTCTTGCTGTATTCCCATAAAGGAGGTGGTTTTAAAAAAATCTTAAAGATGTAAAAACAGTTTTGCCATTGTATTCGCATCCATCCTTTAAAGCCTAACTCAAATGCCACCTCCTCCAAGAAGTTTTCCCTGATCCCTTGAGTCAGTGCAGACCTTTCTTTTTTGACCTCTCTTTGATAATTTTCTTTTTTCTTATTTATTTGTTTCTCATTTTCATGTAAACAGAAAATTTTAACATTAGTTTTTTTTTTAAATTTTGAGTTCCAAATTCTCTCTCTCTATCCCCTCCCCCCTCCTTGAGAAGGAAAACAATTTGGCATAGATAAATACATATGCAGTATTGCAAAACATTTCCATATTAGCCATGTTACAAAAGAAAACACAGACCAAAAAATCCCAAGAATAATGAAGAAAGTTTAAAGAAAAAAGCAAGCTTCAATCTACATTCAGACTTCATCAGTTCTTTCTCCAGAGGGGTATAGCATTCAGAATTGTCTTGAATCATTGTAATGCTGAGAATAGCTAACTCATTCATAATTGATCATTGTATAATATTGCCATTACTGTGTACAATATTCTCACAGTTCTGCTCACTTAATTTTGCATCAGTTCATGTAAGTCTTCTCAGGTTTTTCTGAAGGCATCCTGCTCGTCATTTCATATAGCATGATAATATTCCATCATAATTATATACTACAACTTGTTTCACCATTCCCAAAATGACAGGCAACCCCTCAATTTCCAATTCTTTGACACCATGAAAAGAGCTGTATAAATTTTTTTTTAAATATAGGTCCTTTTCCTTTTCCTTTGACTTCTTTGAGGTACAGACCTAGTAGTGGCATTGCTGGATCAAAGGGTATGCAGTTTTATAGCCCTTTGGGCATAGTTCCAAATTGCTTTCCAGAATGGTTGGATTAGTTCATAACTCCACTAAGTGCATCCATATCTGCATTTTTCTACATCTCCTCCAACATTTGTTGTTTTTCCTTTTCTGTCGTATTAGTAAATCTGATAGGTGTCAGGTGGTACCTCAGGGTTGTTTTAATTTGCATTTCTCTAATCAATAGTGATTTAGAGTATTTTTTTTCATGTGCCAGGCCTGAAGTCAGGAAGACTCATCACCATGAGTTCAAATCTGGCTCCAGACACTTACTAACATTGTGACCCTGGGCAAAGTCGCTTAACCCTGTTTGCCTCAGTTTCTTCATCTGTAAAATGAGCTAGAGAAGGAAATGGCAAACCATTCCAGTATCTTTGTCAAGAAAACCCTAAATAGTGTCATGAAGAGTCAGACACAACTGAAAAACAATTTAACAACAAAGATAGCTTTGATTTGTTCTTCTGAAAACTGCCTGTTCATATCCTTTTACAATTTATTAATTGAGGAATGACTTGTAGTCTTAAAAATTTGACTCAGTTCTCTGTATATTTGAGAAATAAGGCCTTTATCAGAAAAACTGGCTGAAATATTTTCCCCTAGTTTCCTGCTTGTTTGATAACTTTCAAATGAATTTATCACATCATAGTGTACGTGTTGTTATTTGTGTCAGTCCCATATCCTCCAATTAGACAGGCAGATCTTTGAGGATAGGGATAGGCAGTCTTAGCCAAGTTTATATCACTGTTCTCTGCCCCCCCACACCCCTATCCCTTCCCCTCCAGGGCCCAGAAGAAGGTTCTACACACTGGTAAACAAGTGATTGAATATTTACTGTATTGTATTTTGTTGCTTTGCCCTGTCTTTAATAGCTTAAGCATGAGGATGGATGGGGTGGGGGGGAGGAGAGGGAGGAAAGGATGAGGATAATCAATCAGTGAGGCAGCTCAATACCTTTCCCCCCCTCTGCTCTCCCATTAGGGCCTGGGGAGCTATAGTATAATCGGGGTTGACAATGCTGGCAGGAAACAGAGCTAGACAAGAACTCATGGGCCTATCAGGGAAGCACTTGGCCCTAATGCTACTGGTACCAGTGAATCATAGAACTGGAAGAGGCCTCAAGGAGTAATCTAGTCCAGCTCTTCAGCCTGTCAAGTCTGTACTCAAGTTGTCTTAACATTAAGAGGAGTTATGTAACATGTTTAAAAATCTTCCTTGCTATATTTAGTGCGTGTGTGTGCATGTGCATGTGTTAGCTCTGTTTTTACATTTCCTTCATTTCTGAATATAGCCCCCAGCCCCTACCACCTCCTATATCAAAAGAATAAAAAAGAAAGAGTGGTGGGGCAGAGAAAGCAATTCAGCAAAACTAACCAACACACCAACTCAGTCTCATGGTATATTCAATGCTTTACAACCACAGTCCTCCACCTCTGCAAAGAAGGGAGGGAAGTACATTTCCTCATCTCTTTTCTGTGGCCAAGCTTGGTCATTATAATTACACAGTGTTCAGTTTCTTTTATGTTTTTTTTCCACTGACATTGTGTAGTCTTTGTACATGCACTTTCCTAGTTCTGCTTTATCTAGACAGTTCTTTTTTTTTTGAGCTTAAATCATTATTTATTTATTTAATATTTTTAGTTTTCAGCATTAATTTTCACAAGAGTTTGAATTACAAATTTTCTCCCCATTTCTACCCTCCTCCCAATCCAAGATGGCATATATTCTGATTGCCCCATTCCCCCAGTCAGCCTTCCCTTCTGTCACCCCACTCCCCAACATCCGCTTTTCCCTTACTTTCTTGTAGGGCAAGATTTATGCCCCATTGTCTGCATATCTTATTTCCTAGTTGCATGCAAAAACTGTTTTTTTGAACATCCACTTTTAAAACTTTGAGTTCCAAATTCTCTCCCCTTTTCCCTCCCCACCCACGCTCCTTAAGAAGGCAAGCAATTCAACATAGGCCACAGGTGTATCATTGTGCAATACCCTTCCACAATACTCATGTTGCGAAAGACTAACTATATTTTACTCCTTCCTATCCTATCCCACTTTATTCATTTTTTCCCTTGACCCTATCCCTTTTCAAAAGTGTTTGCTTTTGATTACCTCCTCCCCCTATCTGCCCTTCCTTCTATCGTCCCCCTCCCCTTTTTATCTTCTTCCTCCTTCTTTCCTGTGGGGTAAGATACCCAATTGAGTGTGTATGTTATTCCCTCCTCAGGTCAAATCTGATGAGAGCAAGATTCACTCATTCCCCCTCACCTGCCCCCTCTTCCCTCCCAACAGAACTGCTATTTCTTGCCACTTTTATGTGAGATAATTTACCCCATTCTATCTCTCCCTTTCTACATCTTTAAATATATTTCCCTCTCATCCCTTAATTTGATTTAATTATTTTAGATATCATCCCTTCACATTCAACTCACCCTGTGCCCTCTGTCTATACATATATATATATATATATGTGTATATGTATATATATATATATATATATATATATATATATGTATGTATGTATCTATGTATATTCCCTTCAGCTACCCTAATACTGAGGTCTCATGAATTATACACATCATCTTTCCACGTGGGAATGTAAACAAAGCAGTTCACCTTTAGTAAGTCCCTTATGATTTTTCTTTCTTGTTTACCTTTTCATGCTTCTCTTGATTCTTGTGTTTGAAAGTCAAATTTTCTATTCAGCTCTGGTCTTTTCACTGAGAAAGCTTGAAAGTCCTCTATTTTATTGAAAATCCATATTTTGCCTTGGAGCATGATACTCAGTTTTGCTGGGTACGTGATTCTTGGTTTTAATCATAGCTCCATTGACCTCTTGAATACCATATTCCAAGCCTTTCAGTCCCTTAATGTAGAAGCTGCTAGATCTTGTATTATCCTGATTGTGTTTCCACAATACTCAAATCGTTTCTTTCTGGCTACTTGCAGTATTTTCTCCTTGGTCTTGGAGCTCTGGACTTTGGCAACAATATTCCTAGGAGTTTTCTTTTGGGGATCTTTTTCAGGAGGATTCAGGTGGATTCTTTCAATTTCTATTTTACCCTCTGGCTCTAGAATATCAGGGCAGCTCTCCTTGACAACTTCTTGAAAGATGATATCTAGGCTCTTTTTTTGATCATGGCTTTTAGGTAGTCCAATAATTTTTAAATTATCTCTCCTGGATGTATTTTCCAGGTCAGTGGTTTTTCCAATGAGATATTTCACATTGTCTTCCATTTTTTCATTCCTTTGGTTCTGTTTTATAATATCTTGATTTCTCACAAAGTCACTAGCTTCTACTTGCTCCAATCTAATTTTTTTTTTCATTTTTAATAGTTTTTTATTTTTTCCAATTATGTGTAAAGATAATTTTTTTTAAATGCAGTTTATTTATTTAACATATTTGGTTTTCAGCATTGATTTTCACAACATTTTGAATTACGAATTTTCTCCCCATTTCTACCCTCCCCCCCACTCCAAGATGGCTTATATTCTGGTTGCCCTGTTCCCCAGTCAGCCCTCCACTCTATCACCCCCCTCCCCTCTAATCCCCTTTTCCCTTCCTTTCTTGTAGGGCAAGATAAATTTCTACACCCCATTGCCTGTGTATCTTATTTTTTAGTTGCATATAAAAATTTTTTTGTTTTTGAACATCTGATTTTAAAACTTTGAGTTCCAAATTCTCTTCCCTCTTCCCTTCCCACCCACCCTCCCTAAGAAGTTGAGCAATTCAACCTAGGCCACACATGTATTATTATGTATAACCCTTCCACAATACTCATGTTGTGAAAGGCTAACTACATTTTGCTCCTTCCCAACCCATCCCGCTTTATTGAATTTTCTCCCTTGACCCTGTCCCCTTTCCAAAGTGTTTGTTTTGATTACCTCCACCCCCATCTGCCCTCCGCTCCATCATCCCCCCCCCTTTTATTTTTTTTTATTTTTTTTTTATCTTCCTCCCTCTTCTTTCCTGTGGGGTAAGATACCCAACTGAGTATGTATGGTATTCCCCCTCAGGCCAAATCTGATGAGAGCAAGGTTCACTCATTCCCCCCTCACCTGCCCTCTCCCCTCCTCCCATAGAACTGCTTCCTCTTGCCACCTTTATGCGAGATAATCCACCCCATTCTATCTCTCCCTATCTCCCTCTCTCAGTATGTTACTCTCTAATCCCTTAATTTCATTTTATTTCTTTTAGATATCTTCCCTTCATCTTCAACTCACCCTGTGTCTGCTCTCTCTCTTTTACATATATATATATATAAACATATATATATATACACATACGTACACATACATACATATACACATAGATATATACACATACACATTCACTTATATATATACATAAACATATATATATGTATATATATATATATATATATATATATATATATATATATATATATGTATATATTTGCATATTCCCTTCAACTACCCTAATACTGAGGTCTCATGAATCATACTCATCATCTTTCCATGTAGGAATGTAAACAAAACAGTTCAACTTTAGTAAGTCCCTTGCAATTTCCGTTTCTTGATTACCTTTTCATGCTTCTCTTGATTCTTGTGTTTGAAAGTCAAATTTTCTATTCAGTTCTGGTCTTTTCATTGAGAAAGCTTGAAAGTCCTCTATTTTATTGAAACTCCATATTTTGCCTTGGAGCATGATACTCAGTTTTGCTGGGTAGGTGATTCTAGGTTTTAATCCTAGCTCCATTGACCTCCGGAATATTGCATTCCAAGCCCTTCGATCTCTTAATGTAGAAGCTGCCAGATCTTGGGTTATTCTGATTGGGTTTCCACAATACTCAAATTGTTTCTTTCTGGCTGCTTGCAGTATTTTCTCCTTGATCTGGGAGCTCTGGAATTTGGCAACAATATTCCTAGGAGATTTCTTTTTGGGATCTATTTGAGGAGGCGATCGATGGATTCTTTCAATTTCTATTTTGCCATGTGGCTCTAGAATATCAGGACAGTTCTCCTTGATAATTTCCTGAAAGATGGTATCTAGGCTCTTTTTTTGATCATGGCTTTCAGGTAGTCCAGTAATTTTTAAATTATCTCTCCTGGATCTATTTTCCAGGTCAGTGGTTTTTCCAAGGAGATATTTGACATTGTCTTGCATTTTTTCATTCCTCTGGTTCTGTTTTATAATATCCTGATTTCTCATAAAGTCACTAGCTTCCACTTGCTCCAATCTAATTTTTAAAGTCGTATTTTCTTCAGTGGTCTTTTGGACCTCCTTTTCCATTTGGCTAATTCTGCCTTTGAAGGCATTCTTCTCCTCTTTGGCTTTTTGGAGCTCTTTTGCCATTTGAGTTAGTCTGTTTTTTAAGGTGTTGTTTTCTTCAGTGTATTTTTCAGTATTTTTTTGGGTCTCCTTTAGCCAGTCATTGACTTGTTTTTCATGGTTTTCTCGCATCCTTCTCATTTCTCTTCCCAATTTTTCCTCTACTTCTCTGACTTGCTTTTCCAAATCCTTTTTGAGTTCTTCTATGGCCTGGGGCCAGTTCATGTTTTTCTTGGAGGCTTTTGTTGTAGGCTCTATGACTTTGTTGTCTTCTTTAGGCTGTATGTTTTGGTCTTCTTTGTCACCAAAGAAAGAATCCAAAGTCTGAGACTGAATCTGGGCGCGTTTTCGCTGCCTGGCCATATTCCCAACCAACTAACTTGACCCTTGAGTTTTTCAGTGGGGTATGACTGCTTGCAGACTTACGAGTTCTATGTTCTATGTTTGGTTGGGAGGTGCCAGCTCTGTCAGAGCCGCACTCCTCCTTCCCCAAGGACCCCCAGTCCAGACTGGGCTTAGATCTTCAGCAGGCTGTTACACTCCTGCTCTGATCCGCCACTTAATTCCTCCCACCAGGTGGGCCTGGAGCCGGAAGTAACAACAGCTGTAGCTGCCCCACCTCCGCTGCCCCCGGGGCTGGAAGCCGAACCGCGAACTCCTTCCACTCCCGCAGCTTTTCCCACTAACCTTCTCTGCAGTCTTTGGTGTTTGTGGGTCAAGGGGTCTGGTAACTGCTGCAGCTCACATATTCAGGGCGCTAGGGCCCCCTCCGCCCGGCTTCTGGTCTGGATCGTCCACGCCACTCAGGCTGGGCTCTGCTCCACTCCGTTCCCAGCTCCCAGCTCCCAGCTCCGTGTGGAATAGACCTCACCCAGAGACCATCCAGGCTGTCCTGGGCTGGAGCCCTGCTTCCCTCTGCTGTTCTGTGGATTCTGCCATTCTAGAATTGGTTCAGAGCCATTTTTATAGGTTTTTGGAGGGACTCGGGTACGGAGCTCACTCTAGTCTGTGCTTACCAGCCGCCATCTTGGCTCCGCCCCCCCCTCCAATCTAATTTTTAAGGTAGTATTTTCTTCAGTGGTCTTTTGGACCTCCTTTGCATTTGGCTAATTCTGCCTTTCAAGGCATTCTTCTCCTCATTGGCTTTTTGGAGCTCTTTTGCCATTTGAGTTAGTCTATGTTTTAAGGTGTTGTTTTCTTCAGTATATTTTTCAGTATTTTTGGGGGTCTCCTTTAGCCAGTCATTCACTTGTTTTTCATGGTTTTCTCACATCACTCTCATTTCTCTTCCCAATTTTTCCTCTACTTCTCTAACTTGTTTTTCCGAATCCTTTTTGAGCTTTTCCATGGCCTGAGACCAGTTCATGTTTTCCTTGGAGGCTTTTAGTGTAGGCTCTTTGACTTTGTCGACTTCTTTAGGCTGTATGTTTTGGTCTTCTTCATTACCAAAGAAAGATTCCAAAGTGTGAGTCTGAATCTGAGTCTCTTTTCACTGCCTGGCCATGTTCCCAGCCAACTACTTGACCCTTGAGTTTTTTGTCAGGGTATGACTGCTTGTATAGTAGAGAGCACTTTGTTCCAAGCTTGAGGGGTTGTGCTATTGTTTTCAGAGCTATTTCTTACAGCAAGCTCTGCCACACCATCGCTCCTCCTCCCCCAAGAACCACCAACTCCCACTTGAGTCAGATCTTAAGCAGGCTCTGCAATCCTGCTCAGATCTGCCACTGATTTCCTCCCACCAGGTGGGCCTGGGGCCAGAAGCAACTGCAGCTGTAGTTCTGTAGCTGCACCACCTCTGCTACCCCCAGGGTGGTGGCCGAACCTGGAACTTCTTTCACTCTGTCCCCCGCAGTTTTTTCCACTAACCTTCTCTTTTGTCCTTGGTGTTTGTGGGTTGAGAAGTCTGGCAACTGCCACAGCTCACTGACTCATGGCACTAGGGCCTGTTCTGCCTGGCTCCCAGTCTGGTTGGTTCCAGGCGCAGCCCATGCTGGGCTCTGCTCTGCTCTGCTCCCAGCTCTGTGGGTGATAGACCTTACCCAGTGACCATCCAGGCTGTCCTGGGCTGGAGCCCTGCTTCCCTCTGCTATTTTGCGGGTTCTGCTGTTCTAGAATTTGTTCAGAGCCATTTTTATCAGTGTTTCGAGGGTCCTGGGGGAGAGCCCTTGGCACGTCCCTGCTTTCCAGCTGCCATCTTGGCTCCGCCCTATCTAGCCAGTTCTTAAAGCTATCTAGCAAAGGATTATAAGGTCACAGATTTAAAGCCAGAATGAATCTTTCTTACTTAGTTTACCTTTCTTATTTTACAGACTGGACTCAGAGGAGTTACTTCTCTTGACTTGCCCAAAGTAAGTTATTCTGTGACTTGAGTAGTAAGTCTCAGAGCCAGGGTTCACTCTTGGCTTCTCTGACTCCAAACCCCATTCTTTCCATTATAACTACTGGCTTTCCTTCTTCTAAACAATTCAGCTTGGAAGAGGCCTATGATTCAAGTGGTTTTAAATTTATCACAACTTGTTAAGCCTCTCATAAGAAAACTGTGCAAGTAAGGTAAGCTTAAGTCCCCTAAAAGTTCATTGGCTCACTTAGGTTAAAATGTGCATGCTAACAAGTTAGTGACAGTAAATGTTTATCCAAAAAGATGTATGAAGGTAAAAAAAAACCCACTAAGATTAAAATCCTGTGTCTATTAGTAGACCAAAAAAAGTCCTCCAATATGACAGCAGGCTTTTCTTCATTACGAAGGGAGTAGGAGAGAATGTTATTACTTTTTTTTAAAACACAAATTTCTTGATTTATATTCCCTTTATTTTCTTTTATGTTTCCTCTCAGAGACTTGCCTGATAAGACCCTCATGACAAGAAGGGATTGGAAGCCACATAAGAATTTTTCCAGAGATAATTAAAAAAAAATTCCATTCATGTTAGGCCCTAATCACCTTTCCTGATTTTTCCTTGATGGTCCTATCTTTGGGTCATTCTGTCATTCCCAAGGAAATGTGTCAGATACTAGATTAAAGATTTGAGAGGGCAGGGACCTTGCCTTATCTAACATTTCTTATCTAAGTATTTTCCCTAGTTACCATCAAGCTCTGCACTTACCAGGTATTTAATCAACAAACATTTTATGTGCCTACTAAGTTAAGTTCTAGGCATTGTGCCAAGAGATAGAGGTACAAATAATAAAAAAAAACAAGATAGTTCCTGCCCTCAGGGAGCTTCCTTTCTACTTAATATTTGCTGAAATGATATTAGATCTTAGTCCTATTTTAGTTTTGGCTCCGCTTCACACATTTTAATTGCCTTTTAAATAAATAAAACTGCCTTTTTATCATATCCGTAGTTTTTAATTCAATGAAAGTCCATTTTGCAAACTCTACTTTTTTTACTCTGAAGACTCCTTATAAAGGTCAGATGTGAGGAAAGTAGGAGTCCTGAGATAGACTAGTCAAAGCAAATAATGACCACAGGCTGGTGTATTTCAGTATTTATTTCTAAGGCTTAGCCCCTGACCCTCCCTCTTCTAAATACCTTATCCTCTAGATCTTTTCATTCTCTATTCTCTATAAAGTTCATGCTTTCTTCCTGCTATGACCCCAATCCTTCCTCCTTTTCTCATCACAGTGCATCTTCATCCCTGACTTGGATCATTTCTCTTTCATGTTTCATTACGTAATAATAACATTTATATAGTCCTCTTAATAGTTTGCAAAGTGCTTCATGTAAATCATCTTTTTTTTGAATTATGTTAAAACGATCCTGTAAGGTAGGTACTACAAGTATTATTTCCTGGCTTCCTTTCAGTCTGAACTAAAATCCCATATTTTACTGGATGCCTTCCCCAACACCACTTAATTCTAGTGCCTTCCCTCTGTCGATTATTTCCTATTTATCCTGTATTATAAATTACTGTGTGTGTGTGTGTGTGTGTGTGTGTGTGTGTGTGTGTGTGTGGATGTGTACATGTTGTCTCTCCCTTGAAGGGATTATAGCCTCCTTGAGGGCAGGGACTGTCTTTTGCCTCTTTTTGTTACATAGTCAGTTTTTATGTAGGTTCCATATACTGCTGAGAAAAAAAGGTTTATTCCTTTCTGTTCTCATTCAGTTTTCTCCAAAGGGTCTGTCACATCTAACTTTTCTAATATTCTATTTACCTCCTTAGTTTCTTTCTTGTTTATTTTTTGGTTGGATTTATCGAGTTCTAAGAGAGGACAGTTGATATCCTCCCACTAGTATAATTTTGCTGTCTGTTTCTTCCTGTAACTTCCTTAACTTCTCCTTTAAGAATTTGGATGCTTTACCACTTGGTGCACATGTGTTTAGTATTGATATTACCTCATTGTTTATGGTACCTTCTAGCAAGATATAGTTTCCTTCCTTGTCTCTTTTAATTAGGTTGATTTTTGCTTTTACTTTATCAGAAATCAGGATTGCTACCCCTGTTTTATTTTTACTTCAGCTGAAGCACAATACATTCTGCTCCAGCTCCTTACCTTTATTCTGTGTGTGTCTCTGCTTCAAATGTGTTTCCTGTAAACAATATATTGTAGGATTCTGGTTTTTGATCCACTCTGCTATCTGCTTCTGTTTTATGGGAGAGTTCATCCCATTTACATTCACAGTTATGATTACTACCTGTATTTTTCCCTCCATCCTATTCTTTCTCCTTTTTGTCTCCTTTCCTTCCTCACCAGTGGTTTGCTTCTGTCTACCACCTCCCCTGATCTGCCCTCCCTTCTGTCAGTCCCCACTACCTGCCTTTTACTTAATATCCTCCCTCCCTCACTTCCCTGTTGGGTAATATAGATGACTATATTCAGCTGATTGTATATATCATTCTTTCTTTGAGCCAATACTAATGAGAATAAGGTTTGAGTGATGCCATCACCCACCCTCCCATCTTCCCCTCCAGTGTACTAGGTCTTTTGTGCCTCTTCATGTGAAATAATTTACCTCATTCTACCTCTACCTTCCTTCTGTACCTATTGTACTCTTCTTTCTCATCCTTTAATATTTTTTGGTCATTCCTTCTTATTAACTTATACCCATATCCTCTGTCTATGTATGTTCCTTCTAGCTGAACTATTGGTGATACATTTTTAAGAATTACAAGGATCATCTTCCTACATTGGGATGTAAACAGTTTAACTCTATTGAATTCCTTATTCTTTCTTTTCCCTTTTTACCTGTTTATCAAGGTAAGACTTCTTGGGTCTTGATATTGGAGGTCAAATTTTTGATTTAATTCTGGTCTTCTTCTTATGAAAGCTTGAAATCCTTCTATTTCATGGAATCACTGTTTTTCCCCTTGATGTATTATACTTAATTTCACCAGGTAAGTGATTCTTGGTTGTAATTCTTGCTTCTTTGCCTTCTGGTCATGTTCTTGGATCTTAGGTTGCAGCTGCCAAGTCCTGTGTAATCCTGATTGTGGCTCCCCAATATTTGAATTGTTTCTTTCTGGCCACTTGCAGTATTTTTTCCTTGACCTAATAGTTCTGCAATTTGACTATAATGTTCCTTGGAGTTTTTATTTTGGGATTTCTTTCCTGCAGTGATTGGAGGATTCTTTCAATGCCTACTTTGCCCTCTGGTTCTAGGACATCAGGGCAATTTTACTTGATAATTTCTTAAAAGACGCTATCTAGGTCCTCCTTTTGATTATGGCTTTCAAGTAGTCCAATGATTCTGATATTGTGTCTCCTGGATCTATTTTCCAGGTCAGTTGTTTTTTCCCATGAGGTATTTTTGCATTTTCTTCCATTTTTTTATTCTTTTGAATTTGTTTGATTGATATTGATATCTCATAGAGTCATTAGCTTCCACTTATCCAATTCTAACTTTTTTCTTTTTCTTTTTCTACTTTATTAATTTATTTTTAGTTTTCAACATTTGCTTCCACAAGATTTTGAGTTCCAAATTTTCTGCCCATCTCTCCCTCCCCCCCTACCACAAGACAGCATGAGTTCTAGCCTTTCCCCCAGTTTGCCCTCACTTCTATCACACACCCCCTTTCTTATCCCCTTCCCTTCTATTTTCATATAGGGCAAGATATATTTCTATACCCCATTGCATGTATATCTTATTTCCTGGTTGCATGTAAAAACAATTTTAACACTTGCTTTTAAAACTTTGAGTTCGGCATTCTCTCCTGTCCTCCCTCCCCAGCCACCCTCATTAAGAAGGCAAGCAATTCAATATAGGTTATACATGTGTAGTCATGCAAAACACTTCCATAATAGTCATGTTGTGAAAGACTAACTATATTTCCCTCCATCCTATCCAGCCCCCCATTTATTCCATTTTCTCCTTTGACCCTGTCCCTCCTCAAAAGTGTTTGCTTCTGATTATACCCTCCTCCCATTCACCCTGCCTTCTATCATCGCTACCCCTCCCCTCCATTTCCTTCCCCCTCTACTTTCCTGTAGGGGAAGACAGATTTTCATACCCAATTGAATATGTATGTTATTCCCTCCTTAAGCCAAATCCAGTGAGAGAAAGGTTCACTCATTCCCTCTCACCTCCCCCCTCTTCACCTCCATTGTAAAAAATTTTTCTTGCCTCTTTTATGTGAGATAATTTTCCCCATTTTATCTCTCCCTTTTTCCTTCTCTCAGTACATTCTTCTCTCACCCCTTAATTTAATTTCTTATTCAACTTACCCTGTGCCATCTGTCTATATGTGTATGTGCGTGTGTATTCCCTTCAACTACTCTAATACTGAGAAAAATCTCATGAGTTACAAATATCCTCTTTCTATGTAGGAATGCAAACAATTCAACTTTAATAAGTCCCTTATGATTTCTCTTACCTCTTTACCTTTTCATGCTTCTCTTGATTCTTGTATTTGAAAGTCAAATTTTCTATTCAGCTCTGGTCTTTTCACCAAGAACGCTTCAAAGTCCTCTCTTTTGTTGAATATCCAATTTTCCCCCTGAAGTATTATACTCAGTTTTGCTGGGCAGGTGATTCTTGGTTTTAATCCTAGCTTCTTTGTCCTCCAGAATATCATATTCCAAGCCCTTCAGTCACTTAATGTAGAAGCTGCTAAATCTTGTGTTAACCTGATTGTATTTCCACAATACTTGTATTGTATCTTTCTAGCTGCTTGCAATATTTTCTCCTTGACCTGGGAACTCTGGAATTTGGCAACAATATTCCTAGGAGGTTTCCTTTTGGGATCTCTCTCAGGAGGTGATTGGTGGATTCTTTCAATTTCTATTTTCCCCTCTGGTTCTACAATATCAGGGCAGTTTTCCTTGACAATTTCTTGAAAGATGATGTGTAAACTCTTTTTTTGATCATGGCTTTTGGGTAGTACAATAATATTTAAATTATCTCTCCTGGCTCTATTTTCCAGGTCAGTTGTTTTTCCAATGAGATATTTCGCATTGTCTTCTATTTTTTCGTTCTTTTGGTTTTTATAATTTCTTCATTTCTCATAAAGTCAATAGCTTCCATTTACTCCATTTTAATTTTTAAGGAATTATTTTCTTCAGTGAGCTTTTGGACCTCCATTTCCATTTGGCCAATTCTGCTTTTTAAGGCTTTCTTCTCCTCGTTGGCTTTTTGGAGCTCTTTTGCCATTTGGGCTAGTTTATTTTTTAAGGTGTTATTTTCTTCAGCATTTTTCGAGGTCTCCTTTAGCAAGATGTTGAATTGTTTTTCATTATTTTCTTGCATTCCTCTCATTTATTTTCCCAGTTTTTCCTCTACTTCTCTTACTTGATTTTCAGAATCCTTTTTGAGCTCTTCCATGGCCTGTAACCAATTCATATTTTTCTTGGAGTCTTTGGATGTAGGAGCTATGATTTTGTTGTCTTCTTTTGTTTTTATGTTTTTATCTTCCTTGTCACCAAAGTAAGATTCAATAGTCTGATTCCCCCCCCAACTGTTTGCTCATTTTCCCAGCCAATTACTTGACTTTTTAGCTGTTTGTTAAGGTAGGACTCTGCTTCCAGTGTGGGGAGTGTACTGTCCCAAGTTTCAGGGGCTTTGTGCCACTGTTTTCAGAGATATTTCTAGGGACCTGTAAATTGTCAGCTCTTCCAAATTTGTATGATCAACAGAGAGGTATTTACTCCTCTCCTGGCCTGTGCTCTGGTCTGTGAGTGACCACAAGCATTCTTTTCTGCCTTGGAACTGTGAGGAGGATTCCCTCTCCACTGTAGCCACAAGCTCCATCACACCAGCACTTCTCCTCACCCCAGGGCTGCCACCTAGGACTGCAACCCAGATCCAGGCACTGGCAAAGCAAGAGAATTCTGCCTCAGTGCAAGCAAAGAGATTCCTACAGTCCCCCTCTGATCAATCCCTCCACCATCTGTAGGCCAAGAGCTCCAGAAGCAGCTGTTGCCATTGCTGCCACCACCCTGGGGTTGGGGTTGGGACCGGACCTTGCTCCTCTCTCACTCAGGTCTGACAGACCTTTCCTACTGACCTTCTAAGTTGTCTTTGGTGTTTTGAGGTTGAGAAGTCTGGAAACTGCCACAGCTGCCATGCTGGACTGCGCTGTTCTCTCAGACTGGTGCAACACAACCTTCCTGTCCTCCTTCCAGGTTGTCTTGGGCTGGAAATTTGTTTTGCTCTGTCATTTTGTAGGTTCTGCTGCTCTAGAATTTGTTTAGAGTCATTTTTACAGGTGTTTGGAAGGGTTTGGGGGAGAGCTCAGGCAAATCCCTGCTTTTATTCCCCAGTTCTAAATGCTAAGGTGTTGTTTTCCTCAATTAGCTTTTGTATTTTATTTTCTCGTTTGGCCAAATTGTACTCTTTAAGGAGTTGTTTTCTTTTTCTAAGCTGTTGACTCTTTTTTTCATAATCCTCTTGCATTTCTTTTCCCATCTTTTCTTCTGCCTCTCTTATATGATTTTTAAACTCCTTTTTGAGCTCTTCCATGAGTTATTTCTGGGCTTGAAACCATTTCCTGTTTTTCTTTGGGATTTTTCCCATAAGTATTTTGACTTTGTTGTCCTCTTCTGAGTTTGTGTCTTGATCTTCCCTGTCAACATACTAACTTTCTATGGTCAGATTAGTTTTTGTTGTTGTTTTTTGCTCATCTTTGTTGACCTTTTTCATTTCTTTTAAATAAGAGCTCTGCTCCCTGGTAGTGGCACTGTCTCAGATTTCTTGTGCCTGGGGCTACAGGCACTGGTTGTTTACCTGGTGCTGCATTGATGTTACCCTGGGGCCCACTCAGGACCCTTGTGTCTGGTGCTTCACTGAGGGTGTGGGGTAAGGTGTGGCTGGTGCTGCTAGTGGCCCTAGAGTTCTGGCATCTCACCTGGTGCTGAGCCATGGTCTTAATGGTAGTATCTGGCATGTGCTAAGGCCAGTGGGGTGTTTCTGCATTTTCCTGTTTCCCAAGGGTTACACTGAGGTACTGTGGTGGTCTGGCCACTGGCAGCTGCGTGTTTGCCCAGGGCTATAGTGAAGCACAGTGGCAGGGACCTGAGCTGGTGGCTGCCTCTTTGTTGAGGCACCCATAGGGTTGGTGTTTATCTGTTTGCACCTGGGGCTACACTGAAGCATGGAAGTCTAACTGTTGGAGGTTGCCTCTTTGCCCAGGGTTTGCTGAAGTATGTGGCAGTTCTCAGAGCTGGAGCCTGCCTCTTCCCCCAGCTATGCTAAGGCACTTGGCGGGGTCCTGGTGTTGGCATTTGCCTGCTCCATTGTGCTGGGGCTCAGGATCTACCACTGGCCTTCTGGGGGTGTGGGGTGGGGCTTGTTGCTGGCTTGCTGGGACACTGACTGTCTGGGACTGTGCATCCCTTTTACCCTAATAAGACAGACCTTTCTTGCTGATCTTCTGTTTCAACAATCCGGCTAGCAGTTGTTGTGGGCGTGAAAGACCAACACAAGCCCAACAACAAGAATGCTGCCAAAGCCCAGGCTCTTTTAATCTGCTTTACTAAGGAAATCAATGTTAAGGGGTTGACAATCTCACTTTAATCCAGCATACAAATACCATTCGCTTAGTTCAGGGGAAAAAGCCAGCACCCTGAACTTCAGAGCAAATACAAACAAATTACAAACATCAACAGACAGACCAAATACAATTCATAGTTACCAACATCTAAGTTCAGCCCAGGAGCTCATAACAAGGACTGGCCCAGAGTCACATGTGCCACCACAGCTGTGGGTAAGAACTCCGAAAGAGAGAAAGCCAATCCCTGGTTTTATATCTTTTTCAGGGTCAAGGGTGAGTCACACATGCAACTTACCCACGTGACCTAAATTCGTCACAAAGATGCAACTTAAACCCACGTGGTCTAAAAGCCTCTGCTGTCCCAAACATGCCACTCAAACCCATGTGAACTAGGCCCTCCCCTGTGGCAAGGAGGTCGCCAAGGATTCCCAATCTAATCAAGGAAGCAAAGGCCAAACTCTTCAAGGGCACTTGGTTGAACTGAGTGCTAAGAGCCCATTTTGATTGCCAACACATCTTCCAAGTTTCTTAGATTCAAAGATTGTTTCCCCGTCTTTTTACTAGTTCTACTATTCCAGGATTTGTTTGGGGATGCTATTTTATGGTTGATTGGAGGTGAGTATGGGAGATTCGTGGTGATTTACTGCTCACTCCATCATCGTGGCTCCCAGAACTGCACTCTTTTGCCTCTTTTTGCATCCACAATGCCTAGCACAGAAAGGGCCCTTAATCAATGCTTATTAATTGATTTACTGATTTTACAAATGAGGAAACGAGTTCAGGCAGGTGACTTGCTCATAGCCATACAGCTAAATGTACGAGACCAGATTTGAACTCCTATCTTCCTGAGCCAAAATCCCAACACTCTCTGTGTCGTGCATTACTGCTTCTTATTCCGTTCCCAATTCCTGTCAAACATTCTGATTCTTTTTCCACCAACTGCTTTTAAAAATCCTCAGATTCACTGTAACTCAAATGTCTAAGCATGTGATATTGAGGCATATGCCATTCCACAAGTCCTGCGATCACTGGGCTGACTCATGGTCATTATTCTTCCAAGTATACAGCTCATTCTGGAAAGCCTTTCAAAGACAGTTTTTCTTCCACTAGTCATCTTTTATTGAATTAAAAACTAAAGATATGGTAAAAAAAAACCTAATAAAATCTCATGAACCAACAAAATAAATGCCTCAGCCTCAGTTTCCTTATCTGTAAAATGACTGCATTTGATTAAATGATCCTTAGAGTCCCTTTGAACTCTAACTCCTTCAGAATAGTTCCACTTAGGCTTTTAAAGGAAATGAAGCCAGAGGTTTGGAAACTCCTTCTATTTCTTGTTTCCCCAGGGAGTTTGTAAGTGCAGTTCAGTATGGTTGGAAAAGTATCAGCTCTGGAGACAGAGGATGTGCATTCAAATCCCAACTCTGTCATTTGGTATCTGTATGTTCTTGGACAAATAGGGGACTGACATGAGCAGTGGATAGATGGGAATGGGGAGAGACTTGGGATAGGGAGATAAATCAGAAGGCATTGGAAATAACCCAGTTATGGGCCTGAGCTAGGGTAGTAGCTATATGAGAAGAGAGAAATCGATGTGTATGAGAGGTGTTGGGAATATGACAAAAGATTGGATAATGGGCGAGCAAGAATGGAGAGTTGCAAATAATACCAAGGTTGCAGTCCTGGGTGACTAGAATGATAGTACACTTGACAGTATTGGGGACGTTGGAAAGAGGGGAGGATTTAGTTGAAAGATAATGAGCTATGTTTTGGACATGTTAAATGAGATGCCTAAAGGGCATCTATTTTGAGATGTCCAAAAAGCAGTTGGTGTTATGGAGTCTCTCAGGAGGGAGACTAGGCATGGATATAAAGATCTGGGAATCACCTTCACATAAGTGATCATTGAACCCATAAGAACTAATCGCCAGGTGAGAGGTGAGTTATTCTCAATTGTAAGACCATATCTTTTTCCTTTTGTAATATTATATTCTAAGGTCTCTGGTTTTTAGTAGAAGCCGCCAAGTCTTATGTGATACTGACTATGGTTCCTTGGTAATTGAACTCCTTCTTCCTGGATATTTATAGTATTATTGTTATTTTGCCTATAGGCTTATACCTATATGTTCTAAAATATTTATAGAAGCTCTTTTTGGGGTGGCAAAGAACTGGAAATTGTGAGGATACCCATCAATCGGGGAATGGCTGAACAAGCTGTGGTATGATTGTGACGGAATACTGCTGTGCTATAAGAAATGATGATCTTATAAAAACATGGATAGACTTGCACAAAATAATAAAGAGAAAAATGAGCAGAAACAAGAGAATGTTGTATACAGTAACAACACTATTTGTTTAAGAACAACTTTGAGTGAATAAGTCGTTTTGACTATTATAAATACCCAAATTAACTACAAAGGACGTATGAAGGATGGCAATATCTGTGTCCAGAGAAAGAACATATACAACGAGTTTACATATATATATATATGTATGTATGTATGTATGTATGTGTGCATATATATACACACACATATACATTTCTGTGCCTAATGGTAGCCATCTACAGGGTGGGGCAGGGTGGAGGGAAGAAAAAAAGAAAAAAAGAGAAAGTTATATGATAACTTTATTATATATTTAAAAGGAATATAAGTTGTACATAGTGGCTTTGCTGTTTCATGTTCATCTTTTTTTCTATTTCACTATGTTATGGAAATGCTTATTTTATTTCTTAAATTCAGAATAAAATAAATAAAAAATTTTAGAAGGACTGGAAAGAAGGAAGGAATGGTTTGTTATTTCAAATCATTGGAATATGCAAGAATACATGAAACAATTTGTGGGAGAAGAGGTATTGGATGAACCTCATTCTCATCTGAAAGGGTTATAGAAGTATATATACATGCACACATACGGAGATTTTGGTGTAGAAATACATCCAGTTCAACTGGAAAATAAATAAGGAGAGAAGATAGTGTTAAGAAGAGGGATAATATTGGGGGGAGACATGTCGCCACAAGCAAAACAGACCCCTGATCCTGGAGTGATGGGGGTTAGGGGGTGGGAGTGGGGAAAGGAAAACAAAGAACTACATTTTTAGATGTGTCTCTTAGGCCAGAGGTATTAAACACAGGCACTGGGCAGGTGCAGCAAGAATCAGATTAAAATACAATTAGGAAATATTTAAGGGCAGCTAAGTGGCGCAGTGGATAGAATGCCAGGCCTAGGGTCAGGAAGACTCTTCCTGAGTTCAAATCTGGCCTCTGATACTTACTAGCTATATGATCTTGGGCAAATCACTTAACACTGTTTGCCTCAGTTTCCTCATTTGTAAAATGAGCTAGAGAAGGAAATGGCAAACCCCTCCAGTACCTTTGCCAAGAAAACCCTAAATGGGGTCATGAAGAGTCAGACACAATTGAAAATTACTGAACAACAACAGAACATATTTAGCAGAATAAATAAAAATATAATAGGATATAGATAATGTTAACATGTGGCTTTCTAAGTCAATATGCAATCCATAGGGATTCTTAGGTAGAGTTTAGTGGGCCCATATCTATTTGATTTTGACAACACTGTCTTAGACAGTTGGAAAATGTCTGAATAAATTGTGGCATATCATTACATTGTGATAAGTGACAAAGGAGGTGATTTCAGAGAATGTTGGGTGGTATGAACTGATGCAGAGCAAAGTGAGCAGAAACAATAGAATGATCTTAAAAAGGACAGCAGGGGGTGGAGCCAAGATGATGGCTGGAAAGCAGGGACTTGCTTAAGCTCTCCCCCAGGTCCCTCCAAACACCTGTTAAAAATGGATCTGAACAAATTTTATAGCTGCAGAACCCACAAAATTACAGAGGGAAGCAAGGCTCCAGCCTAGGAAAGCTTGGATGGTCACCAGGAAGGGTCTATCACACAGAGCTGGGAGTGGAGTGGAGCTGAGCACAGCCCAGCATAGGCCACACCAGGACCAACCAGACTGGGAGCCAGACGGAACAGGCCCTAGTGCCCTGAATCAGTGAGCTGCGGCAGTTACCAGACTTCTCAACCCACAAACACCAAAGACAAGAGAGCAGGTTAGTGGGGAAAACTTCTGGATCAAAGTGAAAAGAGTGTGTGGTTTGCCCCAGCCCCAAGGGCCCAGAAATGGTGTAGCTCTGGGGCTGCTTCTAGAGCTCCAGCTACTATTACTTCTGGCCCCAGGCCCACTGGGTGGGAGGAATTAAGTGGAGGATCAGAGCAGAAGTGCAGAGCCTGCTTGGATCTGGGTTGCGGTCCGGGTTGGCAGTTCTTGGGGGAGGAGGAATGCTGGTGTGGCAGAGCTGGCTGTGTAGAAGTAGCTCTGAAAGTAGCAGTGCAGCCCCTAAAGCTTGGGACAAAGTACTCTCTACTCCACAAGCAGTCATACACTGACAAAAAGCTCAAGGGTCAAGTAGCTGCCTAGGAACATGAACAGGAAGTGAAAATGGACTCAAATTCAGACTCAGACTTTGGAATCTTTTTTGGTGACAAAGAAGACCAAAACATACAGCCAGAAGAAGTCAACAAAATCAAAGAGCCTACATCAAAAGCCTCCAAGAAAAATAAGGACCTAAGGGCTTGGAATATGATATTCAAGAGGTCAATGGAGCTAGGATTAAAACCAAGAATCAACTACCCAGCAAAACTGAGTATGATGCTCCAAGGCAAAATATGGACTTTAAATAAAATAGAGGACTTTCAAGCTTTCTCAGTGAAAAGACCAGAGCTGAATAGAAAATTTGACTTTCAAACACAAGAATCAAGAGAAGCATGAAAAGGTAAACAAGAAAGAGAGATCATAAGGGACTTAGTAAAGTAGAACTGTTTTGCTTACATTCAAATGTGGAAAGATGATGTGTATAATTCATGAGACTTTTCTCAGTATTACGGTAGTTGAAGGGAATATACATAGACAGAGGATACAGGGTGAGTTGAATATGAAGGGATGATATAAATAAAATAAAATTAAGGGATTAGAAAGGAATATATTGAGAAAGGGAGAGATAGAATGGGGTAAATTATCTCACATAAAAGTGGCAAGAAAAAGAAGTTCATTGGAAGGGAAGAGGGGGCAGGTGAGGGGGAATGAGTGAATCTTCCTCTCACCAGATTTGACCTGAGGAGGGAATAACATACACACTCAACTGAGTATCTTACCTCACAGGAAAGAAGGAGGAAGAGGATAAAAAGGGGGGGTGATAGAAGGGAGGGCAGATAGGGGGAGGAAGTAATCAAAAGCAAACACTTTTGAAAAGGGACAGGGTCAAGGGGGAAAATTGAATAAAGGAAGACAGGGTAGGAGGGAGGGAAATATAGTTAGTCTTTCACAACATGACTATTTATGGGAGTGTTTTGCATGATGATACATGTGGGTCCTGTGTTGAATTGCTTGCCTTCTTAGGGAGAGTGAGTGGGGAGGGAAGAGGGTAGAGAGTTTGGAAAGCAAAGTTTTAAAATCAGATGCTTAAAAAAGTTGTTTTTGCATGCAACAGGGAAATAAGATATACGGGCAATGGGTCATAGAAATCTATCTTGCCCTACAAAGTAAGGGGAAAAGGGATGGGGGGGGAAGGGGAATGGGGTGATAGAAGGGAGGACTGACTGGGGAATGGGACAATCAAAATATGTGCCATCTTGGTTTGGGGGGAAGGGTAGAAATGGGGAGAAAATTTGTAGCTCAAAATCTTGTGGAAATCAATGCTGAAAACTAAAAAATATCAAATAATAAAAAATGTCAAATAAATATCAAATATAAAAAAATAAATTAAATATCAAATAAAGTATGCTATTAAAAAAAGGACAGCAACACTCTAAAGAAAAACAGCTTTGAAACAAATAAGATTTCTTATCAATGTAATGTCCAACCACATCTCCAGAGGACCTATGATGGAGCAAATTGCCCATTTCCTGACAGGAAGTGGTGAATGTAGGGAATAAAAACATGTATTTTTGGACATGGCCAATGTATGGATTGGTTTGCTTGATCATGATTTTTTTGTCACAAGGGATTTTTTTCTCTTTTTTTTTAGTTTTTAACTTGGAGGAAAGAGAAGGGGATTAGCAATAGTGATGTAAAAAAAAAAAGAAGGCCATGGCAACAGTTTTTTTAAATGCACAGAAGAGGTGGAAATTCAAAAGGAAACAGATGAACAAGTTTTGAAAATAACACGTGGAATTAATTTATCATATAATTTTTTAAAACGCAAATGGTATGACATGAAGATTTACAATCTCATATGGAATCCTTCTTCAGTATTCTGTGTGTGAGAAAATGCCTTTTTTGGTGTTTCAGTTCAGTAATTTTTTTTTAAATAAAGAGGGGATGGGGTCAAGGATGCATGTAGAAGGAATAACTGTAACAAGGAGAAAGCCCACTTCTTCACTTCAGACTTGATTGAAGGAAGAGATATTGGAGAAATAAGCCAGGGATATGAGATAAAGAAAAGAGAAGAGGAAGCTCTCAGTGAATGGCCTCAATGTTTTTTACAACAACATGAGTTGAGGTCCTTAGCTAAGAGGGTGGGGGAGGCAAGGAGTATCCTAACTCCCAACCTTGACTGGTCAAAGGAAGGGGGCAGTATGGGAAAGAGTAGTGAGGGAAACAGTGTCATCCAGAGGGAGCAAGATCTTAGTGGATGACAGAAGATGGAAAGAGTGAAATGGAAGGAATGAGAAAAGAAGTTTAAGAGGGAGAGAGGTTTGTTAATTATGGAGCAGGCCTTCCAGATGGCACAGGAGAAGGGGCGGTCATATCTGAACTGGAACAGTGTGGGATTGTGTTGAGTTGGATAAGAATAAGGGAGTGTGTAGTTGGCGAACTGGGTTTATAAATTGGCAACCAGGGGCTCAGAATCACTGGCTTGAGGGGAGGGTAAAGATTATAAGGGATATACTCACCACTAAAGAGTCATTCTAAGCAGAGTACTAGTCAGTGGCTGCATAAAATTCTGTTGAGGGAGAAATATTATTTAGATGGTTCAAGGTCATCCATGGCAAAGGGGAATATGTCCTATGATTCTCCAGAAGATCCGTATCACAAGGTGGAAGGAGCAGACACAAAGAAAGCATGAGAGACTGAAGTTTTGGGCCTGCCCTGGAGAAGGTCCCAGGGAGTGGATGAAGAATCAAGCAGATTTTATCCTAGAGTAGTGTAGCCCTGGAAAAGGCTCTAGAAGCCACAGAAGCTGGTTGATATGTGACTGGGTCTTGTCGCAGGGCAGGCACTTTGACCCCACAGCTGGAACAGTCCCTGGAGGAGGCTAGGAGGTGGATGATATGATCTTGACCTCAATTTCCTCAGTTCTCCCCTTGTATGTCTTCACTCATAGCGTTAGTTGACTACAGTATCTCCCTCAGATCTCTGTAGTCCTCCAGACTCACGTGGTCAGGGTGTTTCTTTGGACTTCCTGGTCATAACAGCCTGCATTAGCTTCCTTGCAAGGATCTGCCTTCTGTACCCATTGCTTCTGGATGGCTTTTAGCTGGCTTTTTGTACGGTACTTGGCTAGAGCTGGCTGATGTTTCTCTCTGGATTTATTGCTCATTATTTAATCTGGTATTCTTTTAGGCTCATTTCTAGAGCCTTTGTGGGAGAGCTGGGCTTCTCTCTTACCTTTCATGCCTACATCTTAACCAGAAGTTCCCTCTTCCAGGGCTCTTTCCACTAGATTTTTTCTTTCTTGACTGTCTATCTTTACAAAGCTGACATCATATTTCATTGCTCTTGTTTGGTCGTGCTCCTCTACTCTGCATCAACCAAGGTTTAAAAACAAAAACTGAGGTAGGTGCAAATCTTCATGATTTCATTTGGATAAATGCCCTTCATTTTGGAATTTCATCCCTAAATCCTGAACTGCTATAAATCAGTGAAAGAACAGTGGGAAGCTCACAGGAGCAGTTTCTCATTAGTGACCCTTCTCTATCCTTCCCTCGCCCAAGCTGGAGGCAGCATGGTAACAGCCCTTCTCATTTTGGCCCAATGGTGGATTTAGGGGGAGGAAAGGTTCTTAAGAATCAAGAGAAGTCCTTGTCCAGGTCTGGACCAGTGTCAATCAATTTGCCTGGCAACTTAGGTACTAATCTCCCTACTTTCTGCTCACATGTTCCTCTCACTTTTCCCTGCTCCACCTTCCTAAAATGCCAGCCAGTTCATGACTTAGAATTTATCCCCCAAGGCCCAAGCTTGGCTTCAAAAACGAAAAGAGTCCATCAGGCTTCCAGCATTGGCCTCTTTTTTGCCCCTACTCTGCTCCACATGAAAAACAGTTTTGCAATTTTGCTTTCATGGGCATTTCTGTGATTTCCAATGGGGTCCCTAGTGCCACCAGCTGCCAAGAATGGGACCTTTACACTTCACAGAAGGAAGAGAAAAATGTGCTTGTTCTGTAGCAACCATCAAGCAAAGGACACATTGAGCCCAAACAGAAATAGCAGCAGGGGCAAGGCAGGGCAAGGTCCTGGCATTTGATTAACCAGGGTTGGCTAAGAGTGAACAAATGAACTCAACAGTCTTTGAATTAGGCTAGCAAGGACAAGCAACACTGGGGGAGGCAGAAAAATCTTTCTTTGGTCACTGTCGACTTTTTAAGCTGAATTTAATTATTGAGTTAGTGAAAATCTATTTTAATTACTTTAGTTTTGGAGAATGAGGTGAAAAATGGACTTTGTATTATTATTATCAGGGTGAAAAGACTAGATGCAGATGAATCTACCTTTCCTCCTGGCCATTCTTTAGTTTTTGTTTGACTTTTTCCTGATATCTCATGAAAACAAAAGCAGCATATAATTAACTTCCTGTCTATGACGGTTATGCCTTTAGAACTCAAGATACTCTATGAAGTATCTTTTGCAAGGCAATGCTAACTTCTTACTCACAGAAGCATCAAATGCAGCAATGGGTAAAGAGAATCCACTGAACCACAACCATTGGTACTTGGAACCCAACAAGTGCTTTCTTTGAAAAATTTTTTTTTAAATTTTGAATTTAAACAAATACTCCCAAAAAGGGCATCACTATCTACAAAGTAGAATACAAAGAGGATTGCATATAACACCATAAATTACTTCCCCATACTGTTTGCTTTTTTTAAAAAGTACATAATAAATTCAATGTTACTTTCTTTCAAAACTGTCCTACTTCTCTATTCTTCCTTCTGAATTACTTTCTGTTCTCTTCTATGCACTTAAAAAATGTTTCAATGGTACTCTTCTCCTCCTCCACCTCCTCTTCCTCCTCCTCCTCCTCCTTTTCATCACTATAACCATTCTCCTCCAACCTCCTCCTCTCCATCCCCTCCTCAATTAAAAACAGAAAAAACCTAACAATCAAAACCTAAGCATAGTCAGGCAAAATAAGTCATAACATGGCTATGTCCAAAAAGGTTTATCTTCGTCCGTGCCTTGAGAATACAAACTGTCAGGAGATATACCACTGATTTGATCAGAGTTCTTAAGTCTTAAAGTTGTTTTTCCTAACAGTGTCATTATATAAATTATGCTCCTGGTTCTTCTCACTTCACTCTGTATCAGTTCATATTTCCCAGGATTCCCTAAAATTCCCTCTGTCATCATTCTTATGGAACATTCTTATAATGGAATACATTCTTATGTATTCCATTACATTCATATACTACATGCAATCATATACTACATACATTCATATACTACTACAGTCATTCACACCCTTTCCTCCCTCTTAGTTTACAAATCTTTTCTTTCCTCTTTTTCCTTTTAATCCCTCCTCTAGGATCAGGAAGTTTGTTTTGTTTTTAGTTAGTCCCTCCCTGGTATTATTTTCTCTCTCTTAACCATCCCCTCCCTATCCCTGCCTATTTCCCTGTTGAGTTTGGCATATTTCTACACTCAACTCTTTGTGGGTGGACGTGTTCAAACCTCTTTTGTTTGGTTGAGATAAGAGTGAAGTATTTACCTGATGCCCACTATCCCACCCCTTCCTCCATGTTCTTACACTACCCCAAGTATAAGATTATAATGTAACCCCACTACCACTAGATATTGATAACAGCAATTATTTCCTCCATATCCCCAATCCTGTAAGATCCTTTTCTCCTTGGGTGCAGTTATTTTAAATATTGATCCCAAACCAAAAAGCTCATTGATTCTGTCTTATTGTATTTTCTGTTCTAATCTGTATAGCTTCTCCACAGCCTTACTGCTTATCAGTGAGATTGGGCAAATCAGTCGCTACCTGCCTCAGTTTCCTCATTTGTATATAAGGGATAATAATAGCACCTACCTTCCAGGGTTGTTGTGAGGATCAATATGTGTAAAGTATTTCATGCTAGTTATTAGTGTTATTATTGGGCACCTAGGTGGCACAATGGCCTGGTACTGGGCATGGAGTCAGGAAGACCTATCTTCCTGAGTTCAAATCTGCCCTCACACACTTATTAGCTGTGTGACCCTGGGCAAGTCACTGAACCCTGTTTGCCTCAGTTTCCTCATCTATAAAATGAGCTGGAGAAGAAATTGGCAAACCACTCCAGTATCTTTGCCAAGAAAACCCCAAAATGGGGTCACAAAGAGTTGGATAAGACTGAACAACAAAAATTCTTCTTATTACTATTCCAGTGATTAGTGAGGGGAGCTGGATGCAATCTATCCTCACTTTGAGAAGGATCAGGAGAAGGACCCTTTATTCTGAATTCCTTAGAACTGAATTCCTGTATTTTAGCCTGATTTTAGCCCAATATCCATCTTGGAATTAGAGGAGTATTGGAGAAACAGATATGGATCCTGGATCCCGCTTTCCCCTCCTACCCCAGGCTATACAAGCATAGACCTCCTCCTAACTCTCCACAAAAGAGGAAATCTCAGTGTCCCTTGGAGACAGGGTTGGCCAAATATCTATCTACGCCACAAATTCCCCAGCCATATTTATAGTACATGTCCAACCACATACTCTAGAAGAAGTTCCACTCCTTTTTCCCTCCTTCCTTCACTACTACACCTACTAGCACCTACCTTCCAGGCTTGCTGTGAGGATCAATATGCATAAAGAACTTTTTTCCATTCTCTTTCCCCCCTTAAAACCCTCAGAACTTAACCACTCCACTCCCAAGTCCTCTTTTTTTTAACTCCCAAAACTTCTGATGACGTTATTGTTCTGACTATTGTGAAAGACACTTGATTCTTCTCATGCTATTAAGTTAGCCATTCATGATCTTACTGTCCTTTCCAATTGTTCAAATAGATTTTCCATTCTAGGTTTGTCTTGAGTCTTTCAAAGTTCTTACTCAGCTGTGGTCTTCTCATCAAGAATGCTTGAAAGCAATGTGATGGGGAGAGAGAGAAAAAGGGAAAAAAGAAGAAAAAAAGAAAGTTACATGATAGCTTTATTATATATTTAAAAGGAATAACAAATAATAGGTAATAGATGTGCAGTTTCATGTGCAATCATCTTTTTTTTTCTCTTGTACCATGTTTTGGAAATGTTTATTTTATTTCTTAAATTCAGAATAAAATAATTTTTAAAAAGTCCTTTATTCCATTAATGATTCCCCCACCCACTTTTTTTGGATTGTTGGCTTATACTCAGCTTTGCAGGAGCAAGTTATTCTCAGTTGTAAGCCTGTATCTTTTGTCTTTTTGGAATGTTATGTTCCAAGATCTCCTCCGGTTTTTAGTAGAAGTTGTCAGGTCTTATGTGATTTTGACTGTTGTTTCATGATACTTCATCTTCTTCCTGGATGCTTGAAATGTCTTTAAAAATATATTTTATTTATTTCATTAAATATTTCCCAATTACATCTCTTCTTCCCTCCTGCCTCATCCCCCTCCTTGATAAAGCAAGCAATGTGATATTGATTATACATGTGAAGTCAGGCAAAACTTATTTCCATATCAGTCGTGTTGCAGAATAAAATACAGACAAAAAACAAAGCAAGGAAAATAAACAAAGTAAAAAATATATATACATATATCTACATCTATATCTACATCTATATCTATATATATGCCTCAATCTGCACTCTGAGTTCACCAATTCTCTCTCTGGGGATGGATAGAATTTTCCATCATGGATCCTTTGGAATTGTCTTGGATCAGAGTTGCTAAATCTTTCACAACTATCATCCTTACATTATTGCTGTTACTGTGTACAATGTTCTCCTAGTTTTGCTCACCTCACTTTTCGTGAGCTCATATATGCCTTCCCAGGTTTTTCTGAAACCATCTTGCTCATCATTTCTTATATTATGATTGTATTTCATTACAATTATATACCCCAACTTCTCCAGGGATTTCCCAGTTGATGGGTATCCCTTCAATTTCCAATTCTTTGCTACCACAAAATGAGCTGCCATAAATATTTTTGTACAAATTGGTCCTTTTCCCTTTTCTTTGATCTTTTTGGGATACAGACCTAGTAGTGATATTGCTGGGTCAAAGGGTATGCACAGTTTTATAGTTTTTTGGGTATTGTTCTGAATTGTTCTCCAGAATGGTCAGATTACTTCACAACTTCACCAATAATATGTTAGTGTCCCAATTTTTCTATATCCCCTCCAATATTTGTCACTTTTCTTTTTTTGTCATGTTAGTCAATCTGATGGGTGTGAGATGGTATCTCAGAATTCACATTTCTGTAATCAGTAGTGATTTAGAGAATTTTTTCATATGACTATTGATAGTTTTGATTTCTTCTTCTGAAAACTGCTTGTTCATATCCTTTCAACTGGGGAATAGCTCTTTTATAGAGTCGTCTCAGTTCCCTATATATTTCAGAAATGAGAACTTTACCAGAGAAACTTGCTATAAAAACATTTTTCCAGTTTCCTGTTTTCCTTCTAATTTTGGCTGCATTAGTCTTGTTTGTGCTTGCAGTATTTTTTTTTCCTTTGACTTGAAGGCTATAGGGTTTTGGTTATGATATTCGTGGAACTTTCCACTGTATGAGTTTTTTTTAGGAGGTAATTGGTGGATCCTTTCTATCTTCAGACTCTTTCTGCCTTCTGGTTTTAATAGATTTGGACAGTTTTCATTTGTGATTTCTTGAAAAATAGTGTCTAGTCTTTTTTCACGATTTTCAGGGAGTCCAATGATTCTTAGATGATCTCTCCTTGACAGGTCAGTTGCATTTTTAAAAACATATTAATGCCTGACATTTTCTTTTCTTTTTCAATCTTTTGATTTTGTTCTGGTATTTCCTGCTGTCTTGTGTAATTGTTAATTTCCATTTGGTCTGTTCTAATTTTCAAAGACTCCATCACTTTGGTAGAGTTCACCGCTTTTTATTATAAGCTATTTTATTCATTTTCCTTCTTCCATTTTATTTTGTTTCTTCATGCTTCATTTCTTCTAATCATTCATGCAGTCCTTGCGGAAAATTTATTTTTCTTCCCGTTGTTTCTCTGCTTGCATTTGTTAGGGAGTTTCCTCTCTCCTAGTTTGGAATTTAGGGTATCTTTAGATCTATTATTGTTCTTTATGTTCATCTGTATCCAGATTTCCTTCCTGAACTGGGGCTTTGTAACAGGGCTAAGATATGCCCCCTGATATGCTTCTGAGTGGGGGGTGTTTATCTAGTGTCGTCTTACCTTGGGTCCCCTGGATTCCTATACCCTACCTTACTCTACCTCTTGGCATTAGCCACCCCCTGAATCTTTGAGATTCAAAGAGACAGATCTCTAGGGACCTCTGTGGCACCTCAGAGAAGAGTGCTAGAGACCTCAGAACCAATCAATCAATTAGTAAATATTTAAGAAGAGCCTGTGTGTCAGGCACATATTAACCCCAGGCACTGGGGATACAAAAAGAGTCAAAATATAGCCTCTGTCCTCAAAGAATTTATAGTATAATGGGAGAGGTGATACACAAATAAATATATACAAGGCAAGCTATATACAGGACAAATAGGAAATAATTAACAAAGAGAAAACACAAGAATTAAGAGGAGTTGGGCAGGGAATCCTGTAGAAGGTGGGATTTTAGTTAGGACTTAAAGGAAGCCAGAGAGGTCAGTAGTTGCAGCAGAGGAGTGAGAGAGTTCCAGGCATGGGAGACAGCCAGACAGAATGCCCACAGCTGGGAAATGGGAGTATGCTGTTCATCGAATAGTCAGGAGGCCAAAGGCAGGGTTTGAACTCAGGTCTTCCCAACTCCAAGTCCAGCACTGTAGCCACTGAACCACTTAGCTGCATAAAGTAATAAGTAATCTATAGCAGAAATATGTCTCTCTTCAGTTCACATGGGAGAAAACACTACAAATAGTTGGGTTTTTTTGAAGTTGCTTGACTTGACATCATTAGAAAGGCCTTTTAAAGGAATGTCTAGACCGAGTTCAGTAAAACTCAGCAGAATGCTGAGCATGCCTAACTCGGTTTAGTTTCTTTTCTAATTAACTTAACCATATATTGGCATTTACTCTGATTGACCCCACAGGGTAGAACTGAGAACAATGGATGAAAGTGGCAGAGACCAATTCAGGCACGGGAACATTAAAACTTCCTGACAAGTAGAGCTGTCCAAAGTGTTAAAAGGGCTATTCTGAGGCATGGTTGGGTCCTGCTCCTTTACAATCCTCAGGCAGAAGTTGACTTCTCCTTCCTCAGACTCTTTTCCCCTCTAATTTGAGGGTTGGAGGATAGACTGCTAAATTCTTCCCAATGCCTTCCTTTATAGAAGGCAGAAACCAGACTCTCAGATCATTCCACCTTGCATCTGCTGCTCTGCCTGGTTTCAACTCCACAGAACAAGATGACCCTGTGCCAGGTACCCCCTGGTGTTCCAGTGCCACCCCACTCCCAACTTTCCAGCTTTTTGTGTGCTGCCTTCCCCTTCAGATTATAAGCTTGTTAAGGGCAAAGATGTTCTTAATTGCATCCCTTGCTCTTAGCACTGTGCCTGGCCCTTTGTAGGAATTTAATAAATGTTTATTGGATAGGGTTGGATGGCCAGATACATTATGGTGAGGATTTTTTCCAGGTATAGAACAGATGGCCTCTGAGCTTCCTTCCAACTCTTAAATTCTGCCATTCATGGATGTAGTTCCTTTTCTCAAATCTGGCATCCAGGCCTTCCATGGCCACAGCCATTGCTGGCTAAGGCGATCTTTCCTGAAACTGGACCTATTCCAAAGAAAAAGAAATATCACAGTCTTTCCCAGGAACAACATCCTTTACTCCCAATCTGGACATAATGCATCTGCCTGTCAGAGCCATTTACTATAACTGTCCACATAAAAGAAGGCTCCTTGGGTTGAAACAGCAACTACACCATACTTGATGGAACAAAAGATCTTTTGCCTTGCCAACCCTTATAAGGCAGAGGAAAAAGCCAAGCCTAGATGGCACATAGCTTTCTTAGGGGATGTTTTCTCAAATGGCAACTTCACTGGGTTATTTTGCTGTTCAACTGGCTACTGTTTGGAGAGCTAGGACTTGTTCATGAGGTCCCGTGATAGCATTGTTTGGGTCTAATGCCATTCATACCTGAGGAGACAGAGTGGCCTTTTCTAATACTAATACTGAGAGGTCATGTCTTCTGTTCCAAAGTCTCCAGGTGCTTCACAAACTTTGAGAGAAAAAATAATCACTATGGTACCTGGCACAGAGTAAGTCTTTAGTAAATGCTCTCTCTGTCTGTCTCTATTTATGTGTTCTCTTTTTCTCTCTAGCTTTCTCTCATTCATCTGTCTGTTTATCCATCATCTACCTCTATTATTCATATCTTTTTAATTATTTATTATCCATCTATTATCTATCATCTAACTCTTTGCATCTCTCTGTTGCCTTTTATCTATATTATCTATAACTATATTATCTAAATCTATTATCCATTTATATCTTTTATTTGTCTATATCTACTTCTCTATCTCTATTATCTGTCTGTGTCTATCTGTATATCTATGTTACTCCTTTCACTACTTTAATATATTTGTTCTCTCATCCATTTGAAATTTTGATTCTGGTTTTTCTTTAGAATATTAATGTTGAAAAGATAGGCTTTTCTGGTAGTGAGTAGCATTAGGATCATAAAAGTGCTGTTTGATTCTTCAGATATAATCCTATTATATCATCTATTTGACTCAAGCCTGCCTCATTTTTTATCTGTAGCACCTATCTAAAATATGTGTAATGGTGGACTAATTCAATAGGTTAGTGCAGGTTAAAATTGTGGCAATATGCATTCTTCATCCATTTTCCCTTTCAAGTATAGATGGCTAAGATGAATTCCTTTGAATCACAAGGATTCTTATTTAGAAGGCTCTAAGTTTGATTAAACCTATAAATTGAAGTAGTAAATATTTATTAAGCACATAATATTTTCAAGGTACTATCCAAAATGTCATTGGCAAAAAGAGTGTCTGAAGAATATTTCCATTAATAGAGAGGAAGGGAATAAGCATTTATATAGCATTTACTAAGTGCCAGGCACTGTGCTAAGTACTTTTTACATTATCTACATTATGTTACATTATTTCATTTGATTCTCACAACTCTGTGAGATAAGTGATATTAAATTTTATAGTTTGGTGAAACTGAGGCAAACAAAGATTAATTGGCTCACCTAGGGTCACATAGCTAGTAATCATCTGAGACCACATTTGAACTCAGATCTTCAGTTTGAACTTCTTGCAGGACTTCCTCTATGACACTGGAAAACACCTTGGTCGAGTCACTTAATCTCCCAAGCCTCAGTTTCCTCACTTGTAAGTTAAGGGGATTCCACTAAATGTCCTTTAGGCTTCCAGCTCTAGCTTTATTTTCCTATGGCTTCTTTACGTCTCACTTGATGTTGATCTTCAAAAGGTCCATTGATCTCCAGTGAATTGTTGAGGAAAGTCATCTTCAAGGTTGAGTCTGTCATGACATTTTGGATGTTCTTAATTCGTGGTAGATGCTTTGCTTGAGGAGAGCCTTGAAGACTACATTTTCCTTTAGTGAGTAAAATATATTTTTATAAGCACAGACTGATCTTATATTTGGTATGTACTATATGTTAGCACTTAGCATAGCACAAGATATGTGTAATGATGGAATACTTCAATAGATCACTGCAGGTCAAAATACTTAGAACAGTATCTGGTATGTAGCAGGAGAAGGTTAGTGTTACTCAGGACTCAAACCCATTTGCTTCTGACTCTCCTTGGTGGAAAGTAGAAGAACAAGTGATAGGGCATCTCTTGATTCGTGTTCCGTCCGTTCTACCTCCCTCTCTTACTGAAATATTTCACCAACTCGGTGATACTTGGAGGATTTATACTTTTTAAAAATTAGCTGTCTTTGAGGTGAAAGGCATTTAAAACAAGGAAAGAAAAGAATGGTTTTGTGCCTAAAAACTACTCCAAGAACCACTTAAGATGTAGCTACATTGGAATTTAAATATTTTGTGAAGTTTGCCCAGTGGAAGTATAGATGTAATATGTACTTTTGGGGGCAGCTAGGTGGTACACTGGATAGAGTGCCAGACCTGGAGTCAGGAAGACCTGGGTTCATATCTGGCCTCAGACGCTTACTAGCTGTGCGACCATAGTCAAGTCACTTAACCCTATTTTCCTCAGTTTCCTCATCTGTAAAATGAGCTGGAGGAGAAAATGCCAAATTACTTCACTATCTTTGCAAAAAAAAACCCTAAATGGGGTCATGAAGAGCTTGGCATAACAATAATGTACTTTGTACAAGATTTCATAAATCTCGTTGATTTTGCTAGCCTTCCTATGACTTAGAAACAGGAAAAAAAAATCAGTTTGGAACTTGACTTAAGTGAGGAGATTCATACCAAGCCCCCATATCCCTATTACTCTTGTAAAGCATCTCAGGAATCCCTGTGTTGAAGACTTCAGTTTTATTCCTTCCTGTGAAGGAAGTAAGTAACTCCTCCACGGGACCCTCTGCCAATAGAAGGTTAATACTGACTCAGGTGCAAGAGAGCCATTGACTGAATCACCAGTCCCATTTACTGAAGTCCCTTGCTTTGTGTTGCTTGGAAGCCTCTTGGCTAGGTTTGGGCACAGCCCAACCCACTTAGAGGGAGAGAACAATTTTACAGCCCTGTATGGAATGTCTCCAAGCCAATACTATCTATTTCCAAATGATCTGACGCAGCAAGGGGATCACATATCCTTTGGAGGCTTGGCGTAGGAGAGAGTATTGAATTGGAGAAATTGAATAAAATGATACTGTCAAACAAAATGGCTTGTTTGTAAGCAGAACTGGGTTGGAGAGTTGTCTTAGAAAACTGTGTAAGAGAAAGGAGCTGAAAATTAAATGAGTCAATGATGATTGTAGAAATAAGTAAATATCCCCAAAGCAGGCAATTCAGCACATGGCCAGTACCTTAAGGAAATGAGGCAACGAGTCTAAAGCAGCATAAAATTTGCCTCCTCTTATTATTATTATCATCTTTTGAGACATATTTTTGAGGGAGAATGTGTGTGTGAGAGTGTGTATGTGTGTGTGTGTTTGTGGGGGAAGAAACTCATAATTCATTTCGTATAGGCAGATAGGTAGCCAATGTTCACCTATCCTGGTGATGAGAAACACCTTGGGATATCTATTTGTAGGGGACAGTAGGAAAATATGAATTAAATCTTTCATCCAAAATACTTAGAGTATTGCCTATGGCCTCCACTGGGCTAAGCATGGGCCCAAAGATCTGAATTGCACACAAAACAATACAGATAAGGATTAGACTACTATATAAAGTAGTTAAAAGAGATGGTCCATTTTGTTTGATATTGTGCTATTGTGGAAAGAATGTTAAACTAGTTTCTAGGTCCAGCCTTGCTACTGTCTAGCTTTGTGACCTTAGAAAAGTCATTTTACTTTACAGTTTCCTTATCTGACAAATGAAATGGTTTGATTGATCTATAAGTTTCCTTTGAGTTCTAAATCTATGACCCTAAGGCTAAATGGCCTCTAAGATTATTTTCAAATCTAAAACCATAATTTTATTATTTTTACCCTGTTTATAAAAACGAACCTTTTTTTCAAAAGGTCCACGAACCTATGAAACCACCTAAACGATTTTCCATCCCCGTTAGACTGTGAGCTCCTTGAAAGTAGGGAATATCTTTCCCCTTTCTTTGTATCCTAGCATTAGCACTCTGCCTGGGCTTAATAAATAGGTGCTTAATAAACGTTTATTAATCAATGTTAGTCAACCAATTGAAATCCAGACAAAACTACAAATCCCCCTACTTTTCCATTCTTCTTACACCTTAGAGCCCCTTCCCACACCCGATACTGTTCAATCTACTGACACTGGTCTTTTTGCTCTTCCACATAAAAGATATTCCATCTCTCAGCTCCAGACACTCAGGTTGTTCCACATGCTTGGAATGCTCTCCTTCCTCATCTCTTCCCTGGCTTCCTTCAAGTCCCAACTAAAATCCCACCTTCTACAGAAAGCCTTTCCCAATCCCTCTTAACTCTAGTGCCTTTGCTCTCTTCATGGTTTCCTATTTCTTGTTTGTACGTATGTGTTTGCTTGTTGTTTCCCCCACTGGATTGTGCGTTCCTCCAGGGTAGGGACTGTCTTTTGCCTTTCTTTGTAACCCCAGTACTTAGCATAGTGCCTGGCACATAGTAGTGCTTAATAAATGTTTACTGACTGATTGACAAATAGTGATGAATATTGCAAATAGCAGGAGGGCAGGAGGTGTGTTTACTTGACAAAGAGAGGTCCACGAGGAGCCATGTGTTGGACTTTTCAATCATACATCATATCCATGGCAGAGAAGAAACTTCAAAACAAAGGAGGAAATATACAAACACACACACACCCCTACACGCGCACACACACACACACACACACACACACACCCATCACTGACAGCATCTTGAAATACCATTAGGAGGTAGGCTTCAGGGTTCTGATTTTATAGATGGAGAAGCTGAAGACCAGAGAGAGAAGTCGCTTACCCGTCTTTACATGGATCTGTGCCTGGCACTTCAATGCAATTTTCTGTAAGCCACACAATCTACTTGGCCATCCCCAAAGGACTATGGTTTGGAACATTATAATCACTCCATATTATGTAGAATGGGCTGCAACTCTTGAATGAATGAGTGTATTTGAGTTGGGTACAGCAAATAAGACTACAACCATAGAAAAATAAGAAAGTTCTAAGGAATGTAACCAAAATGATATATAATGGGTAGTATTGCCTATTGGAAAAATGTGATGTGGTAAGAGTGGAATTATGAGAATTCATTCACTGCCCATTGATAAAGTGACATGGGAAGCAGTGTGGCATTGTGGATCAAAAGTGACCTTGTATTCAGGAAGCCCCAGGTTTAAATTCCATCCCGGACAATAATTAACTGTTTGATCACAGGCAAATCTCTTGACCTATCTAGTGCTCTCAATTTCTGCATCTGCAAAAGGGGAGATAATAATACCTTTAGTGGGCACTCCACAGGATTGTTGTAAGGAAGGCCCAAATCAGATGAAGTATATAAAGCATTTTGTAAATCTTAGAGAACTATGTAAATGTCAGGTTTTATCATTATTATTAGGGAAGCTAAGATCAGTTGTGAGAGAAAATGAATGGGTCTTCTTACAGTGTAGTCCAAGACAGACCAATAGCAAGACAAGCTATCAAAAGAAGCAGGACACCCTATGGCTAAGACGAAAGGAAGGATGGCTTGAGGAGACAAAGCCAGTTTTGTCCTGGATGTACTTGCAGGAATAGGCCAACTGAGAAACCTCTCCTAGCCCAGGGGAGTTTCAACATAAGAGGGTCAGAGTAGGTCCTTCAGCAGTTGGTCCCACAGAAGCATATACACCAAGCACACAGGACAGACAGTGGAGAATTGTTCTGTGTTTTGGTTGCTCAACAGTATTTTCGATGGCAAAGACTTGGTGGTGAAAACATACTCCCATGGCACCGATGCAGCCTTTGAAAAGGCTGCTCGAGAGGTGTGAGCCTCTGGCTGCCTGGCTAATGAATGCCTGTTGTGTTTCTCCCCATAGCACCCAGGCCTTTTGGACAGTGAAACTGTCTTAGCAGGAAGCACTTAATACAAAGAGGAGAGGAGAGTTATTCTATTGGTTTCCAGCCTAGTTTGAGACCAAATTTTTGACAGTTTGTAAGTTCTACCAAGGGCAGATAGGAAACTAATGTGAGTTATACATCTCCTTGGGAACACCTTGACCCAGGGCTTAATGGGTTAAATGTTGGGGGAGTCATTCATTCACAGATGATGAAAAAAGCAGAAGCAGCAAGGGTCAGATTCATCCAGGTATACATTTAGCTGCAGTGCTGAATTAATAGCCCATTTATAGGAAGTAGTCTTTAGTGAGACTTTGGGCAAGTCATTTAACCTCTGAGTCTCAGTTTCCTCATCTGGCTCTAAATCTATGTTTCTATGTATATGGAGGCGGCTAGATAGCACAATGGATGGTGTGCTGGACCTGGAGTCAGAAAGACTCATCTTCCTGAATTCAAATCTGCCTTCAGATACTTTCCAGCTGTGCGACCCTGGGCAAGTCACTTAACCCTGTTTGCCTCGGTTTCCTCATCTGTAAAGTGAGTTGGAGAAGGAAATGGCAAACCACTCCATTATCTTTGCCCAGAAAACCTGAAATGGGGTCACAACTAAAAACAAAAATAAATATATAGCTGGTAATTTAGAATATTGACATAGTCTAATCTAATATTTTAATAATAGAATATTGGCTTCTCTTTAGCATGGGCCTCTCCATTCTTCTGCTTTTTAGTGCTTCGGGAACCTGTGATTTCTTCATTATGACTACTCTATCTACGAACATGATCACAACCCCCTTTACACTTAGACTTGAGGGATTGCTATGGCCAAAATATTCACGACTCGCTAACGAGCCTCTCCAAACTTAGATCAGTCCCTGGATAACAGACATAGAGTTTGTCACCAAGCCTGTACCTGAAGCCTTTCCCACCTATTGTCCTCTCCTGGCATGGCCATTGAGAACCCAAGGCTGTGTCCACAGCAAGAAGAAGGAGGCATCTGAGTAGGATTCAATCCTCCACTAGGCCAACATTAGCTGTCTAGTGAAGCTGGTTGGTGGTGAATACCACTCACAGAGAGACTTATCACTTGTACTCTACAATCAACTTTGTGATTCATGATGTAGAAAATAATACAAGACGTAATCAAGACAAAGTCAGTTGAGTGGGAGGAAGAATTAGTTGCAATAGTGGTTCATAAGCTCATTTAGAGCCTGGTGTAGTGGTAGTGAGAAGCACTAGATTCAGGATGTGTGGGTCTCAGTCAGCTTTGCTAGGTAACCTCAGGAAAGTGACAACTTCTTTGCACCTCCACTTTTTCCAATGAAGTGATTTATTTACACAGTTACTAAGGTGTAGCTCACCCTTCTAGCTGTGAAATTAGATGATTCTCTCTGTAATATAGTCTCTGTTCCCTCCCCTCATCCCACTCCACTGCAAAGAAATGTGCTTTGTCTAGATTGGAAGTTTTTAAGTTTGGGTCCATGGCCATCTAAGGTTTATATAAATTAATAGGTTTCAGGGTCTGTGAATTCGAATGGGGAAAAAAATTTACATCTTCAGTTTTGCTGACCTCTCACTGAAATTTATCATTTCTTTCAATTACGGCAACAAACGTTATTCCAAGAAAGTCCATAGACTTAACCAGACCAACAAAAGGGTTTCTGACACAAAAAGGATTAAGAATAAGTGGTCTATATAGAAATGCTTCAATAGACCTAAAAGTGGTCTGGGTCAGGTTGTGAGAACAACTAGTGAAATCAATAAAATGATTTGCTAGGAGAGATTTTCTTCTTGGTCATGCTTCTCATTTGTGCCTCTCTATTGAACTCTCCACATTTTCTTCCTTTTCTCCATAGATGTTTCTTTTTCAATCCCCCAGGGTTTCCCTGTCTGCCAACCTCACCATTGGTTGGTCATCTCTTCCCCATGCCTCTGCCTTGACTCTTTTCCCCATGTGAATTCCTGATACTCTATATGCTTTTCTTCTGAGACCCTTGGTGATAGGATGGGCTGGGGGAGGGGAAGGATACTGGAAGCCACTGTTACAGGACAAGCATACAACAAAAATCCCTCTTTTCAATTCCTTCACTGGGTGTTAAGTGCCCAGACCTTCAGGCCCTTGTGGTGAATGGATTCATTTAAACAGGTTTCCTTGACCTGTGTTTCATTGAAAAGGCATATCAGAATCCCCAGATGATATGATTCTTTTCTCAGATGTTTGCCTCCAATGGGATACCAAAGCAAGACCTCACTGGAGCACATCTTTTCATCCCTACCCAGAAAGAACTCAATCTGAGGGGCCCTGCCCGCCTCAGAAGACTTAGTCAGTTACCAGCTCTTTTCTTCCAAGCCTTTTCCTTAAGTGGACAGAGGCAGACCAGAGAGGAATAAGAGTAAGTAGGAGGGAGCATTCTTAAGTTACCAGCATTCTTTCTTTAGTGCACTCAGGTCCCAAGCTCCCTAATTAACTGAGTTTCCCCCTCTCCCCTTTGTGAGTGATTTCTATTGCCCATTAGCAGAACAGCCTGGGATTTCTGCTTCTTCTCCCCCACCCCTCCTTTTTTCTGGAATTTCTCCTCTTTCCCTCCTCTTGGGCTATAGTCTGGGGAAGCCATTACATGAGTATTAGCACCAAGCAGCCATATTGTTCGCAGACCCAGCTGCATACTTTTACACACGGCCTTGTGTTGCCACTGCTATTCATCTTGCTTAGTGCTTGGCTTGGCTGCAGATGCTGTAAATATGGTAATTTTAGACTCCCCCATTGGAAAGGCTTGCAGGGCGGATCCAGCGGGAAGAGAGCAGATTGATTTAAGCTAGTTGGAACTAGTTTCCGAGTTTGGCTTAAGTAGCTTTTCTTTCCTTCTTCTCTTTCTCTCCCACCCCCAAACCCCCAGTTCCAGTATGAGGGATTCTGGTCTCTTTGTTTTCCATCCTGACTTCTTTGTGAACTGGGGAGAGGCTGGAGGAATGAGCTTTTCCTCCCAGAGTGCTCCAATCTGGGCCCTTGTGCCCTGTCCTGAATGCGCGCTGGCTGCCACAGAAGAGCTGAACGAAATAGGGAAAAATAAAGTCAGACTGACTAGGAGATCCCAGAAGGAAGCACATGTTCGGGGTGGAATACATGATGACCCCAGAGCACTGTGAGAGCAGCCCAGGATTGCCCCCTTGCTGGAGAGAAGCCTGGGCAGGGTTTGGGGGAGGCTAAATTGACAGTAGGTGAAGTTGATCTTTTCCTCTCCAGCCCATCCCCTTCCTGGCATGTTAGAACTCTTTGAGGTATCTATTCTGCACCCCCTTTCCCCTGGGCCTTGCTCCCAGCTGGTTTTCAATGACTCCCCCTCCCTTTTCTCTTTTCCCTCCCAAGATGTTCTCTAATGAGGCTTAGAATATGACCCCCTCCTGGACATATTTGCATTTTAATAGGAGACCTCTAAAGGCTGAATAAACCTTCAGGATCCAAAGGAAAGATTGTCTAGTGGTAGTTCCCTAATTATCCTCTAAAGTTTCTGGGCTGAGCCAGGAACAAATATATCACAAGGTGGGACAGAGCCAGTGTATCAGAAACATCCAGAGTTTAAATCTTAAGATCTCTGGACTAAAACTTGATTACTGAATTGGGGTTCATATTTTCAGATACTCTGGAAAGGAGAGGAATCTGATATATGTGTGTATATGTACTTACATGCATAAGTATATTCAATTGAACAAACACATGTTAATTTTGTTGTTCAATCTTTTCAGTTGTGTCTGACTCTTTGTGACCCCATTTGGCATTCTGTTGGCAAAGATACTGGAGTAATTTGCCATTTCCTTCTCTAGCTCATTTTACAGATGAGGAAACTGAGACAAACAGGGTTAAGCAACATGCCCAGGGTTACACAACTAGCAAGTGCCTGAGGCAGGATTTGAACTCAGGTCTTCCTATCTCTATGCTCTATCCACTGTGCCACCTGGCTGCCCACATATTAATTACCTATCATCAATAAGGCATTGTGATGAGCCCTTGGGGACAAATTCAGCACAGTCCTTGTCCTCAAGGAATATACAGGTTAGTAGGAGGGTTATGATAGGTACATAAGTATGCAATAAGATAAAAATTATAAGGAAATATAAGAGATTCAGATATAACACTCCCTCTGGACTACCTCTGCAGAGGGCAGCTACCACCTCTAACACCAGTTAGAGTTGAAAAAGACCACTAAACTATATGTAAGGATATCTGCCCTACATATTGACTCAGAAAATTAATTTTGTTAAATTTTCCCAATTACATTTTAATCTGGCTCAGGTCACACTAGGACGTGCTTTTCCTACAAGGGCCACATGTTTGACATCTCTCCTCTACTCACAAGCCCTCACCAGTGTGCTTCCCATTAACAGTCAGCCAGTAGACATGATTAGCTCTTAGCAAAGGCATAGTAAAATAGCATGTTAACAGCAGTAACTACAAAACATTCTCTAATAATACAGGGCTACATCCTTTATCTCATCACGAAGTCCCCACTAATGCTCTTTTCACCTTCAAATGACTACCTCTCTGTATCTGTGTCTACCTAGAGAGTGTTTTCCTCAACTGTGCCTCAAACTCCCTCAAATTCACTCTCCCAACTGTTGGGAAGAAAATTGACACTTAACTTGGAGGTCTCAGGTAGAGCCATAACTAGTCATTTTGGTTCCCAGGACAAGCTTTGCAAAATATAGCCTCAAATCAACAGTATAATTTGTGACATGAAAATAATACAAGAACTAATTAAGACAAATTCAGTTGAGTAAGGGGGGAGAATTAGTTATTCCTGTGGTTCAAAGTTTGGGTGATATAAACATTGAAAGTAATTGAGATAGCTTCATATTTTAACTAATTATTCTTTCTACCAGAGGTTAAGCTCAGTTGTTTCTACTGACTGCAGGAGTATATGTAGACCTCTAGATTTTATTTCCTTAATGAGACACTTCAGTTGTTCCACCCTAATTATAAGACTTCATGGAAGAGGTGGCACCTAGACTAGACGATGAAAGAAGACAAAAATTTCAATAGGTGAGGGTGAGAAGAGAAAGCATTCCAAGCACATAGGGACAATATGTATTTGAATGTACAGAGAGAGGAGCATGGAAGAGCGCAGGATGAGATAAGGGAAAAGCTAGCAGTTCTGTTTCTCTTGTGCAAGAGGAATGAAATAAGGCCATAAAGGTAAGTTGGACTAGACTACAGAAGACCTCAAGTCCCAGGCACTACTAAAATGCCACTGACAGCTTTTCAGTAGGAGAGTGATGTGGTCAGACTTATGCTTATAATATTATTTTAGCAGCTGTGTTAAAGCCCCAGCTGATCAGAGAGGGAAGAAACCAGAGCAGGGCTAGACCCATTCAAGAGGTGATAAGTGTAGGAACCTAGGGTAGTGACAATGTGCAGAGGCAGAAGGAGCCAGATGTGAGGAATATTACAAAGATAGAATTGTCAAGATTTGGCAGCTGATTGGATAGCAAAGAGTCAAAGATGATTCTAAAGTTTCAGATGTGGGAGGGTGGTAGAAGTTATCCACATGAATAGGAAAGTTAGGAGAAAGTAGTTTTAGGGGGGATGTAATGAATTCAGATTTCTGTTTGAGGTGTTAGTGGAATGAGTTATAGTGACCATAGACCTACATCAAATATAAAATCTTCCGCTTCACTTTTAAAGACTTCTCTAATCTGACCCCTCCTACCTTTCCAGTCTTTTTACGTCTTACGTCCAAATGCATTCTCTGTGACTCAGTGACACTGGCCTCCTTGCTGTTCCTCGAACTAGACACCCTATATCCCAACTCTGGGAATTTTCACTGGCTGTTCCCCCATGCCCGGAGCTCTCTTGTCTCCCCCAAGAGATTGTGAGCTCTTTGAGAGCAGAGACTGTCTTTTCCTTTCTTTGTAACCCCAGCACTTAGCATATAGTAGGTGCTTAATAAATACTTATTGACAACTTAAATCATAGCTTTCCAGCTGGAAGAGACCTCGGAAACTATCTAGTTTAATTCCCTCATTTTACAGATGAGGAAACTGAGGCTCAGGGAACTTGCCCAAAGTCATAGAAGTAGTAAGTTCTGAAGGTAGGATTTGAACTTAGATCCTCTGTAGATCTAGTAGAAAATGATCTTTGTCTGGGGGACCCTTGAAGGGCTAATGCCAGGGTTCCTGGCCTGAGGGTAGGTGTAATGATTTCTGGAGGGCTCCTGTCCTTGTTCACAAACTCCAGCTGAAGGTTAGCCTTCTGGGCTTATTTGGTTTTGTTTGTTTTCCTTTTCTTATTTAAGCAGTTTTATTCAGTATCATTGAAGCCATGCTAGGTACTCTTTCACTCAGAAAAAAATTTTTTTTTCTCTTAATTTGAAAAGAATTTTAGCCTAGCATTTCTTGATGTCTTTTTGGAAGAATTGTTCTCATACTTACATTTTATTTTTCAGATATTCATTTTTTCAATATAAATTCATGTTTATTCACTGAATTTTTTCCACTTCTAATGTTTTAAATCCTGTTTTTTTTCTTTTTTGCAGTTCTGTACTGTTTTATGTTTTGTTGTCTCTGTCCGGTATTTCCCATTCTCATGATCTATCTGCGGTATACAGAGAATGACGATCAATGTGATGGGCCTGTTTCAATGCTGCTCATTATTGTTTTAAGTATATGTTTTTATAAGAATATGTTTATGCACAAAGGATATCAACTTATTGGGTGCTGTCTGCTCAGTGCATACTTATCACTGGTATATGAGCACAGTTACTTGCACCTATTTCATTGCCACTAATGTGTATGGATGCCTTATTTTGTGTACACTACGGATTTATTTCATGACTTTTTGCTTCACTGTGTTGGCACTATGTGTCGCTACATGTTGAATGTTTACATTACCATTGTCGGTTTGTTGAATACTATAGTCAAGGGATAGTTTCTTGAGAAAATGGAGGTTTACATACGTGGTTGAAGTGTGCTAGCGTTGTGGGTGTGGAGACACACAGAGGTCTCCTTATTCATAGACTCAAAGAGTAATAATAAGGACATTATAAGAAGATTGAAAACGATTGTAAAAGATTTGAGAGACTGCAAGGTAATTCCTAACATGTTTGGCCAGGAGAGACTAATGAGGAATTACCAGAGCCATTTGATCAGAAATTCCTGATACACTAACAGCAGGAGATAGTACTTGGAACTAATCTCCAGGCCACCACCCCTAAGCCCCCAAGAAGAAGGATTTGCTTAGGAAAGTAGAAAACTTAATGAATAAGAGGAGTTTGCCAACAAGGAAAGAGAGGCATATTTATCCTAGAAAAAGAAGCCTGGTTGTGAGTAAGACAGAGACTAGATGCCCTACAGAAGAAAAAAGAAATCTCTCCTATGGCTAAGGCTGAAACTAGATCTCTGATTGCAGAGGGATCTCATGAGCTTAATTTCAGAAACTTCTCTGGAAAGGAAGCACATCCCTTTGGGGAGCAAAGAAGAGATGTTCAGATCAACCATATAACAGAATCACCGCAGAATTGATATATCTAAATTAGAAGTGTTGATTCATAGGAAGCCTTAAAGGATCAATTTTTGGACTTTCGTAAGGCCTGAAGACTGCTCAGTCTGGAATCACATGGCAAGCTTATTTACAAAGACTAAAAAGATCGTTTTGTGAGGGTGGGACACCATGGCAAGCACATACTGTGTCCTTCCAGCCTATCATTCCGTACAAAGGGGAAAAGGCCTCTGATTTCATAATTTCAGTGAATGCTTGACTATACAGATTAAAAGAGAGAGGAAGAATAAAGCCTCAGAAAGCAGAAGTGCATGGGGTTGGAACAGAGTAAGTACATAGGAGAATGATGCACAACTAAGACATAAAATATCTCAGTTACCTTGAGCTTTGACATACTTTGCTGGATTTTGATCAGTTGCTGGTACATGGTAGGTATTAAATAAATGCTAACTATTTTTATTACTGCAAACACTGTACAGGATGGAGGACGATTGGAGAACTGGTAAGAAGGTCTTCCCTCAGGACAGTTCAACCTCAGGTAGCTCAGAAACATCTTGTTTGTGGACATTGAAAGCAAGGTAGGGAACTACGATGCAGCTGCATTGTAAGGCAGGAGCCAACAGAAAACCTGTTGAGAGATGGAATTGTGGACAAAACTGCTCTGTATTCCATAATTATAACTTTGCATGGTGTGAATACTTGCAGCCACTTACAGGGATTCAGTATCTGTACTAATAGGGACCTGGCTATACTTGGAAAGAAAAATGATTGCCAGGCATGGTGCTTCACATCTGTAATCCTAGCTACCAGGAAAGCTCTTGAGCATGGAAGTTTTGAGTTGCAATGGAATAAGTCAATTGGGTATCTTCACCAAGTTTAGCACTAATGTTATGAGTCCTCAGGATCCAGGGGCCACCCAATTGCTTAAGGAGGAGAAAACTGGCCCAGGTTGTAAATGGAGCCAGTCACATCTCCAGAGCCCTTTACTTCTAGCCTGTGTAAGATAGAGAGAACAAGTCATTTTTTTAAAATAAATTTTCAAAAAAAATATAAAAGACCAAAGGAACATAGACCATGACAGCAATACAATAACTACACCCCTAGGATACAGCCAGAAAAGCAGAATTATTTTTCGTTACCATTGTGACTTGGGTGGACACATGAGTAATGGCTATATCTGAGAGGGAAATGAAAACTTGGTGCGTGAAAAACTGAATTTTGAGAACTGAGCATCAGGAAACTGAAAGAAGGGCCAGGAAAAGAAGTCACCTTGGATCTCCAAAACAGTAAGAATAGCTTTATCATCTGTTTCTTATGGGTTCATTCCATCTGGACTCATATAGCTCTGCACAGAGGTGATAGTTAAGACTGAGAATTTGGTAAATGCTGCCATTCTGGACAAGGGACCCTGAAGTGACTATCATATTCCTATCATTCTTTGAAAGACATTTGAGAAAAATACCTGAACAACCTACAAAAGACCTAGGACTAGATGGCCTGAGTGACAAGATTACTCATATTTGGGATATCCCACAGTAAGACTGAAGTTTCCTAAGGATAAGTTCTTGATGTCAACAGGGAAATAGACATGGTACCTTGTAACGCCAACGCGATATCCATAGCAGCTGCTATGGATATGCAGACATATTTTAGGGTAGGTTCGCAAAATGTAATAAACTCTCTTCCTCCAAAACAAAACCAAAATATTTATTCAGATACCCAGGAAGCGAAATTTACCATGGTAACAAAAATGTTTGTACACATCACCAATCCACGGAGCACCGACATCTTAAGCATTCTTGCTATTAGGCCTCCCCACAAACAAGTTTCCCCCAAGAAAATTCCTCCTGCTGCCCACTCATGCCAGCTTCTCTCCCTCTGCTCTGCCTCACTCTCACTCCCCCATCTTTTCCCGTTGGGCAAGCTCCTCCCACGCTGGGCTCCATGTGAATCAGGCTGCATCATAGCTGTGAGCTAGGCTTATTAGTGGACGGGAAAGATCTTCCTATTCCATTAACATTACATACCTCTGGAATGACCAGATCCACCAACTATCACTGAAGGGTAATTTCAAATCTATTCAGAATACTAGTAGGATGCTGCAAACAATAAGTTGAAGTGAGAAGTAGTAGCAAGAATTAGTAATGAATATCATGTGACTGTCACTAGCTCCAGGCCTGGTCCTCTATCCATTGCATCAACTACCTGCCCAAAGTAGCAGCAGACCAGTGCCAAAGTTTTTGGAATGCCCTGAATTGTCTGTTAGGCAGTTAGTGGTTCTCAGAATGGAATGTATGCAGATTCCTAGGACTGAAGAAACTTAAGAAAAAGTGGTCTTTCATCTGTCCAGCTGGATTTTACCAGTTTGAACATATGTTCCCAAGACATCTCAAGAGCAGCTGCTATGTTCCAACAACTAATGGAGAAAGTAGTTGTGAAGACATGAACTACTTGGAACTATTGGTGTTACCTTGATGACCTCATTGACTTTGGAAAAACAGTAACATGAGGAAAGATTGATGAAAGTGTTGAATTAGCTAAAGGAAGCTGGTCTGAAGCTGTCAGTTCCAAAGCACCAGTTTTGTACAACCTCTGTCAAATATGTTAGTCACAAAGCATTCAACAGGGTGTGAGTACTGACCCAGACAAGAAAGAAACATTTTTGAATTGTCTGTATCTACAAAACCTTCTAGATGTAAAGACATTTCTAGGATTCAGCAGTTATCACCTCTGCTAAGAACTGTGCTGCTATTGCTAAACCACTGAGTGACCTCACTTGTGCATACGTGATTAGAGAGAATCAGAAGCAGAGGGCAAGAAAGGCCAAATTGCTCTGAAATTCACAGAGCCATTTAGAGATCAATGGACAGACAAATATGAACAAGCGTTAGTCATCTGTCTTACACATGTACCAATGTTTGCTTTTGCTGATCTAAGTAAGCTATCCTATACTAAGAGGTCATGGCAGAAACTGGTTTAATTTGCCAAGGTAGGACCTATTGGAAAAAAAAGAGACTTGCTTTCCCATTTCCAAACTGGAGCTCCTGCCTTTCAAGTGGATAATTATCAAAAAATTCAGAGACTATCTGTATGAAGCAAAATTCTAAGTGTGGACTGATAACAACATATTGACATATATTTTGACCAATGCTAAGTATGATGCTGCTTCCCAGAGATGAGTAGCAGCACTGACTAACACAGCTCTCAATTCAGCATATGCTTCTGGCCTGGAAAAATTAACATGGATGCAGATTTCCTCTTCTGAGGACCATGTGACAACAATCTTGTTCAAATAAAATGAATAGATGCACCTTATAAATTCATTGAATGTCAGCATTGGAAGGTACCCGAAAAAAAGAGCAGAACCAGGTTGGAAGTTACAAAGAAGCAAATTAAGGCTTGATATCATGAATAGCTTCCTAACAATTAGAGCTGTCCAGAGGTATAATGGTCTCCCTCAAGAAACAGTGATTTCTCCCATAATGGAGGTTTTCAAGCAGGGACCAAATTACTATTAATTATCTAATATCTAATATCTTATAGTAGGTATTCCTTTTTGGGGATGAGTTGAACTATTCCTGCGGTGGTCCCTTCCAGCTCTCAAGTTCTTTGATTCTTTGATTCTCTGATGGATTGATAGATTGCTTCTCTGATTCTCTGTGATTCTTTGGATTCTCTTTCATAGAAAGGCCAGATGGAGAGAATGCTGGATTTCTCATCAGGAAGACCTGAGTTTGATTCCATCTCTGACACTTGCTAAAGTCAAAGATATAGGACCATGTAATAGTCACTTCATCTATCTGATCCTCAGTTTACTCATCTGCCAAAAGACCATAACAGTGTCTATAGTATTTACTTCACAGCATGAGGCTCCAATGAGACAATATATGTAAAGGGCATTGCTCCATCAATCTCAAAGAACTCCTTAAATATCAACCATTAGTAATCTTATCCATTCTTCACAATTAGATTATAAACTCTTGAGGGAAGACCCATGAAGTATACAATTTGGTACTCTTCACAGCCCCAAATAGATTTTCAACATGAGGATGCTGCTCCACAGCAAGCTCACCTATGCCCAGTCAGGTTTGGCACCTACTCACTTCAGGCTCTTGAGGCAATAGGACTTGGAGGAGAGACTGACTTTAACCCCCAGAGTGGTGTGAAGAGAAGACTCAAGTGCCAAGCCTGCCTCCAAAAAAAAAAGCAGGAAGAAGGGACTGGAAAGCTAAGCATGGAACCAGGCAGCATGCTGAGAAATGAACCATGGCAGCACATCAGAAGATCAGGACTTATCCTATGTTACAACACAGTGGCAAGCCTAAACTAAGTCACCTTAACTATAGTTTGGTGAAGCCCAGTCAAAGGGACAGATATAGGGACACCTTCTACCTCCCCCTCCCCAGCAAAATCTGATTTACTCTTTTTTTTCCTGTGTATTTGTTTAAAGTCCTACACAGGCCAAATATGCATGATCTCAAGGTGTTTGTGTTGTTGGTTTTTTTTGGTGTGCAAGCTTATTGTTTCTTTATCTCTTACTTTTAGTTCAGATCTCACTTGCTTAGTATAAAACCCTGTTGGCCAGCAGAAATGCTGAGCTGTCTGTGTATGCTATTTAAGGCTTATAAATGGAGAGAGGATAAGGGAGAAAGTAGTATTTATCCAGGGCAGATGAGAGGTTTGATAAGTAAGGGCTGATCTGGAGGCTTCAGCTATAAGAGCAAAAAGGGAGAGTGGTACTAAATTCTAAGAGCCTGGCATATATATTTATTCAAAATTCAGACACTTTTAGAAATAAATGACAAGTCAGCGTGGGCAGGTTCCAAGAATCAAAGCATAGGTAGGCATACTTTCAACTGCTATACCTCTTCTTAATGAACTAGGTTTGAAAAGAAGGATGCCTGTCAATTGGGGAATGGCTGGTTGTGTCTAATGGTAGCCAACTCTAGAATTTCTGGTGGGGAGTACAGGGTGAAAGAGAGGGAAAAAATGGGAAAAAAATTTATATGGTAACTTTGTTATATATTTAAAAAGAATAGCAAGTTGTACATAATAGATTTGAAGTTTCATGTGTTTCAGTTTCATCTTTTTAAAAAAATATACTATGTTATGGAAATGCTTATTTTATCCCACAAATTAAAAATGAAATAAGCTTTAAAAAAAGAAAGCCCCTTGCCTGAGAAGGGAGAGAGTAGAAAGTTACACCCACTCCCTACTTCCCACTCCCCAAGCACTGACAGCTCTTGCTGCCCTCAGTAGCATTACCTGTTGTTTACCGACTAATTAATACTACACCTAAAGGGAGGCCCTTATTGAACCTTCTTATATGTGAAGTAGAAAAGGTAATATTACTAAAGTTTGTATTTCTTCTCTTTTATTGAGAAAGGACAAAGAGATGATTTATTGGGCCTTTCCTCCCTGTCTTCTGCAAAAGGTACAATTCTTAAAAGGAATGTGTGGCCTTTTCAGGAATGGGAGAAATTGCTATGTTATTTTACTAAAAAGGCAAACTAAGAGATTATAACAGCAGGATCTGTGGTATAGATACAAATTTACCAAACTTACATTGTGTAAAGCAGTTTGAACTAATGCAGCAAAGGATATTGGCTCAATGTGAAAGTCCGTGAAGTCTTAATTCTAGTTCTTCTCTGTTCTTGACTTGATGGTTAGCAGGGCTACGCCAAGGGTGGGACCTAGGTGGCTTCCATCATTGGTGGGGGTTGAGAGAGAAGAGCTGGGTGCTTTCAAAATTTATATAAGAATTAGTTTCATTTAGAAACAGTTTTTCCAATTTTTTAATATTTTTATTTTAAGTTTACAGGTTATACATGTGTAATTATGTAAAACATTTCCATATTAGTCATTTTGTACAGGGAGACTCAAATAAAAGAAAAAATTGAAATAAAGAAAGTGAAAAATAGAATGCTTCAGCCTACATTCAATCAATATCATATCTTTTTCTGGAGTTGGATAGTATGCTTCATCATTAGTCCTTTGGGATTGTCTTGGAACATTGTACTGCTGAGAATAGCTAAGTCATTCACAGTTCATCATCAATGTTCACAGTTCATACAACGTTCTCCTGGTTCTGTTCACTTCTCCATGTATCAGTTCATGTAAGTCTTTCCAGGTTTTTCTGAAATCATCCTGCTTGTCCGTTCCTATAGCACAATAATATTCCATTACAATCACATACCACAGCTTTTTTAGCCATTCGCCAATGGATGGTCATCCCTTTGATTTCCAATTCTTAGCCACCACAAAAAGAGCTGCTATAAATATTTTTGTACAAATAAGTCCTTTCCCCTTTTTGGGGATGTCTTTGGGATATAGACCTAGTAGTGGTATTGCTGGATCAAAGGGTATGCACAGTTTTATACTCATTGGGCATAGTTCCAAATTACTCTCCAGAATGGTTGGATCAATTCACAACTCTATTAACAGTGCATTAGTATCCCAGTTTTCCCACATTGCCTCCAACATCCAACATTTTCCTTTTTTTTTTGTCATGTTAGCCACTCTGATAGGTGTAAAGTGGTATCTCAGAGGTGTTTTAATTTGCATTTCTCTGATCAGTAGTGATTTGGAGCATTTTTTCATATGACTATAGATTTTGGTTTCTTTGAAAACTGTTCGTATCCTTTGACCATTTATCAATTGGAGAATGACTTGTATTTTTATAAATTTGACTCACTTCTCTATATATTTGAAAAGTGAGGCCTTTATCAAAGACACTTGCTGCAAACATTTTTTCTCAGTTTTCTGTTTTCCTTATAATTTTGATTGCATTGGTTTTGTTTGTGCAAGAACTTTTTAATTTTATATAATCAAAATTATCTATTTTACATTTTGTAATGCTCTCTATATCTTCTTTGGTCCTAAATTCTTCTCTTATCCAAAAATCTGACAGATCAACTATTCCATGTTCTCTTATTTTGCTTATGGTACCACCCTTTATGTATAAATCATGGACCCATTTTGACCTTATCTTGATATACAGTGTTAGTTGGTTTATACCTAGTTTCTGTCTTGTTTTCCAGTTTTCTGAGTAGTTTTTGTCAAACAATGAGTTTTTGTTCCAAAAGCTTGGATCTTTGGGTTTATCATATACTAGATTACTATGGTCATTTACTATAATGTAATTTGTACCCAATCTATTCCACTGATCCACCAATCTATTTCTTAGTCAGTACCAGATTTTTTGGATAATAATTATAATACAGCTTGAGATCTGGTACAGTTAGACCACCTTCTTTCACATTTTTTCATTGATTCCTTTGATATCCTTGAGCTTTTGCTCTTTCAGATGTATTTTGTTATTATTTTTTTCTAGCTCTATAAAATAATTTTTGGTAGTTGGATTGGTATGGCACTGAAAAAATAGATTAATTTAGGTAGGATTGTATTTTTTATTGTACTGTTTTAGCCTACCCATGAGCACTTAATATTTTTCCAATTCTTTATCTCTGACATTGTATGAGAAGTGTTTTGTAATTGTGTTCATATACTTCCTGGGTTTGTCTTGTCAGGCAGACTCCCAAGTGTTTCATATTGTCTACAGTTATTTTAAATGGAATTTCTCTATCTTTTACTGCTGGACTCTGATGGTAATAAATAGAAATGTGGGTAATTTATGTGGGTTTACTTTGTATCCTGCAACTTTGCTAAAGTTGTTAATAATTTCAAGGACTTTTTAAGTTGATTTGCTAGGATTTTCTAAGTACAACATCATATCATCAGCAAAGACTGATGGTTTTGTTTCCTCACTGTTTATTCTAATTCCTTTTTCTTCTCTTATTGCTATAGCTAACATACCCAATACAACATTAAATAATAGAGGTGATAATAGGCATCCTTTCTAAACCTCTGATTGTATTAGGAAGACTTCTAGCTTATCCCCATTACAGATCATGCTTGTTGATAAATATTATTTATCATTTTAAGGTAAACTTCATTTATTCCTATGTTCTCTAGTGTTTTAATAGGAATAGGTGCTGTATTTTGTTAAAGGCTTTTTCTGCATCTATTGAGGTAATTATATGACTTCTGTTGGTTTTGCTATTGATATGGTCAATTATTCTGACAGTTTTCCTAATATTGAACCATTTCTGCATCCCTGGCATAAATCCCACCTAGTCATAGTGTATGATCCTGCTGTAATCTCTGCTGGTATTTTATTTAAAATTTTTGCATCAATATTCATTAGGGAAATTGGTCTATAATTTTCTTTCTCTGTTTTGGGTATCAGTACCATATTTGTGTTGTAAAAGGAATTTGGTAGGACTTTACCTATTTTTCCAAATAGTTTATATAGTATTGGGATGAATTATTCTTTAAATGTTTAGTAGAATTCACTTGTGAATCCATCTGGTTATTGGGATTTTTTCTTAGAAAGTTCATTGATGGCTTGTTCAATTTCTTTTTCTAAGATTGGGTCACAGATCAAGAAGAAAGTATTGCAAGCAGCCAAAAAGAAACAATTCAAATATCATGGAGCTACAGTCAGGATTACACTGGATTTGTCAGCTTCTACATTAAAGAACCAGAGGGTGTGGAATATGATACACTGGAGGGCAAAGGCATTAGGATTACAACCAAGAATCATCGCATACCCAGCAAAATTGAATATAAACTTTCAGGGGGAAAAATGGGTATTCATCAAAATAGAGGACTTTCAAGCATTTCTAATTAAAAGACCAGAGCAGAATAAAAAAAATTTAAGTATTTTATTTCTTCTTCTGATGATCTAGGTAATTATTTTTTTTGTAGATATTCATCCATTTCATTTAGATTGTCAAATTTGTTGGCATATACTTGGACAAAATAATTTCCTCTTCATCCACGGTGAATTCACTCCTTTCATTTTTGATATTGGTAATTTGGTTTTCTTTCTTTTTTTAAATCAAATTGACCAAAAGTTTGTCAGTTTTATTGGCTTTCTTCTTTCCTTTTTTAAATCAAATTAACCAATGGTTTATCTATTTTATTGTTTTTTTTTCATAAAACTGAGCTTCTAGTTTTATTTATTACTTCAATGATTTCCTTACTTTCAATTTTATTAATCTCTCCTTTGATTTGCGGGATTTCGAATTTGGTGTTTAACTGGGGACTTTTAATTTCTTCTTTTTCTAGTTTTTTTAGTTGCATGCCCAATTCATTGTTCTACTTTTTCTCTATTTTATTGATGTAAGCAATTAGAGATGTAAATTTTCCCGTAAGTACCACTTTGGCTGCATCCCATAAATTTTGATATGTTGTCTCATTGTTGTCATTTTCTTTAATGAAATTATCTATTGTTTCTATTATTTGTCCTTTGACCCACTTATTTTTAGGATTAGATTATTTAATTTCCAATTAATTTTTAATCTATCTTTCCATTGCCCTTTATTGAATGTATTTTTATTGCATTATGATTTGAAAAGGCTACAATTACTATTTCTGCTTTTCTGCATTTGGTTGTGAGGTTTTAATGTCCTAATATGTGTCAGTTTTTGTGTAGGTGCCATGTAGTGCTGACAAAAAGGTGTATTTCTTTCTATTCTCATTCAATTTTCTCCAGAGATCTATCATATCTAGCTTTTCCAGAATTTTATTCACCTCCTTAATTTCTTTCTTGTTTATTTTTTGGTTAGATTTTTCTAGTTCTGAGAGGGGAAAGTTCAGGTCCCCCACCAGTACAGTTTTATTTTTTATTTCCTCCTGTAACTCATTCAACTTCAAAAATTTAGATATTATGCCATTTGGCATACATGTTTAAAATTGTTATGACTTCATTGTCTATGGTACTTTCAGCAAGTTATAATTTCCTTCTTTATCTCTTTAAATAGATCTATTTTTGCTTATGCTTTGTCTGAGATCATGATTGCTACCTCTGCTTTCTTTGCTTTAGCTGAAGCATATAGATTCTGCTCCAGGCCCTTACCTTTACCCTGTGTGTATCTCTCTGCTTCAAATGTGTTTCTTGTAAACAACATATAGGAGAATTCTAGTTTTTAATCCATTCTGCTATCTGCTTCTATTCCATTCACACTTATAGTTATGATAACTAACTGTGTATTTCCCTCCATGCTATTTTCACTTGTTTATCCCCCATTCCCTCTTACCCCCTACCTTTTTTCTTTACAAGTGTTATACTTCTGATCATCACCTTCCCCAATATATCCTCCCTTTTATGAGTTCCCCCCTCCACCTTCTATTTTTCCCATCCCTTTTCACTTCCATATAGGGTAAGAGAGCTTTCTATATTCAACTGATTGTTTATATTACTGCCTTTTTTGGCCAATTTTGATGAGAGTAAGGTTTAAGCTTTGCTCGCCACCCCCTTCCATCTTTCCCTCCATTATAATAGCTCTTTCATGTCTTTTTCGTGTGGGATAATTTACTCCATTCGGTCTGCCCCCTTCTTCTTCCAGGACAGTTTTCTTTCTTACTCCTTTGTTTTTTTGGGTATCACCTCATCAAAATCACTTTATATCCACATCTTCTACCTACACATATTTCTTCTAATTGCTCTTATGGTAATAAAGTTGTTAAGAGTTACAAATATTATCTTGCCATATAGAAATATAAAGAGTTTAACCTTACTGAAATTATGTTTTCTCTTTCTTGTTTCTTTTTTACCTTTATATGTTTCCCTTGAGTCTTGTATTTGAAGATCAAATTTTTTATTTTGCTCTGGTCTTTTAATTAGAAATGCTTCAAAGTCCTCTATTTTGATAAATACCCATTTTCCCCCTGAAAGATTATATTCAATTTTGATGGGTATGTGATGATTCTTGGTTGTAATCCTAACTCTTTTGCCCTTCAGTGTATCATATTCCACACCCTCTGGTTCTTTAATGTAGAAGCTGACAAATCCAGTGTAATCCTGACTGTAGCTCCATGATATTTGAATTGTTTCTTTTTGGCTGCTTGCAATACTTTCTTCTTGATCCATGAGCTCTGGAATTTGGCTATGATGTTCCCAAGAGTTTTCATTTTGGGATCTCCTTCAAGGCAGTGATTGGTGGATTCTTTCAATTTTTATTTTGCCCTCTGGTTCTAATATCTCAGGGTGGTTTTCTTTGATAATTTCTTGAAAGCTATTGTCCAGGCTTTTTTTTTTTCTTATCATGGCTTTCTGATAGTCAAATAGTTTTTATATTATCTTTCCTGGATCTATTTTCTAGGTCAGTTGTTTTTCCAATGATAAATTTCACATTTTCTTCTATTTTTCTTTTTACTTTTTAAATTTTGTTTCATCATGTCTTGATTCTCACAGACATTAGTTCCTACTTGTTTAATTCTAATTTTTAAGGAATTATTTTCTTCAGTGAGCTTTTATACTTTGTTTTCATTTGACCAATTCTATTTTGGGAGGAATTATTTTCCTCAGTAAATGTTTGTATATCTTTTCCCATGCTCTTTTTTCATGATTCTCTTGCATTATTCTCATTTTTCCCCCAGTTTTTCTTCTACTTCTCTAATTTGCTTTTTAAGCTATTTCAGGAATTCTATTAGGACTTGAGACCAAATTACATTTTTCTTTGAGGCTTCACATGTAGCCATTTTGACACTATTGTTCTCTTCTAAGTTTATATCTTGATCCTTCCTATCACCATATTAACTTTCTATACTCAAGCTTTTTGATCTTTTTTTGCTCATTTTTTCTGCCTTTTTTTGTGACTTGGTGTTTTTATGTGAGAGTTGGACTCTGGTCCTATACTGTCCCAAGCTTTTTGTGCTGGGGCTCTTGGTCTTACTGTTGGCTTTCCGTGGGCTTCAGGGCTTAGGTGTTTGCTTTCTCTGGAGGGTAGGCTTCCCTTATGGCTTGGACTGGGGGGTGGAGTCTCCCCATTGGCCTCCCTGGATGTGGTGTTCAGCTGCTGCCCTGTTCCAGGGGTGGAGCCTTGATGCTGGTTTGCTCTGGTAACAGAATCTTTGATAGCTGGTGTTTCAACAATCTGGCTAGCAGCTCCTGTGGGGGTGAGAAACTGACAACAACCAGCTCACAGAATGTTGCAAGCCCAGGTTCTTTTGATCTGCTTTACCAAGGAAAGCAACTTAACAATCTTACTTTAATCTGGCATACAAATACCATTCACTTAGTTCAGGGAAAAAAACTAGCACCCTGAACTTCAGAGCAAATACAAACAAATTACAAACATCGACAGACAGGCCAAATACAATTCATAGTTACCAAAATCTGAGGTCAGCCGGGGAGTTCATAACAAGGGCTGGCCCAGAGTCACGTATGCCACTACTGCTGTGGGTCAGAGCTCCGAAAAAGGAAAGCCAACCCCTGGTTTTATATCTTTTTCAGGGTCAAGGGTGAGTCACACATGCGACTCACCCACGTGACCTAAAATCGTCACAAAGAGGTAACTTAAACCCACGGGGTCTAAAAGCCTCTGATGTCACAAACATGTCACTCAAACCCATGTACACTAGGCTTTCCCTTGAGGCAAGGAGGTCATCGAGGACTCCTAATTTAATCAAGGAAATAAAGGTCAAACTCTTCAAGAGCACTTGGTTGAATTAAGTGCTAAGAGCCCATTTTGATTGCCAACACAGCTGGCCCTAGAGGAGGGATCTTATTGCTGGTCTGCCCCAGGGGTGGGGCCCTGATGCTGAGTTGCTATGGAAATAGAACCTCTCTGCAAGCAGGCCCTGAAGGAGTAATTTTGTTGCTGCTCTGTCCAAGATGTGGGGCCCTGCTGCTGGGTTCTATAGAAACAGCATCTTGCTGTTGGCCACCTCCAAGGTGGGGCTTCAACACTGGTCAGCAATGGGGTCAAGGCTTCACCGGTGGCTTGTGCTGTGGGTGGGGTTGCTGGGATCTTGCTGGGCTGCACAAATTGCTCACTGGCCTAGAGGGCAGGGCCTCACTGGTGGATTGCCTGAAGTTAAAAGCCCTGCTGCAGGCCTCTTGCTGTGAGACTGGCTGGCTGGCTGCTGCTGCTGCTGCTGCTGCTGCTGCTGCTGCTGCTGCTGCTGCTACTTCCCTCCCACATCAGTAAAACAGACCTTTACTTCTGGAGTAGTAAGCTGAATCCCTGCTCCTAGATCAATTCTGAGGTGGTTTTCTAGTTGTTTGGAGGGGAATTTAGGAGAGCTTCAAAGGGTTGCTTCCTCATTCTGTCATCTTGGCATCAGAAGTCCTGGAAACAGTTTAAAATGCTCCCCTTTCCATATATGTGTGAGGGTGGGACTAGATGGAGTAAATCATCCTACCCTTAAAAGTAAATGACACTTTAATGATGTAAGAACATGTGTCAACCAATTGAAGACTTAAAATTAAGTATAAAAAGTCCTTGATTGACTCTAGTAACATTGCACAGTCATCATGTTTGGATTGGCTGAGAAATTTCATCGTAACTAGTGGTCATCTTAAAAAAAGTTCAGCTTCAAGAGACTGAGAACACAAGCTAGAAAGAAAGCATTCTAGGGGGGGATGAGGAAGCACCTCAGTTTTGGCTTCCACTGGGATTTCTTTTTCCCTATTTCTCTTTTGGCTGGAGGATAATCTTGTGAACTTTGAAGGGGCTGGAGGATTTTGCACTTTTTATTTTCCAGTTAGCATCCTAACCCCCTGCAACAGCTGCTGCTAGTGATAGTGTCTGCCTTGGAAACCAAAAGCCTCCTGGAAGATGAATTTGTGGCTCCACAAAGAGCTTAGAAGAAAGTCAACATCTCATCTAAGAGGAATTTCATAAGTATCCCACAAAGTGGAGAAAGCCTTTTGCCGTATGATGTGCTCTCAGCTTAAACTTACTTTCTCCTCAACTCAGGATTGAGAGAGACATTACAGAGGGGAAACATCACAGATTGTGACAAGGGAGAGGGTATCACAGATTTTGGCAGGGAGGCTGTATTGTACTAACTATTCTTACTATATCACCTTAATATATATTCATTTCTAAAAGCTAATTAAGTATGGCTGAGTAATTGGTATCAACTAATAATCATGGAGGGAATATAGTGGTGGGGCTTTCAAGCCATAACAAACAGTCCTCAACCCCTAGAAGAACCTTGAGGGGAGACATAGTAGTCACCCTCTCACAGTAAGTGGGGATTGAGAGAGTAGCCCCAGAACATGTGCTACATGTATCCTCACACATGTATAATCTCCTATGAAGTGGGGGAGTTTAAATTACAGCGATGGGGGCAGAGTGAGGGGTTGGCTAAATGCCTAAAGATAAAATCTTGCCACAAGTTTAGAAAACATAGTCAAAGCCATAGACACATAGTCTTTGGGCCTAATCTTCTTCTCCTCACCACCACCCCCAACTATCTAAACTTTCCCCCCAATTTTAGATGAGGAAACTGAAGCTCAGAGAAATTAAATAACTTTCCCAAGGTCTCCAAAGTCAATGATCTTTCCAATGTACTATGCTGCCTCTACTGAGATTACAATGCTTATTCTAAGCACAGGGGAAAGAAAATCTCTTCTTCCTGTTGTTGGTAGTTCTGACTTAGCTATCTGTAGTAAGATGAACTGCAACTGTGTAAATATAAATCACTGCAACAATCCTGAATAATATTGTAAGCTCCTTAAGCTTATAAACAAAGCACCCTCTTTTGTGTGGATTTCCCACCAAGGACATATCGCTAACTAGAGGAATTTGTTTCTACCAAGGGGTACATATAACACAAATACAGCAAGACCTAGACACCAGAAAAAAAACTGGGAATGCAGCAGGACTTAGGGTGATGGTGTATATATGCCAGCTGAGATGCAACCCTCCTCCCAAAATGGACCCCCTCTAGGCCCAGTGTCTCCTTTCTCTTTTATTTTTGAATGGGTAAACTGAGCCTCAAAGATAATGAACCTTGACCAAAGACACATGTTGTATGTAAGTCAGGTCTCCTACTTCCCAGACTGTCTGTGTTTGAATCTGCCCTCTTCTCCGTCTCCTCCCCACTCCCTCGAATTCTCCTACCACCTTTTCCTTAATAGTCATCAGATCATAAACTTAAGCCAGTTCCACTGAGCATGCCCAGAAATTATAAGTGGTCATGAAAATAGCATTCTTTTCCCTTCAAATTGAGCTGGGAAATTATTTTTCACAGAGGTCTTGCCACATGCCAAGTCTGAAAAATTTCATGTTCAGCTGCTTTGGAGTGTTTGGTAAGGAAAAAGAAATCTTTATTTTTTTAATTTTAGAAAGGGTGTTTTTCTCCCTACTTTCCAGAACGCTAATGACCAAACATATTGCTTCACTTTCTGGACACATCTTGGACTAAAACTGGACAAAATGAATTTTAAACTTCTCTCAGTACTGAGGCAAGGGAGCCAAGGGCATTTTAGTGGCTTCTAGCTTCCTAGACCCTTAACATGTGACGAGTTAGAGTCCCATAATAACCACTGTCTTTTTCCTTCTTTTTCCTCCCCCAGGCTACCTGATAACTCTACTTTGTCCACTTTTATGCCTAAAAGAGGTAGATTTTATGCCCCGGGACAAGGCATTCTCACTACTCTTTTCTATCTTGCCCTGAGCTAAGGAGTGATTTTAGAGTCATCTAATGGGGGAACAAGGAGGATTCTAGTTCTCAAATGGAAATGTGTCAAATTCAAGAACTCTTTGAGAAATGGAGCTCTGATAGTCTTCTGCCTGAAATACAAGATGAAGAATTCTTACCACTATTCTAATCCATTATCGGGGCAGGCTTCAATGTGGGCTAACAAAAATTGCCCCCCAAACTCACACAGCATCCCTCTGCCTCTTCTCAAAAACACATTCTCTTTCTACAACCACTGTCTCTGTCCCAGGTCTCTGCCCAAATATGCTCAAAGTTGGCCCACCAATGTGTATTTCCATGATCCTCTAACCAAAGATAATTATGTAAGAGAGGCAGAATTCAGTATGAGGCTTCCTACATGGTTTCTCTTTGACCTAGTCTAATTTCTTTTAGGTACAGTCTAATTTGCATTATAGCCATGCAGTGGAAAGAACATTGGATTTAGAGAGAGAAAACTTGATAGCCTAGCTCTGCTAATTACTTCTTGTGTGATATTGGTCAAGTTCCCTCACTTGTAAAATTAGGGATTTGGGGGTGGTCCCCTAAAGTTCTAAATTGATAATCATAAAGTACTTTATCTTCTAGCTAAATTTTCAGGGAATAATAATAGCTAACATTTATGTACCATTTACTATGGGCCAAGAACTTTACAGTTAATCCTCACAGGTTGATTCATTTTATAGTTGAGGAACCTTGAGGTAAATAAAGGTTAAATGACTTGCTCAGGGTCATACAAGCCAAAAATATCTGAGACTGGATTTGGACTCAGCTCTTCCTGACTCTGGCCCTGGTGCTTTATCTGCTGTACCACCTAGATACCAAAGAAAGACTGAGTCCACCAAAGGTATTCCTTGATCTTTCTCATAGCCATACTCCTATCTGTCTTCTAAGTCTTTTCTTCATCCCACATGCCTTTCACAGAACTTTGAATCATTTGGTTAGGCATGAATGCCAGAGTCTATACTCTCCCAGGACATCATTAGATGTTTTTCTGCTCCCATAACACTTGGCAAATCTGGCAAGTGGAAGTTCAAAGTATGCCTCCTGAACGGTGTAGCCTACTTGCCTTGAGATGTACTCCATTCCCAAGAAACATAGTACAAATAAAACTAAGAGTGCTGCTCAACAGATGGAAGCCAGACCTTTGCAACTACAACCACCAGTTTTGAATCCTTGGTTTCTGCTCAACGAATGATGTGTAATACACAAGCTGAGAGGGAGTATTCGAGTTTGGAACCAAAGGGTTCCAGTCAGATGGATTGAAGGACCACATTCTTTCAAAGGATCAGAAATACTGCAGGCTATTATTCTAGCTTTCCCTTCATTTGACTTATTGGCTCTTGGAGCAAACACTTAAGCATGCTCTGCCTCAGTTTCCCCCATTCCAGGTAGAAAGAAAAAACACAGGAATGTTGTGGAACATGATTAACTCTCATTTATGTTTCTATTTGAACAAGAGGCTCCATGGAAGGGAGTTTGTTTTCTGATCACTAATTCTATTCTAAACATTAGCAATGAGGAATCTGAGGGATTGTCTTGCTTCATCTTCATAAATAAATTCCAGAATGTATCAATAGAGTCACAAGTTGCCCCACAGAGACAGCTAATGTGGTATAATGGCTAGAATACTGGGCCTGGAGTCAGAAAAACTTGCCTCACAGTTATGTACTAGCTATGTGATCCTGGGCAAGTCTCTTAACCTCTGTCTGGTTTTTCGACAGTAAAATGGGCTTAGCACAGTGCCCTGCACATAGTAAGCTCTTCATAAATGCTTGTCCCTTTCCCTTCCTCTCCCCTCCTTCCCATATTCCCATCCTTCTACCCACCACCAAAGTCACACTGGCATTAAGAGCAATTAAATCACCATTATTTTCTTTTTTCTTTTCAGCCAAAGAAAAACAAGGTTTATTAAGGATCTGCCATATTGGCCAGACTCTTAAGGAATCTAAGCATTGGCAAGTGGGCCAGATTGAATCTGAGCCCACTATTTCCTACTAGGGGAGATCTCCAGTTGGACTAATAGTTCTACTTATCTTATTACTAAGTTTTATTGATAATAGGACAAAGGAACAGTGACTTGGAAACGTTTAGATACTTTTTCACCAGGTGTTCAAAACAACAAACCCAAGCCCAAAACCATGTATTCCCAAACATAGTTTCAATGGGAGTTCCAGAAAAGGGATCCTGATAATTCTTCATGCAACATGGAACAAACTTTGAACCAGACACTTGAAGGACATTGAAAGATAAATAAGAGTCTAATTATAATGACCAAGGTTGGCCAAAAATAAAATGCATGTTCTTCCCCTCATTGCAGAGGTGGGGAGCAAAGCCTATGTATGGAATGTTACATATATTGTCAGTTACAGTTGTTGTGTCAATTGGTTTTGCTGAATTTTTTTCTTCCTTTTAAAATATTTATATAGGTGATGACTTGCTGAGTGGGGGAGTTAGACACAAAGAACACAAAGAAGTCAATAAAACAAGTTTTTAAAAAAAGCAAATAAATAGGTAGCTATGACTCAGTTGACAATCTAGTAGGGGAGATAAGATTTGTAAACAGATGAATAGAACGCATTAGAATGGAATGGGGAATAAGTGAAGAGAAGTTCAGTCCAAACTGTAGAGTGGGGGTGGGGCAGAGAAGAAGGAAGGTTTCATGAAGAAGGCAGCATTTGAGTTGGACCTTAGAGGATGTATGGGAAGTAAATAAATAGGCAGAGAAATCTGGCTTTTCCATCTCATGCAAGCCTGGATGCTGTATGAAACAACCCAGGCCCAACCAGGCAAGATGACTGGGGGCCGTGTTGCCAGTGCCTCTCTCCCTAGCTGCCCAGCCCAAGCAGCTGGTGGGCCTGATAGGAGCAGGGAAGGGCAGCCGCAATGCCCTGTTGACACTGTCTCAGGTTCAGAGAGGGGTTCATATTTGACTTGGCAAACATCTTCAAGTCCTTGCCAATAGCAAACCAAGGCTTGAGCTGAGCAGTACACCCCCGCTCCAATTCTCTGACTCCCACACCCTATTACCTGGAGAACTTCAATTAAAAGCCACATCCAGAACTAGCCAAGCTCAATTTGAAACGAGTCCATTTTCTCTCCTCCACCCCCTACCCCCCAATCCTAGGGGTGCCTGTTTCTCAGGCACTAGAGAGCTAAGCAAGAAACTCCTGGGTTTTTTTTTTTCTGTTTCCAGAGCCTAGTTATTTACCCAAGGAAAACAGGGAAGTGACCGGGTAACAGAGTACACATGTTATGAAAATATGCAGTCCGGGACTGAAGCAAAGAAAACATTCTTCCATAAGTAGCTGCCTTGTTAATTCATTTTTTTCTTGAGATTAGAACCAGCTATTCCTTGTGTTCCTTCAAGCACCTTCTGTGGTTTCCTGACAGCTGGCTGCAAGAAGTGAGATTTGGCCTGAAAAATGGGCCATCGGTCATGCTTTCTCGGGGGAAGAGAGAAACTGAAATTCCCAGATTGCTCAAATTCGACATTCCCTTTAAAGTTAAAAAAAAAAGAAAGAAAAAAAAAGGAGGGGAAAAAAAGATTGAGGTGGTGGGGAGAGGACTGTATACATTCTGAGGCTTAACCTGATTTTCCATAAGAAATAACAGCTGCTTAATGACAGGCTGCAGAAGTTTTCTACCCTTCCCCACCTCCCCTCCTGAAGTCCATTCTAATCCTTGGCAGGGGAGAGTTGGGTAGCCTTGAGCAACACTGCACAGACTTACTCTCAGGAGTCAGACACACACATTGGCAATTAGAGTTAATATTGGCCCGGATAGGGAACTGTTGCTTTTCTTTCTTTTTTCCTCCCACCTACCCCCACCCCAACCCCCCTTTTTTCATTATAAGCCAAAGATTGCTTTCTTAAACCTTTCCAGAACAGCTGGCTAGATCCAAGGAACAGTCTCCATCCCCAGGCACTGTGCATAGAATGGGGACAGGCCAAGACCATTAACAGTACTATACCCAGTCTAGTGTTTGAACAAATCTCTTACATCATTGGTGGGAAAGGGGGGGAGGACAGGTGTGATGGGAAATCTGGTGTCTTCTGAGGATGCTGGATCAGGTTCACTTTGGGAGCTCTGGTGTTCTTTCAGTGGGTAAGCAGAAAAGTAAGTTGAATCCTCCTAATCTCAGGAACTACTAAAACGAGACACTATCCCTCTGATTAAAAGTCTATCTTCTTCATTTATTCCCCTCATTAATGTCCTTTACCTCCTTTTCAAGTCTGGAGCAGTTGGGTATGCTAGGTGGTATGATGGATAAAGCTTTGATCTTGGAGTCAGGATAGAGCTGAGTTCAAATCCTGCCTCAGTGACTTGCTTGCTATGCGACCCAAATCAAATCACTTACATTCTTTCACCCTCAGAACAACTACTTTATAACATCATGGAGAGAATAAAGTGAGATCACATTTGTAAATTAGTATATATACATGTTATTTATCATTATTTTGCTGCCTCTGAGAGATGTCACACTGTGGGTAGCCTGCATTGCTCTAGTCCTTCATTTTGTTAATATGCATCTTGAAACCTAGTTATCAGTCTGGCCAGATGACAGTCCCAAGAGGAGAGGCAGGCTCAGTGTCTGCTTGTTTCCTGAGAGGGTGTTTAGGGGCACTTTGGTCCAGGCCATTCAGCAAATGAACTTTCAACTCGGATTAGAATATCCTGCAGATGAGCCCACAGTTCCAGCCAGCTTCTCTTGACCTGCACCCAAAGAGCCCTTAACCTCAGAATACATGGCAGTGTTAGTGTCTTCCCACATTGCTCACCACCACCACAATTCTGCCCTTCCCTAGGATCCCAGGAGAGAGCTAGATTTCAGGCCTGGAATGAATTTAATTGCTGAGTTGGGTTTTAGCTGAACCTGAGAAGTGGGAGCTTGAGAATGAGGCAGATTGCGGGGCCAGAATGATGCTTTTGGCACTGATATGAATTTATCCTCTCGGGCTGGGGGAGAGGGGGAAGACAAGACCAGTAAGGAAGAATCTCAAGCTCTATCCCCTTGGCTCACTGTTCAAAAAAAAGGTCATACTCAGCAATATCCCAAAGCATTTTAAATCATAGGATTGTAGATTTAGAGCCCTCCATTTCCAAATGAAGAAAAAAAAAACCCAGAGAGTTTAAGTGATTTGACCAAAGACACACAGGTAGTAAGTGGCAGAGCCAGTGTTCAATTTCAAATCTTGTGACTCCAAGTTCAACGCTATCTATCATACCACCCTGCCTCCCCAAGAACACACATCATCATGCCACAGTGACAAGAGAGTCTGATTTGGAGCTAAAGAACCTGTATATGAGCCCTGGTTTTGGTACAACCTACATGACCCCAGGCAGCAAATCATCTAACTTCTCTGGTCCTCAGTTTCTCATCTGCAGATAGAGGGGGTTGGAGTAGATGACCTCTAAGGGTCCTTCTGGCTCTAAACGAATAATTCTGTGATTCCACAATTCCACGATCAACTCCCTTTGAGGCTGACAAAACCCAGTCACCCACTGAAATGAATTTCCTTGGACCACCAAATAACCACCAGGTGGATGTAACTTTCAGCTCTCACCAAACTGGGCTGAATTCCAATCTGTGACCTTGAGGTGAAAGACTCCATTTCCGATGATTGTTTCAGACATTTTGCATCCAGTTCTTTACTATACAATGGCAGCAGTAAAAATCCTTCCCCTGGACTGCTCCACCCACACCCACCCTCCCAAAGGTGGCCTCATTCTACAATATAAAAGGTCAGTAGACCCTTTTCTTATCCTATTCCTTGAAGCTGATCCAAGCACAGCATTCCCTTTGAAGTCAATGGGTATTTTACACTAGGCACAGCTGCACAAGGTTCTGTGGAAAACAAGACAGGATGCTCAGTTCTTATCCAGATCCAGCCTTGTTGGGAAAATGTTATCTGTGGCATAAAGAGAGCTCTGTTTATTCAGTTATACAGAGAGACCTCACTGTAGCCCCCAGGGGTACATATGATCAGACTATGTATAGCAAAGCTGAGCTGCTGAATAAGAACCATAAAAATATGAGTTTTGTGCCTGAATCACAATGACTTTGTGCTCTAGAGTAAGACACTATCTCCTCTGATTCTATTTCCCATTTTATAGGTGGGGAAATGGAGGCTAACACTACTTAAAGTATCTACCTGTGAGGAAAGTGGCTTGAAAAGCCTTATAAATTCCATAGAAATATGAAATGTCACTATTATCTCACATCTTGGTTTCCTTCATCTTTAAAATGATGAGGTAAGGACATTTCATTTACAGGACTGTTGAGAAGAATGACACCACAAGATGGGAGAAACACAGATAGAGAGCAGAGAAATGGGTTTCAGTGAACTATAACCTGAGTGTGAGTCAGCTGTGATATGGTAGCCAAAAAGGCTAAGGAGATATTAGGGGTAGAAATTGGATTTTTCCCCCACTGGTTTAGAGAATTCCTGGGTAAGGTGATCCACCAATGTAGGTCAGAATTTTATCTGAAACTTGCCCAATATATGTCCAATATGACCAATATATGTCAAAGTGAAACTTGAACCTAGGCCTTCCTGGTTCTGAGGCCAACTCTTTACCTTTCTGCTTCCCTGAGAAATTAGGAAACATTCAAATCAGCAAACATTTTCAAGTTCCTGCTATGTGTCCAGGCACTGTCTCACTAAGGAGACAAAGAGTCTCCAGGAGTCCAATGGAGGAGACAACAGGCCAACAGCCACGTACAAAGGAGCTAGATACAGGATAACATGGAATCAACAGTGGGAAGGCACCAGTCTAGCTGTATGTACTCTGTCCTGATCAGACTACATTTGCTGTAGGGGTGCCATGTTTTAGGAAAGACATGATCCGGCTGGAGGTTGTCTAAAGGAGAGGGACTCAAAGCCATGCTAATGATTGGTTGAAGAAACTGGGACTATTTAGCTTGGGGCAAAGAAGATTTGTAAATATGTAAAGAATTAATATATTTGGTTCTAGAAGGCAGAACTACGATCAATGGATGAGAGCCATGGGGCAGTTCAATATTGATTGAATACATGAAGAAATCTAATAACTTACAACTGTCTCTAGCACAGTAGCTGGAATAAATGTCACTTAATAAATGCTTATTGACTGACTCACTCTTCAAAACTTTTTTTGAGTTGTTTTTCAGTTGTGTCCAACACTTTGTGATGCCATTTGGGGTTTTCTTGGCAAAGATACTGGAGTGGTTTGTTATTTCCTTCTCCAGCTCATTTTACAGATGAAGAAACTGAGGCAAAGAGGGTTAAGTGAATTGCCTTGGGTCACACAGCTAATAAGTGTCTGAGGCCAGATTTGAACTCAGGATGAGGAATCTTCCTGACTCTTAGCTTGGTCTTCTATCCACTGAGCCATGTAGCTCTAAAACTGGAATGGTCTATTTCAGGTTATGATGAGTTGCCTATGCCTAGAGGTATGGAAGCTGAGTATATAGGGATGCCACAGATAAGATATATGATTGAGTAGGGGTTGGATTATATAACTTTTGAGGCCCTTCCAAGTCTGAAATTCTATAACTAGGGATGAGACCAGAAAAGAATCAGAGTATTATAGATCTGAAGAAACCATCTAGTCCACCTCCTCATTTTATAGAGAAGAAAACTAGGATCTAATGAGGTTAAGTGACTTTCATTACAGGATTAAGTGACAGACAGTATGGGATTAGAGATAGAATTTGAACCTGGGACCTCTGACTCCTGAGTCTAAGTTTTCTACTCTGGGGCAGAGGCAAAGCCTGACGGGGCAGTTTCATCATGTAAATCAACCTGTAGTCCTTTGACAATCTCAGGGCAAAAGAACTCAGGGTTACAGGTGATCCAATTCTAATTGAAATAATCTCAGAGACATAATTCAGAGTTGGAAGTGACCTTAGGTCATCTAGTCTAACCCCCTCATTTATACAGATAATAAACCAAGGCATCAAGAGGTAATACCTTCCATTTATCATTATTTCACTTTTCTGAAGTACACAGATCCTGGGGGCAGCTAGGTGGCCCAGTGAGTAGAGCAGCTGCCCTGGAATCTCAGGAGGCCCTAATGCCTCAGGAAGACCTGAGTTCAAATCTGACCTCAGACACTTGATGCACTTACTAGCTGTGTGACCTTGGGCAAGTCACTTAACCCCAATTACCCTGTCTTCTCCCCTCCAAAAAAATGAAATAAAATAAAATATATATGAAGTACACAGATGTTTATCTTCATGTTTATCTCTTCGGATCCTTATGCCACAAACCCAGGGAGGGCCCATGTTATCACATGTGAAGAAACTGAGTTATAGAAGTGGAACCAAGAAGGGATCTTGGTGATCAACCAGCTAGTTTAACTCCCTCATTATTACAGAGGGACCCAGAGAGGTCAAGTGATAGGACTTGAAATCAGATTCTCCAGATCATAATATCACAGATTGAAAGCTAGACGGGATCTTGGTGATCATGGGTGAATCCCCTCAGTTTTACAAATGAGGATACAGAGGTCCCTTAAAGACTTGCCCAAAATCATATAGGTAATAAATACTGAAGTCAGAATTTGAACCTGGGTCCAGCAACTTGAGATCAGATTCTCTGATTTCAAATCCAGGTGCCTTTTTACTATGCCTTCTTGCCAAGCTGGTATGGACTAGAAGCTCACTGTTAGAGAAGCTATCCTTTGGACAACTATTTAAAAAACAACCAAAACCAAAAAATCCCAATAGTTTTGGTTAATAGAGTCTGAATGATTGGCTGGTTATAGGCCAGTGGAGACCATGGGCATGTCTGCAGCAATTTAGAGGGGCTACTTCCAACTCCTGGCCTGGTATAGCATGGCTATTTATAGCTGTCATGTTCTACCTTGGACGTGGGTGCATTTCAGTGGCAAACAGACAAATTCTATGGTGTAAAAGCCCTTAGAACAAGCATCTCCTGATTTTGTGCTTCTTAGACAAGGCTTTGTTTTCCCTTTCTCTGTCAACTTACCTCCACTCCACAGTTACCAGCAGAATTTTGTTTATGTTAGGGGTTCTTCACCTTGGAGCCCTTCTCAGAATAATGTCCTTAAATGAATAAAACAAAATACATAGAATTACAAGGGAAACCAATTATACTGAAATAGTTATATATTAGTTATAACATATAACAGTTAAATATATATAGTTATATATTAGTTATAATAATTATTTATATATATACATATATATATAATATGCATGTATACGTATATATATATTTTTTAAATGAGGTTGTGGACCCCAGATTGAGACCCCCGATTAAGTGGTGGACAGTTTGCCAGTCCCTTTCGTTTTACCTAGGAAAGTCCTTCAAGAGGTAAAGTTAGGATCTTTTCTCTTTATATATGTCCCCAGAGCCTGGCACATAGTAGGTATTTGTTGAATTGAATTGAATCTCTTGAGAAGAACACATACACCACTGATCTCTATCATCTGAATTGTTTAGGGGAAGGATGCCGAGGGTTTACGAGGGTAATCAGTTGACAGTTTCTGTAGTGAAAATCTTTTCCTTTCGGTACCCCACATCACAGCCTCTCTTTTCCCTTCCAGCTCCCCCTTATTGTAGCATGAGGGGCAGAGGGGTCAGCAGCAGCAAACTGCAGAGCCAAAGGACCATGGAAAGCGGCAAGTCTTGCGTTTCAGTAATGAGGGCTCTCTTTCTCCCCTTGTACGCACTCAGATTTCATGAGTTAAGGGAACTGTCAACTGCTGTTTTCATTGTGTAGGGTTCACAGAGAAGTTGGATACAGGGCAAAGCTTTTTCAAAGGCAGCAGAATAGAAGTCCTGACTAGCCCCAATGGAGGTCCCCCATCCCAGTTGCTATAGGGACACTTCTGCTGTGTAGACAAGGGAAAATGCAAAGAGGCCAACCCAGTGGGTGTTTCTGTGACTGTATCCCTAGGAGGGGGGATGAGTTGCTGATGAAAAAAACACGGCCATTAATAAACTCCCTGTCATTGGCTCTTGCACTAGCCAACAGCTATGCCAGGCTAAGACCTCCATTTCTACTAGCCTGTCCCCACCCCTTACCAGAGGTGGGCCACATGGAGCCAGGCACACTCAGCCAGAAAGTAAGCACTGGCAGCTTTAAAAAGAATCCCCTTCAAGGAGTACCAAGCCTTCCATTGTTTCAGCCCTGAGGAGCAGCAGGTGGGAACCATGACCTGATTTTAAAGAGAGATTTTTTCCTTCATTGTTTGTCTTGCCCTCTGAGAACACTTGGCAATAACATTCCTTTCCTGGTTGGTTCTTTTTGCAGACGACAAACATTGTTTTCTTTCCCCTGTTTATCTAAAAAGACTTCAAGAAGCAAGATACAATGTGCCAAGACTTTCTTACTGGCTGTATTCTGGATCCTAAGCAATGCTTACCCTGTACCTCCATTCCCCCACCCATAAATCACCCATAACTTCTACTCTGCCTACCTGTGGGAGGGGCCCCCACTAGCATTTGGACAATGGTGAGCAGGTTTGCTTCACTGGAGCAGAGAGCTTGACCTGAGAGGTAGGAGAAGAGGTTAGGTGTGAACAAGGTGGATGAGAGTCTTAAATTAATAGTGATGCCTTGTAGATTTCTGAGTTGGGAAAAAAAAGATGACAAAAATAAGCTCAAGGAAGACTTTGTTGTGTGTAAAATAAATTGAAGGGAAAAGAGGTCTGCTTAAGGAGCTTTCATGGTAATAAAGGCACAAGATGGCTAGGATTTAGAGTAGAATAATATCTATAAAAAGGAAGCAAATGGGGCAGATATTAAAAATACTCCTGCAACGAACATTAAGCATCGGCCACGTGCTGGGTGTTATAGCAGTTTTAGGGTTGAGAACCTTGGGATAAACTGTCCACCAAGATAACTTGCCCTAGGCTATGAAGGAGTCAAAAGGGTTCTCATGTGGCTAGTGACCATTATTCATTTGTTCATTCAGTGAGCATTTAGTAAGCACCAATTATGTGCTAAAATGGAAAACAGTCCCTGACACAAAGCTTACACTCTACCAGTGATCAGTGAGTGTACTAGATTTTTACAGATAAATATAAAAGTTACTTTCAGGAGGGCTAGAGTAGTAATTATGGACATCAGACAAAGTTCTCCATAGGAGGTGGTACTTGAGTTGAACCTTGATGGAAACCAAAGATTCTAATAGGACAAGGTAAGGAGGGAGCGCATTCTGATAGTAGGTTCCTGACGTAAGGGACAGACTGCAAATATACAGAGGCAGAAAAGGAACAATTCGACTATAATTTAGATTACATGTCATGGAGTAGAATGAAAAATAAGACTAATGGAGTCAGAAACCGCGAGCAGTCTGCGTGGGGCAAATTTCTGAGCCGGGAGGCACGAATCTGTAGGCTCAGAGAGGGCTCGACGTGGGGAGCTGCTCCAGACCAAAGCGGAAGTGGCTGGCCAGGAAATCCACATGGGAGACAGGCTGGGAGAAAGCTAGGCACCCGAAACTGGCAGAGATCCCCAGGCCTCCCAACACAGGATGGCAGTCTGTGGAAGTGAGGAGAGGCAGCACAATGCCACCGGCCGGGAAAACACCTACTCCTGAGGCTTGCAGCCCGAAGTAATGAAACTCAACTTCCGGGAGACATAATGGCCAGGTAAACGGATCTAATCCCTCCCCCACTCACCCAGAGAATTTCTCAGGAAAAAAAAAGAAAGCTGGAACAGAGGAGAAAGAAGTGGGGCTTCAGTGGTCAAATAGTCCCAGAGGGGCAGAGTCAGCAGGGGTCAACACCAGGAGCTCAGACGTAATCTTGCTCCCCCAGGGGAAGTGCCAGACATCAGCTCAAACAACAAACAGCTGAGACCATTGCTGAGAGCAACAGGGCTGGAGAGCACCCATAGTGAGTGAGACATCAGGGAGCCAGATGCCTCCCCCACACCTCAGGAAACTGAAGGCTATAATTCTAGACTCACAATCCCCAGAATAAGAAAGCTGGGACAGAGAGCCCTGAGCCCCAAAGGCAGAAATTTGTTGTAAAGCCAGGAAAAGGCAAACCAACAAACATGAAGAAGAACACAACAAAAAAACTGAGGACAATAGATTCTTTTTATGGAGACAGGCAGGATCAAAATACCAATATGGAAGAGGACAGCAATGACACTATAGATACATCTGATACCTCAAAAGGTAATGTGAATTGTTCTCCAGCCCAAAAAGCACTGCTGGAAGAGCTAAAGGAGGATTTTAAAAACCAAATTAGGGAGCTAAAAGAAAATATGGAAAAAAAGATTGGTGAATTGGCTACGGAGATTCAGAATCTAGAGACAGAAAATGATACCCTGAGAGGCAAAATCAACCAATTGGAAAAGGAGACTCAAAAGCAAAATGAAAACACTAACTCATTAAAAATTAGAGTTGAGCAAGTGGAAGCTAATGAATCTATGAGGCACCAAGAAGTAGTAAAATAAAATGTAAAGAATGAAAAAATAGAAAAAAAAATGTGAAATATCTGATTGGGAAAACAACTGACCTGGAAAATAGATCCAGGAGAGACAATTTAAGAGTTATTGGTCTACCAGAAATCCACAACGAAAAAAAGAGCCTTGACGGTATCTTCGAAGAAATTATCAAAGACAACTGCCCAGAGGTCCTAGAACCAGAGGGCAAAATAGTCATTGAAAGAATTCACCGATCACCCCCTGAAAGAGATCCCAAACTGAAAATACCAAGAAATATTATAGCCAAATTTCAGAACTATAAACTAAAGGAGAAAATACTGCAAGCAGCCAAAAAGAAGCAATTCAAATCTCATGGAACTACAGTAAGGATCACGCAGGATCTCTCAGCTTCCACATTAAAAGACAGGAGAAATTGGAATATAATATTCCAAAGGGCAAAAGAGCTGGGACTACAACCAAGGATCAACTACCCAGCAAAACTAAGCATAATTTTTCAGGCAAGGCGATGGACATTCAATGAAATAAGGGAATTCCAGACCTTCCTGATGAAAAGGCCAGAACTCAATGGAAAATTTGATCTCCAAATACAAAACTCAAGAGAGACATAAAAAGGTAACCGGGGGGAAAACCCCCACAAACCTTATTAATCAATAAGGGCAGGTTGTCTACATCTTTATGTGGGAGTATATCATTATATGTATGTTTTATACATATACATATATATGTCAGTCTTGAAAATGGCACAGCTATTATGACAATTGGAAGGGATACACATAGATTGTGAATGCCTGTATAAATTTACTGATGTAAAGATAAATAACATAAGTAAGAGATGTAAAGGGAAGGCTATGAGAGAAGAGGTAAGGAGGTAGTAGAAAAGGGCAAATTACACCAAATGAAGAGGCACAAAAACATATTATAGTAGAGGGAAAGAACGGAGGGAGAAGAGCAGTATTTGAGCGTCACTGTCATCTAATCTGGCTCAAGAAGGGAATAACATACCCTGATAAGTTTAGAAATCTAACTTGACCTACAGGAAGTAGGAGGGGAAGTGGGGGGAAAAAGGGAGGGGGGTGGTCAGAAGGGAGGGGAGAAGTAGCAAGTGGGAAATGGTAAGATAAGGGAGGGGAATAAAGAGGGAGGGTAAACTGAGGAAGGTGGCGGTCAAAAGCAAAACTTTGTTGAGGAGGAGAAGGGGAAAGGGAGAAATAAAAGCATAAACAGGGGGAAATAGGATGGAGAAAAAGACACAGATAGAAATCATAACTCTGAACGCGAAGGGGATAAACTCTCTCATAAAACAGAAGCAGATAGCAGAATGGATTAAAAACCATAATCCTACAATAAGCTGTTCACAAGAAACACATTTGAAACAGGGGGATAAACACAGGGTAAAGGTAAAAGGCTGGGGTAAAATATATTGCACCTCAGCTAAAGTAAAAAAAGCAGGTGTAGCAATCCTAATCTCAGACAAAGCAAAAGTAAAGATAGATTTAATTAAAAGAGATAAGGAAGGACATTATATCCTGCTAAAAGGCACCATAAACAATGAAGCAATATCATTGCTTAACATATATGCACCAAGTGGTAAGGCATACAAATTCTTAGAGGAGAAGTTAAGGGAGTTACAGGAAGAAATAGACAGCAAAACTATAATATTGGGAGACCTCAACCTCCCCCTTTCTGAACTTGATAAATCTAACCTCAAAATAAATAAGAAAGAAGTTAAGGAGGTAAACAGAATTTTAGAAAAGGCAGGTATGATAGACCTCTGGAGAAAACCGAATGGGGATAGAAAGGAATATACTTTCTTCTCAGAGGTACATGGCACATACTCAAAAATTGACCATGTACTAGGGCATAAAAACCTCACAATCCAGTGCAGAAAGGCAGAAGTAGTCGAAGCATCCTTTTCAGATCATGATGCAATAAGAATTATTTTTAATAAAGAACCATGGAAAAATAAGCTAAAAACTAATTGGAAACTAAATAATCTAATTCCAAAGAATGAGTGGGCCAAAGAACAAATCAGAGAAACAATTAATAACTTCATTCAAGAGAATGACAATAATGAAACAACATACCAAAACTTATGGGATGCAGCAAAAGTAGTTCTTAAGGGAAGTTTTATATCCCTAAACGCTTACATGAATAAAATAGGGAAAAAGGAGATAAATGATCTGGGCATACAGCTGAAAAAGCTAGAAAAAGAGCAAATTGAAAATCCCCAATTAAATACCAAGTTAGAAATTCTGAAAATCAAAGAAGAGATTAATAAAATTGAAACCAAAGAAACTATTGAATTAATAAATAAAACAAAGAGCTGGTTTTATGAAAAAACCAATAAAATTGATAAACCTTTGGTCAATTTAATTAAAAAACAGAAAGAAGAAAATCAAATTACCAGTATCAAAAATGAAAAGGGTGAGTTCACCTCTAATGAAGAGGAAATCAAAACAATAATTAGGAATTATTTTGCCCAATTGTATGCCCATAAATTTGACAACCTTAGAGATATGGATGAATATCTACAAAAACATAAACTGCCCAGGTTAACAGAAAAAGAAGTAAAATTTCTAAATAACCCCATCTCAGAAAAAGAAATTGAGCATGCCATCAATGAACTCCCTAGGAAAAAATCTGCAGGGCCAGATGGTTTTACATGTGAATTCTATCAAACATTTAAAGAACAACTAATTCCAATACTTTGTAGACTATTTGGGAAAATAGGTGAAGAAGGAGTCCTACCAAATTCTTTTTATGACACAAATGTGGTACCCAAACCAGGTAGAGTCAAAACAGAGAAAGAAAATTATAGACCAATTTTCCTAATGAATATTGATGCAAAAATTTTAAATAAAATATTAGCAAAAAGATTGCAGCAACTCATCACAAAAATAATACACTATGACCAGGTAGGATTTATTCCAGGAATGCAAGGCTGGTTAAATATTAGGAAAACTATTAGCATAATTGACCATATCAACAACAAAACTAGCAGAAACCATATCATCATCTCAATAGATGCAGAAAAAGCCTTTGACAAAATACAACACCCATTCCTATTAAAAACACCAGAAAACATAGGAATAAATGGAACCTTCCTTAAAATTATAAATAGCATCTATCTAAAGCCATCAACAAGCATTATTTGTAATGGGGATAAGCTAGATGCATTCCCAGTAAGATCAGGGGTGAAACAAGGATGTCCATTATCACCCCTAGTATTCAATTTGGTACTAGAAACATTAGCTGTAGCAATAAGAAAAGAAAAAGAAATTGAAGGAATTAGAATAGGAAAAAAAGAAACTAAATTATCACTTTTTGCAGATGATATGATGATTTATCTAGAGAATCCTAGAGAATCAAGTAAAAAACTACTTGAAATAATAAACAACTTTAGCAAAGTTGCAGGATATAAAATAAACCCACATAAATCCTCAGCATTCCTATACATTACTGACAAAGCCCAACAGCAAGAGATAGAAAGAGAAATTCCATTCAAAGTTACTGCAGACACTATAAAATATTTGGGAGTCTATTTGCCAAGACAAACCCAGGGCCTATATGAACATAACTATGAAACACTTTTCGTGCGAATAAAGTCAGATCTGAATAAATGGAAAAATATCAGTTGCTCATGGTTAGGCCGAGCTAATATAATAAAAATGACAATTTTACCTAAATTAATCTATCTATTCAGTGCCATACCAATCGAACTACCAAAAAATTATTTTAGGAGCTGGACAAAATTATAACGAAATTCATCTGGAAAAACAAGAGGTCTAGAATATCTAGGGTATTAATGAAAAGAAATGCTAGAGAAGGTGGCCTAGCCATACCAGATATTAAACTGTACTACAGAGCAGCAGTCATCAAAACTACCTAAGAAACAGAGGTGTGAATCAGTGGAATAGGATAGAAATACAAGATGGAGAAGTCAACAACTATAGCAATCTACTCTTTGATAAACCCAAAGAGACCAGCTTTTGGGCTAAGAATTCACTATTTCACAAAAACTGTTGGGAAAATTGGAAAATGGTAGGACAGAAACTGGGCATAGACCAATATCTTACACCATATACCAAAATAAAGTCAAAATGGGTTCATGATTTAGGAGTAAAGGCTGATACTATAAGTAATTTGGGAGAGCAAGGAATAGTTTAATTATCAGATTTATGGAAAAGAAAAGAATTCATGACCCAACAAGAGATAGAGAGCATTACGAAATGCAAAATGGATAATTTTGATTATGTTAAATTGAAATGTTTTTGTACAAAAAAAGCCAATGCAACAAAAATTAGGAGGGAAGCAGGAAATTGGGAGAAAATCTTTACAACTAGTATCTCTGATAAAGGCCTCATTTCTAAAATATACAGAGAACTGAGCCAAATATATAGGAATACAAGCCATTCCCCAATTGAGGAATGGTCAAAGGATATGAACAGGCAGTTTTCAGAGGAAGAAATTAAAGCTATCTATAGGCATATGAAAAAATGCTCTAAATCACTACTGATTAGAGAAATGCAAATCAAAACAACTCTTAGATACCACATCTCTCCTGTCAGATTGGTTAAAATAACAAAACAGGAAAATGATAAATGCTGGAGAGGATGTGGGAAAATTGGAACATTGTTGCATTGCTGGTGGAGTTGTGAGATGATCCAGCCATTTTGGAGAGTAATTTGGAACTATGCCCAAAGGGCCACAGGAATATTCATACCCTTTGACCCAGCAATACCACTTCTAGGGTTGTATCTCAAAGAAATCACACAAGCGGGAAAAGGACCCCATATGTACAAGGATATTTATAGCAGCTCTTTTTGTGGTAGCCAAGAATTGGAAATCAAAGGGATGCCCATCAATTGGGGAATGGCTGAACAAGCTGTGGTATATGAAGGTAATGGAATACTATTGTGCCATAAGAAATGGGGATGATACGGACTTCATAACAACCTGGAAAAACCTACACGACATAATGCTGAGTGAGCGGAGCAGAGCCAGGAGAACATTATACACAACCACAGATATATGGATTCCGTGAGGACCAACCCTGACAGACTTCGCTCTTCTCAGCAACACAAGGTGCAGGCACAACTCCAAAGGACTCACGATGGAGAATGCTATCTACATCCAGAGAAAGAACTATGAAGTTTGAATGCAGATTGAGGCACACTTCATGCTCGTCTTTTTCTCTTCTCTTTTGTTTTTGTTTTTGGGTTGTTTTTTTATTGTTGTTTTGGTTCTGTTTCTTCTTTCTCATGACTCATTCTATTGGTCATAATTCTTCTCTGCAACTTGACTATGTGTAAATTAATTCAATGCGAAGTTATTCGTGGTAGTTATATGAGATTCCATGCCATCTTGGGGAGGGATGGGGGAGGGAGGGGTGAAAATCTGGAACTCAAAATTATGTAGAACTGTCTGTTGTAAACTAAAAATAAAAATAAATATTTAAAAAAAGAAAAATAAGACTAATTGGAGCCTCCAGTCTGTGGAGCACCTTAAATGTCAGGGGGAAAAAATTTGCATTTGATCCCAGGGAGCTATTGAAGATTTTGAGTATAAGAGTGACACATTCAGATTTGTCACAGGAGGGATGAGAAGGAGGCAATTGGGAGACAATTAAGATGATTTAAGTAAGAGGTGGTGAGTGCTTATATCAGAGTAATGACTGAGAGAGGAGAGGAGGGTACAGAGGAAAGAGACATTGCCCTTTACAATCTAATAGGCAAAATGTGACACATATACAGATGTTAAAATATCAATATATACATGTTAAGATGTAATGTGCCATAAGACAGGTATAAGAAAAGCTCTATGAGAGTTCTTTAATGGGAGAAATCCCTCCTAGAGCCAGCAGAGAAGGTTCCAAGGATATCATGACATCTGGGCTAAGCCTTGATGGATGAGTAGAATTTCTTTTTTCTTTTTTTAAAATATCATTTTATTTAGTATTTTATTTTATGCCCAGTTACATGTAAAGACAATCTTTAGCATTTGTTTTTAAAACTTTGAGTTCAAATTCTCTCCCTTCCTCCCTCCCCACCCCACCCCCATTGAGAAGGCAAGCAATTTGATATAGGTTATACATGTGAGGTCATGTAAAATATTTCCATATTAGTCATGTTGTGAAAGAAAGCATAGACAAAAAAGAAACCTCAAGAAAAATAAAGTAAAAAGTATGCTTCAATCTGTATTCATATGCCATCAGTTCTTTCTCTGGGGATGGGTAGCATTTTTCATCATAAGTCCTACATAGTTATCTTGGATCACTGTATTGCTGAGAATTGCTAAATCATTCACAGCTGATCATCTTACTATATTGCTTACTTTGTACATAGCACATTTCACCTTTTTTTAAAAAAATTCTAATTTATTTTTTTTATTTTTAGTTTACAACACTTAGTTCTACATGTTCTTGAGTTTCAAATTTTCTTCTCTTCCCTCCCCTCCCCTCTCCTCCCCAAGACAGCACGTAGTCCGATATAGATTCTACATAAACCTTCACATTAAACTTATTTACACAGTAGTCAAGTTGCAAAAAAGAATTATGACCCATGGAATGAATCATGAGAGAGAAGAAACAAAACCAAAAAAGAAGAGAAAAAAAAAAGAGCAAACAGTTTGCCTCAGTCTGCATTCAGACTCCACAGTTCTTTCTCTGGATGTAGATGGCTCTCTCGACATCATGAGTCCTTTGGAGCTGTCTTTAAACCTTGTATTGCTGAGGAGAGCCAAGTCTATCAAAGTTAGTCATCACAGAATCCATATGTAGGAGCGTGTTTGAGGTCCCAGCTAGATATCCAGGCAGAGATGGACTAGCGGGTAGTTAGAAATAGACAGCTCAAGAGAGAGAACAGAATTGAAGACAAAGGTTTGGTTGTGTGCAGCGTTGTGGTTGTGTACAACGTTCTCCTGGTTCTGCTCCTCTCACTCAGCATCAGATCATGTAGGTCTTTCCAGGTTATTATGAAGTCCGTATCTTCCACATTTCTTATAGCACAATAGTATTCCATTACATTCATATATTACAACTTGTTCAGACATTCCCCAATTGATGGGCATCCCCTCAATTTCCAATTCTTTGCCACCATAAATAGAGGTACTATAAATGTTTTTGTACATATAGGCCTTTTTCCTTTTTCTTTGATGTCTTTGGGATACAGACCTAGTAGGGTATTTGCTGGGTCAAAGAGTATGCACAGCTTTGTAGCCCATTGTGCATAATTCCAAATTGCTCTCCAGAACGGTTGGATCAGTTCACCACCAACAGTGCAATTATGTCTCAATTTTTCCAGAATTTCCTCCAGAATTTGTCTAAATGATCCAATCTGGCTAGAGTATAGGGTACCTATAGGGAAATAGCATCGAGAGGAGAAGTTATACCCCACAGCTCCAAATCACCCATACCCTCCACTTTGCCCACTTTGTGGGAGAAGGCCATTAGGTGAGAAGGCACACAATGTGTAACATTCTAATAGGAGCATGGCATATAGAACACAGAGTACATATAGGGTAAGTAGGAAATGAGACTACAAAGGCAAATAAAAGTCTAATTCACGGAGAACCTTGAAGATCAATCTAAGGAGTTTAGGCTATCTTCAGTGGGTAGTAGGGAACTATCAAAGATCTTTTAGCAGGAGACTAGCATGCTAGAACTTGTGCTTTAGAATGATTAATTTGGCAGTGGTACATAGGAAGGATTGAAATTAGTGTGGCAAATGGTTAGGAAACTATCGAAGCTGTCCAGGAAAAAAATGAGGTCCTCAACTAAACTAGAATTGCTAGGAAGTTTTGGCTAGATGTGAGAAATGCTGTGGAGTTAAAACTGACAGATTTTAGTGACTCATTGGTTATGGAGGGTAAGTGAAATAATAAAGCTAGAATTTATATAGTGCTTTAAGGTTTTTGCAAATTGATTTATATCTTAACAGCTATAATCATCCCAACTTACAGATAAGGAAACTGAGGATGAGAGAGGTCCAATGACTTGCCCAGGGTCACACAACTAGTGCCTTTTTCAAACTCCGGTCTTCCTGTCCTCAAGTCTAGCACTTTATCGATTTCTCCACTTAGGATCTTTTAATGAGAGAGGAATAAAAGATGCCAAACTTTTGGGAGTGCCTCTGAGAGAAATGGGGGAATCAGAGTAAGCTTGTGAGGAAAGAAAGAAAATAAGTAGGAGCAAGTTTGAGGTCCCAGCTAGATATCCAGTCAGAGATGGACTAGTAGGTAGTTAGAAAAAGATAGCTCAAGAAAGAGTACAGAATTGAAGATAAAGGTTTGGGAGTCATCCATATAGAGAGGAGTTGAAGCCGTGTGAGTAGACCATATCTCTAAGAAAGGTTATAGAAAAAAGAGAACAATGCCTCATGGGATACCTCCATTTAAAGGGGTAAGAGGATGAAGAGAGAGAGGTAAGAAGGGAACCCTTCCCCTCCTACTTCCCTGTTGGGTAAGATGAGTTTCTATACGTACGTGTGTGTGTGTGTGTGTGTGTGTGTGTGTGTGTGTATCCTTCCCTCTTTGAACCAGTTCAAGTATTGCCCACTCGTCCCCTCCATTTTCTTTTCCATTATATTAACTCTTTCTTGCATGCCTCTTTTATGTGAGGCAATTCTCCCCATTCTTCCTCTTCCTCCTCCCTTCTCCCAGGGCATCTCTCTTTCTCACTCTTCCATTTTTCCTTTGAGATCATCCCTACTAGACTCACACCCATACCTTCTGTCTAAATAGACTCTTTCTAGCTACCTTAATGATGATAAAATTCTTAAGGGTTATGTGAATCATCTTCCTATTTAGGAAAGTAAATAGTTTAATCTTATTGAGTCCCTTTTGATTTCTCATTCATGCTTACCTTTTTATGTTTCTCTTAAGACTTGTGTTTGAATGTCAAATTTTCTATTCGGCCTGGTCTTTTCATCAGAAACTCTTGAAAGTTCTCTATTTCTTTAAATATCCACACCCATACCCACACCCCCAATACACACTGTAGGATTATACTTAGTTTTGCTAGGTAGATAATTCTTGGTTGTGATCCTAGTTCCTTTGCCTTCTGGAATATCATATTCCAAACCCTCCACTCCTTGACATGGAAGCTATTAAATCTTGTGTGACTCCATGGTATTTGAATTATTTATTTCTGACTGCTTATAGTATTTCCTCCTTTATCTGGGAGTCCTGGAATTTAGTTATAATATTCCTAGGAGTTTTCATTTTGAGATCTCTTTCACAATGTGAATGGTGAGGTTTTTTTCAATTTCTACTTTGCCCTCCGGTTCTCAGATATGTAAACAGTTTTCCTTGACAATTTTTTGAAATAAAATGTCTAGGCTCCTTTTTTTATCATGGCTTTCAGGTAGTCCAGTAATTCCTAAATGAGCTCCACTCAAACTATTTTCCAGGTCGGTTGTTTTTCCAATGAGATATCTTACATTTTCTTCTATTTTGTCATTCTTTTGACTTTGTGTTATTGTTTCTTGACGTCTCGGGGAGTCATTAATTTCCACTTACCCAATTCTAATTTTTAAGGAGCTATTTTCTTCAGTAAAGTTTTTATCATTTAGCCAATTCTGATTTTTTTAAATGGTATTTTCTTTAGTATTTTTGTGCCTCTTTTACTAAACTGGTAATTTTTTTCATTATTTTCTTGCATGCCTCTCATCTCTTTTCCCAATTTGTCCTCTACTACTCTTATTTGATTAAAAAAAATTTTATGCTCTCTTTTTTAATGTCCTTCTTTTGCTCTTCTGGGAGTTCTTGTTTGGCTTGTGTCCAATCTGCATTTTTCTTTAAGGCTTTGCTTATAGATGTTTTCATACTGTAGCCTTCTTTTGAGTTTGTGTCTTGATTTTTGTCACTATAGTAGCTTTTTATGACCATAATCTTTTTTATTGTTGTTGCTTACTCATTTTTCTACCCTATTTCTTGACTTTAGACTATATGTTAGAATTGGGTTCTGCTCACCTCTCAGGGTAGAGTTAGAGGATATCTGGCTTGACCTTCTATCTTTATGTCCTGCTGTTTTCATAGCTAGGTCTGGGGGCTCATAAGTTTTCAATACTTCCAAGGTGGTGTGATCCAGGGAGAATTCTGATCATTATCCTCCTGGTCTTCATCATGGTCTTTACTTACAAAAGATCCCAACTCCTTCACAACCACAACTGATCTTCTGACTTGTACCCAGGTAGGGCTCCTGTTCTTGTGACTTGTCACCCCTCTCTGCCCTGGAACTGTGACTTGGAACTCTGTAATAGTCAAAGGAGCTGCTAAATGGTGCCTAATCCTGTGCCCAATGCTGGCACAGAGGTCCCCAGGAACCTCTTTCTGACTAGGGGTTCTGTCTCTGTCCATCCCTAGGTACTGTGTATACCCATTACCATGGCCAATGATATGGCCATCTCCAAGACTCATAATCAATGCTACTTCTACTGCGCTGTGCTCCCACTCAGTCCCCACCCCAGTGTCTGCAGACCTCTCTTTCTGTCCTCCTAAGCTTCCCTAAACTGTGACTTTTTTTGTTGGTCATCCTATTCAGAATTCAGTTTGATGTACTTTTTAAAGTTTTTTAGAGAGGTGTGATGGGAGAGCTCAGCAAAAATTCTCACCTCATTCTGTCATCTTGGCTTCACCTTAATGTTAAGTATTTTGGTTGAAAATTTATCTAAAATATATTTACTATTTCTCTATTTTCTTAAACAAAACATGCTAAACATAGTTGAAATATTTCTTAATGACTACTCCGAATATCGATTATATTATGCTGTAAAACAGTAATGCTTTCAGGGCCTAAATGGCTCTAGACTCTTGTAATTTTAAAAGTCTTTTCCCTGTTTTTACTACATTTTTCCTCTGTGTTCTTCTTTGCTTGTCTGCTATCACTTCTCACTGCATTCACTGTTTCTGCCTATAGCAGGCTCCCCATCAGACCCCCTGGCCTTACTATTATGACTGGGTAGGGAAGGGACACGGTGAAATCAACCTCTGATCACATCAATATGCCAGTCAGTGCAGAGTGAGGGCAGAGCCCCCTGCTTCCTTAGGAAAATTAAACAAGGACATCTTGTCCCCTGTTATGTTGCTATTTCACTTCTTACCACAAGAAACTATGGCCTTCCAAGTCCTATACAGACCCTGACCTCTGCTTAAAAATGTTTTTTAATTCTTTCATTGTTTATTCAACCAGGTGGTATATAGAGTGCTGGACCAGGAAAGACCTAAGTTTAAATCTTTGCTAGATACTTACTAATTGTGTGACCTTAGTTAAATCACTTAACCTCTATCTGCCTCAGTTTCTTCAACTGTAAAATGGAAAAAAGAGACAGAGGCAGGAAAGTAGCTAGAAGAGCATTTGGGGAATTGAGTGATTGTGAAGAGTAGGTATGATGATGATAATAATAATAGACAACATTAATATAATACTTAAGGTTTGTAAAGCACTTCTTATTTATAATCCTATTTGGTCCTCACAGCAACTCTATGAGATCGTTGTTATTCATTTAGCCTCATTTTTATAGACATAATTTAACCTCTCCAAGTGATTCAGTGTCTGAGGCAGGGTTTCAGCCCAGGTCTTCCTGACTTCAAGTCCACCACTGTATCCTCCTGTGCTATGCTGCCTCCTTAGTAGAATATTAAATAGTGAGCATGAGCAGGGAAGGGCATTAGAGTAAAGACCCTCAGAGCTGATTGCATGTGTAGAACAAGTAAGTGAGAAGAGAGACATTCAAAATCAGACCCTCAGTGCCAGTTCTGTGTTAGGAGTAAATGAGTGGGTGTTCAAGGACAGTGGGTTCTAGGGCAAGAATGCCTTGCTTGTGTAGATGGCCAGAGGGGATACCCCTCTGGGTCCTTAGGCCAATTTCTAATAGAGCAATTCTAACAGTTGGAGATAATGATGACAAAGCCCTGGCAGATACATGAAATCTGCTTGGCATGGTTCTGAGGCCCCCTTAAGACTCTACACTAGAAAAAAGCAATTGGGACAACAAGTGCTTTGTCAGCACAGGGTATAACTAGTGCCAAATAGCAAAGTACCTATGAGTAGGTTTGTGTCATAGATATTTTGCCTCGGTTCCTGAGCCCCTGTTGCTCATTTTCTTCCCCTGAATGCCCACCATGCTGTTGCCCAGACCCCTGACCTGGGTTCTTCATAACTGCTTCCCTATAACATTCCCAAATTTGCAGGCTTCTTGGGTCTTGATCCATTTCTTGGCTTCTGGCTTCTTCTGCCTCTAGCTACTTTGTTCAACCGTTCCTAATCCTTCTACCCAGCTCTGACCTATAACTTATCCTGAACTAACAGTCTCAGCTGACCTTCAGCCAGTTTTTTACTGAACATTTTTCATACTTGCCCACTATGGCTTTCATTGATAGACACCCACTAATGGGCAGAACTTACAGGGAGGCAGATTTCAGATCAATGTAAAGAAAAATCTCTAAAAATTAGAGCTGCTGAGAAATGTAATGGGCTCTCTCAGGGAGTAGTTAGCTTCCCATCACTGGAGATCTTCAGGTAGAGGTTGGATGATGACTTGTTGGTCAGAAAATTCGTGCTTCAGTGAGAAGTTAGACTAGGTGACTTTGAGATTTCCTCCAATGCTCAAATTCCCTGGCCCAGCAGTATGTATTTCTGGTTTTGCCTACATTTTCCATCCATATCTGTTACACCCCCCTCTTTTGTCATTTCAAAATAAACCTACTCACCTACTGAAGAAAACTTATTGCCTGCTGAGCAGCTGTTTCCTTCATAATATGCCTAGTCAGGGCTGCTCTGAGATTTAATATTGTCTCACTAACAGCACTCCAGTCCTTTCCTATGCTTTATTTCACCATTAGGAAACATAAAGGAAAGAGAGAAGCACTCTAAACAAAACCATGAAATCTTCCTGGACATTCCCCCTTCTCCCTTTCTTTCCCTATCCCCCTCCCTTACCTTTCCTCCCCTGCAATGGTTCCTGTCCTGAAGCCCAGTTCTATTAGTATGCAAAGTTTACCTTGGCCCAAGGACATCTGAAAATTCCATAGTCCATACACAGCTGTGGTGTGGGCATATGATCTGCACAGACCTTGGTTTTGCATATGGCAAGCTGCCCTGCCATAGGGCAAGGAGGAACGTCAGTGTGGTATTTGGCCACAAAGGGATGGAAGAGGAGGAGAGGGGAATTGAAATAGCATTTTATGGTTTGACATCTCTATAGTCACAAGATCCCGGTGTTGTGTTTTCTTCCCATCTCTAGTCTACTATTGCATATATCATTTTCCCCGAGCGGTTAGATGCAATAACACCTGTGTAACCTCCTTAACCAATTCTGAGGGTGCATTTGAGCTGTGCAACAGCCCTGCCAACTTCTTTACTCTTGAAGTTGCTGAGATAGGGGAAAATCCTCCAAAAGCCAGATTGGCTTTGATGCTACAAAAAATGAAAGGAGCATACTGTGTGAGACTGAAAATGGGATTATTTTAATATAAATAAAATTCCTAATCAAATTTAAATGTATATTATGCCCAATAGATACACTTCAGTGGATCTGTGATCTTATCCATATGGATTCTTACCATTTTTATAGATGATAACTCCTTGAGGCCTACTCATTCTATGCAATTCTTGTCTAAGTTCTCCCACAGATCCTCCACAGACTTATGTAATAATGTTAAAAGTCTTCCTCTAGGTCCTTCATCTTTTTTGTGTCATGGAGCCCTTGGTTAGTCTGGCAAAGCCCATAGACCCCTTCTCAGATTACAGAAAACGACTCACAGAGACCATGGTCTACTACTCATCAGAAAGGGTCAGTATCCCCTGCGTAAACAGACAGAGCAAACCTCACTGACTGGGAATTATGGAAGAGGAATTGGAATCTAAATTGCCCTCCTAGCTCCACTGAATGGTCACCTCATACTGCTATTTGCTAAACATTTTAGTCAGTAACAAAACTTGGAAGGTTAGTTTTCCCTAAGCTAATCAACTATGCTGGCTATAAATGGGAAGGAAACAGAGGTTAAATGGAGTGAAGAGGAGAGACCCATGACTTGCTATTTCAGGGCTAACAGAAGCTCAAAGTGCTGAGCTCTGCAGGGTGGATGACCCATTTCTTGTGACTTTATTCATGATTTAACTCCTATCTGAAGATGGGCACTGGTCTCAGTTGAGAGATAGATGGAGTAACAGAGGATAAAGTCCTCCCTTCCCCGAAGGCCAGCATAAAATAAGAATTCTTGCCACTTTGTTCACAATATACATGGTTTAGATTTTGATGTGTATATCTCAGAGAAACTTTTCACCAGGAGCTGAAAACCCTAGGTCATAAAATCAGGTGTCCTAAGCATATCCTCTTCTTCCTTGGTTCTTAGTCCAAAGGAGATACCCCAAAGGAGATACCATGTGGCTGCTTTCATTTTGTAAATATGACTATCTTACTGAGTTTTGTTTTTTATCTGAGATCAGGCTATTAAAAGAGACTGAATTTGGCCCATTTCCTCAATTTTATATGCTGTGCTTTGGATACCATCTTGCTGTGTTTTCCACCCCCATTCCTATAATCCCTGGAGATTTGAGTGCATTCTCTGTAAAAGTCTAATTCTTTTAAAGTATGTTTCTCTCAGAAAGTCTTCTTCCAATGCCTTGTCATGGTATTGAGGTTACTAAAGACTGTATCAGAAGAACATAAGCTCTGGCAGGTTCTACCATGCTGGGAAGGCTTTAAGAATGGCCCAGGAACAGATCATGTCTACTTTCTGAGTACTAGCCAGCTAAATATGTGAGTGATATTCTGTAGTGGGTCATATCTTCATTATTTTTCAATTAACTAAAAGAATACAAGAGAATGTAGAGAACACAAGATCCTTTTATGTTTATTGTTTTTTGTTTAAGGAAAAACATTTGATTTGGTAGAGTCAATCATGACTCCACATGCTAGGTGGTACAGTGGATGGAAGGCCAGGCCTGGAGTCAGGAAGACTGATCTTCCTCAGTTCAAATCTGGCCTCAGACACTTACTAGCTGTGTAACCCTGGGCAAGTTTGTTGTAACCCTGTTTGCCTCAGGTTCCTCATCTGTAAAATGAGCTGAAGAAGGCAATGGTAAACCACTCTAGTATCTCTGCTGAGAAAACCCCAAATGGGGTCGTGAAGAGTCAGACGCAGCTGAAAAAGTATTAAACAACAAAATCATGACTCTCCTCCATCAAGGTATCTCTTACACATACATTAAAATCATTCAAGATTCTATGAGAGATCAAAAAAATGGAAGTATCTCTGTTCAGCAACTCTCTGATCATAATCATCAGGCAAGCCTACAAGAGGGAGACAAATGCATAGAATTGCTATGGATAGTGAGGCCCTTCTGTTTGCAGATATCTTTGTACTGGTTCCATCAAGCCCCATAATATTGAAGATCCTCCAGGAAGAAATCTAGAGCTTCTTCAAAGGTTTTGGCCTGACCATCCACACAGTGGAACAGATGGAAGAAGAAGATGTAGTGCTCAGATTTTAATGTGCAATTGAATGGATAATCTATAGTGGTTGCCCATCAGTATGTATTTTATTGCAACAGGCAATAAAAATGGACAATGAGATGGGCCTAGAATTAAAAAGGAGGAGGAAAGTAGACTGCATTGCCTTCCAAAAATTGTAAAATTGTGATGCTAGAATCTAAGAGTGGCTCTACTGTTCTTGATGGAAAACACTTTTTAAAAAAAATACAGATCTTTTCATTCTTTCTTCTGTTTGCTGCCTTCCTTCTATTTTTGTCCTTCAGTGGCATCAAGATGACTTTGCTTAGTTCCTAAGCTCCTTTAATGACTCAAAGCATATCCTAAAAGCAAAGGTCCAAAATTCTACCAGGGTTTTTATATTGATGGCAGAACATTCTATTATCAGATGGCAGTTTCTGAAGAACTGAACATAAATATCACACAGGGGACAAATGAGAGGCACATGGTGGGTAAGAGAAGGCTGCAAAACTTAAATAGATTTCAAGAAATAGGAGTAAAAGACATCATGGAAATGTATGATTGTTGTTCATCCTTTGTTTTCAAAGAGGACCAATGACATCAAGATATTGGGGTGTGGTTGCCATCTTGAGCATGAACTGAATTTAAGTGAGGCAGAGTTGCATAGTCTCACTCTTCCAGAGTTATCTAAGTCCAGTGTCAAGATCAAAGTCAAGAATACATGGCAAATGTATGGGAGGCAATGAATAAGATTTCCATAAGATTGGCAGGTCAGATCCATTTCAGTATCTTGAGTATCCAGGGAATGAGATGTTTTCAGGTGGTATCATTTATTGTGATCCCAGTTTTCCATGGATAGGGATGACAGTCCTAAAAGGTACAGGCCTTTTATTCTTATAAAATCTTTCTTGCTTTGCTTTATCTACTTAGCTCCTTATATTGCTCCTCTTTTGGCCCCTTCCCTTAACACACACACACACACACACACACACACACACACAGTATTCAGTGTTATCTTTGCCTTTAAGAATTTGAAAAGCTATCATGTAGAAAAAAGATTGGATTTGACCCTTTTCTTTATTGTTTGTGTCTGTCCCAGTATAATTTAGTACCATCTCCATACTTTTCACTTTGTTTTTGTATCATGAAAGCCTCCCCACTGCCCATTCTCACTACCAGACACCCATATTCTGGCTCCTCTCCTCTTGGAGGAGCCCCGCCTAAGTAGACTAGGGGGATCAGAACTGGTTCTCCCTCCACATTCATGCCAAAGGTCCCCCCTGTGTAGGTCCTTGAGTTTTCCTAATTCAAGTCAATACTTATCCACCTTTTTAGAGAAGTTAGCTCTGAAGAAAGCATTGCAGAGGAAAGAGAAGAGGATTTGGCTTTTGGTGATGTTCCCACTGCAGTTATCCCTTCCATGTAATGGGGATTGGGGCACCACACCCCCGTGATCCGGAAAATCTGTGTAAAATTTTTTGGTCCTCCCTTCATACCAGAAAAGAAGTTTGACTTATTATAGTATTAAAAGATAAAGTATGTTGATATTATCCAATACTGTACACATATTTTATGCATTTCTGAGTTTCTAAACTTTTTCTGTGTTGTCTGCTGGCCTTTGAATATTGTCTGCAGTTTTCACAAAACTTCCAAAAAATTCCCATTTTATTTCTTATGCTGACTTATCAAAACCTTGATGGGGAAAGTCATAATGTGGAAGGCATAACTGCATGTCATTGAATTAAACAGCCAATTATTAAGTACTTTGTTCAAGGTGCTATGCTAAGCATTAGGGGTACAAAGATTTTTTTTTTTAAGACATAGTACCTTCCCTGAGAGAACTTCCATTAGAGTACTTGGGGCAGGATGTACACACATAAATATAAGAAAATGTGTAATAGAAATAAAGGAGAAATCCAGATAAAGTGATCAAGGGAAATTTAAGGATGGAGAAAACACTTCTGGGTGAGTGTGTAGGAAAGGTGGGAGGGAACTTAGAGAAGGTTTCACAAAGTGGCGTTTGAGCTGAAGCTTGAAAGAACAGAAGGGTGAATTCCAAGGATAGACAAAGGCATGGAGATGGGAGATGGAATATTTAGGTCAAGGAATAATATAACTAATAGTTCAATTTCATTGAAATGCAGGGTAATGTGAGATAAGGCTGGAAAAATAGGTTAGAACCAGATTATAGAGAGCTTATTAAATGACAGGCTAAGGAATTTGTATTTTTGCCTAGTAGCAATAATGGGTGACTAAAGGTTTAAATCAACATTTAAGATTGATTGGTGAGGTTGATTAAATGCTCAGAAAGTTGAAATTAGATATGCCTTTTGTGGTAAGTCTAAGTTACAATTCAGTCAATCAACATTCATTTATTAAGTACCTACTATGGGCCAGACCTTAGGGATAATGAAACAGTTTCTTTTCTTGAAGAGTTTACCCTCTTTGTCAAAGGGAAGAAAATCATATGAATATGCTTATATCTTTATAAGTATAAAGATATATCTTATATATTTTATCTATATAAAATAGATAAATAGTAATGTTGTTCAATTGTTTCATGTCTGATGCTTTGTGACCCCATTTGGGGTTTTCTTGGCAAAGATGCTGGAATGGCTTGCCATTTCCTTCTCCAGATCATTTTACATATAAGGAAATGGAGACAAACAGGGTTAATGACTTGCCCAGGGTTATACAGCTAATAAGTGTCTGAGGCCAGATTTGAACTCAAGAATATCAGTCTTCCAGACTCTAAGACTTATGATCTATTTACTTCGCCACCTAGCTGCCCAAATAGCCAGCATGCATATTGAGCTTTAAGGTTTGCAAAGCACTTTGTCTCATTTTATCCTAATTACAACTTTATATGGTAAGTATTATGACTACCATGCCCATTGCACAGATGGAGAAACTGAGGCTGAGGAAGGGTAAGTGACTTGCCCAGGGTCCCATGGCTAGTAAGTGTCTAAGGTAGTGTTCAAACTGAGATCTTTGTGACTCCAGGTCTAGACTCTGTTCACAACTATGCCACTCAGCTGCCTGGTGATTTATGAGGAGGGCATTATCAGTGAGGAGAATAGGTGAAGTATAGCAGATGGTGTCAGATGTGAGCCTTGAAGGATAGCAGGGATTCTGAGAGGTGGAGGTAAGGAGGGAGTACCTTCCAGGACATTCCAGGGGATAGCCATTACAAGGAATGGAGATGGAAGATGAAGTTCCCCCTACAAGGAATAGTTTAAAAGGACAGTTTGATTAGATCATAGAGTTTGAGAAGGAGAGTAATAGGCAGTAAGGCTGGAAAGGTAAATTGGGGCCAGATTCTGAATGGAGGAAGTTCACTGCTTTGGAGAGCTTTAATTTAACCCACAGCTTGTTCCTGGCATGATTGCCAAGTTGCTGAAGGACATGCTAGACTTCTGATCTCATGCCTATGTTTTTTGGTCAACAATTATATTACATTGTTGGCAATTGAGCTGCCTATACAGTAGAATTCAGAGGTGGTTTTCAGCTTGTGACAAGTGAAGTAAATGAAATCAAGGAGCAGACCAGGTGAATGAGTAAGTTAATATCCATAAGTGGCTTTCAAGTGACATGGAAAGAAAAAACAAGCTGAAGACGAAGCAGGACAGCAATAACTACAGCCTACCTCCTAGCAGCTATGTCTGTAGGTACCAAAAATATATCACATTCTCCAGTTCCCAGCCCAGCTTTGCTCTGGCTAATATGACCTACTGTACAAATTGTATTATAAGCTAGCCATAAATAAATACTATTCCTGGGCACCCTGCTCTCTATCTGTAGGGTGTCTTCATGTGAATGCCAATGAAATGGGAGGTCGACAAGTTGTCTGCTTTTCAGACTCATGGCCTAGGGTTTGGATCTGAGCAGTATTTTGTCTATCCAATACTACTGACAGGTAAACCAAATTAACATGCATTTAGAATGTTCCAGTCACTGTGAATACAAAGGCAAAAGCAAACTAGACCCTGCCCTCAAGGAACTTGTGTTCTATTGGTAGGAAATGGCATTTACACATTTAAGTAGGTACAAAACATACACAAAATAATTTTCCAGTACAGGCACTGGCATAGGAGTTAATTGGAAAGGAAGGTGCTACTCAGAACTCAGCTTTGAAGGAAACTGTGGATCCTAAAGAGGTGGAGGAAAACCTAAAGAGAAAGTACATTTTAGGCAGTGGGGACAGACAGAACATTGAGATGGGAGACAGGAGGGTCATGTATGAGGTACAACAATTAGGCTAATTTGGGTTGGAATGTAAAATAGGTGTAAATGGGCCAACGCTTCTGGCAGCGGATGTTGAGGGAAGTGTGGTTCAAATCTGGCCTCAGACACTTACTGGGCAAGTCACTTTAATCCTGTTTGCCTCAGTTTCCTCATCTGTAAAATGAGCTGGAGAAGGAAGTGGCAAACCTCTCCAGTACCTTTGCCAAGAAAACCCCAAATGGGGTCATAAAGAGTCAGACGTTGACTGAAATGACCAAACAACAATAAAATTGAGGAAAGTGTGATGGGGAGGTGGGGTGGAGGGAAAGGGAACTGGCCCAATCCTTAAAGATATTATTAAGCTACCATAAATAAATATTATTTCTGGGCACAGCTTTCCACAAACCTGTAGAATGTCTTCATTTGAATACCCTGCTTTTCAGACACATGATGTTGGGTTTGATCTGAACAGTATTTCATCTGTCCCATAATACTGACAGATAAGCTAAATTAGCAAACATTTATTAAGCACCTACAATGGGCCAAAAAGAGCTCGGTCCTCCCATTGCAAAGGAAATACTTGTGTGTGCATTTCTCTCCTAGTCAGAGGTCTTAGGAGATGTACTCTATATTGATGGAGAAAATTTCAGTCCCTCTGATGATTTTATGACTTGAGTAACCCTGGAAGGCCAGAAAGTTATTTAAATGGAGGAGTTCTGAAGTTGTTTCCAGGATAGGAGAAATGGAGGAAGGCGTGTGTGTGTGTGTGTGTGTGTGTGTGTGTGTGTGTGTGTGTTTATATGAGTGCGAATATATGTATGTGTGTGCATGTACGTGTTTGCTTCCAAAACCATCAGCTCTTTCCTGTCAGAAGCACTAAGAAGTGCATTAAAGCCTTTGCTTCACCTCTTGGTGAATGCTCTGCTCTGAGGAACTGTTTGAAGTGTTTGCCAAGTCTCAGAGCGAAAATTACCCCTCCTCTGTGCTCCCTCCCTCTGAGTTCCTTCGTTACCCCTTTGCTCCTTATTCTTTTAATTATTACTTTTCCTCGGTGAGCAGGTCTCACTGATCAGCTTTCCCAGGAGCTCTCATGAACCCCCATCATCATGAAGCATTCCCACAGGAAGCTCCTAAGCCCCAGAAAAGACAGTATTCTTTCATGGAAATCCCCACTCTCGATGGAGCCACACGTTACCTCTTTGTGTTAGGTAAGAAGCTTCCCCGTTCTGAGAATTGCTTTCTCCATCTGAACATGGCAACTTGCCACCAGATTTTCTAATCAAACAAGTTAAGAAAGTTCACAAGTCTTGAAGAGGGGGAGTGAATATTGCCATGTTACCTTTTTTGTCACAGGGTCTAGAGTGTGATGAGTATGTTACTCTCAAGGTATTAGAAGAAAAGGTATCTGTGCCGGCACTATTACTCTGTTTCCTACATCACAAATTTTGATGCAAATTTTCAAAGTGAAATGGGGAAAGATCTCTCTCTCCTCCATATTCAAACTGCTATAAACTAACTATAAACTAGGGTAGCAACAGATAGAGCACTGGGGATCAGGAAGGCTCATCTTCATGAGTTCAAATCTGGCCTCAGACACTTATTAGCTTTGTGACCCTGGGCAAATCATTTAACCTCATTTGCCTCAGTTCCCCATCTGTAAAATGAACTGGAGAAGGAAATGGCAAACCACTCCACTATTTGTGCCAAGAAAACCTCAAATGGGGTCATGAAGAGTCGAACATGACTGAAATGACTGAACAAAACCATAAACTTGCTTCCCAGTGACTTTCTCACCCACACACTCTGAACAGACTTTAACATCCCTCCTTTTGGCGGGGCAGGGCTGGCATTCAACTCTTAGGGAAGGAGCCATTCCTAAACAAAAATGCTAGAACTCTAAAATTTCAGCTTTCTTCTGGTTGCATTTATTTTTTTGGAAGGAAAGAAATGGATGCCTCCGAGACTTATCTGAGACCAAATAGACTGGAACCCCAGAAGCAGTAGAATCAATCAATATCAGCAATATTCAATGTCTGCTATGGGTCAAACACTGGGAATACCAAGACAGAAATGAAACAGTACCTCTCCTCAAGGAGTTTATATGTTTTGGGAAAAACAGCATGTACACATGTCGATTAATCAATCTACAAGTAATTACCAATACTTGGCTATTATGTGCTGAGCACTGGTAGGTGCCAGGGGAAACCAACACAAAGATTGAAAAAAATCCTTCTCAAAAAGAACTTCCATTCTAATTGGAGAGACACATGAAAACATATACAGCATAAATATTAAGTGAATAATTAAAAATACCTGTAGATATTCAGTTCAAGGTAATTTGAGAGGTAGAGAGCTAGGAGTTGGGTTATCAGGAAAAGCTTCATGCAGAAGATGGTGCTTGAGCCACGTCTTAAAAGAGAGATGATATGAGGCTGGCAGGGACTTGCTTCTTGGCCCAGCCAGTAAGGGAGGGCATTTCAGCTTTGGGGAAAGATCAATGCAAAGATATGCAGATGGAAGGTGGGTTAATGGGGTATTATGAATGAAGAACAGAGAGAAGGCCAGTTTGCTTGGATCCAGGCGATGGAGAAAGAGGTGGTCAAGCCTTAAAGAACATTATCCAACCCAGTGCTTAAAATCCATTCAAACACAAGGCAAAAATGAATTTGCAGGAGAAACGGGGAATGTTCTAATGTTGACCCAAGGGTTAGTTTGAACCCATCTGCTTTGAGATGTGGCAAAAAACAAACAAACAAACCCAAACAACTAAATGCATTAGGTTAAGAACCAGACAGCTCAGGCTCTGCTGCAAGCTTAACTACTCATTGCCTGTGTGACTTTATACAAGCCACTTAACTTTTCTGGTCCTCAGTGAGGGAGCTGGACAGAACAATATGTTCACTAACGTCCCTTCTAACTCTAAAATGGTTTGATTTTTTCCATGTAAAGGAATAACAGATGGATTCAAAGCAGGGACTAAAATAACTGTTCTGGTCCTGGAGTCAGGAACTCAGGGGTCTGAGTTCAAATTTGACCTCAGATACTTACTAATTATATGATTCTGACCAAGTCATTTTACTTCTGTGTGCTTTCAGTTTCCTCTTCTATAAAATGAGGATAATAAAACACTTGGCATACTGTCTAGTAGGTGTTCAATAGATGCTTTAATAGATGCTTTCTTTTCCGTCTGGTGATGGATCTTCAGCAACTTTGCTTTTTACTACTGGTTCTATAGGGCCATAAATTTAGAGCAGGAAGGGACCACAGAGGGGATCAAATCCATTTTATACACAAGGAAACTGAGGCCCAGAGGAGTTGAATGACCTGTCCAAGGTTACACAGGTAGCAAGTGGCAGAGGTGAGATTTTCCCACCTTTTCCTCTGACTTCAAATCTATTGCTCTTTCTTTCAATAGCCTGACAATGTCTGCTCCAATACAGAGCAGAAATGCCATTCAGAATGTGGGACCAGAAAGCAAGCCTTTGCTTGCCATCTCAGTGGATGTATAAGTGCTTAGCCAAATGCCTTCCCAGCATTGACATCCCTCCCTCGTTTGGTCCACACTGCCACGTCTCTGCTATGGTCTCTTGGTAGATAGACAGACTCCTGCCAGAAAGGGCCCTCTGAGGATGGGCTCTCTGAAATCTGCTCCAAAGCTTCTTAGACAATGAACTGAGGCTGCTTGGACTTTGGGCAACTTAACACAAATCTGGTGGATCACTTGTACAACATGGCTTCTGGTCAGCTTGCACGGAGAGATCAACATTAGTTCCAAGAGCCGGAGAAGATGGGCAAGGGATTGGGGTTTGGTCAGTTAGTGAACTATGACAGCAGAAGGGGGCCAGGGAGAGGGTGCTACCTTGCCTGGAGCCCAACTTATGACCTAAGCTGTATCCCCCGCACCCCCATATTCCACCCCACAAGAGCTGGCATTGCCTTGTCCCTTGTCCTCATGTGGGGAAAGAAAGTAGAAGGGGGAAAAAACTATTTAAGGCAGCTCTTCAGCATTGATCCTGCCTCGGTCTCACTGCATTCATTGTTCATGAGAACAGAGGCTGGATTAGAATGGGGTTTAGAGTGTAGCCAGGCAGCAAGATTAATAACCGTTCTGAGATTCATTCAGGCTCAATCGAGTGTGTTTGAATCTGGGAAGGGCCTTCTCTAAACAATCAGACATGGGAGAAAAAGAGCTGGGCAGGGGAAAGGGGAGGGTGCCTGGGAGAGGAAAAGAAGCCCCGAGCTAAAGCCCGAGCTGAGCTTTGAGGAGGGGGCCTGGGTCCCATTGTGAAAGGCATGAGCTGTGTGAGGTATTAGATTCCCTCCCAAGGCTGTGCAGGCTGTTCCCGGCATAAGCCTGAGTCACAAAGTGGGGAGGAGAGAAAACTTTTCCCATCCCTGCCTGAGTCAAAAAGTAACTGATAACATTTGGGCTGCTTCCTAACCTTGAGCCAAGCAGTGCCATCCGTTTCAAGGGCCAGCACATCACTGGGGAAAGATTACTGGATTTGGAGTCAGAGCACCTGGTATGGATTCCTGAGGCTGCTACTTACTACCTAAGTGACCAAATCACTTAAACTACTTTGTGCTCCAGTAAAATGAAGGCGCTGAACAAGCTGATCTCTGAGGTCTCTCCCAGCTAGGACCCCTTAGCAGGGGTTCTTAGCCTTCTTTGTGTCATGGACCATTTTGCTGAAGCTTATGGACCCCTTCTCAGAATGATGTTTTTAAATGCTCAAAACAAAATACAAAGGATTACAAAGGAAACAATTATATCGAAATGCAGTTATCAATATATATATATATACATATATATATATATATTTTAAACACATATTTATCATGGAACCAGATTTAGAACTGGATTCAGAACTGTGCTATAGATAGATCATCACTGTTATATCCTTTGAACTGTTTTGGGTTCTCTATAGGCACAGAGCTCTGGGAAGTTGACCTCTGGACATTCTGTAAAGTACCTTATTTAGTCCGATAATCTGTAAAATGTTAGGTTGGAAAATAAGGATCTCAGGAGTCACAGAGTTAAAGCTGGAAGGCACCCTAAAGGCCATTCAGTGTAGGGTCACGTAGGTAAAAAACGGTAGGGTCACAAGGTTGAACACAAATTCTCTGACTCCAAATCCCCACTATATCATGCCAATAATATTGTGATATAGGCTGCACTTTACACCCTTGCCTGCTTTGTATGAAGCATTAGTCTATAATTATATTCCTAAAAATGATTTTTATAGACTATCTATATATTTTTTCTTTTGAAAGATATCTCATTTTCAGAATGTGGTCTATATCTGAGAACGGCTCATATATGGACCAATATTGTGACACTAGGTGCATGTGCACCTAGACCAAAGTAGCCACTTACCCTTTAATTCTCCTCCCATGTCTTTACAGGAACCAACTAGGGGCAGCCAGGTACATAGTGGATAGAGCAACCAGCCCTGGAATCAGGAAGACCTGAGTTCAAATGTGACCTCAGACATGTACTAGCTGGAGCCCAAGGCAAGTCACTTAACCCCGACTGTCTCAAAAAAAAAAGCCAATTATCTCCTTCTCTGGAAGAACTCTTGAGTCCTCTCACTGGAGGGGGTGGGGTAGGGGGTGGTGGGGGGAATACCATGTAAAATATACACAAGTTACATTTAGCAGAAAGAAAATCAGGCTTCTAATCTCAGAACTAAGAACAAGGCAGGAAGAAGGGGAAGATTCCTCTAAGGATAAGGGGGTGGGGGACAGCAGGGATGGTTCTCAACCCCAACAGAAAACTTCTTCCCTGCCCTCTTAACCCTAACTGTAATCTCCAGCCACCACTGTCCTTGGCTGTCCTTCCTGGCTTATAGGTGACAGGTGTGCCCAGGAGATGTATACATCAGCCCTCTTTTAGAGCAGGGACTGTTTTTGTCTTGGTATCCCCATCACCTGACACATGGCAGTGGGGGGAGAGATAGAATTGAAGGAGGGGCAAAGTCTGGATCTGTAATATCATTTGGTATAAGGAAATTCAGGTGCAGACTGGCAACTGTTCTGCAGTGTATCACTTGCCTTAAGTACCAGGAAGTTAAATGATTTGCCCAGAGTCATATGGCCAGTATGGGTCAGGGGAGGGACTTGAACCCAGGCCTTTCTGACTCAAGTCTAGCTCTCTCTTTCCATATGTGATCTCTTCCCTCCTTACCATGTGACTTTCTTGAAAGAGAGGCTGTTATGCTTTTCTGTTTGTATCTCAAGCTCTTAGCACAATGTTTTACACATAATAAACAGTGAATGAATGTTCTGGTCATTCATTCTATCCACTATGCACACTTGGTTCTCTGCCTGGCACATAGTAGTGCCTTAATAAATTAATTATAGTAATTATTACATATTATTATATTATATATTCATCTATAACTTTTATAATATTCTACAATGTATAATCATACAATATTTTTATTATGGAAATTAATAAATGCTTGATGAATGAATGAATGAAAATGTGTTGCTCCAGACACATAGGAAGTCCTTTTATATTGGGGTCAGAGCCTGCAGCTTCTCTTTGTCAGGCTATATAAACAAATAATGGTTCCAAACTCCAAGGTTGATGCCCTTTTTGTCCCCTTTCACTCCTTTCTGTTGTGGATTTAGATATTTGTGTTGGTGAGAAGAGGGTACGTGAACTCTTTCAAAACAATTGAATCTATTGAACTTACTGGATCGAGTCACAGAATCACTGATGGAGGGGACAGGACCTTCAAGGTCATCTTGCACAACAGCCTCCTTGTTTCGCATCACCTGAAGTATGAGCACCAGTGCACTCATTTGAGTGGGAGAAACTTTCCCAAGGTTTTTTAGGGCTTGTGGCTCAGAAAAAAGGGGCTTGGAGTTTTGGTCTGTTTTGTTTGTCCTTCTTTAGCTCTAGGAGAAGGGAGTGGAGTCCTTGTCCTGGGAGCTCAAGCTATAGTGACCTTGGAGCCACAATCCTGGGCTGGATGTTGCTTCTAACTCAGCAGGGAAACTGAGAGAAGCCAGGGTATGGAGATAAAAAGCCAGGGAGGGGGGTTTTGGTGGGACTGATGCTACATGGGAACTGAGCTAAACCATGAACCTAATCTCTTAATTAAGTTGGTGTAGAGTGGATTATGCCCCACCCCCAGGTGTGTATATGTGTGTATGGGGGGGGGGGGGGGCGGCGGTATTTGTATGTTTGTTCTTTCTGTTCCTTTGAAGTAACTATTCCTTTGTAAAAGCTAGTCTGTTAAGTGATGAAATCAAAGTGAAATGTTAGAGACCCACTAACGTCGGGGGAACTCAATCGGCGGGGGTTTGAGCCAATAGCAGAGATCCCTAATCCCCATAAGCATACTGGAGAACCCTGAGGAAGGGGCGAAATGTAACACTTGGTTTTCAAGCATCGTGGGCCAGAGTATACAATGTTACATACTGACGAAAATCTGACCCTCAGAATGACGGAATAAATGCCTTGCCCGGGATCACACAGATTATTAATAACGATCGGCATTGACGTTATATCGTAGAGTCTGTAAAGAGCCTCACTTGAATTATCTCGTTTTGAGGCTCTCAACAACCACATTAGGTAGATATTATTTCCCCCATTTTGTAGATGGGGAAACTAAGGTCACATTGCTAGTAAATACTGAAGGGGAGCTTTGAGTACAGGGCATTCCGATTCCAAGTTTGGCGCTCCAGCCACTAGGATGACTGGAAGAAGTTGAATTTGGTCTCTGGAGGTTATTGATGTCCTTTGCCTTCTGGCAATACTTTACCTAGAAAACGATAGAAATCTGTCTTGTTATCTTGTTTTTTGTTTATTTTGCTTTGCTTTGCTTTTTTTGCTATTTTTTGTTTGTTTTTGCTTTTAAAAAATTAACTTTTTTATTACCAGGAAACTGACAAGCATTAACAAGCATGAACATTTCCCTAAACAAAGAAGAATAGAAAAGAAGAACAAGAAGAATGTATATGAAACTGTGAATCTCACTAAGTATAACTTGGGGGGTTTTGTTTTTTAACATTTCAAATTTAGCATGACATCTCTACACTGCTCTGTTTGTCTGTATTCCCTGCTGGACTTTCTTTTGTTTTTTAAAGGACTCGTTGACACTTTTCTTTCTTTTCTTCCTTATTTTATTGTCAGTATCACCATTTCTCTACTGCACTCCAACTCTTCCCTTAAAAAAAAAGGTCTCCCTTGTAACAATTTAGTCAAACAAAGCATATTGGCCATATCTGAAAATATCAGTCTAATTATGCTCCTCTCTGCAAAGAGGTAGGGTAGCATGATTAAACGTTAGTTCTCTGGAGCGACGATAAGTCATCGCATTGATCATAGTGGATGTCTTTCACGTTTTTTCCTTCTAATACTGTAGTTATAGTATAAGTTATTCTTCTGGTTCTGCTTACTTCCTTCTTGTCAGCTCATACAGTATGTCTTCCCAAGTTTCTATGAATCTGTCACTGGCATTTATGCTGGAATAATATTATATTGCATTCTTCTACCATAATTCATTTATGGTCATTCAAAACTAACTAATTTATTCATTATTCATCTAACCCAGGGGTGGGAAACCTGCAGTCTTGAGGCCACATTGGCCCTCTAGGTCCTCAAATATGACTCTTTGACTGAATCCAAACTTCAAAAGTTTCCCACCCACCATTTCCCAGTTGAAGAGTACCAGCTGGGTACTTATTTCTAGTTCTTTGCTATGATAGAAAGTGCTTCTATCCTTAATTTTGTGTACATGGATCCTCTTTCTTTGATCTGTTTGGTGAATACTGGTATTGCTGGGTCAAAGGGTATGTACAATTTAATTCCTTTTTTTGTGTAGTTCCAAATCACTTTCCAGAAATGGTTAAACCATTTTACAACTCTACCTACAATCTACCACTGTGCTTACCTAGTGTGCCTCTCCAAAAATTGTCATTTTCATTTTTTGTCATCTTTTCCAATTTGATGGTTTTGAGATGGAACCAAAGGATTGTTTTGCATTTTCTCATTATTATTTTAGATTATTTAAAAATATGATCATTAATAGCTTGTCTTTCTTCTTTTGAGAATCACCTGGCCATATCTTTTGACCATTATCTACTTGAGAATGGCTCTTGTTCTTTTATATTTTGGATCAATTCCCCATCTTTACCATGGAAATTTGCTACAAAGATTTCTCCCAGGTAACAGTTTCTCTTCTAATTTTTAACCACATTGATTTGTTTTTACAAATCGTTTCCACTTCAAATAATCAAAATTGTCTATTTCACCTCCTTGACCATAGCTGTTCCTCTAATTTGTTATGATGTGACCTTTTATATATAGGTCATTTCCACTTGGAGCTTATTGTGGTATATGTTGCAAGTTATTGGCCTAAATTAAATTTCTGCCAGATGGTTTCCTAGTTTTCCCAACAGTTTTTATTGAATAAATGAACCCTTACATTAGTAGTTGGTATACTTGGATTATCAAATATTATACCACTATGTTCAACTTTTTCTGGGTCATGTGTACTTAATGTGTTCTATTGACCAACTTTTCTATTTTTCAAACAAGCGCTAAAACTGAAGTTGCGGGGACAGATTTCTAATTCACAATACAAAAAAAAATTGTCTTCTACTATGTCTAGAGAGCTTCCTAAATTATACTATTGAAAACAGAAAGAATGACTTCCATATTATTTTGTACAGTATAGTCTGAAATATAACACAGTTAGGCAAGGGGGCCTTCCCAGTTTAAAAATTATTTTCCTTGATATTCTTAATGTTTTATTCCTCAAGATGAATTTTACTTTCTTTTCTAAGATAACTCTTTGGTAGTTTCATGTGGTACTGAAACTGTAAACTAATTGAGGTGGCATTGTCACATTTATGGTATTAACACAGTCTAACGATAAACAATATCTCTCCAATTATTTAGATCTATTTTTATTTATGTAAAGAGTATTTTTGTTGTATTCATATAATTCCTGTGTGTGAGTGTTGGTGGCTAGACTTTTGGATATTATTAAATATTTAATATTTAGTACATTCTAGAGTTGTTTTAAATGGAATTTCTTTTTCATTTAGTGTTTTGCTGGCAACATACGCAATGACTAATGATTTTATGTGTTTATTTAATGTCCTGCCCCTTTGCTAAAGTTATTGATTTAATTAATTTTAATTTAATTAATTTAATTGATTCAATTAATTTTAATTGATTCTCTAGGACTCTTAGTAAATAATCATGTCATCTATAAATAATAATAATAACAATTTTGTTTCCTCTTTGGCTATACTTATGTTCTCGTTCTTTTTCTCGTCTTGTTGCTATAACTAGCCATTGTAGAATTAAACCAAATAACTGGTGACAATAGACATCCTTGTTTAGGTAATATTCATCCTATTAAAGAATCATTCATTTATCCCTATATCTTCCTGGCCTCTGAAGAAGTGAGCTCAGGTTTAACATAGTCTTCCATCCTAGCATTGGTCCTACCAAGTTCACACAGAAATGTGCCGTCTCTTCCAGATGAGTCCTCATCTCAGTTACTGCTGGGCTAGGCCCCAAAGGTCACTCCTCAGTCCTCAAGGCATGGGTGCTAGGCTGGTCACAAAACCTGCTCATGAGTTTGACAACATGGATCTCCAATAGTTTGCTCTCCAGACCTTTCAAAACTCAAAAGGTGGTATCCTCTTGATTAATCTCCTTTAACTGAAACAAAAGACTAGCCATTTGTGGCCATGGCCACAAGAAGAATGGCCATGGCCTGGGATGCCCATTTTCATGGCTTCTTTCAGGAGGCCCATTTTCAAGGCCTTGGATGGAGAGAAGGCCTGGGGCCTCTCCCCTTGCAGCATTGTCTCTCACTAGGTGCCACCTAGCAGGAAGAAGTTAGCCAAAGAGAAGTCAAAGCAAAAAATAGGTCTAGGTCAACCAATACCTTTTGAATATCCTTCCCTCCCTTCTCCCGCCTCCCCCACCACCCATTCTGGCTTTGCATTGACAGACTATTAAAAGGCTCCTCCTGTTGAACACCTGGTTAGCAGACCAGAACCAGTTGCAGAATGTCTCTCTAAGGCATTTTTATTCCATATTTTCATGTATCTCCTGGAAGCAGACTCCCTAGCCTCTTCTACATAGGGAATAGTGACATACGACATGTGCTCATTGGCCAGTCCCCAATGTGTGTGTGTGTGTGTGTGTGTGTGTGTGTGTGTGTGTGTGTGTACAAAATCAATCTAAGCTGATTTTCAAAGGGGAACCAGGAAAGACCTTGTATAGAACTGAGTCTTCCAGGAAACCTGGAATCCCAAGAGGTGGGAATAAGGGGAGAATGCATTCCAGACATAGGGCAGCCTGGGCAAAGACACAGAGACAGAGCATAGAGCGTCATATGTATGGAACAGCAAGCCTATGTGGCTAGATCCTAGAGTGTGGGGAGGGGAGGAGAATGTAAGAGACCAGATTATGAACTTGAAATAACAGAGTTTATATTTGATCCCAGAAATAATGTGGAGCTATTAGATTTGTAGATGAGAAGGTGACACAGTCAGGCCTGCACTTGAGGACAGTCATTTTGGTGGTTGAGTAGAGGATAGATTGGAGTTGGGAGAGATGTAAGGCAGAGGTACCAAATAGAAGGCTAGCTATTGCAATAGTCCAGGCAAGAAGTGATGAGTGCCCGCACTAGAGTGGAAATTATGTAAGTGGAGAGATGTTGTAGGCATAGAAACAATGAGGTTTGTCAATTGATTGGACATGTGGAGTGAGGGAAAATGATTGGAGAATGATAGGGAGGTTGTTGATTTGGTTTTCAGTCCTGCCCGACTCTTCCTGACCCCATTTGGGGTTTTCTTAGCAAAGATCCTGGAGTAGTTTGCCATTTCCGTCTCCAGCTTATTTTACAGATGAGGAAACTGAGGCAGACAGGGTGAAGTGATTTGCCTAGGGTCACACAAGCTAATAAGCGTTTGAAGCTGGATTTGAACTCATGAAGATGAATGAGTCTTCCTGACTCCAGGCCCCGCACTCTATCCAATGTGGCACCAAGAGGGAAGGTGTCATCTGGGTAACTAGAAGGGCGGTAGTGCTGTGGATAAGTAACAGGAAAGTTCAACTTCCTTGGCTTTAGTTTCCTTATCTGTAAAATTAAAGATTTTGAACTAGATGAACTCTGAGGTCTCTTCCAAATTAGATCTATTGTCCTAGGATCCAGCCCAACCCCTTCATTTCATGTCTACACTTCTCAGTCTCTAGTCTACACCATGCAAGCCAATTTAGGTCTCCTTTTATACCTTGCTAGTCCTTACCTCCCTATTCCCATCCCATTTTACAGATGAGAAAACTGAGTCCAAAAGAAGGGACTCTCTTTTATGTTCTAATAGGAGAGTACTTTATGTATGAAAATAAATATGATACAAGGCAGAAGGCAAAGCGAGGCTTGGGGGAAATTTGAGGGGAAAGGATGATCATTTTCAGCTGGGAGAATCAGGGAAGGCTTCATAGACCGTGAACTCCTTGAGAACAGGGACTGGTTTTTTTGTTTGGGGTGTTTTCCCCCTTTCTTTCTTTGTATCCCTAGGTCTTAGTACATGATAGGTGTGAGATAAATCCTAGGTGACTGACTGAATTGTAGCAGAGACTAAGGCTGGTGAAACCTGAATTGCTCAGCCTGGGAGGAACCTGAGACAACAGTCTCAAAGCCCAAGCTTTGGGAAACTACCATTAAAGGGGAAAGAGTCAGCGAGGAGTGATAGGAGAATATAAAGAGGAAAAAATTGAATGACCAAAGACAAGGAAATGAAAGCAAGGAAAAAATAAAGAGAGAGCCTTCTGCCTATGAGGGACAACTGGAACAAATGTCCGAAGGCAAGAGAAAGCAGAATAAAATCAGGAAATAGTAGCCTAGTCTGGTTGAAATGCAGAGGACGTTAAAGAGAGTTGTTGTTCAGTCATTTTAGTTGTGTCTGACTTTTCGTCACCTCATTTGGGGTTTTCTTAGCAAAGATACTGGAGAGGTCTGCCAGCTTCTCCGGCTCATCTTGCAAATGAGGAAACTGAGGCAGACAGTATTAAGTGACTAGGCCAGGGTCACACAGCTAGGAAGTATCAGGCCAGCTTTGAATTCTGGAAGATGTTTTCCTGACTCCAGGCCCAGTGTTTTATCCACTGAATCACCTAGCTGCCCCATTAAAGGGAGTAGTATGTATTAAGACTGGAAAGGTTGTTTGGAGCTCAATTGTGAAGGATCTTGAATGCTGGGTAAGGAGTTTGTGTTTTTTCCTATAGCCCAAAGGAAACCACTGTCACTTCTTGAGAGGGGGAGTTAGATGATCATGCCTGAGGAAGATTATTTTGGAAGCTTCATGAAGGATGGACTAGAGAGGGGAGAGACTCGGAGACCAGTTAAGAAATCGAAATCCTTAATTGGTGTAGGTAAGAAACTAGGAGGGCTTGAACAAGAATTGTATCCACATAAGTAGAAAGTAGGGAATAGATATGAGACATATTGTGGAGTAGAATTAGTCTTTGGAATCTAAGGGCAAAGGGACTTTTCCCTTTCCCAAGATGACTAAAAATCTCAAGCTCGGGTGCCTGGGAGGATGGGGACACTGACAACAGACTAGCCCACTGGGCCTTTTTGTTTCAGCAATAATAAGCTCAAATCCTGAATTGTTTGTATCCTGGGAGTAAAATGTATGAGCTTCACTTGACCCAAATCCCCCTAGTCCCTCACATATCCCCCCTCCCTCTGTCTCTACCTCCCTCCCTTCATGTGGCATTTGCATGTTAGAAGCATAGAATTCACAGTGGCCCCATTCCCTCTGAGGCTTCCTTGGGAAGAGAAGCCCTTTGTGCTGAACTCTAGAAAGGGAAAGGATGCTTGGGGGATGGGTGGAAAGGAGGGGGGAGCTGTCAAGAGCCTTCAGAGGAAAGAGAGAGAGGAGACTTAGATCTCAGCTTGAAGGAGGACAGGATAAAATAGAAAATAAGCTATGAGAGGAAGGATGAGGGAGAGGGCATGTGGAGCAGGGTGACCCGTATAAGTTAGACCCTTCAACTCTGAGTGAACTCCTAAATCCAAAATCAACCCCAGTAGGGGCAAAGTGTACATTTTTTTTCTCTCTCTCCCACTCTGGTTGCTCCTTTCCCTCTGGTTGTCTTCCTCACTGAAAGGAAGAAAAACATAATGGGTCTTGTCTGAGAGCAGCTCAGGAAGAGAGTTGGCAGAAGCCTAGCTGGGAGGCTGTCTTTTCCTGTTTCTGGTAGAGATTTTATAAATATTCAGGGAGTCTGATTTGAGGCAAGTTTGAGGGAGTGGGGAGGGAAGGAGAGCAGCAAAGGGGTACAATCACTCAGCCCACAGGGGCTCTCAGGCTTCTCTGAGGCCTGCTTTTCATTAGCATCACCCAGCAACCAGCTCGTCTGCTGCAAATCTCATCACGCCCCTGCAAAGCATCTCGGGCATGTTAATCTTTTCATTTAACAGCAAATCTGCTGTAATCTGTCTTCCTCCCTAAGGCATCCACACCAAACCCCTCCCAAACCCTTCAAAAAAATAAGACTTAAAAAAATACAGGGGAACTTTGCTTATGATATCAGTGTCAAGGGAAAGGACTGTTAGCTTAGGCTAACATGTTCTCTTTCAGGGGATATGATTTGATCTGTGGTCTATTCAAATCTGTAGGATAATGAGCCAGGGTATAACTGGGTTTGACTGGAGTAATAAGCCAGTCTCAGTCCCACAGATATCCCTCTGCTTTGCACATATAGTCATTCTTCTCCTCTCCCCTTCTCAATACGCCTTTTACCAAAATTAATTTTCCCGGATGCATTCCCATGAATGACCAGGGTCTGTCCATTTGTGCTAATAAATTACAGCTGTCCATTGAAGTGGAACTTGATTGTGTGTGTGTGTGTGTGTGTGTGTTTATGTATTATGGATACTGACACAGATGCAGTGGGGGAGATGGGCTGGAGAGGTGTAGAGATTGAGGGTTATATTGTGAACTTCTGAAGGCATTTGATTGGGCCAAAGCCAAAGTAATTCCTACAGAATCCCTCCTGTGAGATAAGGGCCAGTGTTTACTTAGCAGTAGGAGGCCTTCATTTGATCCAATGTATGTATGAGTTATATGCTTTACATTTGTTCCTCCTTGTTCCTCATCCCAGGTGTAGCTTGCTACAAAAGCAAATGGTGCTGGGAAGAGACTACAATTAGTTAATGAGTACAGAGTATTAGGACTTTGGAGTTCTGTTTTCTGTTGGTCCTCTATGTTATCTTTCAGGACTAATTTGACCCTTTCTTTCCCTTCTCCTGCAAACTGAAGACTGCTCCTGCCCTTCTTAAGGACCTTCACTCAATAACCTTGAAGGAGCCCAGGAAAAAATGCAATGTCCATTTCCCTGACAGAGTTACTAGTCAATTGAATTTAATTCTACAAACATTTATTAAAGGCCTATCATGTTATTATGTGCTAGACACTATGTTAGGCACTGGGGAGTTTTGTTGTTCAGTCGTTTTAAGCAGTTCCAACCCTTTCTCATTTGGGGTTTTCTTAGCAAAGATATTGGAGTGATTTGCCATTTCCTTGTCCATTTAATTTTACAGATGACAGTGTTAAGTGACTTGGCCAGGGTCACACAGGTAGAAAGTTATCAGGCCAGTTTTGAACTCAGGAAGATGAGTTTTCCTGACTCCAGGCCCAGTGCTTTGTCCACTGAATCACCCAGCTGCTCTAGACACTGGAAATACAAAAAGAAAACAAACAAACAAAAAAAAAAAAAACCACAGTCCTAGTCCTTAAGAAATTTGTATAGGTACTATGGGAAACCCAAAGAGGGAAAGCTACTAAATGTTTCAGAACTGGCAGCTCTCTCTCCTTTTCAAATGATTCAGTCACAGATAGGGAGGACCAAAGGGCTCTCCGAAATTTGCTGCATCATACCAAAATAACAAGTTCTTTCATCATGGAGCCTCATGTTTCCTGCCAAGGTGCAGGATCAACACTGCATGAGGTATGCCAGAGGAAGAGATGCTGCTGTTAATCCCCACTACATGTACAAAGCAGCTTGAGAGAAGGACAAGGAAGGGACCACCACTAACAAGAACAATTCAGAAAGGCTTTGTAGGAGGCCATACTTGAGCTGGGCTTTGAAAGAAGCCAGGAGTTACATAGCTAGATCAAGAGGAGCCAAGACATAAAAATGGAGCAGAATCAGGACCCTCAATCAGTCTGACTAAAGAGAATTGCATTAAAATCATATCCCAACTTCTAAGATACAGCCTTCTTTGGCCATCAGTTTCTGGCCTTGAGGGAAGCACTTCTTGCCTAAGAAATGAAATGACAAACATTTTAAATTTGCTAACATTTAGAAAACTGGGAATTAGATGACTATAAGATTTAGACATGTGGGGCAGTGGCTACACAGTGTATCCTTATCGTTTTTTATCCTTACATTTTTACTGTTCTGCTAGGGGGAGAGGAGGGAAGTGGGGACCAGAGCTGATAAGAGATCCTAGCCAAAGATGAAATGCATTCTCTGAGTTTGAATGGTTGTCAGCTCCCCCAAAGATGGCATTTTTATCATTACTATTACAGCAATCCTTCTCCCTTCTCCCTTTCACCGTCCATACACTTCAGAGCAAGTATAGATATCCTCTAATAGCTTGCCATTGGCCATTAGGACTTGTATATTTGGTTACCAATCCAGAACTCCAGAGATACAAAAAGTAGGCAATCCCTGCCCTTCAAGTCTCTCTTTTATTTTTTTCCTGTTAGTCTTAAAGTATAAGGAAAACTCTAAGCTCTAAATGACTGGGAGGGTGATGCCCTTCCTCTCACCAGGCCAGACTGATACATTGGCCAATAGTGTGTGTGTGTGTGTGTGTGTGTGTGTGTGTGTGTGTGTGTGTGTATTTTAGTACAATCACTGCATAAATACATTCCTTTTTTTCTGTGAAACCAAAGTTCATATCAAACTTAACAAAAGTGAGACTGGCTTAGTAAAGTTATTCCAATTGAGAATGAATGTAGTTCATCTATTACTCTGTTTGGTGGGCTGTATTTTATGTGACGTATCTAAATTTGAAGTTAAACAGTCTTTGTAGGAGCTAAAAGTGTAATTATTATATTTTATTATATATTATGTAATATATAATATAAAATAATACATATTATATTGTATTATTGCTGCATTTCTCAGTGTCATTTATTTTAATAAGCATAACATAATAAGCTGGTTTTCTCCAAAAGTCAACCTTTCCAAAAAATGTAATAACTCAAGAATGGTAATAGATATTTTGAATTTTCAACAATTAAATTTGAATTTATTATCAATTGTTTTAGCCACCTCTATTTTTTTTAAAGGAAATAGCATCCTTTCACAATGGATAAAAACCAATTTGAAGAGAAAAATCCACTGGAACAATTGAAACCAGTACAAACAAAGGCAGATAATTTAAGTAGGAAAAATAGAGACAAAAAGTCACAAAGCTCAGATCTGTATATTATGATTCACTATATTTATCATTGGGTATCCTAGTAATGTTATTAACAGAGAGGAGACTGTTTTGTTTTGTAAGAATTGCCTTAGTTTCAGATAGCATGATACCCAATAAAGTGAAATATATTTTGAAATCTCCCTGCAAAATTTATTGGCAAGATGAGAATTTTTCCAGCAAAATCAGATGCTTGTAATGAGAAAAAAAAACCTTTAAAAATGCTTATTTGATTATGTATATGTTGCTAAGACTGATTTTGGGGAAGACATATCACTTTGAAAATCTATTAGTGGCAATACCACATAAAGAGAAAATGTGAATATAATTTCTAGATTTTAAAAATTATAATGATATTATGGGGGAGAATTATACTGGACTTTGCACTGATGCAACTCAATCAATGTCAGATTGAAACACACGTTGACAAGCATTGGTTAAACATGTGGCCCTGTAGGCAATTTGAGTATCTTGTATACTTTACAGATAATCACTTATCTTAAGAAATATGAGTGGAAAACTTTATACAATTCTTCAGGTTGTTGCAAGAGTAATCAACTTTTTTTTAAAAGTAGTCTATTGAAAGGAAGGCCCTTTGCAAAATTGTGTGATAGTGTGGAGCAGAACATAGGGCTCCATGTCATTATGAAACATACTAACTTTTGCACACCAAAAGTCCTTTGAAAGGTATTCAAACTAAAAGAAGAAATTGCTTTTTTAATTATGAAAGATGAAGCAAATTAATTTTTTAACAAAAATGCTGTCCTCAAACTTTTTGAAAAACTCAGTATTCTAAATAAACCAATCCAAGGTCCTCAAATTCATACTCTGACTCAGAAAGATAAAATGATTACATTTAAGACCAAGTTAGAGCTATGGAAAATAAGTGTACAAAATAATATTTATATGCTTCCTAATGTTTTTTAATCTGTCCTGAAAATGAAATTTTAAAAAGTAAAGCTATGCTTATTAATCCCTCAACTGGTCAACAGAAATAGTTCTCATTTTATTTCAAAGGAATATGTTTCTAAATACGAATGGATAAGGAACTCATTTTCCATAGGGGGAAAAATGATACATTTTATCTACTCTGTCTGAACAAGAACAGATATTTTTTCAGTGTCTTTTTTCACTTCTTTTCTCTTCCTAAGATTCTTCTCAAAAGCATGAAGCCTCTTCTTCTCTAGAAAGGCTAGTTTCTTCTCTGGGTTCCTAAGAATCCCTAAAATATGCATTGAAAACTGAAGATCTTATTACATTTTGATTATGGTGAACAGAGTTCTTTAGGTTCTCAAGTAACCTAGAGTACAAATTTTATTGTCATTCATAACATCATGTCAATCACGTAATTTGCCGCTCTCTTCCCAATCTGGGGGACCACTGTTCTGTCTCAGCCATGAAGGGTTTGGAGTTTTAGAATGAGGAGGTTGTTCTCTTGGCCTCTCCAAGTGATGGCAGCCAGGGAAGTAATTCTGCATTGGTTTAAAGGGAGATTCCTCTCTCTCGGTCTCTCTCTGTGTCTCTCTGTCTCTGTCTCTGTCTGTTTCTGTTTCTGTCTCTCTGTGTCTCTCTTTCTCTCTCTCTGTCTCTTTCTATCTCTCTCTGTCTCTGTCTCTCTCTGTCTCTGTCTCTCCATCTCTCTCTCTCTCTCTCTCTCACTCTCTCTCTCTCTGTCCCCGCCCCTCCCCCCCATCTCTCCCTCTCTTTCTCTGTCTGTCTGTCTCTGGCTCTTACTCTTTGCTCTCACTTTCTCCTTTCTTTCTCTCGAATATCGTGAAGGTGTTTCCCCACTCCAGTAGAAATGTCAATGACTGCTTACATGTGACCACTAGAACAGATATCCATATTAGCCTGAATTATGATTTCAAGGCCACTTTGTGTTTCTTTACATGTGCATAGGTGACTACATGCCAATCCTGAGATGGACATTTGCAACCTTGAAGGTAATTTTGTGAATTCTAGTGGCTAGGAGCTCCTGAGTTCTTCAGGAGCACTATGGGAAGTACGCTCTCCAACTCCTAGTGCTTCTTGAAGGAAAGAAATCATCTACCAACTTAACAGAATTATGAGCTCTCTTTAACAGGCAGGTGCAGGAAAATGAAAGTTTTCATTATATATGCCCATAAGTTTTTGGTTGGGCAGTGGTCACTACTTAGCTTCTAATTCTGATGATCTGTAACTGAACCTAGTTCGGATGTGCAAGAAGGGATGTAGGAGCTGGCACCCAGAAATCTGATTCAATTCTTCTTGCACTTCCTTCCATGTAATAGGTTATAAAAATAGCTATACTGCTCTCTCTCTCTCTCTCTCTCTCTCTCTCTCTCTCTCTCTCTCTCTCTCTCTTGCTCTCTTTCTCGTTCTCTCTCTGTTTCTCTCTCTCTCACCTTCTGAGAAAATTAGTTACAAAAAGTGTTACCAACTAGTGAATTCTGAGATAGTTTCTACCTGAGTCTCTTATTTCCATATCTTTGCTCTTTGGGAAGGAAACCCACAACACCAGGGCTAAATGGATGAAATGGTTTTCTATACAACTATTATAAGGAACAAATTATATAAATCTCATCTTGCTAACTTGCAGGCTGAAAAAGAATTATGAGTAGCAATATCATCAATGAAAGCCTACCTAACATTAATGTGATTATCATGGTGATTAATTTATGTTATAAATATAAAAATGTAAAGGATTTTTCAATATCTATGTATGTTATTTTATTATGTCTAAGACTTGTATGTGTATTAAAATTATGTCTTCAGTTTTACATGAATAATATATGAATGAGCTAAGAAAATTTGAATAAGTTACTTTATGAAAAGTGGAAGTTGCTATAAATTTTGTGTAAAAAAATATGGGTGGGTGTCACTACATAAAGTTTGGGAACACTCAATTTGGAAGCACAAATACTAAAATTGGAATGCTACAGTGGAGATTTGCTTGGTCCCTACTCCAGAATGACATGGCTTTGGGGAAGCTTTGGGGAAGAAATGGAAAGTATCCCTGCAGTGTGCCTAGTAGTGGGGAGAAGTCAGTCTGAGATTTGAAAACTACAGATAAGAAACATACCCAGAAATGGCCACAAGTAGGTTATATTCGCAAACCACCAAATATAGCCTTGTCATTCCTGTACAATTTTGAAGCAGCTGCTTTGCTCCCGAATTTTCCTATTTCCCTCCCTTTGCTTTTCCTCTCTGTATCGGCTGCAGTTAAGATATGTGACTTAGGAAGCCACTCCAGTGAGTTAAAGTGGCAAATAAATACAATCTAGTAGCAACCCCGCTTCCAACTTTGCTTCAATGCCTTAGTTCCCCCAGCCTCATTTGACTTCTCCTGATTTGAGAGGTCTTTCCCCTCACCCTCTCTAAGAAGGAACCTGGACTGATGCATTGTGCAAGGTATCTCTGAAGCACGTATCCAGGTCCCAGGGGGATGAGTGTACACGGCTGATGAGGGTAGTAGTGATACAGCACAGACTTTCCCGTTCCTTGGTTTGTTAAAGGCCAGACCAGGCCTGAAGTCTTATGACTTGAACAGATGTTTCTGCTTAAGGACCCCTGGCATCTTTATGGACTGTTTTTTCCATTCTTTCCCCTCTTCCTCTGTCCCAGAAGTCCTGAATGCTATTTGGACTTCATTTTCATCCTAATGGTTACAGGGATAGAAGAGCTTATTTCTTTTCCTTTTCATTTTGTTCTTGAGCTCTCCAAGGGATATACACACATGCCCTCATACACAATATTATTTTTCATACAATTTATGATATCAGCTTTGTATGTTTGTACTCGCTTATTAATACTTAGGCACATTTCGAATGTTTCTGTCTCCACACTTGTTTGGACACACATCTCACATCTCTTGCTGTTCAATGCAAGGTATTTGATTAACGTGACCCTCTGCTCTTTCAAGTCTGCTATTCTTGCTGATCTTAAAAACCTTACTGTCAATTGTGTTAGCTATGTGACTACAGGAATATTTTAGCTAGTTTACAGAGTGAGAGCAGAGATTGAAGTTACTACCTCCTCTTGTCCAGTTCAGTCACCTGTTTCTTAGGTGTGGTTTAGTTGACAGCTCTTTAAAAAGAGGAACCAGTTTTCTGTGGGCTGGTCACAGGCCTTAAACCAGTTTGGTTGCTCTCCAGATCAACCCCTATAATCCCACAAAAGCATATGGTCCCATCCGTGTGCAGAGGCCACATACTGTCTGACAGTATGAAACCAGCTTGCCTCCATGGCTGGGAAACTCATTTCAGTTTGTCTCCCTCCAAAGGGTGGAGGGTTAAGATAATCATGCCTTGCATAGTGACAAAACCTCAGTTTGGTTATTAAAGCAAAGGGAACCTAGAAACTGACAAGCTCAAGAATTGACACCTTGGCCCAAAATATACCAAAATATTTATAGGAGGCTTCATTATAGTTTTGTTGTAGGCAATTGTATTAGTAGTAGTAATAAAGTAGCAGTAATAATAAATTAGTAGTAGTAATAAAGTAGTAAATAAAGTAGTAATAAAGACCTGAAAACAGAGTAAATACTCATTACTTGGGGAATGCTTAAACAAGTTGTGATACATGAATGGAATGGCCTATGACTGTGCTATAAGAAATTGTGAATATGACTGTAGAGAAGTATGAGAAGTCTTATACGAACTGATGAAAAGTGAAATAAACAGAACTGAAAAACAATAGACTCAATGATTTCACCAACATAAATAGAAATGTAAATTGTGGTTCAGTCAATGAGATAGTTGAACTTGAATGCTATAGAATTATAAGGACCACACTTGGCCCCCAAGGAGAGATATGAAAATGCACCTTTCCTCCCTTCTTTGCAGAGATGGTGGGAGGCACGATGAGTATGAAACAGTACAGCTAATGCCAGACTTTTTTGATGTGTTGGTTAGTTTGGGGCAACTGGTTTTTCCTCCTTTTTAAAAAAGTTTTTGCTATAAGGGATGACTCTTTGGGAGATGGAGGGGTTCTCAATTGTGAAGTGTAAGTGATATAAAACCAAAAAAGAGCAATATAAATTTATTTAAATACAATTAGCTCTTTGCTTTGAGATTCCTTCTCTGTTAGGATCCTTTACTGCATGGGTATCTTTGTTACCTTTCAAACCTATTCTCAAGAGTAGGAAGTTGTGGTCTTTTGCCCCCTGGAATTACTTGTTTTTCTTCCCTGGACTTGTAAGAATCCTCACAGAGAACTCACTCTGATTTTCTTACTAACCTTGGGCCAGTCCCATAACTTGCTTGATAGCACCAGTAGTTCCCGAGTATAATTCTTCAGGTCTCAGCTGCCCTCTTGACTAATAAGAAAGGTATTGCTAACCAGTCACTCAGTTGCTCTATATCAAGAGTTTTTAACCTGTGGCACACAGACCCTTGGATAGATTTCAGAGTATCCATGAACCTAAGAACTTATATGCTAATGGAGGGAGACAACTGGGCATACAGAAGATACAGAAAGTTGTGCAGAGCACACACTCTTCCCTTTAGTAATTGTTAAAAGGCTTCTACTTGAGTCATGATCAAACTCCCTTAAAGCTATGGATTGGAAGTTAGCAGACCTTAGTTCAAATCTCACCTATGTCCCATACCTCCCTGGGCAAGTCACGACCTCTAAGGGCCTCATTTCCTGATCTAAAAGATGAAGGGGGTTGAGCCAAATTAGCTCTAAGGTTTCTTCCAACTCAAAATCTATGAAATTCTGAGTCAGTCTAGGCACTCGGGGCAGTGGCTTAGATGGATTTGTCTAAAGAAACAATGACATCGTGGCATTGCCATCAGAGTCTCATTGATGGTAAAAATCAAATCAACATCACGGAACCTGTCCTCTGTCTGTTCCTGAGCAGACCCAGGCTCTGTTTTTCTGATGCTCACCAGGACTTATTCCAACCAGTTCTGCCAGGCATTAGGCACTCTCACACCAAGGGGAGAAGGGTGCTATATTTCCTAGAGTCCAAATCAGCCCCAGGCTTGGATGTGCCTGCTGGGGCCTCTTCTTTTCCATGGGCCAGCAAGGCAGAATCCCAGCTGGGTCTTTGGCTGCCTTGTGGGATGTTGATGACCCCCACGGTCAGAAATAACCGCATTTTACATGGGAGTCTGACTCTTTTGGATCTGGAAGTGATTGAGAGAGCAAAAGCCTGGAACCCCAACAAGGTCTTATTTATAGTTCCCTTCCTGCCTTTAACTGCATTTTAAATGCTCCGCCTATAGGAAATAGCCCCATCATCTCAGGAGTTCCAGGAGGCTGGGAACGTTTTCTCCTTTCTTCGCATCCCTGGTGCTTAGCCCAGTTCCTGGCACATTTAAGTAAGTGATTAATAAATATCTGTTGATTGACTTCTGCCCAAGCACTAGGTGAGTCTTCAAATGACCAAAGGGGCATATTCTGACTTGATAGTGGGTTTGAATCAACTGGCTGAAGGAAAGAGCACTTTCTGTCAGATCCCCAAGTGAGTTTATTCCTTAGGCTAAGCCAAGTGAGGGAGTCCTTTTGTCCCCACACCCACCAGTAGTGGACATGATGCAGTGTCCCCCACCCCACCCCACCCCAGCCCGACAACTGAGACAGTAAGCATTAGCTATCAAACTAAGAGTGAGGGAATGAATGTTTTGGAGAGTATTCAAGCGGCAATATCTACCTCCCTGCAGGAGACTCTGTCTCAGCAACTGAAAGGAAGGAGGGCTGAAACCCAAGTGGTCTTGCTTAATTGCTCTGCAGATGGGTGGGGGAGGGGCTGAAGGTTTCATGTTGCAATATACACAGTGTGGGGGTTGGGGATGAGGGGCAAGGAGGATTTCCTTGTGTGCTGTTGGGAGGTCTACAAGTGAAGGTAAACTGTAAGGTTTGATCTGGCAACTCTCAAGTTTTAAACATCTGCATCCTGGCTTTATACCCCCCACATTCCTACACTGTCTCCTGTCTTTAGTCCAAAGCATCATTAATAGGCAGAAGATTCTTCCTTCTCATTCACTTGGGGGTCAAGATGTTGGTCTCTGGCAAATAAGCTGGGTGGACAATGAGGATATTCTTTGAAGGGAACTGGACTTCACAGTTAGCTGTTCATTGTTGTCCAATTATGGTCAAAAAGAGAGATTCTTCCCGACCCTTGCCTACCCCCTCTCATGTTCAGGATGGGAAATATTCATTTTTTCTTAACACTTCTCACCAAGCTTCCCTAGCCTCAGCCTCTGACATGTGGGGTGGTAGTAGGGAAAAAAATTGGGTAATGGAGAGGGGATGGCTATATCCATCACCAGTTCTTTCTTAGAAACTCTGCTTACTTTCCTAGAAAGGGAGACAGCTGAGTTCCTTGGTGATGGCTAGATCTGTTTGAAAAGAATTCCTCTCAACCACGGGAAGACCACTTGGCAGCTTGGGAAAGAAATGGCTCTCAGGAGTTTGTGGGATTATTTGTATACAGGAGGCTGTCAGAACATGTGCTGACTAGATGGGGTGTCTGCTGACATGTTAGTGCAGCCCAGATGAGGGAGGGGAAGATCCATTGTAGACTGGGTGGGAAATGTTTCCCCAGGGGAATACTACACATGTGACTTTCTCCCATCCCACCAAGAGTTTGTGCTGGGACAAGCAGCTTTTTTACACAATACTTGAAGCCGCAATTATCTTAATTTCCAGAAATCCTACTCAACTGGGCCAGCATGCATGTACCTTAAAAAAAAAGACTTATTCCTTCTCTCTCTCTCTCTCTCTCTCTCTCTCTCTCTCACACACACACACACACACACACACACACGAAGGGTTTTTTTTTTTAACACACATACATTTATTTATCCTTTTTATATCCCTACAGCATTTCCGCAGTGCTACCTATTCATGGAGACAGCTTCCATTGCCATCCTCTTTCTGGGACTAGAAGGGTCCAGGAAAGTTGTTCACTGAAGAGCAAGCCTCACCTAAGTACTTTTCTTCACTATGTCCATTGGCTATTGGAGATATGCTAGGACCCAAGAAAAAGGTGGAAGAGAGTACAGAGGAAGTAAGACAGCATGGAGGTTGGATTGTTTGTTCCAACTCTACTGAGACACAATCTGTCAAGTCTTAGAGCTATGCCATCTTTTGTGAGTTTCCAAATGGCTCCCTGCTCAGACTAAAGGACAAGGTATCCAGAAACCCTGGGAGTAGCTAGACACAAGGCCATGTTGCAGATTGAGTTTCCTGATGTCAACCTCAACTAGGAGCAGAAAGCCCAAATTCCATTTCTGATTCCTAACTATAGTCTTTATGTCCCTGAATCCATTAGTTCTTCTGCTCTATGCCTGAATTTAAAAGGAAGCATAATGATTATAGGCTAGAAAATATTTCAGTTGAGTGGCTTAGGAACTGGGTGAATGGCAGACCAAAAGAGTAATAATTAATAGTTTGATGTCAACTTGGAAGGTTTCTCTGGTGATCTGTTCTTGACTCAGTGCTCTAACATCCTTAATAAATGACCTGGATAAAGACATAGGTGGCATGCTTATCAAATTTGTAGATGTTGCAAAGATGGGAGCCATAGCTAAGACAATGGATGACAGAGTCAGAAACCAAAAAGATCTTGAAAAGGGTAGAGCATTGACTCCAATCTAATGCAATGAGATTTAATGAGGGTAAATTTTAAAAGTCCTAAGTTCAGATTAAAAAAACAATCAGACAAGTACAGAATGGGGGAGGATTGGCAAGACAGCAGTTTATCTGCAAATGATATGGGAGTTTTAGTGGACTGCAAACTGAATATGGAATCTACAGTGTGCTGTGGTATCTAAAAGGCTAACACTACATGAAACTATATTAAGAGAGGCATAATGTCCATAGCGATAGGCCATTATGATAAATTGGCATAAAGGACATAAAACAAAATACAATTAAAAAAAGAAATGATGCTTGTGGGATTGTTATACATGGGTTACTGGGGAAAAGACATTAGCAGGAAAGAAGCCAAATCAAGAATGCCAAGATGGTTCCTCCATCTTGGAACCATGTGGCTGGGAGTTAGAGTATACTGACATTGTGCTCCCTAGCTTCCCCATCCAAAAAGAGTCTGAGACCAGTGGATGCTGTTACAGCTGTTGGTGTGGACCATGTTGGAAGATAACCCAGGGACCACCCCCCCAAAAGCTTCCTTCTTGTATCACTCTAAGTTGAGGGAAGGAAGCAGCTGCTATTAACTGTCCCTGTTCTTTCAGAAAGGAAGATGTCTAAAGAGGACAATACTCTGTTGAAACTGGAAGCACTAATCACTGACTGTGTATATCTACCCTCCTGTGGATATAGGTAGATAGATAGATAGATAGATAGATAGAGAGAAAGAAAGATGGATATATAATCATCCTGTGTTTGTTCACCCTCCTCTTTGCACTCTGTTCTTTTCCTTACTATGGGTTACCCTCTGTTACAAAAGGAAAATATTGGAGCCAAGATGGTGGCTGGAAAGCAGGGACTTGCATGAGCTCCCCGCCAGGTCCCTCCAAAAACCTATAAAAAATGGCTCTGAACAAATTCTAGAACAGCAGAACTCACAAAATAGCAGATGGAAGCAGGGATCCAGCTCAGGACAGCCTAGATGGTCGCTGGATGAGGTCTATCGTGCAAGAAGTGGAGGGGAGTGGAGCTCAGCCTGGGCGGTGGCAGGACCAACCAGACCAGGAGCCAGGCAGAACAGGCCCTAGAGCTCTGAATCAGTGAGTTATGGCAGTTACCAGACTTTGCGACCCACAAACACTAAAGACAACAGAGAAGGTTAGTGGGAAAAGTTTCGGGGAACAGAGTTTGAGGTTTGGCCACCACCCCAGGGGCAGTGGGAGAGGTGCAGCTACAGAACTACAGCCTACCTGGTAGGAGGAATTAAGTGGCAGATGAGAGCAGGAGTGCAGAGCCTGCTTAAGATTTTCATCAGGTCTGGGTTGGTGGTTCTTGAGGAAGGAGGAGTGCTGGGGTGGCAGAGCTGGCTGTAGAGAAATAGCTCTGAAATCAATGGCGCATCCCCTCAAGCTTGGAACAAAGTGCTCTTTGCTCTACAAGCAATCATACCCTGACGAAAAACTCAAGGGTCAAGTAAGTTGGCTGGGAACATGGTCAGACATCGAAAATGCACTCAGATTCAGTCTCAGACTTTGGAATCTTTCTTTGGTGACAAAGAAGAACAAAACATACAGCCTAAAGAAGTCAACAAAGTCATAGAGCCTACAACAAAAGCCTCCAAGAAAAATATGAACTGATCTCAGGCCATGGAAGAGCTCAAAAAGGAGTTGGAAAAGCAAGTTAGAGAAGTAGAGGAAAAACTGGGACAAGAAATGATAATGATGCAAGAAAACCATGAAAAACAAGTCAATGACTTGCTAAAGGAGACCCAAAAAAAATATTGAAAAAAATATTGAAGAAAACAACACTTTAAAAAATAGACTAACTCAATGGCAAAAGAGCTCCAAAAAGCCAATGAGGAGAAGAATGCCCTGAAAGGCAGAATTAGCCAAATGGAAAAGGAGGTCCAAAAGATCACTGAAGAAAATACTACTTTAAAAATTAGATTGGAGCAAGTGGAAGCTAGTGACTTTATGAGAAATCAAGATATTATCAAACAGAACCAAAGGAATGAAAAAGTGGAAGACAATGTGAAATATCTCATTGGAAAAACCACTGACCTGGAGAATAGATCCAGGAGAGATAATTTAAAAATTATTGGACTACCTGAAAGCCATGATCAAAAAAAGAGCCTAGATATCATCTTTCAAGAAATTATCAAGGAGAACTGCCCTGATATTCTAGAGCCAGAGGGTAAAATAGAAATTGAAAGAATCCACAGATCACCTCCTGAAAAAGATCCCAAAAAGAAAACTCCTAGGAATACTGTTGCCAAATTCCAGAGCTCCCAGATCAAGGAGAAAATACTGCAAGCAGCCAGAAAGAAACAATTTGAGTATTGTGGAAAAACTATCAGGATAACACAGGATCTAGCAGCTTCCACATTAAGGGACCGAAGGGCTTGGAATATGATATTCTGGAGGTTAATGGAAGTAGGATCAAAACCAAGAATCACCTACCCAGCAAAACTGAGTATCATGCTCCAAGGCAAAATATGGATTTTCAATAAAAGAGAGGACTTTCAAGCTTTCTCGGTGAAAAGACCAGAGCTGAATAGAAAATTTGACTTTCAAATCCAAGAATCAAGAGAAGCATGAAAAGGTAAACAAGAAAGAGAAATCATAAGGGACTTACTAAAGTTGAACTGTTTTGTTTACATTCCTACATGGAAAGATGATGTGTATAATTCATGAGACCTCAATATCATAGTAGCTGAAAGGAATATGCATATATATATATATGTATGTGTGTATACATATATATACATATGTGTGTGTCTATGTATGTATATATGTAGATGTGTGTGTGTATATATATGCATATATATATATATATATATATATAGACAGAGGGCACAGGGTAAGTTGAATATGAAGGGATGATATCTAAAAAAATAAAATCAAATTAAGGGATAAGAGAGGAATATATTGAGAGAGGGAGAAAGTGAGAGATAGAATGGGGTAAATTATCTCGCATAAAAGTGGCAAGAAAAAGGGGTTCCCTAGGAAGGGAAGAGGGGGCAGGTGAGGAGGAATGAGTAAATCTTGCTCTTATCAGATTTGACCTGAGGAGGGAATACCATACACACTAAATTGGGTATCTTACCCCACAGGAAAGAAGGAGGAAGAAGATAAAAAAGGGGGAATGATAGAAGGGAGGGCAGACGGGGAGGAGGTAATCAAAAACAAACACTTTCGAAAAGGGACAGGGTCAAGGGAGAAAATTCAATAAAGGGGGATAGGTTAGGAAGGAGCGAGCAAAACATAGTTAATCTTTCACAACATGAGTATTGTGGAAGGGTTTTACATAATGATAATGCATGTGGCCTATGTTGAATTGCTTGACTTCTTAGGGAGGGTGGGCGGGGAGGGAAGAGGGGAGAGAATTTGGAACTCAAAGTTTTAAAAACAGATGTTCAAAAACAACAACAAAAAAAGTTTTTGCATGCAACTAGGAAATAAGATACACAGGCAATGAGCTGTAGAAATTTATCTTGCCCTACAAGAGAAGAAGGAAAAGGGGGATGGCAGGGGAGTGGGGTGACAGATGGGAGGGCTGACTAGGGAACAGGGCAACCAGAATATACATCAGCTTGGAGTGGGGGGAGGGTAGAAATGGGGAGAAAATTTGTAATTCAAACTCTTGTGAAAATCAATGCTGAAAACTAAATATGTTAAATAAATTAAATAAAAAAATAATCTAAAAAAAAAGGAAAATATTGTCTGCTAATCAATTAAAATGTACTTACAAATTAAGCACTTACTTTGTACCTGGTACAATGCTAAGATCTAGAGATGCAAAGAAAGGGAAAACCAGTCTCTGTCCTCAAGGAACTCATATTCTAGTAGAGAAGAGCATAAATGACTAGGCACATTCAAGATATTTATAGAGTAAATGGAAAATAGAAGTTTATCTCAGAGGAGAAAACACTGGTGGTAGGGAGGGGGACTATGCAGAAGATGGGATTTGTGTTGAGTCTTAAAAGAAGCCAGGGAAACTAAGGGGCAAAGGTGAGAAGGGAAAGCATTCTATAGGGTTAGAAACTGAACATGTCCGAGGCCAAAATAGAGATTTGAATCATAGAGACCCTGGAGAAAATGGAAGCCTTAGTGCTTGGTGGCAGGGATGTGACAGAATGATGATTTCCCACTGGGGAATCACAAACCTTGTGATTGCAATGGTATTTGTTAGCCAACTCCAAGGGACAAGCAGGGGTGTTGGGAAGCAAAGAGAGATTAATAACCTAAATTGAATCAAAATCCATGAGCAAAAGTGGGGAACCTACAGCCTCAAGGCCACATGTGGCCTTCTAGGTCCTTGGGTGTGGCCTTTTGACTGAGTTCAAGTTTTACAGAACAAATCCTTTCATTAAGGGGATTTGTTCTATGAAGTTTAGATTCAGTCAAAGGGCCTCACTCAAGGACTTAGAGGGCCACAAGTGGCCTCAAGGCCACAAGTTCCCCATACCTGCCTAGATATAGTAGAATAAATTTTGTAAGGTAGCTTGGAGCCAAGGAAAGGGGGTGTATCACCACATGAGTTCCCCTTTCAAATCTTTCACTTATGTTCTTCCTATGTAACTACTTTCCTTCTGGCTTATGCACGGGTGAGAACAGATAGTTGAGTCAATGGGGAAGGAGGTGGCCCTTGCCACCATTCAGGAGAGAGGAGAGCTATCCTTCTCTACCTTTCAGTCAAACAATCAATAAACATTTATTAAGGATGTAATATGTGTCAGGCACTGTGCTAAGCACTGGGGATACAAAAAGAGACAAAAACAGTCCCTGCCCTCAAAGAGCATAAAAATAATGGGGAAACAACATGGAAACAAAGCTACACAAAGCAAGCTATAAAAAGGATAAATAGGAAATTGTTGTTGTTCATCTCTCATTTTTTAAGAGGACCAATGACATCATAGGGTGATGTCTTGATTTGAGCATGAATTAGATTTAAGTGAGGCAGTTGCATAAAGTCTTCAGTTTCTCTCTTCCGGAGTCATTAAAGTCCAGTGGCAAGACAAAAGCCAAGACAACTGGCAATGGCCTGGGATGCAGTGGGTGTGTATTGGTAATTAAGGTGGGACTTTTTCACTGTTTTCTCTTTTGGAGCACTTGGTAATCAAATGCCTTTGATGAGACTGGCCTTTGTTTCTTTGATTAAATCGGGAGTCTTTGATGACCTGCTTACATCAAGGGAAAGCTTAGTTCACATAGTGGCTGTGATGCCCTTTGACCCTGAACAGGGTATATAAACTCAGAGGTTAGCATTTTATTAGGGGCTGTCACTCACTGGAAGAATGTCCTGTGATTTGGCCAGAAGAGACTCTGGGTAATAGCCATCAGAGCCCCCGGCTTTGAAAACCCAGATGTTGGTGCCTCTCTCTCTGGTAGCTATGTAACTCTTTGGTCAGACAGCTAGAGGCCTGTCTGTTGATAACTGTGTGTTTGCTCTGTTTATATTGTCTCTGTTTATAATTTATGTTGGTTTTTGCTCTGAAGTTCAGGGTTCTGGCTTTTCCCCCTGAACCAAGTGAATGATATATGTATGTTTGATGAAAGTGAGATTGTTAACCCCTTAAAGTTGCTTTCCTTAGAAAAGCAAATCAAAGAATCTGTGCTAGCAGCCTTCCTGTGCGCTGGTGGTGTTGTTCCTACATAGCCACAGTAGCGGCAAGCAGCATTATTGTTACGGGGTGACTTTGGCTTCTTTGATGTCTGACCAAGCTCTAAATGCTCCACAGCACTTTCTTCAGCTGCCTTCAGGGCTATTGGAACAGATTGTTCTCATTCACCCATTCTGCCAGGTGATGTCTTCACGTGCCTGGGGCAGACATCCCTCTACCTCACCAATGGGTTTGAGGCCTATCAGTTACCCTTAGCCTGGTTTAGCCCATCTTTGGAGATAGTTTTACCAGGGTGCGGCTGCTGCACATGCTACCCTTCTTGGAGCCTCCGGTGAAAGTTGGGTGAAGGCACACACCAAAGATGGGTGAGCAGCCTTGAGAGGGGTTTGAGAGGCCCAGCAGAGGACACCCTATATACCTAAATAGAAATAAAAAGAAATAAACTGAAAATAATTAACAGAGGGAAGGGGTTGGAAAAGCCTTCCTGTAGAAGGTTGGATTTTCATTGGACCCTAAAATCACATCTTGTCCCTTGGAAGGCCACCATCAAAGAAGGCTGCCAACTTGATAAATTGCAACATCCCATAATACCAGCTCTATTGGTTAGGGGATGCTCAGTAATGAGTTCTATAGAGCCAGAAGCGGATACCCTCCCCAAACAACCCCCCCCCAACACCAGTGGTCTCACATGGTCCACTAGAAGTGGGCATAGAATGTCTGTGCATACCTTGGGAGGAGAGGGGGAACAAGGACTGTCTCATTACACTAATAAATAAAATAGATACAAGTTCTCCACCACACAAAGAGACTGGCCTATGAGCTGGGAGAACTAGTTCAGTAGCGCCATATTACTAGTAACAAATGGAATACATCTGGATGGATGTGTTAAAGATCCTTTCAGAAACAGATACCAGTTTCCTGTACTCCCTTCGCTCCCCTGGCCATTCTCATTATTTTGGAGTTTGAAATCCCTCAGTACCCCACACTACACATCCATATGAGATGAGACAGACACAGAGATTAGGGATTTGTCCGTATAAATACTAGATCAGATTTTTTTAATGAATCAAACAATGTGGCAGCTTTGGGGAAATTTTGTCCCCACCTGTCAGGGCCATTTCTGCTAAGACTAGATCAGACCAAAAGATAGTTCTTTGGACCAGGGATTGTTATTTCTATGAGCTCAAGGATAAATTTCTAGGGTTCATGGAGATCAGAGATCAGAGAGCCTCAGAACTTGAGAAAATGAAATTAATCAGTAATCAACAAGGAGTTAGCTCCTACTTCAGAGTGCTAGGGATACCCAGAAATGAAATAGTCTCTGCCCTAAAGGAGCTTACGTTCCATCGAAGAAAACAACATGGGCACATACAAATTTATACAAGCAAGGATATACAAGTAAATGTTTAACAACCAGCTCTCTAGGGGAAAAAAATGTAGCCATTTAAGTTTAATTTGAATTATTAACCTTTTCTCCAACACTTTCTTAAGTCTAGACAATCAACAAAACAATAAATCACCCTGATTTGTAGAGTTTGCCATTTCTGAGGTGTAAATGCTCATAGTGAAAGTTTAACAATGGGATCTCTCTTGTGGGTCTGAGTTGGCTCCAACTCATCTGTGTTTCGAGATATGCACAAAGAAAATATGATATGATTTCAAGGCAGCTGGAGGTGGGATCTGTAAAAGTCTCATTTAGGAGGTAGTTCTTCAGCTAAACTTTGAAGGAAGATAAGTATTCTCAGCACAGAGATGGCAGGCTTAACCCTGTTTGCCTCATTGTACCTCATCTATAAAATGAGCTGGAGAAGGAAATGACAACCCAATCTAGTATCTTTGCCAAGAAAACCCCAAAAAGGGTCACAAAGAGTCAGACTTGACTGAAAATGACTGAACAACAATTATTCCAGGCCTAAGAGGAGTGGAGAAAGAGGAGTGGAAAATGTAAAAACTGAAAGATGGAAGGCAGAATATATGCATGAGGAACAGCAAGAAACCCAAATTGACTGGACCATAGAGTATATTAAAGGAAATAAAATGAAAAAAGGCTGGGGCCAGAATGTGGAGGGCTTAAAATAACTTTAAATGTAGCCTCCTTTACTTCCTTGTCTCTCTTCCTTTATCCCATACTTTATTTAAAGTTTTGAAGGTCTGCTACCTTGCAGAGAGAAAGGGTGAGATGAATTTTTGCCTATCCCATTTAGGTAAAGGGATAATGGGGGGGATGTTGGTTGGGTCAGTTCGTGGGATGAAAAAATTTAGATAAAATGGTGAGCCTCTCTCTGGTGAGCACTATTTTAATCACAGAGTTCCAAGAATTCTTGGGGCCTTTTTTAGTGTCACTACCACTATTTTTCTAGATCTCAAAATCACAACTATCCTTTCCAACTCTGAGATCTTATGATCCAATGATTCTGGCTCTCTTCTCTGAAAATGAGGAAGATTTGATTGCTAAAGTTTCCCAAGGCTACCAGTTGAACCAGTGACAGGTCTGGACAACAGAAAAATGACTGTCCTCTGGCTCTACTAGTCAAATTGCTGACCCCATAGCTCCACATTGCCTCATTCAGGAGCATGGCCCAATACTGCCTTTTCTCATTCAGTCCTGTCTTATTCTGTAGGATATTTTCTGGATCTAAACATCACAACCAATTTCCCTTAAAGGTCTATTGTCCTTGAAAATTCCTCCTGTCACTGCATATAAACAAGAGACCAAGGTTACAATTTTCTTAGAAGAAACCACCACCATCACTAATGACATGCCTTAGAATTTGTTATTCCTCCCATAGACCCAAAATCCGTTATCAGGAGGGGAGGAGGTGTGTAGACATAGGTCTGTGTCTTCCCAATGTGAATGAACCAAGCTGAGGCCAGTCTCAGAGTCAGAGGCATCTGAACTCAAGGAGGGAGGGAGACCAAATAGGTTCTAAAAAAAAATGGAAAATGAATTTGCATAGCTAGCTTACTGATTGCCTGGAAAAACCCAGATGCCAGAGAATGGCAACCAGGGAAGGAAGAAGGCAGAGTAAAAACACAGTGGAATGTACTCTCCTTTTTTCCTTCCATCGAGGAAATATGACTCACCTTGTCATTTCTTAGTTCCCAGCAATGGTTGAAATCCTCAAAGAAAAAGGACACAAAAAATATCTATTGCAGGGAGGTAGAATGTTAATTCTTCCTTGCCAAACCACAAAGAAGAAATCAGATTCCCTTTTAAAGTAACTCCTAATACAGAATTCTGTCAAGCAATCCTAAGAAGTAGATAACCACAGCAAACTTCACTGGGTCAGCCATGTTTGTTTGTTTTGTTTTCCGCTACAAGGTGATTGGCTTTTTTTTTTTAAATTAGGGAAATTATGCCAAAGAGGAGACTAAAGAATAGATCATAAGATCCCTCTTTTGTTCTTGATCCATTTAAAATTCTTTTCTGTTTTTATTCTAAATACTTATTACGAACTACCTATCTATTTATCCAGCTAGCTAGCTCCCTGGCTTCTAGGTTCATCTCCTGATGGTCCAACAAAGGTTTTAGCTTTCACTCTTCTCTCTCTTTCCTTTTCCTTGCATAATCCCCCACTGGGAGTTTTCTCTGACCTCTGATATGACCTTGACAGGCCCTAAGCAGATGTCACAGGTTGTGCTGATTCAGTAACTCCTATGAGCTCTTTGCAAGGCCCCTGGTACTGAGGTTGCCCTGGCACCAAGCTGACCTTGTTTCTTGTAGTGGCTCTGACAGCCTCTTGGAGGACCCGTCAGTACAAAGGCTGGCTAGAGGACACAATAGTCCCATCTCCTTCTGTAGATAGGGTATAAGTTTCCTGGGCACTGCATTGGCCCTGCTTCCTGCTGCAGATCCAACAAGGCCTCTTAAGTATGTGTATACGGCCTGGCCCTAAAAATGTTCTGACAGTCCAGGTCTAAAATGCTACTGACTTTAGGCTCAGTAGGAAGCTACTGGCTTCCTCTCTCCTGACTTGTCTTTACTCTGAATTCCCACAGGCTCCTGGCACTCTTTTTTTTAGCAGTCTTAGAATTTAATGCCTTTTCTTTTTGTATTTGTTTCTTAAACATGGTTCCTTCTAGCACATTTTTAATACTTGCTGGAGTGTTTGTTAGAAAGCTGGGCTGCTCTGGGACCTTTCACATAGCCACCTTAACTGGAAATCTGTGATTCAGTTGTAAGATGCTCATGTTAAGATAATTTTACTTTTCCAAGGTAAGATAATTCTTCTCTGTGCTTTTATAACACTCTTGATAGATAGCTGTTAGTGGTAACTATCTAGATTTGTGGGTGCTTTCGTTAGAAAAATGCATTTTAGTTGCTGTCTTTTGTTTTAATATCACTTACATCTCACAAGAAGTCCTGCTGCCCGTGGCACATTTATTGTTGTTGTTAATCCATTCTCAAAGAGGACCAATGACAGCATGAGGGCAACGTCTTGACTTGAGAGTGAATTGGATTTGAGTGAGATAGAGTTGTGCAAATATCAGGAAATGTTGCCAGTAGCAATCTCGTTCTCAAGGAAGAATGATAATTCAGGTCTAGTTTTTAGGATTTAAGGAGCCCTTTGTGTGAAGATTATATACAATAGAATGTTATAACCATAACGGCAACAATAATAAAAACGCTTTGAATGGGCATCTGTAGGTCATGGTGGACCAAACCACAAGATACCTTAGTCTACCCTAGGCAAGACATATTAAAGAAATAAAGAAGACAATGGCTAAATATATTAAGATACTTATTGGTATTATGAAAACAAAGCTGAAAAGGAAAAATGCTTTTATAGCAATAAATATCTGTACATTCCCAATCTTACTCTACACTTTTGTAATTGTAAATCAACCATAAAAATTTGGAAAGTATCCTAAACCTAACTTGTACAATATTAATGAGACACGGGGCCTGTCACATTAAGACAACTATAGAAAAAGTAATAATTCCACACCAAAAAGAAGGAAGAAGATTGACAAAATGAACTCATTATTTTTTTCCCCTAAACCCCACTTCCTTTCAAATTTCCCCATTACTGTCAAAGGCACCACCATCCTCACAGTCCCCCAGGGTCACAACCTGTGTCATCCTCAACTCCTCACTATCCCTGGTGGGGTAGGGTTGGGGACAAGATATCCAAAATCCATATCTAATCAGTTGCCAAGTCCTGGTAATTTCACCTCTCAAATTCAACCCCTTCTCTCCTTCAACACTGCCATCTCTGTGGTGCAGACCCTCATCACTTCGTGCCTGGACTATTGCAATAACCTACTGGTGGGTCCACTTGCTTCCATTTCAGTCTGTCAGCCACCAAAATGATTTTCCTGAGCCACTGGTCTGACCATGTCACCCCTATATGCAATAAACTCTAATGGCTCACTTCTAGGTACAAGATGCTCTGCTTGGCGTTCAAAACCCTCTATAATCCAGCCCCCTCCAACTTTTCTAATCTTCTTCCACCTAAAATCTTCTACTCATGTGTATAGCCAGTGACACTGGCTTCTTTGCTGTTACATGAACAAGACACTCCATCTCTCAGTTCTGGGCATTTTCTCTGACTGCCCCTCCCCCAATGCCTGTAATAGTCTCCCTCCTCATCTCTCTGCCTACTTGCTTCCCTGGCTTCCTTTAAGTCCTAGCTAGAATCTCACCTTCTATAGAAAACCTTTTCTAGTTCCTCTTAATTCTAGTGCCTTCCCTCTGTTAATTATTTCCTTTTTATCCTATGTCTTTCTATGTGTATACACACATGTACATACGTACGCACATACATATATAATATATATAGCATATTTGTTTTCCTGTTTTGTCTCCTCCATTAGATTGTGAGCTCCAGGGATCGTCGTGTCTTTTTTTGTATCTCCAGGGCTTAGGACAGTGCCTAACTGATTAGTAATTATTGACTAATTGACTGAGACATTTTCTGAGCGCAAGATAAATAGTTCAAAAACCTATACAAATACTTTTGGAATAAGCAGATGTCACTTTCACCTAACAGTAGTAAAGGCTTATAACAAAGACACATTATTGGACTTGGTCCAATAATGGAATTAGGAGCCTCCCCACCCCACCCCTACCATGGCTGACATTTGCATGGATTCAGACAATTTTTCAAAAAGAAGCAGTAAACAAATGTCTGTCATGAGAATTTGTTTGTGGAGAGGTTAATAATGGCCATTTAAGACCAGGCCATTGACACCAGGACTTCAAAAGGGTTATCCTTGAGGATTCTGCATTTAGGTATCCATGTAGATTATACAAGGAAACAGCAGAAACTGTCCAATATATACATATATATATACACATGTGTGTGTATATATGTGTACTATAAGCTCTAAAAATTTTAGCAAGTTGTGACCTGGTGGTTAGGATTATATACACAAAACTTACCTTTTGTGGGTTGGCAGACATCAAATCTCCATACTGTATAATTCTACAAATATAGACTTCAAAATATCCTGAAGAATTCAACCAATAAATTGCATTGGACCCAGACTGTTATCACAGACTGAACTTTACCTACAATTGTGCAAACATAACATTAATCCATAAACACTGAAGAACAAGAGAAGAGGAAGAGAATAAACATTTATTAAGCACCTACTATGTCCCAAGCACTATGCTAAGCACTTTAAAAATATCATCTCATTTGTTCCTCACAACAAACATAACATAAACACAAACACTTAAGAACAAGAGAAGAGGAAGAGAATAAACATTTATTAAGCACCTACTATGTCCCAAGCACTATTCTAAGCACTTTACAAATATCATCTCATTTGTTCCTCACAACAAACATAATGTAAACACAAACACTTAAGAACAAGAGAAGAGGAAGAGAATAAACATTTATTAAGCACCTACTATGTCCCAAGTACTGTGCTAAGCACTTTACAAATATTATCTCATTTGTTCCTCATGACAACAGGATGCTGTTATTATCCCCGAGAACATTTTTAATAGATGCCACTGTACAAAGTACTCATAACCTACAAGCTACAGGAAACAAAAAGCTCCCAAAATATAAGGACCTAGCAAAGGATATCAAATTCATGTGGGAACAAAATAAAGTTACATAGCCTTCCAGTTATCTTTTCTGCTATTAGACTTGTAGCAAGTATGTTTTCAACCAATCAACATTTGTTAAGTGCCTACAACATGCGAGGTACTGTGTTAAGGGTTGGTGGAACAAAAAGAGGCGAAAGATAACTCCTCCCCTCAAGGAGCTTACAATCAAATGGAGGAGACAACATGCAAACAAGTATATACAAAGCAAACTATATGCAGGATAAAGAGGAGGATCATTAACAGAGGGAATGCACATGATGAACAGGTTAAAAACATATAGAAATACTTCTGGAAAAATAGACATCTTTTTGCAAAGCATTATCAAAGGATGACAATTGATACATGATACCTGCTGGACTTAAGGAATACAATCCATATTGGTTCACCTCTGGATAGTCTATGAAATCACTAAGATTTGATAATGAAACCAGAAGGTTCTCCATGGGAAACACCCGCATGAACTCAATCAACAATATGTTGACAAAGAAGTGTCAAGCAAATAACAAAATTATGAAGATCTGATTACAGAACCACGGGTGTTTACAAGTAATAATTAAAGAACAAACAGGTGACTACTACCAGAAATTTTGGAAAAGTTGTCATTGATAAACCTGAACTTAGTGATCAATGTAGAATTTCCAAGAAAATGTTGGAAAATGTGAAACATCACTGCAAATGGAAAAAATGTAGCACTTACTAAACACCTAAAAAAAGGCACAAGCAAATGGCCTGAATTAGATACCAGAAATTTGCTGTCCCTCATAAACTAACAGATGAGAAATCCTCAAATATCCTTGAGAATGCAACATATAAATCATACTGGCACCAGTGCATCATCATAGACAAAGGGGTTGCCCACAATCTCCCAGACATAACATTGATCCATAAAAATGTAATAACAAAACTTTATAGCTATTGCCCCACAAAATCCTCATAACTTTCAAAACTACATGGCATGAAAAATTGCCAAAACATAGAGACTTAGTAGAAGAAATTAAAATCAAAGGGAGAGAATAAAGTGTATGTCATCCTTGTTATCTTATCTGCTCTTGGAATTGTCCCAAGGGTTCTTTCAATAAGTCTACAGAAGATGAACTTATATCTCAATAATTTTATTCTATTAAAAAAAAGCAATAATTTTATTCTCCCGTGTAGTAGTCCACCAAATATTAATTATGAAAGAACGATAATAGAATAGTGACTTGTCCCAAGGCTACTTCTATCTGAACTCTATTGACTGGAGGATGAGAATAATGAGGACAAGAGAATACTAAGGATTGCTCTCTTCACCAGACTCGTACTCTGATCCCTCATTGTGGCATGGGGGAGATCTTGGACTCTTTATGTCAATGCCAGTGGAATACAAGCTCTTATAGGGACTCACAAGCTGGAAAAACTGAGTAAAAACCTGATACTGGGCTGTGGTCTGAAGCCTAAGTCTGGAGAGGCTTATAGGTGGTGAATTTCTTTTAGCCATCTTATGAAACCATCTAAGGCATTGAGGAGTTTATGGTCTGCATTTACGGAGGGAGTGCCCAGAATAATGAAATCACATGTCTTTTCCAGCACTAAATAATTGTAACTCATATTTACAAAGCACTTTAAAAGTTTGCAAAGTAATTTCTTGACAACACTTTGAGTTACTTGCAAGTATTATCTTCTTTTTACATATAAGGAAACTGAAGCTCAGAGGGTCAATAGCTAGTAAGAGGTAGAACTATAACTCAAACTAGGTCTTCTGACATTTTTTCCATTGCTGTATTCTACTTCATTAATTCTTATTTGAAGAACACAGAGGAATTGAGATGACAGACCAAGAGTAAATAAGATATAGTCCCTGTCCTCATAAAGCTTCTATTGGTTGCCATTAATAATATCTGACACACTTGTGTACACAGCCATAAGTGGTATCATCTTTACAATATGTCAGCAATATGAGAATTTCAAAATCCTTTCTAATAAAAATGTATGATAGATAGAGTCCCTGGCATATCATCCATTTTAGCAACAAAGCTAAAATAATACTGAGATCTCTGGTGCAACCTAGAATGAACTAAGTCCTAAAGCTGTTTATTCAAATTTAGATAGCATCTTTTCAGATCTTACAGTTTCCCTTCGGTTGTGCTAGAAGAAATATAGAAATAAATAATAAACAATTCTTGTCCTCATGGAACCTTCCTAAGGCATTCAGCGACCACTCAGGGATAGAAAAAGCTCAAACCCCCTCTTCTCCCGGCCCCCCAAAAAGAAATGTTAAGAAGCTGCTTAGAAACCATACTGTTCTCTGTCTTGGATCACCAATTGCCTCTTGTAATTTTTGAACTGGATATTCCATTATATCCAAAAAAGAGCTCATCTTTCCCTCTCTCCTCTTTCAAAGTTTCCTATTACTCTGAACATCCTCCCTGTCAGTGAGGCTCACAGCTTCAGGGGCATCCTCGACTCCTCTCCGATGCTCACCCCACATACGCAGTCTGTGGTTGTCTTATTGCTCCTACCTTCACAACATCTCTTATATACACCCCCTTCTGTCCATTCACACAGCCACCACCCCAGCGGAAGCTCTCCTCACCTCATGCGTAGACTATTACAATAGCCTTCTGGTTGTCCTCCCTTCCTCAGATCTCTGCCTCTAATCCACCCTCCTCACAGCTGCCAAAGTGGTTTTCTTAAGCGTAGATTTGACCATGTCACCTCCCTGCTCAATAATTACTGGGGCTCCCTATTCTCTCCAGGATTAAATATTAAATGCCCTGTTTGGGCTTCATAGCCCTTCACAGCCTGGCCCCTTCCTACATATCTGGGCTTCTTATACTTTTCTTCCCTCAGTATAATCTATAAGTCAGCGATGCTGGCCTGCTTACTCCAACACTTCATCTCCTAACTCCAGGCATTTGCACTGGCTGTCCCAACTTCAGGCATTTGCGCTGGCTATCCCACTTGCCAGGGAATGCTTACCCTCCTGCCTCTGCCTCTTAGTTTCTCAGGCTTCCTTCAAAACAGCTCAAATCTCACCTTCTTCATGAGGCTTTTCTTGGTTCTCTTGGTTCTCCCCCTCACCTTGATTGAGCCTTTCCCCTTCCACTCCCCACCTCCTTTGCTAGGGTCTTACCTCTAATTTTACCTTTCATTACTCTGTGTGTATCTTGCATGTACATGGCTGTTTTGTATTTTCTCTCTTTAGTTAGAATGTGAGCTCCTTGATTACAAAGACTGTGTATTTGTCTTTCTTTGTTTCAAAGAACTTAGCACAGTGCCTGGCACAGAATTAGCTCAAATGCTTTTGAATGAAATCTAGCACTAGTATAGCCCTGGACCTCCACAAACTAAACACACCAAGGGAAGGAAACTTCATGCCCCTACTAGGTTACCAGCCCTAGGAGCCCAGCAGAGAGCTACATATGGTCTAGTGCTATACATGGGAGGTACTAGGGCAAGAATAATCTTTGGGCCCAACAGTGTTTAGTTTTCTTTTTACTGTCAACAGTAATAGAAAACATCTCCATTTTTTTAAGAAGAGGAAGAAGAGAAGGAGGAAATATATGTTTATATATACATACATATATAAATGTTGTTACAATTTTAAGATGCATCAAAATCCACTTAGAAATAAGGAAAACAAAAGGTCACCTATTGGTGCTAAAAATTTGCCTCTTAAGATATTACTAAAAATAATCAGAAAGTAAAGAAAACAGTGCACAGAAGTACATAAGCTTTCATAAGCACAGTGTCTCTATGGGAAGGAAAACACAGCCCCTGGCTTATATCTTCAGGTCCATATCTTAGTCTGGTCTATTCCTTTGCCACTGGACACTAGGCTGAAGACTTGGGTTCATATTCTATTTCAGACACTTACTAGTTTTGTGATCCTGCAAAAGTCACTTAACTCTTCTGTGCCCCAGTTTCCTAATATGTAAAAATGAGTTTAGCATCTGGCATCCCAATAGCAATGAGTCAACCAGCAGTTAAGAGAATTACCCTTGGAGGAGAGAATCTAGTTTTTCTCTTCTACAACCTCCCTTTTATTTACCAGATGACAACTTTGTAAACTTTGAAAGGTCAAGGGATCTGAAGTTCCTATTGGTATAAAAATCAGCATCCACTGGAACTGGGAGTACTGTCCCTCAGCAGTATTGGCTAATGGCAACATCTGCATCAGGAGCTAAGAGACAAACTAAACACACCAAGGGAAGGAAACTTCATGCCTCTACTATGTTACCAGCCTAGGACCCAGAAGAGAGCTACATCTAAAGGGCACTTCATTTGAATTCTACAAAGGGTTAAAAGGGACTTGTAACACTCAAAGTCTGTAAGTTTACCTTTTGGCCACATGAGCTCATCTAAATTTGAGCCCACTCTCCCTAGGGATCTTGTATAAGCAAAGAAAAAGTATACCCCTCATTTAGGAGAATGTTTTTAATAGCAGCAACTATCCTTGGTTATACCCTCTTTTAATAGCTAATTAAGTCTATCTGGCTGATAATCAACCAGGAGCACACTGGATAGGGGCTTGAAAGTGCCCATACTGAAAACCACAGCTCCTTAGATTACTACTGGAACCCTGAGGGGAGAAGTAAGTAACCACTAAGGGCCCCAACCTTACAATATAAGTTGCAGTTGGGGAATTAGCCCCAGAGGGAGATGATGTGACAATGTGATTATGAATATGGACTCAAAAGGATCCTCAAAAGGAGATTATTAAATGCAGTCTCCTCATTTTATAGACAAAGAACCCGAGCCCCAGGGTTGTTAAATGATTTGCCCAAAGTCACACAGATATTAAGTATAAAACCTTAGATTTGAAACCTAGTCTTCTGACCCTAGTCCAGCCTCTTTCAAGCTCTAAAACCTATGATTTTGTAGTACAAGTTCTTAACCTAGAGTCCATGTATTTATTCTTTTAAAAAATATTTTTATAATTGTATTTTAATGTAATTGATCTTCTCTATAATCATATGTATTCATTTATGCATTAAAAATATTTTTAGAAGGTCCCCTAACTACCAAAGGGATTCATGACACACAAAAAGATAAAAAAAACTCCTGAAATGACCTGAGGGAATTCAGGCATACTTGTATTGAGGCATGGATTGGACAATACTTTTGGGTCTTAATGAGTGTCTAGCTACATTTTTACATTCATATTTCAAAAGAAATATTTACTGTGTCTTGAATTTGGGGTTAAAATCCCAGCCCTGTATGTTTTGATATAGAGTCAAGATAGATTAGGAATGAAATAAATTGGGGAGAATGAAATAAGACAGGGATTGGGAGAGGAAGACAAGGAAGACAGTTCTGCCCCCATACCTACTCAGCCCCTCCCACATTAAACTGGCACTATCTCATGCCCTCTAATAATCTCAGGTAAGACTCAACTCTATTGTTACTTAGAGGGAACTTGTGCTACCACTGTTGTTCTAACTTTGGCTCCTTTTGTTAGCTTAGTGAGCAATTGTGATTTTTTTCCACTCAGTGTCAGGACAGAAGGGAGGGAGATCATGAAGGGGGGAGTCTATCTTCCATGTATTTCTGGGCACAATGAGGGGCGTGCCCCATCACAAACCCTTGTTGGTTGCATCAGTTTCCATTAGTGGGTGGCTTAAGTCCCCCTCCCCTAAGTCTCTGAATTATCCTGCTTCATTCCTAACCCAGCTGCCTCTCATTTGGGAAAATAAGGAGGTGAGCCAGACCCTTCCATAGCAGAGGCCCAAAGAGGATGATTGGGGGAGAGAAGGTAGCCTGGGCCTGAAGGTCTGCTGGTGTGTAACACACAGTGGTAATCTCTTGTAACTCCTCAGTCCCTTCTTTTGACCTGACCCAGTGCCCATTTTGTGGGCCTTTTCTTTCATCCTGGATTGTTGGTTCTATCTCTGTCCTGAGATCATGTTCTTTCCTTACTGTTGACTGCCTCCTTACCATATACTGATATTTTCTTTGCCTTTGGACTATCTTGGACTCTTTGCTGGAAAGTTGGGCATTGTATGGGCACACCCTTTGCCTATGGCCTTCTGTATTGACTTTTCCTGCTATTAATTGCCTCACTACAAACAAGTCCCAGGGTTCTGTCCTCCATGACTCTAAGTGGAGCCAATGGGTAGGGCTGGGCAGGCGTGTCTCCCTGAGGTGTCTCCCAGTTGTACTACCTGTAGGACTGGGCTAGCAATTGTAGCAAGTACCAAACAGAAAAGTCTCAGTGCATGATGGGCCAGAAAATAAAAGGTGGGGCATATGCAACAGGAATGACAGTTACAGGAGTATCAGATATAAAATACAAAGAAAACCAAATACAGAGCAAACAGGTCCCAACATCTCAGGACAGGCAAAGTAGTTTGTCAAGACCCAAGGAATAAGCCCAAAATATAGTCCAAAGCCAAGCTATAGTATCTAAGTAGTCCAGGTTTCCAGCAAAATCTGAGCTCGACAGAAGAGATCTTACCCAATTTGTCGCACTCAACATGGCCTATGTTATACAGTATATAGCCAGGTGTGAGGCTAAAGGTATTTAGACTAGCAGAAAACTAGCTATTTCTACTTGAATGGTCTCCACTTTTTGTGGACAGATCCACTCTTTCCCAAATCCTCAGTTTCCCTAGGACATGACTTTCCCTTAGTTGATGGCTTCACAAGTTGCCTGAGACACCTGCCTCCAAGAGGTCTCCCGTTCTTTACTCATCTTTGTTCTACCACCAAAATGTGTTTACTCATGTCTTAGACATGGACTAGAACTAATGATCTGGATTCACATAGTTTTTATCCTAATTGGGAGGTTGATAAAATTTAATGATTATAAATATCAATAAATTCCTTTCTCATTTGACTCAAAACCCCCAGTCAAAATAGTGTCCTGGCAACTAAGAAAGTCCAAATCTATTACTTTCCCTCTATATACCACACAGTTCTCTTTTCTCTTATTCTTTCTATTTTGGTCTTTTTTTTAGGAACTCAAAATAATTTTTTATTCACACTCTAATACTTTACGAAATAGAACTAGAAACAAGAACAAAATGGAAAATTCTATCTGATAGCTTGTAACTTTAAATTTAAAATAGTTAAGTATAATAGCACTACTTATTTGGGGATCAGTTTTCCAGCAATATCTCCATTGGAACACAGGTAAGAACCTGGAAGAAAGTAAAAACAGCCTCTGATTTACCCTTTCTTTTCACAAATAATGAAGAATGCAACCAGGAAAAGTTGGATCAACCTTTTATCTATTTGACTTCGATATTAATTAGGACAGCAAATAAACTTTAAAGAATAGAAAAACAGTGGATTAGACATTTGTCATGTAAGACTGAAAGGGATAGTAGTAAAAAGGTATTTCAATATCTAAGGAAATTCTTAGGAGATAGTTTGCCATTAGTCAGACACGTGCCACACTCTAGCTCCAAACTTTGGATTCAGTCAAAGGGCCACACTTGAGGACCTAGAGGGCCACATTTTGCCTCAAGGCCACAGGTCTCCCACCCCTGCTCTAGCTTCAGTGGACCATAATGATGACCATAATGAAACTGAGTGGTATTCAACATCAGCTACTTTTCTTTACTCTGTCTCTCCGGTATCCATCTCCTCTTCTCATTTTCAGTCTATGAACTCTGATCAAACTGCCCACTCAACCAGTGAAACTGAAAATGAAACAGTCAAACTGTCCATACTGTCACACTTGTTCTCAGTCAAAATTCATATGCTCTTTTTCTGTACCCAGTGAGTGTCTCATGAGAACCTCTCAGTCTCTCCCAGGGTAGGAGAAAACAATACTGTCTGTATAGCACTACATCTCCCAGAAAATCATGCAGGTTGGTACCAAGTACCAGATTCTCTTTCTACCCACAGAAAAATTGGTCTCCCCAAATTTCATTTCAGATAGAGTCATTTCAAACAGATATATATCTAGAAAGGCCATCTGATCCAACCCCCTCACTTTACTGATGAGAAAACTACAGCTAAGATAGATGAAATAACTTGCCCAGTCACACAGGTACTTCTGACAAGAATCAGAGGTGGGATTTGAACCCACATTTTCTGATAGCAAAGTATAGTGTTCTTTCCACTGAACCAGTTCATCTTTACCTTTGTCATCAAGATTCAACACTGTTGTTTGGTTCCTTCAGTTGGGGATGAAGGTTCTGGAGGTTTCTGACTAAATAGTTCTTTAATGGAAAGACAAAAGGTTTATTGCAGGAAGAAGATGTTCTAATCTGTCATCTGATTTCTCATGTATTTCCATTTGCACATGATACAGCTTTGTGGGTGTGAGAAACATTCAGTTACTCATAACAGCTAGACTGCTTCCCTGAATGTCTTATGGTTCTGTAGATTCTTTTGCTAAAGCTCAATAACTTTGATGGGATTACTTACAGTGACAAGTAATGTCTCCAAAAGCAACATGGGGTGAGCCTCAGAAAGGCAGCCCGCTTTGGTCAGTTTCACCAATGAATTTAGGAGCCTTGTTATCACGGGTTCTCATTGAGATTTAGTGCCTAATTAGAAGACAAGTTTGGGGTCAAAAGACAAGCTTGGTGGCCCCCCAAGTTACTCAGAATCTCCCAAATGGCACAAACTCCACATTGGGTGATTTTCTTTGCTGATCCCACAAAGACCGTCTGTCCTTATTAAAGGATTGCAGGTCATCCAGATAATTTATGCTGGGTTTTTTTTAAACGTCACTGCCACTTCCTAGACTCTCTGATATATATGCATGTATGTGTGTATATATGTATATATTTGCATCTGTATATATCCATATATATGTATATGTGTGTATACACACACACACACACACACACACACACACACACACACACACACACACATATATATACCATCCCTTCTACAAGTACAGTTAATGAATACAATTGATCAAAGAAATAAACACTTGGCCACACCTGAAAACATAGGCCTCATTGAGCAATTGTATTCCACTACCTCTTTGCTGAGAGGTGGAGTCACACTTCATTATCAGTTCTGTGAAGCCACAACGGTGGCCAACATATCTTCATATGGAGTCTTCCCTGATTAAGATACACTTTGTAATTAGATAGATCTTTCTTCCATGTGTGCTGTTTGATCTCCTGAACTTGGGAATCCATTTATGTTCCCTATTTTCATGCTTTACATAAGAGAGCCATAGGGCTATTGACTGTCACACCTTTTCACAGTAGCAATGGCTGTATTGATTTCACTATAGTTTCCCAGAAGAAGAAGTATGAAGGAGATGACGGGCAGGGCAACTGGCAAGATTCCCTGAAGAGGCCCTGGTTTCCTGTGGATGACTGGATGAGATGACAAACTATTTGGGAATGCTGCAGCTGTCAAGATGAATAGCATAACACTATCTTAGTCCATTACCTTGGCTAACTCACTTCACTTCTCTACCTTCAGTGCTAGCTTGAAAAGATAATACCTGTCAACTACTTATCTCCAAAGGATAGCTATAATAAATGGGCATCCCATTTGTTTCCAGTTCTTCGTTACAGCAAAAAAAGCCTCTATAAATATTTTGCATCTTTGAGCTCTTTGGAACATAAACCTAGTGACTGGTTTCACTTGGTCAAAGATATGTATAGTTTAGAGAATTTAGGGGCATAGTTCCAAATTTCTTTCCAAAATGGTTGGACCGGGTCAAAGTTCCACCAGTAGTGCACCAGTGTGCCAGTCTTCTCATATATCTGCTGTTTTTCCTTGTTTGTCATCTTTGCCAGTCTAATGGGTAGAAGGTAGAAGCATGGAGTTATTTTCATTTGAAGTTCTCTAGTAATGATTTGGAACATTTTTTTCATTTGGAGGTTGATAATTCAGATTTATTTCTTTGAAAATCTCTTTATCATAAGGTATTATTAAAGCATATTGTCTTTACTAACATTGAGAAAAAGCTACTTAGTAGAGTCCTTCCTACATGTCTTAAAGATTGAGTCTCATTCTTTATTCAAATCACCATACAGTTAGTTACCTGGTCTTGGAAAAAAAGCCATCACTTGAGAATTCCCATATAAAAAGTTATAAAGGACCCAAGCTCTCCCTACTCCATACATCCTAGCAAATGGCTCCAAAAGATCCCAGATAGCTCAATGATAAAGAGAGCTGCACAGAAAGACTTAAATTTCTCCATCCAGTCCAAAACTGTTTAAGATGGCCAAGAGCTGGCAGAAGCTGAGAGAAGATTTGCATCAGAAGCTGGAGCTCAGGTAAGTAAGTCTGAAGCCAGAAGGCTCTGGGAAAAGGGTTGCCCTGGTAAATAGCCTTTGAGCACTGGGAAAGGGGGCAGGGGGCATGCCAGAGAAGTCAGTATAAGCCCTGGTAAATAATAAGAAGCCAAGGGAGGCTTGGAAAGGGATGGTGCCCCACCTCTGGCCACTGTAGAGGAGGCAGCAGGTCAGAGCAGGGACATCATCAGGCCAGATCACTGCAAGATCCCAACCCGGCACAGAGCCTGCCAAGGGGAAACCACAGTACCCCCTACCCTGTTCACTCGCAGGTCCCTTGCTTATCAACAACACTCCTGGAGATGGCGAGTCTTATTTTTCATCTTCCAATTACTACTAACACAATAACAATCTCCCTATCCTGGTATTAATAACTGGCCCCATTACAGAAAACTTTCCCAACCCTCACCTTTGTCCTCATACTCATACAAGTGAAGAAACTGAGGCAAACAGGGGTTAAACTCACATCTTCATTTCCCCCTCCAACCCTACCTGCTCCTATAGTGGACAAACTTCTCTTCAACTTAGACCTCTTTCTCTTATACCCTTAACTGTACTACCCTTCCTGAGAACTGTCTCCCCCACTATGACACCCCATCCCCAGTCCCTGTTTTCACTACTGGCTATATCTTTACCCACACCCTTCCCCCTGTTCCCCATTTCCCCCCAACACACACACACACACACACACACACACACCCTCCTTACTCCCCACTTCTGCTTCTAGACTTCTTTTACACTACTGTCACTCAGCAAAATTTCCTTATGGTATCAAAATTTCCTACCCAATTCAGAAAATAGGGTCTGTTGTATACCAACTCCCAGGTCCTTATTCTTCCTTTTTTTTAAAGGAGTTCAGCACCTGGGTCACCATTTTTCTCTTCTCTCTAACTCATGCCTAAGTAAGAAACTTAGGTTGTCACAGCAGATACAGTACTAGGTCTGGATTCAGGAAGGCCTTAGACACTTGCTAGCTGTGTGACTCTGGACAAGTCATTTAACCAATGTTTGCACCAGTTTGCTCACTTGTAAAGTAGGGATAATAATATCATCTACCTCTCAGGGTTGTTATGAGAAGTAAATGAGATCATTATAAAGCACATGGCACACAGTAAGTGTTATATCCGTATTGATGCTCCCTGAAATTCTCTAACCTCCTAGTTCCTCAGTCTCCTTAAATTTCATATTCTCCCCCTTCAACTTGATGTCAGCCACATAAATTCTCAATATCACCATTACCCAGAAGAATTCCATTTCTCCATTTAAAAATTCCATCATTCCGAGTGAATCTTGCTCTCATCAGATTTGACCTGAGGAGGGAATACCATACACACTCAGTTGGGTATCTTACCCCACAGGAAAGAAGGAGGAAGAAGATAAAAAAGGGGGAATGATAGAAGGGAGGGCAGACGGGGGAGGAGGTAATCAAAAACAAACACTTTGGAAAGGGGACAGGGCCAAGGGAGAAAATTCAATAAAGGGGGATAGGTTAGGAAGAAGCAAAATATAGTGAGTCTTTCACAACATGAATATTGTGGAAGGGTTTTACATAATGATACGCATGTGGCCTATGTTGAATTGCTTGCCTTCTTAGGGAGGGTGGGTGGGAAGGGAAGAGAGGAGAGAATTTGGAACTCAAAATTTTAAAAACAGATGTTCAAAAATGACAACAAAAAAAGTTTTTGCATGCAACTAGGAAATAAGATACACAGGAAATGGGGCATAGAAATTTATCTTGCCCTACAAGAAAGTAAATGAAAAGGGGATGGGAAGGGAGTGGGGTGACAGAAGGGAGGGCTGACTGGGGAACGGGGCAACCAGAATATACGCCATCTTGGAGTGGGGGGAGGGTAGAAATGGGGAGAAAATTCATAATCCAAACTCTTGTAAAAATCAATGCTGAAAACTAAATATATTAAATAAATAAAAAAAAGAAAACAAAAACTCTATCATTCCTCTATCTGACCATCACCTCCTCTTATTCCATCTCTTCCTATACCTCTGTAACCGTCTCAAAATGTAGGTTTAGGAGACCAAAGCCCTTCTTTGCCTTCATCGTTACTTCTAGTCTCTCCTTCTCAGACCTTTACCTCTTCTCTTACTTTATTTCCTTTTCTCTCTTAATCAGCTCAACTCTATACTCTCCAATATTTTTGAATCTCTTGCCCCATTGTTTTATCACAGATCTACCCTTTCAAAATCTTAGTCCTGGATTATTCCCACCATCCAACTCTTCTGCTAAGAGAAAATTACCCAAAGAGGCCGATATCAGCCTAAGTCATCCAAATTCGTCTGGGCTTTCACCAAAGCAAGGCAATTCCTTTATTCTTCCCTAATTGATTCCCAAACGCAGTGGTCAGCAAATTACTGCTGAAGGGCCAAACCCAGCCTGAGTGCTATTTTTTGTACGGCCAAAGAACTAGGAATGCTTTTATATTTTTAATTACAATAAAACTTTTTTTAAAAAAATGTAGAAATCATGATTAGCTTTCAGGTGTACAAAAACAGGCAGTAGCTTGTAGGGCCATAGTTTGCTGACTCCTGCCCCTACCCAGCTACTCACAACAGCTTTTCCACACTTTCTCTTCCCTCCTCAAACCTTCCACGCCTCCAACCCCACCTCACACTGCTTGCCTCCTACTTTGCTGAGAATCAAAACCAATTGACATAAACATCCTCTTCTACGTTTCTCTTCATCTCAAAACCCCTTACCATCACCCCTTCCCCACTCTCTTCTCCTTTTCCTATCCCTGACAGTGAGGTAGTCCTTCTCCTTGACAAATTTCCTCAACTATAAAATGAGGAAGGAAATCGTAGGACTTCACCAAAAATTAATAATTTCTGTCTTCTCATCTCTCCACACCTTACCTTCCCAACAAGAGTATAAATTCCTAGGGGGCAGATGCTATGTATTGTTCTTCCATGCACCATACCTTCTTATAACAGGAGGGACAATCTTGTGTACTAACAGATATGTATCAGTTACTTCCTAATATTAAAATTACCTAAAAAATAACAAAAGGTTAGGGCACAATTTTTTCATTGTGAACTGCTATAAACATTTTTGTACATAAAGGATATTTTCCACTTTTCTTTTATCTCTTTTGGGCATAAATTTGGTATAGTTGGATCAAAGGGCATATACTGTTTAATAACATTTTCTGTGTATAATTCCAAATTGCTTTCCAAAATGACCATTCTCATTCACAAGTCCACCAGTGTGCCTGTTTTCCTATACCCCCTCCCACACTTATCATTTTCTTTTTTTATCTTTGCTCATGAACTTCATTTTTATCAGTGTCTAATCCAGTTTTGTTTCCAAACGGCAAATTTTTAAAAAATCTATTCATTTATGGAAATCAGGAGATTTGGATCCAAATCCCACTTCCCTTTCCATGAGTCACTAGACAATCCTGAGAAACTCACCCTACTAGGATTCCTCTGAAATTAGGTGGACTTTAAAGAGCTTGCTTATAAAAGATTTTGAGGTCATTAAAGAGAAAGTTAACTACAAAATGTTGTTATATTGTAATTATGTTTAAATGTCAAATAACCTGGAATTTACTTGTGAAGGTGTTTGGAGAATTAATGATGGCTTTTCTTTTGGGATGGCTGATGCTGGGGCTGAGAAGACAGGAAGGAACCAATTCTAAGCTTCGTCTCACTGGGATCTGCCTCTCTCCAGTCAATACAGGTTTGTCTGATTACCACCGAGATGTCTATCATCATGCTGTCAGGCTGAATCTGCACTTAGACAAACAACACCCAAGGATGGTGAGGTGACTGTTTGTTGAACTTTGCTTCAGACTCAGGGTTCAGACTGCCTGCCAAGGCCTCAGGAGAGAGGCATTCACCTCTAACCCAAATAGGAGAGAGCTTCAGACAAACCACAGTTTGGTTCATGGAGGCCCCCAGCCCTGAACTTTGTATTCATTTGCTGCTGAGCGTCATATAACTCCCAAATATTTGCCAGGGGAAACCAGAGGGCCAGAGGAATGAAGGCCTTTCTTGGCTAAAAATTCTGTCTAGAAATTTGCCTTGGATTTTGTGTGTATGGGTATGCTTGAAGAGGTCTGTGGCTGTGTGAACTGAGTGCCACTGAATTCATGTGGGGGGATGGGGTGGGAGGAGGGGTAGGCAGGGAAGGGTTGGGGAGAAGGCTTTAGCAAGGAGTTTAACATCAAGGCAGAAGTCTCCGGAAATTCTGTCTATAAAAGGAATGGGTTTGGGTTTGTTTTTGAAATCCACCTCATTCTGGAAAGAATCCTACCCAAACTGCTGGGGTTTCTGAAATGGTATTTGATAAGTGCAAATGGGATGAAAATGTTTCAGAGATTTTTCAGGTTTGTATGACCAGTGGCAGCTGCTAGAGCCAAGTCCACTTCTTGAGATCCCCTGCCAGTGGCTGTACAGCCAAATGGGGCCAGCATTTGACCTTGACCCCAGTTTGCCACTTCCCAGATAAACATGCTGAACCCACTTTTTGTCTGCCAAGGAAAGCAATGAATGGGCATTGCTCCCACAGGGTCTCCTGCGAGGTTCTTCTGACAATCTATCTCCTTTCCTTGTTTCAGACAACAAGGCCTCACTCATTTAATAAGCATTTGTTAAGCTCCTATTCCGTGCGAAGCACTAGGCCAGGTGTTTTGAGATTCCTGGTAAATATAACATAGAACTTGCCCTGAAGGAGCGAAGATCTGTTGGGGAAAATGATGCAAACACAAATAAGTATAAAAATACGAGAGTGTGATCATACAAAGGAAAGATTCAGGGAAAGTGTCATGAGAAATTTGAGGAGGTAAAAAAAAATCACTTTTAACGAAAGGGGAAAAGGATAGGAGAAGGAGCTGATGACTTCATGAAGAAAGCGGTATCTGAGCTGGACCACTAAGGAAGGGAAGGATTTCTACAAGAGGAGATCTACCAGAGAGGACCAGTTCATAGCATTTGTGAGAGATACTGCAAAGGCACAGAAGCAGAAGAGGATGGGACAAGAAGGGGGGAGGCAGAGAGTAGAAGAGTTTTCCTTTAAGCCTCAACTAAAATCCCACCTTCTATGGGAAAGCCTTCTTCATCCCCTCTTAATTCTAATGCTATCTCTCTGTTAATTATGTCCTATTTATCCTATTTGTGTATATTTATGTGCATGTGTTCTTCCCCATTAGATTAAAAGCTCCTTGAGGGCAGGGACTCTCTTTTGCCTCTTTTTGTATCCCCAGTGTCTGGCGTATAGTAGGTGCTTCACAAATATTTCTGGATTGATTATTGGTTGATTTAATGCTGTAATGCAGAATATATTGCTTTTTTTAAAAAAAAAATCACACTGGTCAAGGGGTGCAAAAGCACCCTGTCCTGCTAAGTGACTTTCACTCTGGACTCTCCAATGGACCAGGCTTAATGCTAAGGGATTGCTACCTCTAAAGAGAAAAGTCAGGCTCTTTCTCTTATTGTCTCTAACTCTTTATATACCTATTCCATATTTCCAGGAAAAATTGCCTAAAGTTTAGGTTTGGCCCAGACCGAGAGACTCCCTTAAAAGTGTCTAACAGGATCCCTTTAGAAAAGTACTCTGTGCGCAATGCATATTGCTGGCCAGCATAAGAAATTAAATGAGAATTTGGGGGGAGTTTTGTGGAAGTCGCAGACAACACGCAAAGGCTGGCAAACAACACAGAAAAAGTTAAGAAACTCAGAAATGCATAAAATGTATGTATAGTATTGTATAATATCACCCCAAATTTTATAATAAACACCCCATAAAAGAAAAAGAAAAAATTCAGACATCTTCTCTGGTACAAAGAGAGGGCTAAAAAATTTTATGCAGATTTTCCAGATCCCAGAGCCACCATGCCTCTAACCCCTGCAATGTGGAAGATAACTGTGGTGAAAAGTAGAATAAAAAACTCTGGCCACTGAGAGTATATAACTGGACATAAGTCAGAAAACGGTAGCCTTCTTTCTGCTGTAGGCCTCTCTTTTTGCTTCAGTTTCCGGTCCAAGTGTTTGACCTTAGCATCTTGATGTCTGCTCCAGGGAGTAAGGAACCCGTGGCTTCAAGGCCACATGTGACCCTCTAGGTCCTCAAGCGCAGCTCTTTGACTGAATCCAAACTTCACAGAACAAATTCCCTTAATAAGAGGATTTGTTCTGTAAAACTTGGGCTCCGTCAAAAGGCCACACCCAAGAACCTAGAGGGCCACAGCCGTTTTGAAGCCACAGGTTCCCCACTCGTGGTGTACTCCAATCCCATCATTTGCAGAACCTCCTCACCCCAGATTCACAGGTTACCAGGAAACCAACCAGGGACAAGTCTGGGCTAGGCGGCCTCTCAGGTCCCTTTTGACTCTGAGAATCTGTGATTCTGTGAAATCCCTGCCCTTCCTTTGTTTGCTCCTCTTTAAAATGAGGTTAGAAGTGGCCCTGTACTCAGAGGGATTAGTTTGTAAAAAGCTTTGCTGCTCTTTATAGGGAGAGATCCAGTTGGGATTCCCAATCTTCTTTCAATTATTCCCTGAGTGGATTATTGGCAGCAAATGTCATTATACCAGACTAACTTCTTCCTGACATTTGGTTCCCTCTGCTATTAGTGTTCAGAGAATTCAGTTAAACAATTTCAGTAAGCAGAACACTCTTCTAGACATTGGGGAAAATACAGAATTAGGTAAATTAATGTCCCAGTCTTCATGTAGTTTACAGTTTAATCAAAGAATAAGATGCAAATATAGTTACAGCGCACAATATTACATGATAAATGAGGAGGAAATGTGGTATAATATGATAATTAATAACATTTGTATAGAGTTAAGGTTTACAAAATACTTTACAAGCATCTCATTTGATCCTCTTGACAATCTGTGAGGTAGGTGACACTTGTCCCCTTCTTACAGATGCATATACTGAGTGACTTCCTCAGCATCCCACAGATAGGATGTCTTCCTGACTCCACACGTATTGTTCTATCCCCTACATCTCCGTGCACCACAACCATAGAGAGAACACTGAATCTGATGTCAGAGGACCTGGCTTAGGATCCTCATTCTGTAAATATGTTCCCCGAAGCAAAGCCTTTCATTTCTCTGGCTTTCAATTTTCTCATCCATAAAGGAAGCTGGACTGAGTCAAGAGTTCTTAACCTTCCTGGCAAAACATATTGACCTCTTCTCAGAATCTTTTTTTAAATACCTAAAGTAAAAATGCAGAAGAATACAGAGGAAACCAATTACATTGAAAGAAATGGTCAAAATATTTTTTAAAAATATGTTTGTAGACCCCAGGTTGAGAACCCATGGGATGATCTCTAAGGTCTCTTCCATCCATAAATCTTATAAGGGCATTAGAGAGATACAAAACAGCAATAACTTTAAAACAAAACATCCTTAGGAAGGGGAAGCAAGGTTGAATGACTAATGTGATCTCTTTTAAAATACCAAGCTTATAATGAATGAGTAGAGTCCTGTGTGCAGAACCACTCCCTTCCATAAGGTTAGACAATCCTAGGCTGTTCAATGATTTGAAAACAACTATCTTTTTTGATGAATGCTTCAAACTGCTATCAATTACTTTATGGCCATCAGCCTGGCTGGAAAGAAATATCTGTTAGCAAGGCCCTTCATGCCTTCATGTGTAAGAAAGAGGTTTTTAAGCTTTTTCTGTATCATGGACCCCCTCTGGCCATCTGGTGAAGCCTATGGATCCTTTCTCAGAATAATGTATAAAATAAAATACACAGGATTACAAAGGAAACAAAAGTTAGAAACAATTTGGATATTTTTTCCCCTTCCTAGTTCCTGGACCCTCTAAAATCTATCCACAGACCCCTCAACAAGTCTACAGACTCCAAGTAAGACCCCTGGTCTAGAACAAACCGGGGTATATCCACCCTCTGTGAGGAAAGCTCTTGAAGAACAAAGAAACCCTGAAGTGCGGTACAAGTACTCACCAAGAAGACACCAAGAAGCAGAGCTCAGTAGAGAGGCAGCTGGGAAATCTTTTTCTCTTAGGGGCTACAATTATGGGTCTGTTCAATTCTGTCTTCCTAGAGCAGCTGCTAACCTGTTTGACCTTAGCAAATCCTTTCAGATCCCACAGGCAACTCAGTGATAATTCTAGCTACTGACTGATATTATAAATGATTTAACATTGAGTCAAGAAGAATGGTATTGTGGAAAGAACCCTGAAATTTGGGGACCAGAGGATCTGAGTTCAAATCCTGGCTCTGTCCTCTCAGAACCTCAAATGGAGGTTCTCAAACAACTTCAAACTTCAAAATGAAGGAATTCTACTTAAGGCCTCTACAGATATATCCAGCTTTAAATACTTTGATCCTTGGCAAAAAAACAAAAAGCCAAAATTCAATGGCTATATCATGACCCGGAATGTGGAGCCAGAATCCCTGAATCTGAATCCAGGCTTGAACAAGTAACATAACTTCTTCAGCCTCATCTGGAAAAGGAGGGAATTGGAACAGATTACACCAAAGGTCCCTTTCTGCTCTATGTCGATGACTGTCAGGCTTCAAGGCTCTGACTGTTTATGTAACCCAGTCCTTCCTTGGAACCCCACTAGGAAGAAGTGCCCTCAGCTGTAAATCAAGGGGAAACGAGTAGAAAAGTTACGGGAACCCCTTTCCTGTTTCAAATGCCAGAGGTTACACCCTCTCTCCTCTAAGAAGCCAGGTTGGGGAGCTGACTGTGGCTTCTTGTCCACGCTAAATCCCCTGCGGTGGGGGGGGGGGGTTCTCTTTTACAGATCTTTAGGTCAAGCCTAGCACTAGCTTTTTCCAGGATTGAGAGGGCTTGTGTTGGTGGGGAGGGAGAACCAAAGTGAACCAAAGTTGGCTCAGAGATGGATGGAAAAGTCTCTCATAGAGAAGTACAGTGTGGTTGAAAAAACATGGCACCCAGGTACTTGTGGGGCAATCTTTAAGAGGCTAGGTACTTTGTCGTTGTTCTTCAGTCATTTTTCATGACCTCATTTGGGGTTTTCTTGACAAACAAGCTCATTTCACGGATGAGGAAACTGAGGCAAACAGGGTTAAGTGACTTACCCAGGGTCACACAGCTAGTAAGTGTCCGAGGCCAGATTTAAACTGAACAAATTGAGTCTTTCTGACTCCAGGCCTAGCGCACTATCCACTGTGCCACCCAGATTCCCCTAGATACTTAGCAGGTAACAAATCATAGGAGTTCCCAGCCTAGGCTTTGGGAGCATCCTTACCATAGGATGGTGGCACTAGATCTCTCCCAGCACTGTATTTGTTACTATGGAGTCCTCAGTTCTCAGAACTTTGGAATCGGCCTGTATTAATCCTTACATCAACCTCAGGAAGGAGGAGGGAAGGAGAGAAGTCAGTGATTTTTAAACATTCTTAGTTGTCACAAAGTATCGGAGGTGAAATTCAAACCAATATCCTTATAACTTCAAATCCAAACACTCTTTATGCTCTACTGTCTCTTAGAAAAATATGAAATGTTATATAAATTTAAAACTTTAGAGAAAGTGGATAGGGAGACTGGGATTCAAGACCCTCCTCTCACATAATGACTGTGTGACCCTGGACAAGTCACTTAAACTTTTAGTGACCCAGGCCACTCTTGAAAACTAGAAATTGCAGAATTTGTGCTAATACGTTCTCACCAGTAGTCCCTTATGTGGATGTAATACATGTCTGGCACTCTTCTCTCAAATGATTATAATTGGTATTTTAAAACACTCAATACAAATAAACTTGATTAGAAGAAAGTCCCAACTACTAAGTCCCAGCATATATAGCGACATTCTCAGGGCCAACATTGTTGCAACCTCCTTCCTTCCTGTCTTCCTTCCCTATTGCTTCTATAAAGAAAATGGAGAATGAGGAGGGATCAATTCAAGTTTCTCAGAATTCTACATTCTGGGAATGACTAAGGATTTGGGAACTCACTTCATGTTCTTTTAAAAACTTATAATTCAGCCATCAGTCCACCATTCCAGTACACACATCTCTCCCAGAACAGCAACATGTTAGGCCTCACACCCTGTCCTAAAGGAGCAAAAAGTTTTTATGTAGAGAAACCAACTCTCCTGTCTTGCTCTAAAATAGTTGTTTTACTTTTTAAAGTTGTAAATCAAGGGGAAACGAGTAGAAAAGTTACGGGAACCCCTTTCCTGTTTCAAATGCCAGAGGCAACGCCCTCTCTCCTCTAAGAAGCCAGGTTGGGGAGCTGACTGTGGCTTCTTGTCCACGCTAAATCCCCTGGGGGGGTGGTTCTCTTTTACAGATCTTTGAGAGTGTCAGAGGCTCTTTTTGCCCATTTAGGCCTTTTTTCTGTTTACATTGGGAGATGTGTTTTTTGCTGGGCTTAAGTGCAGTCTTGGCCCTTTTGTTTGTTTTTAAGTCAGGTTACAACTCTGCTCCTGGATTTATTGCAAAATCCATTTATCTTCATCTCCTCAGGAGCTCTGCTCATATCCATCTGAGTTTTTCACCCTCTCTGCTGACAAATAGAAGGGGGGGAAGGATGGGGAGAGGGGGAGGGGAAGGGGCAGGGAGAAGACAGATTCACACCAAGTAGACAGACACAAAAAGGGAGGTCCTGAAGGCACATATACAGTTTAGTAGGATTTGGGTAAAGTGGGGAGGGGGGAGTCATATATCAGCCTAGGCAGGGTGATGTCAAAGAAAGAGTTTGTCCTCCCCTCCCTCCACCTCTCCCCAGCCAAGTCGTATATAGGAGGGCCTAGCCATTTATTTATACAGAGCTAAAGCGTCTCAGTCCTACTCAGCAAAGAGAGAGAGAGATACCGAGTTAGAAGGAAAAGAAGGGAGTGCCTATTTATGAGATAAGCAAGAAATTAAGGCAGAAAAACAAATGGACAGGACGATATATTACAGGGGCCTTTAAAAGGAAGGTATATGGGAGACATAGTGACCGAGGGCAACAGGTTGACAAAAGTAGGGGGGTAGATTGGGATTAACCAAACCTGAGCAAGAAAGAAGGGGAAAAGAGAAACACAGACAACCAGAAGCGGTCAGGGCTCCCTTCCTTTCCCTCCCCTCAGCCTTCCCTTCCCCACCCCTTTCCATGCGTAGCTGAGAGTCCAAAAACAACCAGAGCTAAACCTCTTGAGGGTGAGAGAAACAAAGCCAAGCTAACAAATTGGGAGCAAGGAGTCAGAGCTATTTGCTTGGACTTCTAAGACAGGATGTGCTTTTGGCCCTCCTATGCGAGCTTCGGGACACTCTGGTTCAGCATAAACTCTGAGGTAGACACAAAGCTGAAACTTGGGAATGGGGACCTCTGTAATCCTGGGACCAATGAATTAGTCAGCACACTGAAGAAGTCTTTACCTCCCTCACCTCCAACAGCCTTTCCCTACTCTTCCCTTGATCAGAAAAGCAACTGCAATCTGCTGTGGTGGATAGAAAAGTTTTTTTTTTCTTCAAGGACAGAGGTTCAGCAGCTGGAGAAAAAATTTTTCAAGGAGTTTGTTTCAGTGGATGATACTTTATTCTCACTATATTAGCACATTTCCCACACAAAATAAACAATGAAAAAAAGAAAGAATGAAAGGAAGGAAGGAAAAAGGAAGAAAAAGAAAGAATGGAAAAGAGGAAGAGAAAGAAAATAGAGAAAGAGAGGAAAAAGAAAGGAACAAGAAAAAGAAAAGGAAAAGAGAAAGGGGGGGAGAAATGAGGGGATCTGCAGGGAGAGAGAGAGAGGGAGAGAGAGAGAGAGAGAGAGAGAGAGGGAGAGAAAGAGAGAGAGGGAGAGAGAGGGAGAGGAGAGAGAGAAAGAGAGAGAGAGAGAGAGATAGGAGAGAGAGAGAGAGAGAGAGAGAGAGGAAGAGAAGACAGGTAGTCCTGACCCTGAAATGATTTCATTTAGGCTTTAAAGCAGTAGCTATGATTAATAACCAGAGGAATTTTTTATACCGTCCTATTATAGAATGTTAGCCTACAAAGGGACCTCAAGAGATGTTCTAGTCCAATCCTTTCATTTTATAAATAAAAAAACTGAGACCCTCAAAGATGAAGTGATTTGCCCAAGGTCACACAGATAATTAATGGGCCCTGTTTAGATCCCTGGTCTTCTGCTCTTTCCACTGAGGGCTTCCTCCTAGGAGTCAGGAAATCCATTCACTGCATGGGTATTGCCTCACTCAAAGTGAGAACCTGAAAAGACCTTAGTTTAAAAGGGCCAAAGTCTCCCATTGCATCCTGGGCCATCTCTAGTCATCCTGATTGATATCTGGCCACTGGACCCACATGGTTCTGGAGGAGAAAGTGAGGGTAGTGACCTTGCACAGCCCTCTCTTACTCAAATCAAAATCAGCTGCCAAGTCATCATCTCCTTGATGTCATGGTCCTCTTCGAGAACAAAGAATAAACCACACAACCTGTCTCTGTGGCCAAATCTACCTCTCCGTAGACATGTATTTAGTGGGTTGCTTAACCTCTCTCTCCTTCCTTTCCTATTCTTATAAAATGAAATTAGATTTAGAATTCCACAGAGCTGGAAGGCACTTCCAGGGGTCACCTAACCCAGGTTTCCTAGTACCCTGAGGTCCTAGATCCTCCCTCAAAAAAATTGCTTTGTACTTATCTTGTGCATGCAAGAACACACACACACAACACACACACACACACACACACACACACACACACATTCATGTTGTTTCGTCCAATAGAATCTCAGCTGAGGGCAGAGCAAATTTCTTTTTTGCCTTCTTATCCCCAGTGCCTGACACACAGTAATAGCTAACATTTAGACAGCACTTTAAGGTTTTCAAAACATTTCATATGTATTATATCTCATTACATCCTCACAACAACCCTGTTAAGTATTATCCCTATTTTAAAGACGAGGAAACTGAGGCTGACAGAGATGAAAGTGTCTTGCCTAGGGTTGCACGGCTAGCACATTTTCTGGTCTTACTGATCCAAGGCCAGCATTCTACCCACTATGTGTCACATGATAGACAATCAATGCTTATTATTAGATTTTGATCTACCAGTGTGTAAACAGGATGACAAGCAACATCATCCTGAAACTGATGTATTTTATCCTGTTTTCTTCAAGATCTCCACGGAAAGAAACTCCTCACCCTCCTTTAGCAAATTGTTCCACTATTCCTCACCATCTTCATGACTAGAAAGTCTCTGTTATGTGAGATCCAAATCCCTCCCTCCCAATCCTTGCAATGTAAACTTATTTCCTATAGTTCTACGGAGATGGGGCATCCCTGGGCATGATTTTTATTTTGAGATGATTCAAGAGCTTAGAGATCCAAGAAGGAAATTTGCTGCACACAAATATTAACATAAAATAGATACATGATTTAGGTGGTTTTTACAAAAATCAGTCGAGTTCTTAACCCCAGTGCCAGTGGTTTTATACAGAATTTTGAAAAAACTAGAGAAGCTACTTTTTACTTTGGGGTGTATTCTCTCTGTCCTCACCTCCAGGAAGCAAACTTGGACTGGACCTTTGTGTAACACCAGCATAGAACTGCCTTCATTTCCCAGAGTTCCACTCTCACATGCAACCTCACCTTTCCCCTAGTCCTCTCCTGGGGGCAGAAGGAAGTTGAGGGGTCCAGGCCTAAGAAATCAGACATTGGTTCACTCACATTCAACACAGAAAAGGAAAGGCTCATGTCTGAGATGCTTATGGATTCCAGAGAATAAATTTCTGGAAAAAAAGTGGAACTGTTGAGTCAACCTAAGAGAATTTAGATTATCTGAATTATTATTAGCAATAATAATAATGACACATCCTGCCAGCACCCTTAATGTACTCCAAATGAGTTTACTTTTCCTTCCAAAGTCATCTGGGGAAGGTTGACAGAATGACAGGGTGCTCACAATTGAACAGCTGAGAATGCAAAGGGGAGTTGGGCCCAGGAGAGAGACTGAGGTGGGGGATTTCCAACGTTTGGGAAAGGGCTTGGAAACCCCACTGGTCACAACACTCAACTCCAAGAACATCAGAAAAGAGATCCTAGCAGGCCTTTAGACAAGAAAATATCCCCTCTCCTCTCCCATCCCCCACCTTTGCTCCCTTGTGTGCGTGCATCAGATCACCTCTGACGCTGAGGGAGTGGCTTCCTGGATGGAAGCTGGATGACTATAGAAAGCCCAAGTAATGTGATCTGGCTATGTAATTACACAGTCTCTTTCCCACTGAAGAGTAAATAAATATGCTTTACAAATGTTAACTCATCCACAGGCACAGCATTGTTGAGGAGAGGCAGCCCAGGAGACCTGATTCTTGAGAACGAGAGGAAAGCAGCTGGACTGCTGTGCTCTGAGTTCTTGGGAGGCTTCTTTGACTGTGCCCCATGGTAGGAACAGGCCTTGTGCAGACGTACCAGAGATAAAATGGATTGAGAGGCAGGCTACCAGACCTCCACTCACAAGTCCCTAGCAGTCACTTTCACCATTGGGACATTCAGGGTGTTTGAATAAGCTAGTCTACCTTTTAGCACCTCCCCCATATGTAAAATGAGGGTAATACTGAGCCATGTGAAACTCCCCGGGATCAGGGATGTATAAACACACAATTTGTGGGTATTCAAAGACAGCCAGGGGCCGGGGGGAGCGGAGGGCAGCATATAGAGCACTGAACCTAGAGTCAGGAAAATCTGAGCTTAAATCTGGCTTCAGACACTTACTGGCTGTGTGAGCCTTGGGCAAGTCACTTACCATCTGTCTGCCTCAGTTTACTCATCTGTAAAAATGGGCATAATAATGGCACCTACCTCCCAGGGTCACTGTGAGGACAAAATAAGATATTTATAAAGCACTCACAAACCTTAAAGTACTATATAAATGCTAGCTATTATTATTATGTTACCTACAGAGTACCTTCAAAGATGTGATGGGATGCCCTTTCCCTCGTGCATGACTTGTTTGCAAATCTTTTTGTCCCAAGGAAGTCTAAAGGTTTTCCTTCCTAAGCTTTTCCCCATGCCTGGAAGGCTCTTCTTTCTCATGTCTATCTCCTGGTTCCCTCCATGACTCACCGTCATTCTCCCCTTCTGGCCGAGGCCTTTCCCAGTTTCCCCTTCCCTCTAAAATGATCTTGCATTTCTACTTGCATTTCTACTCCTATTTCTTTACGTCTTGTCTCCCCTGTTAGAATGGGAGCTCCTTGATGGCAGGAACCATGTTTTTTGCCCTAATTTGTGTCCTTAGCCCTTAGCACAGTGCCTAGCACATAGTAAGTACTTAATAAATATTTGTCGGTTAATTACTTGACATTTATTTGAGGCTGCACAGGTTCACATGCATAGACTTAGAACAATCTGAATTTCAGGAGGCTTGAGATATTGGTAAAATGCTCAGTGCCTCTTCAGGCTTCCACTCCATCTTGAGACGTATAAGAGACATCCATAATATGGTGGAGGGAGCTTGAGCTCTAAATGTAGATCTTCTACTTACTGTCAGTGTGACTTTTAGGTGACTCTCTGAACCTCAGTGTCCTCTTCTGTGAGACGGAGACCATGGTCTTTATACTACCTACCACATAGGTATAAATGAGCTTTGTATTTAGGGAGCTTTGAAGATCTTATTACCTATACAAGTTTCAGTTACCATCATCATCGTCATCATCAGTGTCTTGAAGCTGCTATTATGAGAGATGGTGAAAACAATGGTGGCCAAATGGGATTCTCAAGCTTGTTTGTTCCTACAGCTTGTGGTGGAGTTGGAAAGTCCTCCTTCTTAGACCTTGCTCGCCCCATGTGGATCAGACCATGGAGACTAGGACTAGACTCTGGGATTACCTAAAGCAGCCACGACTCAGAGAGTGCTCATTTCCCAGCCCCCACCTCTGCTCTGCCTCTACACTCCTTGGATCATCTGGTGGATTTCTGATGGTAACCTAAGCCCCTCCATCTATGCTCTTAGCAACATATGCAGTCCCTCCAAGGCTAAGAGGGCAGCAGGCCAGATGCAATCAATTCTAATGGAGATGACCAAGGCTTGGGGTTTATAGCCAGAGTCAAGCACAAAAAAAAAGAATAGGATTCTGTGGCTGACTTGAACGTAACACCAGTTCTACTGACATGAACATTGTGGATGGACTGAAAGGTGTCCATTTTCTTCTAGAAAACACCTCTTTGTTCCCTAAACATATCTTCTACTCACTGTTCTCCCCCTGCCCCAGCCCTAAGCATCTTAATCTGAACACAGTCCCATAAGGAAAGGAATCACAGATTCTTTGGGCAACTAGAAACTTATAATGACAGGTTGAAAGTCCCCAACTAACTCTTTTGTCTGAATCTAGTTTGGCTCTTCTTCCCAGAAAGAGTCTAAAGTCTCCAAACGTTGGCAGATATTCTCATGCTTGAAAGATTATCCTGCTCTGCCTACCTTTCCCCACAACCAACTTTTTAAAAAAAAAATTCCTCTAGGAAGTTGATCCAGGATGGGAACTTTTTAAGAGTTAGTCTTTGCTGTTGTTGTTCAGTTGTTTCAGTCATGTTTGACTCTTAATGACCCCTTGTGGGATTTTCTTAGCAGAGATACAGAAGTGGTTTGCCATTTCCTTCTCCAGGTAATTTTACAGATGAGGAACTGAGGCAAATAGGGTTAAGTACCTTACCTAGGGTCACAGAACTTGTTAAGTGTCTGAGTCCAGATTTGAACTCGAGAAGATGAGTCTTCTTGATTCCAAGCCTGGCAGTCTATCCACTGTGCCACCTAGCTGCCCTAAGTTTGCCCTATAGTTGGGCAATGCAAATTGGGCACATCCCAGTTCTGCCAGATTCACCGTATTTTACAAGATTGCCTCTACAACCAAGAAGAATGAACTTGGAGACAATGACAACAGGGATTGACATGAATGTGGAATGGAAGAATGCTTCAGGAGACATGTCCCTAGCTCCCTACCCCAACTTTGGGAAAATAGAGAAGGAACTCACCCTCATAAAAATAAAAACTCTGCCCTCTTCAAGCAGCAAGAGATCGAGTAGGAGTTTTTTTTTTAGCTCATTCTTAATTTTTTCTCCTTGATCAAAAAAGTATTTGAAGAACTTTTATCGCCAGAAAACCCATCCATCCAAGATGACAAATTCACCTCAAAGCTTCTCTGTCTCTTGTCCTTGCTCCTATCCACATTAAGACAGCTCTATATCTAACCAAGTCTTCTACCTCACATAGGCTAGCCTGTATTTCTAGCAAGGTTTGGGGTTCACAGGACTAGACCCCTTGCACTTTTTTGCATAGGTCTAAGCATGAACTTTCCTCTTTATCAGGGAACACATTAAAAAACTATACTTTTGTTTCTTTATTTGGCTGAAATAAAATGTTGCATGACCCTCACTGAAAGGGCCCATGGCAGAGTTCTTTGGTTGGATACATCCTAAGCCTCTGGAGAAAGAGTGGCATCCCTTCCCTACAGCCTGCCCTCCCCACCTCTCAACCTCACTGTACAACCCCTTACTCTCATGCTCACTGCTGTAACTTGATTCACTGAGTCCCACAGCACAGCTCTGGTTTCTAACAAGAGGGCCTTCCATGAAAGAAGAGCCATTCTTTCTCTTTCCCTCCAGCCCATACCATTGGCTCAAAGCCGAAGGAGTGTCACCCTTTGACCTCTGATTCTTGACCCTAACCCCAATGGACTATTCCTACTGGGCCTTCTCTTTCCTTTTTTTTTTTTTGCTAAGGGAGGAGTGTGAGTTTGAGAGAAGGAACAATCCTCCATAATGACTAGCTATTGTTGGGAGAGTAATCAATATCCCAGCTCCCTGTACTGCAGTGACAGGAGAAAGGCTTAGGGACCTGTAAACCTTTCTATGCCTATGGTCAAAATTTCCTGGGTTTTTTTCTCTATCTTCTTCTCATAGTCACTTTTCATTTCTTCACCTCTCAGGTCTACAACCACTATTCACTTACTGTGGGAAAGTATTTGGAAGGAGCAAAGGAAAAAAGAGTTGAAAATTACACTCTCTTTCTCAGGCAGTTTTTTACTTCCTTATTCATGTTCTCTCTCTCTCTCTCTCTCTCTCTCTCTCTCTCTCTCTCTCTCTCTCTCTCTCTCTTCTTCCTCTGTTCCTCTTTACTCTTAATATTCCCCTTATTTTTTTTCTTCTCCCTTTCCTCTACATGTTTTAATCTCCATTCTTCATGTCTTGGGCCTGCCAAAAGAAATCACTATGACTGCTTAGCTGCCCCCCTCAAAGTCACAGAAACCTCCCCACGAGAGGAATACTGTTAACTTCTTCCTTCTTGCTCCCACCCCACCCTGTATGCCTGTTGGAGAGCTCAGGTTAGCTTTTCCTTACTGGCCTATCCCATATGTACTCAGGTCTCTATTGGAGAGTTTGCAAGATGTGAACTCAGATCTCCATTGAACTTGAAACCATGGACCACTATATACTGGACTCTTCAAGTTACCAAAACAAAAATATTGAGGAAAATTGCCCTCTCAGTTCCTGTTACCAGGGTCAAAATAATAAACCCAGAATTAAAAACCAAAAAAAGTAAGAATTATCATAAACCAAGACTCAGATGATGAGTATGTAGTGACCACCCGTCTTACCATGCTGATTATTTTCAAATAGGCATTAAGGAGCAACAGTGTCCCTGCTTATCTCATGCCATTGGAAGCCCTTTCTCCTTCATTTTCAAATTCTCCTGAAGCATTCTCCATCGGTATCCTCTTTGTTTCCGTGGCACTCTGCTTCTTGGAGTATATGTTATATTCCTTTAAAAGCTAGGTATCTAGGTGGCACAGTGGCTAGACCACTGGATTTGGAGTGAGGATGACAGGATTTTTAAATCCAACCTCAGACACTTATTATCTGTGTGACTCTGACCAAGTTACTTAACCTCTGCCTGCCTTAGATTCTTCATCTGTAAAATGGTAAGTATAACAGACCTACCTCACAGGATTGTTATGAGGATTAAGTGAAATAATATTTGTAAAGCACTTGGCACTGTGTCTGGCAAACAGTAGGCACTTAATAAATGCTTTTCTCCCCTCCCCTCTTAAGGATGAGGAACTATGTCATTTTCCTATCTTTGTGTCCTCAGTACCTAGTGTCACAAGTGTCTTGCCTCTTAGTATGTTTTGAAAAGAATTGAATCTGAATCGTTAACAGCCAGTGTGGAGGTCAGAGAAAGGTTGGTCACTCATTTATCTCATCTAGGGAATGAGGCGTGTCATATTGGCCTGTTAGTATGTGTAAGTTATTAATAACCGTAATAACTTGATTAAAGCATGGCATACAGCTTGGAAGCTGAGGCATGAAGAAGACACTACGGACATACCTTCTAAGCAGACATTTCAGATTCTTCATTTCCTGCGTAAGTGCAGCAATTCTGCAAAACAATTTTTAACCTGTCCGTGTTAGCATCATATCAAAGAATGTTCGAACTGGAAAAGATTGTAGTCTAAACCTGCTTGGGGATCTATGAGGGGAGTACCCTCCTCCCCACTGACCCACTCCAGAAAAAGCACAAATATGCTTTGACTACTTACTATTAGACCACAGTGACACTTCTAATTGAGCTGAAATTGCATGGACATACTAAAGGGCCAGCCCCCGTCCCTCAGGTCTCTCCTTCCCATTGGCCTCAAGCAGTGAGGATTAATTACTCTTTGAGCTCTAAAGGGTGGGTGAGGGGATGCCCTTCCCTGAATTCGGTCCAGCCCACAAGTATGTGACCTCTTGGATACACCTGTGTCTGTATTGGGATTGTCTCCTACTTAACTTTTTCTTTTGGTAGACCTGAGCAATAGGATATTAGCTGCTGCTATTGGCTCTGACACTACAGGGTGTCCCTAAAGTCTGGACACATAGACAATGTGGACTTCATGTGAATCTTGCAAAGTGCATCAACCTTTGCATCACAAATGAAGGAAATCATATTGAAGATGTTATTTGTTAATATTCCAATTAAATAAAATGCTGTTGAAAATTTCATTCATTTTGTTTCTTGAAAATATGCATTTTTGCCTATGTGTCCGGACTTTAGGAACACCATGTACTATTAACAATAGTATTTATTTAGTGCTGCACTTTACAATTATTATCTCATCTGAGCCTTACAACAACCCTGAGAAGTGGGTGCTTTTATTATCCCCATTTTACAAATAAAAAACTGAGGCAAACAGAAGTTGAGTGACTTGCCCAAGATCATAGATAGTAAGTGTCTGAGCCTGGATTTGAACTCGGTCTCCCTGACTCTAGGCCCAACTTTCTATCCACTGCCCCACCTCAATGCCCACCTTCGATGACTCATCTGATCTTTCAAAGCTCACAAGGTCATAACCTGTTCTATCTCCTATAGTCATTCAACTAAGATCATGGAAGAGTAAGCATGAAGAGACAGACAGAAACAGAGACACTATAAATTCACTGACACATGTAGGCCAGTTGAAGGAGGGACTCCTCCACCCAGAAATTCTTCTCTCAAAAACAACCAGGTCTCTTCCATTCATCAGCCATGCTACATTTGGAAATTAATTTGCCATGTAGAAACTATGTTAAGTCTGATTCCACTCTTCCCAGGACCAAGATAGTACAGGGAAGAGTGTATCTCCAGGTGTTGGGGAAAATTTCATGGGGTTAAAAAAATACTAAAAAGATGAAAATTTAAATTAAAAAAAAATACCAATGGGAAAGAGAGAGTTTATCTAATCCAGTCCTTTACATGTACACTTATTTTTGGTTCGGCAGCTAATTTAAAAGGTTTTTCATCAGCACAAAATAAGATGACGAGAAATAAAGAATGTTTTCATTTTCTTTGAAACAGGGAAACAAAGGGCCCCTCCATTACCAATTTTGTCAAGCAAGCTCCTCAAGCTTCCTTGTTGGATTGGTGGCCAACAGAGCTCCAAGGAATGAGCCTTCATTGGTCAGTCTCTCGTTAAAGTGGATTGTAGGATCATAGTAGAGCTGGAAGGACCTTACAGGTTATCTAGTGCAGCCTCTTGCTTCTTTTTCCAGATGAAGAATTGAGACCTAGAGAGGTTGTGCCTTGGCAAAGGTAAAATATAGCAAGAGGCAGATGTGGAATTCAAATCCAGATAGCCTGACTCCATTTCCTATAGTCAATCAGTCAATCAACCGGCATTTATTAAGCACCTGTTATGTGCTCTGGGATACAAAGAAAAGCCAAAAACTGTCTGAACTCACAGTCTAGAGTACACCAACAATTATGTACAGACAAAATATTTTCAGGATAAATTGAAGGTAGGTTAAGGAGTACTGGGAAAGAATACTTGCAGAAGATGAGACTTTAACTGAGACTTGAAGGAAGCCAGGGACTAGTCAATATAGTATTCCAAGAAGTAGATATGAAAAGAGAGATCACTCTAGGCCAGAGGGACCGTGCTCAGAGTCAAGAGATGGAGTGTCATGTATAAGGAACAGCAAAGGGGCCAGTGTTACTAGATCACAGAATATGCTATGGGGTGGAGGGAGTAGGGTGAGGTTGTTGTTTGTCCTTCATTTTCATTATGTGATAAGTGATGTCTTGACCTGTGTGTGAGATGGATTTAATTGAGCAGAGTTCCACAAAGTTGTTAGCTTTTCTCTCTTCCAGAGTCATCGAAGTCCAGTGGCAAGACAAAAGTCAAGATGACTGGTGATGACTCAGATTACAATGGATGACCTTGGAATCTTCAATGTCTGACCAAGCTCTAAGAGCTCCACAGCGTGGGCTCCAGCAGCCTTCATGGTCATTGGAACAAATTGTTCTCATCTGCTCATCTTGTTGAGGAAAGTCTTTACGTACTTGGTGTATACATCCCTCTAACTCATTAACAGGTTTGAGGCCTGTTGGTTACCCTCAACCTGGTTTATCCAATCTCCTGAGATGGTTTACTTGGGTGGCCACTGCACATGCTGCAGCTTCTCCCACAGGTGACTAAGAAGACTGGAAATGTAGGAAGTGGCCAAGTTTTAAAGAGCTTGCAGACATGTGCTGGAGCTGGCTCCAACAGGCTCTTAGAACGGATTATTTAATTTTCAGATCATTTAAATCTCAGAAATCAACAAATACTATAAATCAAGGCTTGATTTATTGTTTCATTGATTTTCTAGACTAAGAAAGTGATGGAGAAAATGCTAATAATGCAAATTAAGTTTCAAAGTGTCTCCAGTATATTTTTTGAGAGTAGATTCTTAAACATTTACCCACATACCCCCTGCTCACTCAGCTAAGTATCACCTTCTCTTTGCCTCCACCAAAGTTTCCTAGATGAGAAAAGTAGAAGGAAACGTGATGTAACAAAAAAATAAAAATTGAAAAATGCCAGATTTAGAATTAGAGAACCTGAATTCAAATCCAAGTTCTGATGCCAATTTATTGCCCATATAACCTTGGGCAACTCCTTTAACATCGCTAGGCCTCAGTTTCTTCACCTTGGAAAATGAGGTCAGATTTGACAACTCCTCATGTCCCTCCAGCTCTAAAATGTTGATCCTATGAGAAATGTGTACTTTTGAAGCAAAGGTTCCTCGAGACCAGAGAGCAAATTCTTTCTATCTGTTCCCATAAGGCCCCTAATGATGCTATGGTAGTCTCTCCAGGGAGAGAACCATTATGAGTCATTATTTCTTAATTGCCCTCAGTTAATTATGACAAGATAATGTACCCTTTTTACAAAAGACCTTTGTGTGTTTTAGTTTATTAATCCTCATAAAATCTCTGTAAGGGCAGGAAGGTGTTAAGTGTCACTCATTCTGTTTTATGGATGAGGAAACTGAGTCAGTGAAGGGAATGAAAAATCACCTTTGGTTGTATAGTAAGTCTTTGGCATTTATCCCACTAAGATAACTCTTTATAGAATTTAACTTAACAAGGAAGGGAATGAAAAGCACTTGTTAAGTGATTGGATTTAAATAGGAAAGCAGAGTTCAGTTAAAACTTCCTAAGCTTGTTCTTTACCACAGATCAAAGATCAAGAGAGAAAGATTTTCTTTTTGTAGGAAAACCTTTTTCTTCTTTCCTTCTTTTATTCCATCCTTCCTTTCTTTTTCTCCCTCCCTCCCTCCCTCCCTTCCTTCCTTCCTTCCTTTCTTTCTTCCCTTCTTTTCTTCCTTCCTCCCTTCTTTTCTTCCTTCCATCCTTCCTTCCTTTCTTCCTTCCTTCCTTCCTCCCTCCCTCCCTCCCTCCCTCTCTCTCTCTCTTTCTTTCTTTTTCTTTCTTCCCTTTTCTTCTTTCCTCCCTTCTTTCCTTCCCTCTTTCCTTCTTTCCTTCCTTCCTCTTTTTTACTTTTTTATTTTTCAAGAAAAAACTTTTAAAATTTTAATGTCTTTCCTACTACCCCCCCCAAAAAAAATTGGGCAAATTTTGTTTTTTTTTAAACTAAAAGTCAATCCCTCAACATATATCTACCTAGTCAGGCAAAAAAATCCCATGTTGGCCATGCCTGAAAATGTCTCTGAATTTAAGTTCACCATGACATGTGGGTGGCATGTTTCATCTTCATCTTTTGGATTTGTGGTTTATCATCACATTGATCACAGTTCTAAAGACTCCCTAGGTTGTTTTTCTCTGTAATGTTATTATCATTGTATAAACTGTTCCTCCAGTTCTGCTCACTTTGTTCTGCCTCAGTTCATAAAGCTCTTCCCAGTTTCCTCTGGAATTGCCCATTACATCATTTATGGCACAATAGTATTCCATTATATGCATATGACACAATTTGTTTAGCCATTTCCCAATAGGAGGACATTCTGTAAGAAGTTCTTTCTAACAATTAAAGCTGTCTGAAAGTGGAATGGGCTGACCCAAGAGGTGGTGAGTTCTCCTTCCTTAAAGATCTTTAAGAAGAGTCTGGATGACCATTTGTCAGGTATGTTTTAATAGAGGTTCTTTATATGTATATGTTAGAATAAATGTTTACTGAGATCCCTTCCAACTCTCAGATTTTGTGATTCTATGAAAGTAGCCAGAAGGTCTTCTTTTTCAGAAAAATTTTAGAATTCCTGGAAGTAATCCCCTCAAAAGTCATTAAGTAAAAAGGTTTTTACTATAGACTTTCAGTTAAGACAGTGATATGAAAGGTCATGAGGAAGCTCACACAGGCTTCCACAAAGATAAAAAAAGTCACCCAATTGAATAGTGGTCAATAAATCCAAAGAAAAACAATTAGTAAGCTTCTTCATCTAGACCAGGACTGATAGAGAAGACACATAGAAGCCTCCAAGCCCAGGAACACAGGCCAGAAGTCTGCCAGCACTCTAACGAGAGATACTCCAGGGGCCTATGAAGTCTGCTGGGCTCTATTGCTAGGGGGCTGGAGTGCCATGGTGATAGAACAGTAATACTGGCAGAAGGATGGAAACGTGACAACGTTCTGACAACAATGTGACCAGGACAAGTCATCCTGACCTATTGGCTTCTCTAGGAGAGCTTGGAAACCTCAGTGCTCTAACCCAAGATGATCCAGGGAGGCCTGAAAATCAATAGTGATCTAAACACAGACCCATGAAGGAAGTTAGAAGCCAGTGTCTGGAGTCCAATCAATTAAATTTAGGGTCAAAACAGGGACTGAATGCCACATCCAATATGGAAAGGAGGGGTGGGAGGAGTGTAGAACCTGCCCTGAGTACAAAGTTCCAAATCAAGCACTGAGATTGTAGAACACCTTGGAGAAATACTACATGGGTCAAGAGGTAAACTTTGAAGAGCAGGGTAACTCTGTAATAAGTATAAGCAGAGCCTCAGGGAAAAAAAAATAATTACTTATTTAGAATTGCTACAAGAGTGCCTAGAACAGTGCGTGGCACATAGTAGGTGATTAATAAATGCTTACTGAATTGAATTGAAAAAAAATGAAGCAAGAGATAATAAATGAAATGATCTCTGAAGGGGAAAAATCAAAAGAGAATAAATAGCTTAGAATAGAAAATAGTGGGGCAGCTAGGTGGCGCAGTGAGTAGAGCACTGGCCCTGGAGTCAGGAGGACCTGAGTTCAAATGCCGCCTCAGACACTTGACACACTTACTAGCTGTGTGATCTTGCGCAAGTCACTTAACCCAATTGCCCTGCCAAAAAAAACCAAAAAAAAGAAAAAGAATAGAAGGTAGAAAATCTTACCCAAGTCATGGACTCTATGAAAATTTGAATGGAGCAAACAGAACTCAATAACTCTGGGAGAAAATAAGAAACATCATCATAACTGGCTTTTGGGAAGGACCACTGTGGGGCTTAAAGCCTGGATTCTCTCCAAATAGAACATGAGCTTCTTGAGGGTAGAGACCAAACTTTTGCCTTTTCCTGTAACCTTAAAGCTTAGTGCAATGCTTGGTATATAGTAAGCACTTAATAAATGTTTGTTGATTGAAATAGATAAAATGCTTTGTAAACCTTAAAGGGCTATATAAATGCTAGCTATTAAGGTCAGAGGAGGACATATGCATGCAGGACAGTCTTGGAACAACCATGTTGAATTTATTACATACTTTTAAAAACCCAGTTAATAGAGATTTACAGATTCATGTTGTTGGTGTTTAGTCATTTCAGTCATGTCCAACTTTTCATGACCCCATTTGGGGTTTTCTTGCAAAGATATTGAAGTGGTTCATTTTACAGATGAGCTATACTGAGGCAAACAGGGTTAAATGACTTGCCCAGGCTCACATACCTAATAAGTGTCTGAGGTCATATTTGAACTCAAGCCTTCCTGACTCCAGGCTCAGAGCTCTATCCAAGGGGCCACCTAGCCTCCTCTGTAGATTCATATACAATTCTCTTTTTCTATTCTTCTTTGTTTATTGAAGTGTTTGTGTTTGTTGGTATTTGTCAAATTCAGAAGAAAAAAGAAAAAAAATGACAAAAAAAGTAATTTACCATCCTCCTACCAGGACCAGACTGTAAGGTAGGTTGACCAACTAAATCCTGGTTTTAATGACTTTTAATTTAATTATTATTTTTATATAAATTATTAATTTAATTAATTCTTAGATGTTCTTTGAATACTTCCAGTCTTCAATACATGCCTACATCCCATTATAGACCTTTCTATAATTGTCATTATATAAATGGCAATACTCCTCCCTCAATTTTATCTCCCCAGAAAGCCTCCTTTCAAGAGGTAGAAACTGAGCTGACATTATGGTGGAGGACACACAGAATTCTACAGCAGAAGGTAAGGAAATCTTGCTTTCTTAAATCTCTTGAGGTAAAGCCCTCTTGTCACCTATTTAAATCAACAAACATGTATTAAGCACCTCCCTTTGGCAAAACATATATTAAGCGCCAAAGAAACAAAGGGAAAAAACCCAGTTCCTGTCCTCAAGGAGTTTACACTCTACTGGATCCAATATTGCATCTTTAGACTAGATATTAACAAATTCTTAAGAGGACAGAATTCTTAGGAGAAAGATAGAAAATAATGGACATTCCAAAAGAACCTGGAAATCATGAATACAATCTATGTGGGAAAGTGTTAGAATTGGGAATGTCTTAAGAATTTTACTTCTGCTATTGCCTGAATATAAATAAAAATGAGAATGATGCTAATGAAATAAATTTAAGTAAAGTCAAATATGATCAATTCATTAGACTTCTTTAAGTAAAGAATGCCAGGGACTTTCAAATGAGTTTGATCCACTTTATGCTGGGAGTACTAAGGGTTTGGACTCTCTTCCAGGTGCCGGGGCTCAAAATTACTTTATCCTTGGCTTCCTAGGTGAGCCCCATTTGATATGAAATAGGATCCTGTCACTGGATGAGGACCCCAAATAGCTGAGGGGTGGGTAAGCACCTCTGAAATAACTATCTTCCCCACTTGGAAGTGAGATGTTAACCAGAGAATACATTCCATATTTAGAGTGTGACAGGGTTTTAAATGTAGCTTGAACACTGACGTAGCCTAGTATGTACTGGTTGGAAAATAAGCAGAGGTTTAAGCCTGTGTTTGATAGATGCTGAAAACTGGGCTGCATTCTCAGACGCTAATCTCTAAACTGTGGATAAATTTTAACTTTAAACTGTGGATAAATCTTAGCCAAGTCACTCATTCCAATCATGAGGTAACTGCAACTCCCCCTTTTTTAAGAATGCTTCACCAGCATGGTATCTTTTATCTGCCCCTGGCTTCAATGAGGAAGAGAGAGGAAAACGATCATTTTAAAGATGGGGAAACTGAGACTGCATAGTTAATTTACTGCTGTTTGACATGAACAACATACAACGAATGAGTGGTGGGAATAGAACCTGGCTCTCCTGGTTTAACGGCTTCCCTTACCCTCCCCCCTTTTTAAAACCAGATTTTAAAGAACAGAAAGAAAAAGAATCTATCGACTTTCTCATACTTTCCAGGTTTGGAGAAGAAAAGGAAAAGAGAGGACAGACTTCTCATGGGCAGTTTTATCTGCTTAGAAGGGATGGGATAAAATTAAATCCCCGAAGAACCAGGATTCCCTCCTCCTGGACTGCTTTTGCAAGGAAAAGGCTTCTTCAAGGTTTATTGAGATTTGATCTTTCAGAGAAAGTCCCCGCTCCCTATGACCATGTGAGAAGGAAGAGAGGGCATGGGAGAAGCCTGACAGCTTCCAGGGTGTGCTTTGACACATTTTATTCTTCCTGTATAAATTCAACCGTTCCTAATGATGGGACAAAAGTCTTAGTCTTAGCCAAGAAAATCAGAGCCAGGTAATTTTGGTAAAGTCTAATACCTCTCTGGAACATGATTTTTTTCATCTTGGCCCCTAAACAATATCTGTCCCGGTACAAAGTTTTAGAGGAAAATATTCTTTTTTACCATTTCACAATGTCTAAAGTGTTCCTTTAAGGACCCAAGTAGAGGAAATCTAATAGGAGAGATTAAAGGACATTCATTTTTGGTTCCATCTCTTTCCTCCTAATAACACAGACTGCATAGCCACCCTGCCCAACAATGGTTACACTTTCACTGATTTCCCAGCTCACTGGTTGAGGTGGAGAGTTGGAATGCTTGCTCTTCATCCTTACTTCCACCTCCACCACCATCACTGAAGAACTTTTCCTTTGACAACCACTCTATCCATATCTATCAACCAATCAAAATTCTGGTAGCTATTTTTTTTTACCAAGCTCCAAGACATTCTTCTTTCCTCAATGAATTCGGTGCTTGGATTGCTTCCCTCCCTGACTCCTGCTCTCATACCTGAGGAATTCAATATTCATGTTGATACATCCTTAAGCACCCTAACCTCACAGTTCCTCAGCTTCTCATTTTACATGACCTATTCCTCCACTCCACCTCAGCTATATGCAGAAATGGCCATACCCTGATCCTGCCATCTACAAATCACCACTTCTATGTCGAACTCTGAAATTCTCTTATCCGATCCTTGCTGTTTGTCCTTAGTTTTGAAGAGGACTAACGGCATCATGGGGAGAAGTCTTGACTTGACCGTAAATTGGATTTAAGTGAGGCAGTTGCACAAAGTCATCAGCCTCGCTCTCTCTTCCAGCCATTGAAGTCCAATGGCAAGACAAGAGTCAAGATGACTGGTGATGGCCCAGGAGGCAGCACTTGGCCTCCACAGCACTTGGTTCAGAACAGATTGTTGTCATCTGCCCATTCTGCCCGGTGAAGTCTTTACATGCTTTCGATAGACATCCTTCTACATTCCACCTCTCTCTCTACCTCACAATCTCTAACTCTGTTCTTTATCCTCACTGCGACCCCCAGTCCCTCCACCTCTCAGTCTTTCCCCAGGCCATCATCCCTTCCCCATCTTCACTCCTTGATGAAGCAGTTTAATTGAATACTGTCCTTTTCTCTCTAGTCCCTTGTTCTCTTATCCTATTGCTGATCTTTCCCTGCTAGCCTCAACCTTGGATTACTCCCACCATCTGCTGCCTTCCCTCCTACTCTAAAGCCACTGAACAAAACTGGAGAAAATCATGTAACTGTTTGACTGGATCCATTACAACTTTGTGTTACATAATCTCAACTGGGCCCTCACTGTGGCTAGGCCATCTTTTTACACCTCCCTACCCACAGTAGCTTTTCCAAACCTTTCATCCTTTCTCAAACCTCCCATAGCTCCCCCTGCCCTCACCCTATCAGCTGAGAACTCTGACTCATATTTGATGGAAAACATTGAGGCCATTCCTGAGAGCTTCCATTTCTCCCTGTCACCTCACATGAAATCTCTGCCTCAAGTCTCTCCCCAATGCAGTTGACCCTCCATTCAGCTGTCAACTTGATTTTCCTAAAGTACAAGTCTGACCATGTCAAACCCTCTCCTCCCTAATTCAATAAACTATCATGGCTCCCTATCACCTTCAGGCTTATATATAAAAATCTCTTTTGGGGATTCAAAGCCCTTTATAACCTAATCCCCTCCTACCTTCTAGTTTTTTTACATTTTATACATCCCCTACCTCCCATACTCTGCGATCTAGTGACACTGCTCTCCTTGCTGCTGCTTGAACAAGACTCTCTCTGGCACCGTGCATTTTCGTTGGACTTTCCCCACGCCTGGAATTCTTTCCCTCCTCAATTCTTCTTCCTAGCTTTTTCTGGTTTCCTTCAAGTTCCAGCTAAAATCCCACTTTCTACCAAAAAAAACCCTCTCCATCCCCCTTAATGCCTTTCCTCGGTTCATCAATTCCATTTTATTCTTTCTATATATCTTGTTTTGTACATGGTCGTTTGTATGTTTTCTCCCCCACTAGACTGTGAGTTTTTTGAGAGCATTTGCCTTTCTTTGTATTCCTATAATTTAACATAGTGTCTGACACATAGTGTGTTCATCATATAAGTTGTATTCGACTCTTTGTGACCCCATTTGAGGGTTTTCTTGGCAAAGATGCTACTTTGCCACTTCCTTCTCCAGCTCATTTTAAAGATGAGCAAACTGAGGCAAATGGGGGGTAAGTGACTTACTAGGGTCACATAGCTTGTAAGTGCCAGATTTAAACTCATGAAGATGAGTCTTCCTGACTTTAGGTCCAGCATTCTCTATCTACTCCACCACCTGTCACATAGTAGGCATTCAAGAAATGCTTATTGACTGAATGACTACAAATTATCTCGTTTACCCAGTATGGAGTGTTTCAAGACTGTTCTAGCTATGGTTTGCCTGGGGCCTGATTGTGTCCTGGCCAATCAAATGCATGGAACTTTACTGTGCCCTGCTCTCTATGTAACTTTCACCTCTATCAGAAGCCATTCAAGAGCCATGCTAGACATGCAGAGGTTGATCTTCCCCATCATGGTTAAGCTAAGCACTTATTGCACCTAGCATCATGCTAGTTGCTTGTGGGAGACATAGAAGAAATGTTAAGATGTGGAAGACACCATCTAATTATGGAGATAACCCACATAATCCAAATAAAACAATTAGCAAATGACCCAAGAAGATATCACACATCATTAAAATAAATTTAACATCACATGTGTGGTGTGAACCAAGTTTGAAAAGTTGGTCTGGGGTAAGGAAACAGGTAGAACCTGGAAACATACCTTGTACTTAACAGGGTTCTTAATCTGGGGAGGGGTGTCTGTGAACCTTGTGGGTTTTTTTTAAATATGCTGTATTTTTTCAATATGATGTTATATTTCAATGTAAAATGCTATATTTCAATGTAATTTCCAAGCATTTTATTTTGTTTTAAACCAGTATTCTGAGGAGACATTCATAGGCTTCCAAACTGTCAAACATAGTGATTCTAGATGCCAAAGGAGTCCATGCAGGGGTATGCTTTCTAGTCAACTAAATTTTCAGTGTAAGCATTTACATCTTGGGAATTGACAAACACTATAAATCAGAGCTAATTTATTGTTTGCTGATTATCTAGATTTAACAAAGTAATGGAGAAAAGTCATTCCTACATACACATATACACGTGCATGTATGTACATGTGTGTGTCCTGGCCTGTATATGTGTACACGTGTGTAAGGCGTACACATGTACATATATACACATACATATAATGGACTGGTTATTAACATTTACCAGCATACTGCTAGGTCCATGACACACAAAAAGGTTAAAAACCTCTGCTCTACTAAACAGCAGAATCGTCTCTCCCCAACTTTCCTCTCCGCAAACACCACACGTACACCAACTAGCCTTGAGGGTTGGAGGGGTGCAAGCATTCTATTCCGAGTATAGAAACAGTCCCCCCACTTCCTGCGCCAGGGGGGATTGGAATCCATTCCCCTTCCAACTACCTCATCTAGGAACAGAGTTCTTGGAGCCTGGCCAGGCACCAAGTCATGCCAACCCAGTCTTGGGGGGGTGGGAAGAAAATCCCCTTACATCATTCTAGCTAACCAGGCCATGTTTGAGAACTACGTGACTCGTGCTTCAAGACTTTTGATCTGCCCTGGCTGCTGTTTGACCATTAAGGGATACAATTTGGCTATTGATGATATCAGATATCAGATCCCTGAAGTGACTGGGAAGTGACAACAAAAGAGGGTCTAACACGAGATGGCTAATGAACCACTAGCAAAGATGAGACTTCCAATAAAAGGCATTGTGCTTCTTAGGAGGAAGGAAAAAAAGAGTCATAAATCCTAGGATATGTATAGAAGCTATGCTGTCAGTGAAAGTAATTATACCAATGGGTAGTATGGTCTAATGAGAAGAAAATCATGGCATTCAGGTCCAGAGATATCTTTTTAATTCCTTCCTCTATCCCAGATTTGGGGAGATCATGGGCAAAAATCCTTTTAACCTTTCCATAATTCTGTCTCCATAACAATCTGAGAAGTTTATACTGGTGAATTAGGGACCATCCAGGAAGCCAGTCTGAATAATTCATAGATTTAGATCTGAAAAGCACTTTAGAGGTCATATAATCCAACCCCTTCATTTGCAGGACAGATGAGGAAATTGAGCTCAGTGACAGGTTCCCGTATTGCAGGTGATAAGTGGCAGAGCCAGGATTTGAACACAGCTCCTCTGACTCCAGACCCAGTTCTCTTTCTACTGCATAATTCATTTTCCCCTCAATCGTCCAGATTGGCCAAATAGATGGTCCCTTACACATACAGCTGCCTCTCCTTCATCCTTGCTACATTCCAATGGAATATACAAGGCAGAATGATTCATCTGCGGCCTTAGAGCATGTCATCCACAGAGTTGGAATGGAAACCTCAGACTCTCCATCTCTACCCATGTATCTATACACCTTCTTTCCCCCAATTCCCCCCAGGCCAAGCTAATTACCTTTCAGTACCTTTCTGCCCCAGTGAAAACAGGTTTGTCAAATATACCACCCACCTCCTACAGTACTGAGAAATCAGATCCAGAACAGGGCCAGTGTGTGGGAAATCCCCACCATAAAACTCCCAGTAAACAGGAAAATGAAATGGACTGTGTTGCTACACTCCCACAGGGCAAACTAGAGAAGCAGATCATAGGGGAAAAAATGCAAAGGGGATGGGCTTTCAAAAGAGACTTCACTTCTGGAGATTAGGAGGAGAATTCTACTCAAAGACTCTTTTTGTAAAACTTTGATTTTTATGCTGCCTAAGTGTCCAATTTAACCTAGCCATTTACTGATTGAACTCTCAATGGATTTGTCATTTTATCTTAATGATCTGCCATATAGAAACATGGAAAACATGAGTTTCCTATAGAAATGTGTGGTGGCTGGGAGAAGAGTAACCAGCATCTCTTTCAGCTTACCAAAGAGCACAGCCAAAGGAAGGGTTAAGAACCCCCCTCCATGTACCTGGTATATAAAACTGTCATGTAATCAAATGTGAGGAATGCACTCTGCTGTGTACATTAGCAAACACTCCTCGCAAGCTGGCTGGCCAGGGCTTCAGGCTTTCAAGGCTGCTTTTCACCACAAAGCCCTCCTTTGTTCTCTCAGCTCTGTTTTAAATATCTGATGAATATTCCCCACCATCTCAGTGCAAATCTCCTAGCCTGGCTACAGCCTCCGCACAACAGCACATTGTGGGGACTAGGGTGTTGGGGGAAAAGGGGCTGGGGGTTGGGGAGGGGATAGGCAGTGTTCAAGGAAACTAGTAGGTTGGGAAAATCTCACTCTTTTGCTCTAAAGCAGATCGCTTGGTGACTCAGCCATTTTAGGGTCACCCCTTGTGTGTGCCCAGTTCTGGCTCTTATCAAGTCCGAAAAAAAGAAAATGGAGACCCGGGAAAAATTGGATTTAAACAGAGGATTGAGTTTCAAACATGGCCCTTGAGTGGGTGCCGAGATTAGGAGAGAAAAAAAAAAACCGAGTCAGGAATAATTCTCTAGGCCTCAGTTACCTTATCTGTTTTAAAAAAAAAGTTTGGGGAATGGTCTGAGTTCCCTTTTGGTTCTAAGCCATAGGATTTCTCCTATGGATCTGAAAGGGACAGCCTATGATGCCACAACCTGGGAAACTACTTAATTTTTATCAACTTTTCTATTTATTGCACATTTAGCAAAATGTCTATCTCGTAGGCACTTTGAAAGGTGGCATCCCAGCACAAACCTATACGGGAGGGGAAAAAAAAAAAACCTTTGCTATTCCTGAAATCCAACCATTGAAAAAAAGGTGGTATGATTTACACAAGGACTGCCTGATCAGCCTCATCACTCTTTTCTTCTAGTAATCACCTCTATTTGGGGATTAGTGGTTGTTTTTTGTTTGTGGTATTAAAAAATTTTTTTTGCTTGTTTTTTTTTGGACAGTCCTGTGATTTCATTGTCATAAAGAACTCCCAGTGAGGAAATCCTCCTTCCAATACAGAAGGTCACTATCTTAATTTAAAGTCTTAGGGAGTTGCCTTGAACACTGAGAGGTTAAGCAACTTGTCCAGGGTGGCACCAGCATGTCAGAGGGAGAATTTGAACCACGTCTTCCTGGCTTGAAGGCCAATTCTTTGTTCACCATACCACCTTGTCTCTTACTTTTGCAGGTTTCTAGTTATGAAATTCTCTCATTTTACTCTTTCCTATGGACTAGCACACCCCCCCACCCTTCACACCTACCCAAACCCCCCCACCTTCCCACTCCCACCCCACACCACTTACTTTCTCACTCCAATCCCCACCTCCACTCTCACCCTTTCCCCCAGTTTAGGAGTTTACCTGAAGCTATAAGAACCAAGCTCTCCACACTTCCTCAGAGGAGGTTTGTGAAGCAACAGTCCTAGAAAACACTGTCCTTTCCCTTTTTTATTTTAATTTTTTTAAATTAAGTTGGAGAAAAGTTGTCCATTCAGGCTGGGTCTTAAAAAGTCTTCTTTAAACAAAACCTGAAATGCATTTCAGGTCTTAGCAACACTTTCAGAGAGCACTTGGGTGGCCTTTAGCTAACTAAATCAGTAGGAAGTCTTCAAATTCCAGCCTGTGAAGAACAGCCATCCTGTGTACACTTCAAAAATCTTAGAGGGGAAACAGGAAGCCCTGTGCTCAGGCCCTGAGCAGGTGAATAAAGGAAGGACTGATTTGTTAGCTATTTTCTTTTAAAAGCATATTGATTTATACATTTTGTTCTGGATCCTATCTTAAAAGCCTAGATGCCCAGCCCCCATATTTCAGGTTATAAAATAGTGCCTTCTTTGGCCTTTGCCTTTGGTCTTTGCCTTTGACTTTCTTCAGTGCTTTGCTTCCACCTGCGCCCATCTCTGCTCTTCCCTAACATCTCATTTCTTTGCTCCATTCAATATTTCTCAGTGAGGTAGTTGTGGTATAGTAGAAAAGGCAATGGATTTTGAGTCAGAATACCTAATTTGGATTCCTGGTTAAGTGGTCTTAGGCAACTCACTCAAGTCCTCTGGGTCTCAGTTTCCTCATTTGTAGGAAGTCACAGGAGTCAGAAGATCTGGGTTTGAATCATGGTTCTATTACTACCTTGCGTGACCTTAGGAAAGTCATTTAACTTCTATGTTCCTCAGTTTACTCATCTCTAAAGTAAAGAGATTGAACTAGATTATCTTTAATGTCCCTTCTAGCTCTGAATTCTTTAATTGGGAAGTAACCTGGTATAGTGGCCCTGAATTTAGAACATTAAACTGGGAGTTAACAGCACATGAGATCAAGTCTGGGTGGGGTCTGCTGCCATATGACTTTGGACAAATCACTTCATGTCTGAGCACTGTTTTTCTTCATCTGTAAAGTGAGGGCACTGGGCTCAATAACCTCTGAGGGTGTTTCTGTTCTAGCTCTTTAATCTAGACCATAAGACAAAACAATTACCCTTTTTATTTCCATCACACATTATTTGTTTCAAATCACTTTTATGTATCTTATCTCACTTAATCTTCACTGGGAAAGGTAGGGGAGGTAGTATTATCCACATTTTACAGATAAAGAAATTGAGGTTCACAGAAGTTAAATGACTTGTCCAAGGTCATATGGGGGTAGAGTCAGTACTAGACTTCTACTACTAGCATTTTATTGGTCATAGATTAAATGACCAATAGTTGTTGGTGTTTCCAGCTCCCCCCAAAAACTTTTTTTCCAAATGAGGTATTCAGTCTCCAATGAGAGTCTTTGAGAGAGGATTCCTAGAATTCGGTAATTGTGATGATGAGCTCCTCTCTCTCTCTCTCTCTCTCTCTTCCTCTCTCTCTCTCTCTCTCTCTCTCTCCCCCTCTCTTGTGGTGGTGTTGCGTGTGTGTGTATACGTGTATGTATCAGTCTCTCTGTCTATCTCTCTCACTATGTCTCTCTGTCTCTGTCTGCTGTCTCTGTCTATCTGTCTCTCTTACTCATTCCTTAGAATGACTCAAGTTTGCCAGGACCAAGCTCCATTTATTCCCCATTAGGCTGGGGAAGTATATAATTTTCCATTGGGAAACCAAGTAAGCAATATGCTTAAGGTGATGCTAGGCAAATGTAAGCCTTCTACAGAATTTCAAGGAACATCATTGTCTCTCTTCACTACCATTTTGGTGTGTACTCTATGACATAGTGACCTCTTTGCCATTCCTTGAATAAGACACACCCTCTCCTGATTCCCTGCCTTTTCTCAGACTGCCTCCATCCTGGAATGCTCTCCCTCTTTAACTCTGCCTCCTGGCTCTCCCTAAAATCCCACCTTCTGCTAAAAGCCTTTCCTTTCCCCATAGTGCCTTCCCTCTGAGATTACCTTCCTAATACCCTCTGTGTATCTTGTTTGTATGTAGTCCCTTGTGTGTTATCTCCCCAATTAGAACATGAGCTCCTTGAGGGTAGGGACTGTTTTTGCCTTTCTTTCTGTTTCCAAGGCTTAGCATAGGCACCTACCATATAGTAAGTACTTAATAAATTTTCATCGACAAACTGTAAGCTCCAGTTAATGATACTATGTCTGGCCAAGCACTTAAAATCCCAAGTAGATCCCTGTGATATCTCTTCCTTAAAAAAATTTTCTGCAAGTTCATCCCCATTTTCTTAGATATTTGAAAGGTATGCCTAAAAGTTCTAACAGCAAACAGAGAATAATAGTCCTGATGGCTACAAAGGAACTAGGTGGTACAGTGAATAGAACAATGGACCTGGACCTGAGTTCAAAATTGGCCTCAAACACTTACTTACTGTGTGATTCTAGGCAAGTCACTGGTCAAGTCACTCTGACTGCTGTAGTTTCCTTAACTGTAAAATGGGAATAAAATCAGATGATTTTGTAAAGCATTAATAATGCTTATTCTCTTCCCCTAATGGCCTGTTTCCAACATTAAGGAGAAACAAGGAAGTTTTACTAGGAGGCATCTCTGTGGTGCTTCAAATTTCATGGGCAAAGATCTTCACTTTCGGCGAGGTGTTAGACATATTCCATCATACTTGAGATGAGTGAGTACCTTCTCTGGTCGCTCAAGCAATAGCACTCTGCAGTGTTTCAGAATCAAGGAATGATTTATTAAAGTTTCCCATTGAGGACTCACCACAGGGCACCAAAATCCAGAGCCAGATCCTCCTGAACCTGTTCCCTGGAGAGAAACTTGACAAAGAAAATGGTTCCTGAGAACTTCCAGGTCTCCAAAAGAATATCCCAGAATCCCAGAGCCTGGGAGTTAGGAGAGACCTCAGAAGCCAGCTAGTCTAAGCAACCCATACTTGAGCAAGAAGCCTCTCTGTACATACATTACACTTGGTCATTTGAGGTTTTCCCGAACACCTCCGTTGAGACAGAGCCCATCAGACAACTGAGGCAGTGTACTGAACTTTAGGGAACACTCATTTTTAGGAAATGTTCTCTGACATCTAAACTAACTTTGCCACTTTGCAATTTCCAATCATTGCTCCTAGTTCTGCCTTCTGGGGTCAAATGGAACAAATTTAATCTCACTTTCACATTTGAAGAGATAGCTATCACATCTCTCCTAAGTCTTCTCTTCTCTGGGCTAAACATCTCAAAATCTTTTGTACCCAAACCCAGAGGTTTTACCTTTAGAGGAAGTCAACCAACATGATGGTGCCATTATACAGATGAGGCATAGGGAGCTTGGGTAATTTGGTCAGACTTTTATAGTTATAAAGTATCTAAAGCTAGATCTTGGTATAATGAGCTGGAATGGACCTCAGAAGCCATTTAGTCTAACCTCCTCATTTTTTTACAGGTGAGGAAATTGCGGCCCAAGGAAGTCAAGTAACTTGTACAAGGAATCCCAAGTAGTAAGTCTCAGAGGCAAGATATTTGAACCCAGGTCTTCCTGACTTCAAGTCCAGGTCTCTAGATAGTAAAGGACACTGCCTCAGGAATCCATGGAGCCCTCTTTGAATTCCTAGCTTTCCTTAAGTTTCAACTCATGCACCACTTCTTATGGGAAGCCCTAGCAGGTCCTTCTAGTGATTTCCTTCTTTCTCAATGATCATGTGTATATTTTTGTGTACATTTTAAAATCTCTTCAGAAAAATGTAAGTTTCTTCATGGCAGGAACCATTTTTCATTTTGTCTTTGTGGTTTAGTGTCTTCCAACATAATAAGTGCTTAATAAATGCTTATTGGATTGGATTACGTGCCTTAGTGGGCCTTATCTGATCTCAGCCATTAATGTTAAATGGGTGGCATGGGTGCCCACTTTGCCCCTGGCACTATATTAGGAAATAGGTCATGGCATGACTTAGGGAAAACCATTTTGAACTTCACAAGCCTTATGGGCTTCCAGCCATTGCTATAATTTACAACTGACTTGAAGTAAAGCCCACTCCTTGACAAAAACAATTTCTAAATTCCCATTGATTTCTACCCAGGATATAAATGCCTGCTTCTCCCCCCACAGGTGACAGACCTGTGTGTCTGTCTAAGCATTTTTTCCCACACCAGGAACCCCAGTGCAAGAGCATTTCCCTTTGCGAAACAAGGATGTTTCTCTCCCAGCTCTGTTAGTAAATAGGTCAGTCGACTTTTCTCCCAACCGTGGGACTCTCGATGAATTCTTACCACTTTTCCTCAGGCAAGAACAACCCCAGAAATACTGTCTGGTCCAAAGCATTTCACAGCCAAGTAAATGCAAGAATGGCTCGACTGTCTGAAGCTGTGATGTGATGTCTGAAGCCAGCCCCTTTAGGAACACTTCTGTCTTTTACAGTGATTGTAGCCAGGCACCCCCACCTCCCACCCCTACCCTGTACAATCTCCCTGCATTTAAAACCCAGATAGATGTTCAGGAGAATCCACTCAGTGGACTTTCTTTGAATCTGTTTCACCAAGTCAGATAACAGACCTGGTCTACTGACTAGGGAACCCATCAAGAAATGTCCTTGGTCCATCTTTCCAGTCCTTGCCATTGATGTTCTGTAACCTGAGGTCAATTACTTCCCTTCCTACCCCTCACCTATTGCAAGGGTTGTAAGCAAATGTCTGGAAAGCCCTGAGAGACACTGTTGTGTCTTCTTGGAGCCATATTGACCTACCTTTCACACCACCCCAAAGAACAAAAGGTGTCTATTTCCCCAGTTACCAATATCACCTCCAGGCTGATTTGCTCTCAGCATAATTTATTTACCACAAAATACTTTGAACCAAACAGAGGCTGAGGGGGCAATGCCCAGAGCCTTCTATGGTTTGCTGTACTATTTTTCTGTAGGGCAAACTGTCTTGATCAGGATGTACCAGCCAGTTGGCATGTTGACAGAGCCAAGTATTAAGGCTCAAGCACATCCTTTTTTGTGTGAATTACCTAATGACAGACGGGAAAAAACACTCCCATTGAACAACAGCACAGGTCCCTCCCCACATGCATTTGCATTACAGAGATGATATATAAAAAGATATAGTAGATGCCCACAAGTGAGGACAAGGCTGTAATTCACTCAAATGATATCCTGAACTGTGAGACCACAGCTGAGCAGTTTATGAGCAGTCCTCTGAGTCCCAAGAGGGAAGTTGGCCCTGTTCTTCAGTCTACAATCGTCTATTGTTTGGTTTCTTGTTTTTCTCCAAATGTTTAGATGTGTTTAGAGTGCAGGAAAGTGAAGGGCTGGGAGTATCAGCCAGGGCCAGGCATTAGTCAAGCAAGTTTCCTCCACATGGACAAGGTACTATGACTTGGTCCTGACCTCCACCCCACCGCTGCCAATCCCAGCTAGGCCTCCTGTTCCCACTACCATCAAGGATGTCTTTTTCTTATGTCTTTCTGGGCAGCCCATGGGACTGCTAACATGTACTCACTCACCAGGGATAAGTAAGACACTACCAATCTCAGTTGACTTGACATGGGTGATGGCTTGTGCCTCCTTGGAGCTGTTCCATGAAATGTGACAGTCTTACTTGATTTACATTAATTCACTTAGCTATTCTAATCCCTGATCATAAAATCCTGGAGTTAGTAGAAACCATCTACTCTAGCTCCTGCCTGAAGCCTGAACATCATTCAAACAGCATTTTAATCTGTTATTCATTCATTCAACGAGCATTTAATAAGCTCCCATTTTGTGTCAGGCATTGTGGATTCAAAGACAAAAATAAAACTCTCTATTGGCAATTTTTAAAAAATCATTTATTGTCTCTGCATTTAAAAAGCAGAAATACCGGTCTGTCCAGCAGAACTGACTAGGGCTTAAAGAATTCACCATAACCCATGTGGACAACCTTCTTACCAAGACTGTTATTTTGGGGATTTGTGCAGACTGACCACAACTATTCGACTGGCCAAACCTTTCTATCACATCCAATTCTCCTGCTCTCCCTGGAGTCCAAGCATATGCTTGTCTCAATTGGTGTTCTCTCTCTTGAACCATTAAATCAAGCTCTTGGAAGGCATCGATTGTATCTATGTTTTCCGCATAGTAGATGCTCAGTGAATGAATATCAAACGAAAGTTAGTCATACTCTTTCATACTGGTGTATCCTACAATGAGATACTACTAAGGAGCAGAAAGTAGATTCAAAGTCAAAGGGCCCAGGTTTAAATCCAAGCTCTGCTCCTTGCTAGCTATGTTCCCTTGGAGTTAATCTTTTGGGGCCAGTTTCTTAATGTGTAAAATGAGAGCATTAAGTTAGGTGATCTCTCAGACTTTTGTGGTTCTAAATGTACAACTCTTTAAAGGGGTGTGTCCCTTTTCTTTGTCCATGCCAGAATCTTCTGTGGGGCAGAGTCCAGATTGACATCTGGATGGAACACATCCTGAAGTATCCCAGTCCCAGGGCATAGGAGTAGTTTTGTGCCAGAGAAATGAGGAATGAGGTACCTTGTAACATACCAGGGATTGTTTCATTTTTGCCTTTTTATCTCCAGTGCCTAGTAAAATACTTAATAAATGCTTGTTGACTGATCAACTGATACCAAGGGAAGAGGGAAAGTATGCTCAGAAATACTTCTGCTCTTCCTCCATCTCTACCTCCTACTCAGGCCTCGTCATTCATTCTTTAGTGCTCAAGTTTCATGTCCCTCCTCCATCCTCTTTCAAGTCCTCAGGACAGGACAGTAAGTTCTGGTAGAGGCATGTGCTGTGTATCCCAGGTAGTGCTGAGCCATCCTCATTTTGCACTCGAGAGAAGGAAAAAACCCCACTTCTGACGGGGTGGCCCTGATCAATAGAGACATTTAGAAGCCCTTCCTCAGCTTTTCTCAGTGTTTTCACCCTTTGTACCCAGGCTAGAACTGACAGTGAGTAGCTACTAGCCATATTAAGGAGAAAAAAGTTAAATCAGGGGTGAGTTTGTGTGGGGTTTTTTTGGGGGAGGGGTGGCTGTCAAGACTTCATTAAACTAACTCCCAGGTCATGAATAGCTGATCATCTCTTAAAGATTAGGAGCACATTTAAACCAACTTAAAGTCCTTTAATATGAAGGGAAAGTCTTATGTGTAGGGAGGCTTAAAGGATGAGGGGGGTGCTGTAGTTTCGATGCTGAGTGGGAATCAAGCAACTCAATCTTCTAGTCCAACTCTGCTTTAGGGAAGTTTACTTCATTCACCCTCTCATGTTTCCATCTCCTAAATAAACATGATAGTGAGCCTCCCCTTTCATTAATTAATCCTTCATTAAAAAAAAAAGCCAAACTGAGCCATATGGCTTCCTTATCTTCCTTATCTCTAGCACTTACCTTCCAGTTGAAACGTTTATCCTAAGATAGAAATCAAATTCCACTTAGAGTGATTGCAAGGGGGGCCTTCTTAAATTTTCCCTGCAGTTTCAACTGGGTATAAGAGGGCCTTAGCTTCCCAAACTAACCTGGGTGGTGCACCTTTGAAATCTCATCCTTGTGATTACCTCTGCTGCTAATGGACATAGTAAAAGCCTACAAGCAGAAAAAAACAATGAAGGAAATTGTAGCATGGAGGAAAGCGAGCTAGATTTGGAGTCTAAGATTTTAGGTTCAAATCTACATGCTACTTCTATGACTTTGGGCAAGTCACCTCACCAATGTGGGCTTTGGTTTCCCCAACTATATAAAATGAGGGAGTTGAGCAAGATAGTCATGACTCTCCCTTCTACCTCTAAATCTCTGATTCTACGATTGTATGGCAAAAGAGTTTAAAGGAGCTGTGAAAATGAAATTACATAAAAAATTAGACTGTCTTCATTGGTGGAGAGAATGGCAAGTAATCACCAAAAAGGAGAGCCTTATGCAGATGCTCAGGCTTGAACTCTGGGTTACATCAGTACTATTCTGCCTCTCCTAATTTCTTCATATCAGCACAGTGCATTGTACATAGGAGGTACTTAACACACCTCTATTATTATGTTATATTATAATAATACTAATTAATTAATTCATCTGAGTATTTGTCAGTCAATAAGCATTTCATTAATGATTACCTTGTCAGACACTGTGCTAAGAAAAAAACCACAATCATTGTCCTCAAGGACCTCACATAGGGGAGACATGTTAAATATCTGTGTATATACAAGGAAGGAAATCTCAGAGGGAAGGCACTAGCAGTAGGGGACAGTATGAGAGAGAGAGTGAGGAAGGAAAGAGACCAGGAAAAGCCTCCTACAGAAAGTGAGCTGAGTTTTGAAGGAAGCCAGAGAAGCTAATAGGGGAGAAAGAGGATATTCCAGCATGGTGGACAGCTACTTGGTACAAAGTCAGGGCATCTAGTAAGGAGAGTATTGTGTGTAAAGAACAGCAAGGAGGCTGAAGTAGCTGGATTGTAGAGTATACGGTCACCATCTGCTCTTGGATACTCTATCCTCTCTAGGTTTTCATAACACTTTTCTCTCCTGGTTCTCCTGTGAAGGGATTCAAATTTATCAAAGTAACTCAAATGCAATATCCAAAATAGAACTCATATCTTTTTACCCAAACCCTCCCTCTTCCCAAGTTTTCTGCTACTGTCAAAGGCACCACTGTCCTCCTAGTCATCTACACTCAAACTTTGTGTCATTTTAGACTTCTCACTCTCACTTACCCCACATTGTCAAATGTTGACATTTCTATTTTCACGTCACTGCTCATACATGTCTGACCCTCTATTCCCACAGCTACCATGCTAGAACATGTTCTCATCTTCTCATACCTGTACTATTGCAATAGTTGTTCTCAAATCTCTCCATCTTCCAATTCATTGTCCATTCTACTACCCAAATGATTTTCCTAAATCCCAGGTCCAACCATTACTAAATAAACTCTCTTTTACCTCCAGGATAAAACGTAAAATTCTTTTTGACTTTTAAAGCTTTTTACAACCTGACTCCTGCTTACCTTTCCAGTCTTCTTATACTTCACTCTCTTCCATATATTTGATAATCCAGCCCTGGATGAAGATCCAGCAAGGGAAACTGAGAAGGAATAGATAGGTAGACAGAAGATAGGAAGGTAGGAAGAAAACCAGGAGAGAGCAGAATTTCACTAACTGAGAGAGGATAAAGTATCTGGGAGGTGATGGTGATCCATAGCGTCAAAGGCTACTGAAGAGAAATCAAGGATGAGGACAAAGAAAAGGTCATTAGATTTGGCAATTAATAAATGAGGGGTAACTTTGGAGAGAATAGTTTGTGTTAAATGATGGTATTAGAAGCCAGACATGGTAGAAGGCTTAGAAGTGAGTGAAAGGAGAGAAATTGGACAGATTGTGTATAGACAGCTTTCTCAAGGGGTTTAGCTGAGAAGGGGAGAAAAAATACCAAGCAATAGCTAGAGGGAATAGTTGAATCAAACAATGGCTTTTTAAGGATAGGAGGAAGACATGGGCACCTTTGCAGATAGAAAAGAAGCACTCAGTGCATAGGGAGAGACTAAAGATTAGAGGATGAGGGGTTCTCAACAAATGGCCTCAGTTTTTAGGTGAAGTCTGAAGTGAAGTTCTCAGAAGAGAAGGTGGGAGGGAAGAGATTTATGGTTTTCTGATTTTCTCCACTTTTTCCTAATTTTCCGCACATTTAAAAATGGCACGTGATTAGAAGCTCAGAAGAGAGAGAGAGAGAGATAGATAGATTGAATCGTTTCGGTTTCAGTCCTATCCTGCTCTCTGTGACCGCATTTGGTTGCCATTTCTTTCTCCAGCTCATTTTACAGATGAGCAAACTGAAGTAAATATGAGCGGTAGGTAGTATGGCGGATGTAAGGGTGGGCCTGGAATCAGAAAGCCCTAAACTATCTGTGTAACCCTGGGCAAGGCATTTAACCCTGTTTGCCTCGGTTTCCTTTTTTATGATCTCTTTGGGATACTGACCTAGCAGTGGTATTGCTGGATCAAGGGGTGAGCACAGTTTGATTGTCCTTTGGGTATTGTTACCAGTCGCTCTCCAGAATGGTTGGATCAGCTTGAAACTCCAACAGTGCATTAGTGTCCCATTTTCCCACATCCTGTCCAACAGTTATCATTTTCCTTTTCTCTCATATTAGCCAATCTGATAGGTATGAGGTGATCGCTCAGAATTGTTTTAATTTACATGCACACGTTCCTATGGGGAAAAGAACACAAAGCATAGGTCTTATTAACAGTCATCTTCACATAGGAAAGATGGAATAATACCAAATCTTGGTGTCCATTTAGTCCAGTTAGTCAACATTTATTTAGTGCTTACTATGTGCCAGGCACTGTGCTAAGCACTGGGACATAAAGAAAGGCAAAAGACAGTCACTGCCCTCAAAGAGCTTACGATCTAATTTGGGAAGAAAACATACATTGAAGTCCAGGAGTGCAGATATGAATAGCCTGGGCGTTCTCCTTAAATACCTTCTAGCATCTTCATTTTAAAGATGAGAAAACTGAGGCCCAGAAAAATGGAGTTACTCCAAGTCACTAGTCCAGTTGGTTGACATGAGCTAGGGCTTGAACTCAGATCCCTGGATCCTAATAACTTACCATTTTACACTCTCAGTGTACACTACAGTGCAAGGGCAAAGTTTTAAACTAATTTTCTTGGAATTTAAGTCTCTCCACAATGTCCTATTGCTCTACCTTGCCAGTTTTATCTCAAATCTATCACTTCCTCCATACTCTACATTCCATCCAAATTGGACTGTTGGCTTCCCCTTTGAACATGCTCTGTATTTTCCTACCTCCTATGCCTTTGTCCACATTATTCTCTATCCCTTGAGTGTCTTTACTCTCCCTTTCACCTGCTGAATTATTGCCTGCCCTTTAAAGCTCATCTCAGATGTTACCACTCTCCTAATGAACCCTGTCACAAAGAACTTTGCACTATTAGATCTCATAGAGATGTTACCGTTCATCTCTCATCATATAATACTGTGATGGTTACTTGTGTTTGGTTTTTAATCCCCCTACCTTGAGAGAAGAGACAATGAGTCTCTTCCAGGAGATATAGGGGTGATGCGAAGAGGAGCTAAGGAATTATTCCAGTCACACTATAGTGAGTCACATAACAGAATGCAAGTAGATAGAGCTATACCTAAGACCAATGGGATAGACTTTTCCCCAAATGCTGAAATTTAGAACATGCACCTACAGTCCCTTAAATAATGTGAATACACTAGAGCTTACTGGTTAGTAAGAGCTTACGTTGTTAGTAAGAATAATTAGTTAAAAGAGGAAGCTGCCAAATGATGTGCACTTCCTTCCTGTATCTACAAATCTAGGTGAGCTCCCCAACCCCTATTCCTCCCCAAACAACTGAACTTGTTGTATAAAAGTAAACCTAAGGATCCTTTTCACAATGCTTGCCCCTGTTGCATTTTAAGAAATTAGTCCCAGAAGTCAAAATTGAGAGTTATAGCTCTGGCCACTGGAGAACAGCTCAAGGGAGATGGCTTAAACAGACAGATTTGGAGAATGATCAGTAGGAGTGCCAGTAGAAAGAGACCAGTGGGAAAGAGGAAAACAAAGGTTTTAAGAATATAGGTAGAGGGATGGTGGTATTTGAAAGTGAAGACAAATTTAGTTTCGATTCTCACGGCATTAGGGAGACAGGGTGGGGACTTGAAAAGTGAAGAAATGTGGTGACAGCACAAAGATGGGTAGATTATTCTGTCAGCCACCTTTTGGATTGATGGGTGAGGAGAGACATGAGAGAGCAAAGAAAGAGGCCAATTTCGGGAGTCAAGACAGAATACAAGATGTAAAAAAGTATCTCAGAGGTAGAAATGGAGAACCAAGGCTCTATAAAGGTGTAGAGAAGTAGGAGGGTTTTTTGTTTGTTTCTTTTAGCATTTTGTTACACGCTCAGAATGTTTCTGGTGCTATACAGAACAAATCGTACCTGGCCTCTACTTTCCATACAAAAATACTCATCTTTTTGCATTCATTATTGGTTTGTCTCACCTAGCGAAAGTTAAATGGCTGGGGAAGGGAAGGGGGGTAGAAAGGGAAATTAGTGCGATTTAAAATTCATCCACTTATGGAAATCTCCATTCCAATATGAGCACTTTGAGGGCTGTGTTTTGCCTTTTCTTTCTTTCTTTCTTTTTTCTTGCTTTTCTTTCTTCTTTCTTTGTCGTTCCTTTTCTTACTTCTTTCCCTCCTCCCTCTTTTGTTCTTCTTCTCTCTTCTTTCTTTCTCTCTCTTTTTTCTTTTTTTCTTTTTTTTTCTTTTCTTTCTCCTCTTTGCTTAGCACATGTCCCAAACATAATAAGCACTTAATAAATGCTTGTGACCAACTGACCTCTCTATAGTTTTCATTTTCCTCATCTGTAAAATAAAGGAGCTGGACTAGGTAGTCTTCAAGTTTTCTTCCTACTGTGACGGTAGCCTCCGTTCCTCAATAGTGAAGAAGACCCAGAAGCCAAGGGGTTGGGGAAAATTTTTAAGAGAACACGGTTTGGTTGGTTGAGGGAAATGTTAAAGGGACAAAGAAGTCAAAGCTAGCACCAATTGTCTTGGGAAGAAGGGAGGTAACTAGTTGAGAAAGAAAGAGTTTAGAAGAAGAGAGAAAGTGCATCCATTCATATACCAGAGAAAAACATTGTTGCCAATTCATGGTTGAGTGGAAATTGTACTGGCTCTGGAGTCAAAGCTTGAACCAGATTCAAATCCCAGCTCTGATGATTACTACTTGTGTGACCTTGAGCAAGTCACTTGATTAACATCCCTGGGCCTCAGGGTCCTCATCTGTAAAATGACTGGGTTGGACTAAATGCCATCCAAGGCAAACTCAGCCATGGTGGGTTAAATAAAAGGGTAAGTGGAGGGAAGGGGGTAGAATTTTTTTTAAAGTTTCTTGTGAGGAGTAGGTGGGAGAGGCAAGTTATGTTTGGGGAAAGAGATTAAAGTTTTTATTCTTCTCTTTTCTTCATTTCAAAATCCCTTGACATATCTCTCTTCCTTTCCCCAGTTACTAACAGTGAGATGGACCTTCTCCTTGCTGAGGGAAACCCCTCTACATGTGTCCTTTCTCCGATCCCTTCCTATCACCTCCAGGAGACTGCCTTCTCAAACATTCCCTTCTCTCTAATCTTCTGTTTTCTCCCTATCACTACCTTCTTCCTTACTGCCTTCAAACATTCCCAAGTCCTTCTCATCCTTCAAAATCTTCATTAGATGTACCATTTCCTCAAGCTATTATCCTATATTGCCTCATTTTAATATGCTGTTGCTCAGTGACTAAAGTATTAAATTTGTAATGCTAGCCTTAAAATCAAGCAGAGAATGGAATTTTGATGCATACACTAGAGTTTTTACATGATCCCATAAGAAAAGGTCTAAGGAAGACAGATTGGGTAATTGGAGTAGCCAGCAAGAAGACCTTCTCTACTAATCTACCTATCTGAGAAAGTGTCATATACACACAATAATATCAAAATGTCCTAGTCTGTTAAAATTAAAATTTGAAATGTGTTATTCAAAATTCACAAAGCTACATAAGTATAAACGAAATTTAAATAATTAAACTTACAAATGATGTCTCTACATTGGTATCATTTATACTTCTGAAATCATTAAAACTTAAAACTGTCCTAAGACTTTTGGAATATTCTGTACACACGTCTCAAATTATCTCCTGAAATTCATATCATATCAACTAACCACTTTTACCACCATAACAATTCCTTCTTTTTCTACTTGTCTATTAATGCAGGCCCTCATCACCTTCACCAAGGTTACTGCAAGTCTCATAATTGGTCTCTGCTTCATGTCTCTCCCCATTACAGTCTAACCTGCACATTACTGCCAAAATATTTTCCTTAAGAGAAGATCTAATCCTGTGATTCCACCACTCAACCAACTCCAGTGGCTCTCAACTGCTGCTCAAATCAAATGTAAATGCCTCTATTTGTGTGTGTGAGAGGAGAGATACATATATACATATATATACATATATATACACTACATATATATGCACACAAAATTGTAAGGGACAAATATATATATATACGTATATATATATATACATACACACTCACATAAATATACATACACACACATATATAAACAAATCTGTACCTTATAATTTTGACTCCATCCATCTTTCTAGCCCAGTCATGTATCATTCCCGCTCCTGCACCCTTCAATCCAGACAAACTGGCTTTCTTTCTATTCCTTACACAAGACATTTCATCTCTCGCCTTGCCCTGGCCTTCTTACCTGCCTGGAATGCCCTTTTCTCCCCATCTGTGCTCTGTAGAATCCATCTCTCCCTTTAAGATAAATCAAGTACCTTCTTGTACATGAAGCCTTTATTGATCCCTTTATTTTGATCATTGATGGTGACCTTCCTCCCGAACTACCTTATGCTCGACTACTTAGTTTTCTAAGCAAGTGCATTATATTTCACATATACAATATTAATGCATTCATTTAATATATTCATATCACTTATGTAACGGGTGACTGAATCAGGGCTCAACAAAGATGAAACTGACCAGGTTATGACCTTGTGAGCTTCAAAAGGTCAGAATATCCATCAGAGGGCCAGAAATTAGAATCAGTAGCAACCTATCACACACAACAGTAACTGAGTCTGGTGAGGATCCCAAGCAGCAATAAAGTAACCTGCTTGACCCAACCCGAAATAAATAGATTGGCCTATTAACTTAAATATAAGCTCCTGGAAGGATTTTAGGTTATGTAAGTTTGTTACTGATACTGATTTGTTGTTCCTTTCATCATAAGTTCCCTGCTTCTCCTTTTTTAAATGTTGATTTCCAGACAGCTTTCCAGACAAACTCCTGCTTTTTTGGAATTACTTAACACATGGACAATTTTTTTTATATTCCTTAATTTGTTTTGTCTATATTTTTATTTTTCTAATGTTTTTCTTGTAAGCAACTGATTATAGGCTTTTGTTTTTTATGCAACCTATCGTTTTTTCACAATTTCACAAACCATTTACAATTAAAACTATGAAAAAAGATGGTTTCAGATAGGCCTGGGAAGACTTATATGAACTGATGCAAAGTGAAATGAACCAGGGAACAATTTACAAAGTAACAGCAACATTGTAAAGATAATAAACTGTGAAAGATTTAGTAATTCTAGTCAACACAATATTTCACCATAATTCCAAAGGATTCATTATGAAAAATGCTATTCACTTCCAGAGAACTAATGGACTCAGAAGACTGAAGCATTTTTTCTCCTTTTCTTTCTTCCTTTTTTAGAACAGAGGTAATGCAGAAATTTGTTTTGTATGATTTCACATTTGTAATGAGTTTTTTTATTTCTTGCCTTTTAAATAAATGGGGGAGGGGATAGAGAGGGGAGGGAGAGAATTTAAAACTGAAAATAAAATTATATTTAAAAATAAAGTTATAAGAATTAGGTTTATATTTTCCCTTATTTTCTTAAATATTGAGGGTGTTTTTCAAATTGTGATTTTTTCCTCTTCCACTGTAAAAACAGCACTATGTTTCTTCAGCTCAATATTTTTTTGTAGTTGTTGTTTAGTCATTTTTCAGTTGTGTCTAACTCTTCATGACCCCATTTGGGTTTTTTTTGGCAAACATACTGGAGGGTTTGTCATTTCTTTTCCAGATCATTTAGAGATGAGGACCTGAGGCAAACAGGGTTAAGTGACTTGCCTAGGGTCGCACAGCTAATAAATGCCTGAGGTCAGATTTGAACTCAGGAAGATGAGTCTTCCTGACTCCAGGCCTGGCACTCTATCCACTGCTGCCACCTAGCTGCCCCCAATCTTTTTTTAAAGTGACCTGATTCTCCCTAGCTCTCTTCTTCTTACCGCTGATCCCTCTTCCCATTTGTTATACCTTTCCATTTGGAATTTTGTTTTATTAGTTTATTTTCTCTCCTCCATTTATCTGGTTAATTAATTCTTTCCCTCTTTTTTCCTCTCAATTAAGTAGATCCCCCACCTCTTCCCTTCAATTAGTCCTGTTCGTTAATTTTTTAGACTTCATTTTCCTCCCTTTCCAGTGAGGATTTCTCTCTCACACTTTCTTCACTATCTATTCTCCCTATCTGCTCTAGACCTTCATTCTCTGTTTCTTGGTCTCTATATTTATTTTGTCTCTTTATGTTCTCTGCATCCTTCATGAAATCAAATATTCCAAGGTACTCATTCTGAGTTCTCCCCTCTAAGCAGTTTCTGCCTTGTAGAGCTTGCCCTGTAGATTCCCTTTTTCCATTGTGCCTCCCTAAGACAAAAATGTCAATTCCTGCAGGTGACAAAGAAGACACTATCTCATGGCAGGACTCACCCCACCATGTTCCCAATTCTTTCCCCATTTGCTTCAAAATCTCCTCCCTGGCTCCATGTCTTCCAACTCCCCAGGTAACAGTTGCCCCAAGAAGTTCCAATTTCCCCAGAACAACTCATCTTTTCAGGCACCAAATCACCTATGGTGACAACACCCATGCAAGATCCTTCAGAGAGCATCTCTCTTCACTTATAGGAGCATTCAATAGTGGAACCCTCTCCCACCACCAAAACAAGACCTCCCTCTTTTCCTTCTTCTTCAGTCCTTTCACTCACTCCCCTGTAGGCTCTTCTCCTGAGAAAGCACAGAAATCACCTTCCCCTCATTTTTAGCTCTCAACTGAACAGAGTACATCATTCATTCCCCTCTACCCTCCACTCCCTTTTCTTCCCCATGAACTCTCTCATTTTCTATTTAGTCCTTCAAAAAACATTGATTTACCTATAAAGTAGGGTTTGCAAGGTTCAGTTCATAATGCCCCAGACCCACCTCTCTACCATCATCTCTGCCTGTCTTCTGTCTTCACTTCTCTCTCTTCACATATATTTAGAAAGAAATCTCTTACTGGTCTCTCAGCTATTATTCTGTTGTTGTTACTGTCCTTGGCTTCTGCATTTGTTTACCCTCTCCTGCGTTTCTATTGCATAGGGTGTTGAAGAACCAAATAATCATTTCAGGTGTGGTTTTCTTTCAAAGAATGTTTCAAACACCTCTTTATTTGATGTCCATCTTTTTCATTTTTATGCTCAGATTTGCAGGTAGATTCCACTGGCATTTGGAACACATATTCCATTCCCTCCTATGTTTTCTGGTGGGTACAGAATAGTCGTGTTATTTGTTTCCTTTGTACTTAAAGGTCTTTTTTTCCTGGTTGATTGTTGTTTCTTAATCGAATTGTTAAATTTAACCACTATGTATCTTGCAGTTTGCAGCCTTGGGTTGTTCCCTACCCCCCAAGCAATCTATAGATTTCTTTTTTCTTCTTTACTTCCTTCCTTCCTCTCTTCCTTCCTTCCTTCCTTCCTTCCTTCCTTCCTTCCTTCCTTCCTTTCTCTTTCTTTTTCTTCTTTCTTTCTTTCTTCTTTTTCTTTCTTTCTTTCTTTTCCCGCCCAAGGCTTTGTTTTATTTTTCTTTCAATTGATGTTGGCAGGTAATCAGATAAGCAAACAAAATTGATATATGATTGCAATTAACTAATGACTACCAGCAAACTTGGTGGGGTTTTTTTAGATTTATGGAATAAAACAGGAATTTCCATAACACAGTATAATTTTTAAAAAATGATTACACATGAAACTACAAATTTATTATGTACAACTTGCTATTCCTTTTAAATTTATAATAAAGTTATCATGTAAATTTCTTTGTTCTTTCCCTCTCTCCCCCTCCCCTGCCCTAGAAAGGCTGCCATTAGACACAAATATGTGTGTGTGTGTGTGTGTGTGTGTGTGTGTGTGTGTGTAAAATCATTCTATACACACTTCAATTTATCAGTTCTTTCTCTGGATGCAGATAGCATCTTCCTTCATATGTCCTTTGTAATTTAATTTGTATTTATAATAGTCAAAATAACTTATTCTTTCAACTGGGCAGTTTATTTTCTGTGTTCAGAAGTTCTGGGAGGTTTTCATGTATTATTTCTAGCATAATGGTATCCAGATTTTTTACTTATTATGTTCTTCTGCGAAATCTATAATCTCTAGGTTTTCTCTGTTCATCCTGTCTTTGAGATCAGTGTTTTGCTTGAATAGAGAGCGTATTTTTTTAATATTATTGCTTTTTGCTTCTCTTCTTCAAGCTTATTTTCACTCCATGTATTCGCATTCCCAGTCAGTGTGTTTTTTTTGTTTCTTTGATGAGATTTGCCATTGCAGATTTCTACTCTGCCAATTATTTCTGCTGTGCAGGCCATAAATCCTGCTCTCACAATTCTCAGCTATCTTTTAAACAACTCAGAAACAACATGTTGTAGTTTCCTGTTCTCTTCTAAAGCCACAGGATCTTCTGAAACATCACTTTGCTTTCCTTTATTTTACTCTCTATATTCATAGATGCCTAAATTTGTTTACCAGACCTGGAGGTCATATTTCCTTCTGCTGTTAATATTTCCCTATTAATTTATCTGCTTATGCTCAAAGTCTTTTGGATTTTCTTCCTCTTGAGATCTTCAGTAATTTGATTCTTTTTTCCCTTATTTTCCCCTATTGCTCACTTTTTGACTCCCTCCCCTCTAAAGATGATTTCCCTAGATTTTGGATCTTAAAGCATTTCAGCCTCCTCCCACACTGGACAATTCAGTTCAGCAGCTAAGGTCTCTTACCCAAGTGACTTTTGGGAAGGAAATAGAACTGGTCTTAACTAGATGCTGGGCTCTTTCCTTCAGGCTTAGTGGGCCCACCACACAGTATCCTATCTCATTCTCTCCTTTTCTTAGTTTTTTGACTCAGCAGTACAGGGTATTGCAAAGCTGGTGCTATTACATCCTGGACTGCTTTCTGTTGTTTGGAGTTTGGATCTCCTGGCACTGGAGGTGAGGAGAAGGAGTCATGGTGTGGGGTTAAGTTCTGTTCCAGGCCCAGATGTGTGTACTGCCCCTTATCCACTGTTCCTTCACTCATGTAGAGATATTTGCAGTATTGAATGCCATCATTATACTTTCTAAATTTCTACAGCAAATTTCTGCAGTTTGGAACTTGGATCTCCATGGCACTGAAAGGAGGGGAGATGTAGATGTGGGGTTGTGTTTTGTTGCAAGTGCATGGATCAGATGGAAGTATGATGGGCAGTAGTGGAGGGGGGTCTCTTTAGCATTAATTAGGCACTAATTCATCAAGGTTTTTTAGCCTTCTTTTGGTTTATTGGTATTCTAGAACATGGAAACAGCTAATGTTGCTTTATCATTGATACATGATTTCTTCTTTGGAGTGGTTTGATAGGTCACAAGGATCAAAGAAAATGCCTAGTCCTCCATCTTGTTGGTCATGTGGCTCAGCAGTTTCCATCTGTTTAATCTATTGTATCTGTTGCCCCAGCACATTCATAGTGCCTGGCACAAAATATGTAATTAATAAATCCTTATTTTGAGTGACTGATATCTCAAATACAACTTAGGAGGCAACTATTTTCCAGCCTTTCCAAACCCTGTGTAATAGTTAGGTCTTGAGTTTAAAAGGAATGAACAAGGTGGGAAGGAGAGAAAATAATGGCAAGCTTAAAGAGCAAATCTTTTGAGCACTTTGGGAAAATGGGAATGAATGAGCCAGTTGTGAACATTTCACAACCTTATCCTCATGAAGGGAGGGGAGCAGGAGCTACTCCCTAGACTTGGAACCAGGAAGATTTGGATTCAGATTCCATCTCTGTAGTATAACCACGAACAAGTCTTAATTTCTCTGAGCCTCATTTCCTCATCTTCAAAAATGGGGATAATATCTAATAATAATCACAAGGGGTTGGTGAGGGTTTGCAAAGCCTGATCAATGGAATTCACCCAACTCATTTGACAAAATTACAAGGTATGGACTTTCGTCATTAAGGGCCATCTCCTATGGAGTTGGCCATGAGCCATACCTCTGTGAAGAATGACAGGAGCTTTACTGAGATTACACAACCATTCCTGTTTGTCCCTATCACTAAGGAATTGTATGAAGATGACTGGACACTAAGAGTCTTGAAGAAGAATTCTGGTTAGGCTAACAGGGTTGAGGAAATGGTTCTTTTTTGCTCCTTCTTCTTTGGGAATTCTTCACTAGTATTTTCACTTCCTCCCCCATGCCCTTTTGCCACCACTAAGATTAATTATTCAATTCATAAAGCATTTTAAGTACCCATTGAACACCCATCTTTTCTCATTTATAGTTATGATCAGATTTGCTGAACTCTGTAAATCTTTGGCGTCGAGGTTGTAAAGACAAAACTTGATGCAGTGGGAAAGGAATCAATTTGTAATCAAAAGATCTGGAGTCAAATCCAAGCTCAAATTTAGTAGCTGTGGAACTATGGACAAGTCATTTAATCTCTCAGGCCTCAGTTTCCTTCTCTATAAAATGATGAATTGGACTAGGTGACATATGAGGTCCCTTCTAACTACAGCTATACTTTACATAGCAACTATAATAGCTAACATTTACCTAGTGCTTTAAGAGGAAGAGGGGAGGAAGGAAGGAAGGAAAGAAGGAAGGAAGGAAGAGAAGGAAGGAAGGAAAGGAAGGAAGGAGGAAGGAAGTAAAGAAAAATTAAGGTGATATTCAATTTTTTGAAGTTTTCATATGGAAACATATGGTTCTACTTAGACCCAGAGAACAGAATGAGAAGCAAGGATAGACAATACAGAAAGGCAGAATTAGATGTGATATTAACTGCCTGTAGCATGGGGGATGGGGGGTCATTGTTTGCCACAAAAGGAGGCAGAATAGACATCTCTAGCCTCTTATCCCCCAACCCTTCTCCAAGAGAGATTTTCATTCCTGCCAAAAGGGAAGTTTGGGGCTGGAAGTTACTATTCAGCCTTCCTCGGAGAGAAGGAGTACCAGGCTACAATTATATCTATCTGTTCCTTTAGATATTCAGTAACTTCTGATAACGATATCATTATTGGGGGGAAGGAAGACCCCAAGCTTTATATCTTAGGCTTGACTCCTTTCCCACCAAATATCAAATCCCACAATAAAAACACATAGTGAATATACATTTATCCAAATCATAACAAAACAGGAATCAGAGAATATATACCAGACAATATTGAGTGAAGTAGCCCTCCCATTGGGAGAGAGATAACTCAGCTCAACCAAGAAAGTGTTACAGATCTCTCTCAAAGGGAAACTCCTGAAGTCTCTGATGGAGTTAACTGAAATAGTGACGTGATATGTAGAGTTGGCCTCTTCCATCTTCCTCCTTGAAACTGGAAGCCAGGAACACCTGAAATGACTTGATGCTTGAAGAATCTGAAAAATTAAATTTTGAGGAGTCCCAAAGAAGACTAAGGAAGGCTAGAGCTCTCTCCCTCTCACTAACTCAACCCCACCCCTCATGCAGTACAGGGCATTCATCTCCACCAGTAAGAAGAGAGTTCCATACTGTTGGGTTTGGGGACTGGGGGCACAAACATTTACCTTAGAAAGTGGTGGGTTCTTCCTCCCTTCATGTCTTCAAGTGAATGCTGGATGACCACTTGTGGGAGATGTTGTAGAGAGAATTCTTGGTCAGGTATGAGTTAGACAGAGGTCCATTTGATTCTGAGAGATTGATTCTGTGTTAGTATTTATAAGCAAATGTGTAAGGAGTAGATATTCTACTTTGGGAAATCTCATTATCTTGCAAGATCCAATCAACCTTGTTACTCACACCTCATCAGTACCCTCTGCTCCTCTGACTAGAGGGTGAATCCATAAATTCCTCCATTTAAATAGGGGAACAAGACTGACATCTCCTCAGACATCTCCTTGTTCTCCCCCAGCTACACTCATTTTGGACTTCTGTAGCTTCTCTACCATGTTCCTATACTAGAGACCTCTCTCCTCTACTCCCCACTTTTCAGCTTTTTTGTGTGTTGTATTCCCCATTAAATTGTAAGGTTTTTGAGGTCAGGGACTGTTTCCTTTTTTGTATTTGTATCCCCAGCACTTAGCACAGTGATTGGCACATAGTAGGTACCTAATAAAATGTTATTGACTAATGAAGCATAGGATCACTTAAGGTCCAGAACATGTGGAATATGGAAATCTTGAAGAGGGATCTACACACTAAAGCCCCATTCTGATAACCTCATCAAGGTATTGACCCTGGCATTACTCAAAAAGCCATGTCTTGAAGCACTATCTTTCTGCATACAATAAGCACATAGGAGACACTTAATTCTAATTGACTGATGAACTGATTCGTATGAAGCTAGAAAGACTTTGAGTATAGACTCCATGATAGAGGGGCTATGTGATTATTATCTAAAAGCCAGCAAGGTAAAGTAGAAAGACTTATCACCATCTGGCTACAGAGGTGATGAATCTTTCACCACAGGAACTCCAGAAGACCACTACTGAACTAGAAGACCAGATTAACACTGCTAATGGAGAACCTTGAATTGAGAAAATCCATGCATAAGGCAAAGGTGACAGAGAAGAACAATGACAGTAATCTCTTTGAGAACAGGGACTGAATTTTTTTTTGGGGGGGGGAGTGGCAAGAGGGAGATTTCCTTTCTTTATACAATGCCTGGCACATAGTATGTATTTATAAATGCTCATCGACTTGACTTGCTGACTTAATTAAAGAATGGAAAATAGGTCTTGGATCATAAGATCAGGAATGGGGAACCTGAGGCCTTGAGGCCACATGTGGCCCTCTGGGTCCTTGGATGTGGTCTTTGACTGAGTCCAAGTTTTACAGAACGAATTCTTTTATTAAGGGAATTTCTTCTGTGAAGTTTGGATTTAGTCAAAGAGCCGCACTTGAGGACGCTAGAGGGGGCCACATGTGGCCTCAAGGCCACAGGTTCCCAACCCCTGGACTAGACCATAAAATATTAGTTAAAAGAGGTCTTTGGGCAGGTCATCCATCCTGATTTATAAAGGATTTAAAAAATATTTATATCTTTTGTTTTATATTGTCTTCATTTCTGATATAGGCTTTCCCTTCCCTACCTAGAAAGCCACTCTTTGTGACAAATAAGGGTGGGAAAGGTGTTTAGTGAAACTAAAAACACATGAACAGTCTGTTACATATTCCACATCATAGCCTCCCACCTTCACAATGAAGGGAAAGAGATGTTTTTTTCTTACTTTTTGACAGATTGTTATTCTTTGGACTAAGACGAAGCATTGAGAATCCTACTAATGACCTCCCATTCATTGAGAGTTTATTTTACCAGAGTACAAAATGATTTCACTGGCACCAAAGACAGAATAATCAAGAGGCATTTGGATTTAAAAATAAGGAGATCTTCTGGAGTTGGAGTTGTTATGGAGTTATTGAAGAATGCCTGAAGCAAGTGCAGTCTGTGGACCTGGAGTAAATTACTTCTGGAGGTCACTTCCAGACTTAATATTGTATTAATATATGAACCTGTTTCAAGAGTCGGCATGGTGTAGTTGATACTTGGAGTCATAACAGCCTGAGTTCAGACCCTGTGACTCTGGGCAAGTTCGTTAACTTCAAAGACCCAGGGCAACTCTCAAAGTTTCAGGACAATTGATGATCTACAATTGATAGGGGCATTTCCTCATGGTAGTTCCATATACCAATGGGGAGAGAGAAAGGGGGGAGAGAGAGAGTGAAAGAGAGAGAGAGAGAAGAGAGAGAGAGAGAGAGAGAGAGAGAGAGGAGAGATTTATGAGAAGGGGGAGGAGAGGGGATGGGCACTGCTTCACTCTAAACCTGATTCCCCCCATTAATAAGTGAAATTCTTGGCTTTCTTTATGGCGATTAGCTAAGTGAAAATGTTAACAAACCTAATTAACCAGAAGAGTGTTTTATTTCAGATTGAAGATACAAAAATAACAGCAAGTCTTCAAAATATAACTGTTCAGCTTGGACATTAATTAAAAATCCAGATGGCCATTCTCATGGGTACAATTGAATATTATACTTGTAATCAGGAAGACAGGCTCAAATATCCCCTCATTTACTAACTATATGACCAGCTCTCTGTCACTTAAAGGTTGGAAATAATGAGAGCACCTAAGTCTCAGGGTTGTAAGAAATAGCTTGGGCAGCTGGATGGAACAGTAAATAGAGCCCGAGACTTGGAGTTAGAGAAACCTGAATTCAAAGCCTACCTTAGACACTTAGCTGTGTGACCCTGGGCACTATCACTTAACCTCTTTCAAACTCAGTTTCCTTATCTGTAAGGATAATCTACCTTGCAGGTTGTTGCAAGGATCAAATGAAATGATACATAAAGTCTTTTACAAATTTTAAAGCACTCCATCAATGCTAGGTATTATAGACAATAAGATGTATACACAATGTTAATAATATATAAATATATGTAAATCATATAAAAATGATATATAAAGGGCTTCGTAATTAGTTGCGTCTCTGAACAGACGCCCTGAGTCTCTAAGTTGTAATAGCCAGTTTCTCAATGACTAACTCAATGCCTTTCTCATATCTGCTTTGATACTTCTGGGTTTCTTTCCCCATATTCGGTCTATTCTCTGGAAAATACCATCTTATTCTAGTGTACAAAACAGAGTACTGAATTGGCAAACCATCTCACTCTATCTAATTTACACCACAACACAAATATAAAAATAAAGAAGCCTGAAGAGATAGACTTCAAATTAAATTATCCTCTTAGGAACACAAAACATAGAAAATACCTGAAGGATTCAAACTATTGGTCACAAACTCTATTCATTAAGTCTCAAATGCTACATTTATGGAGAGTCCTCAGGTTCTCATTTGGAGTCAATTTTAATCTCTAAAAACCTTAATGATCTAATTCCAAGCCTATAGAGAATTGAAAATAGGAAAAGTACTGTTAGAGGCAAGCACATTGATGATAACCAAAACAGTCAGACAGCATGACATCAAGGGAGGAGATAGAAAAACTATGAAAGCAAACACAAGAACTCAAAAAGCCCAGGAAGCTGAAGCCACTTAGTAGAGGGGAAGCAGACCCACATGAACTTTGAGGTACAATAACTGAAGCTTATCCTGATAATTTGAAGTAATCAAGAAAATGTTCTGATTATTCTTAAGAATAAAAATAAATGTGTAGCATGTTTGTCAGGTGACATGCATTACTATTATATATTAAGTGCCTACTATGTGCCAAATACTGTCCTAAGCCCTGGTAATTCAAAGAAAAGCAAAAACATGGTACCTGCCTTCAAAGAGTTCATACTGTGTTGGAGGAGGAATGTGCAAACAACTAGGATGAATTGGGGGTAGTTTCAAAGGGAAAGAAAGATTTCCATCCAAAATAGGCATACTTAAAAAAAAGTTTTAGTGTTTAGGAGCATTGAAACTTATTAGTCTCAATAGTTGAGGGTCTCAAAACCCTCAACTATCTGGAAAACTCAGCTGCCCAGAACGACTCATTCCCTGAAGGTTCCAGACTGTCGAGACTTCACTGTGGATGTACTTGGACTATCCAGTGTTTTTGTTAAAGGACAAAAGGGCATCTAGTCTGGGGAATCACAGTTGCTTTGAATTACATGCTATTTTGAATAAAACCAACATGAGCTTAAGGAGGTTTTACTGTGTTTGGTTTGCAGTCTTTGTTTGGCAGTGTCCTTTCAAAAAGTTGTCTTCCTTTGAACTAATCTTCTATTTATAACCTAGCTGGAGAAAGGATACAGCAATGTATACATACTTTAAAATTTTACAGAGCATTGCTAGCCTAGGTCAGTATCCCTGCCCAGAATCCCTGCTGTTAGACTTTTTCTACAGTGAGATTTTCTCAGATCATCCAGGAAACACATGTGGAGTCACTGTCAGTGCCTCAACTGGCATGTCCAGGAATGATCCTGACATTCTTTGAGGGAAGATCCCAGAGTGTATATGGAACAGAACATTATCTTTGACATCTTTGTAAATATTTCAATTTGTTCTGTACAACTTTCTGTCCAGACTCCCTTAAAAGAACAGGGCAAGAGCTGGGTTGTTTTTTTTTTTCGTTTGTTACTTTTCCCTATCAAGTCGTTCCTTTCTTATAACTCATTCCCTCCCCGAAATGATGCCAACTCCATATTTCACTCTTTTCTTCCCCTCCCTCACACAAATTATTGCAAGTCATTGCAGGCTAAATATAACCCCCAAGTCTGTTTTCCAGATGCTCAGGTCTCGCCATCCAGCCACGACATTTCCTTATGGCTTTCCAGCCTCTTCTTTTTTCCCTTCTTGCTTTCTTTTCCTCCTTCTTTCTCACCTATTTTTTATGCCTTCTACCTCTCTCTCCAAGTTCACCTCTACTTTCTTTTCTCCTAGTTCAAAGGAAAGTACTTGGTGAAAGGAAAGGCTTTTAAATTATTTGAGAGTGGAAATCAGGGAAGCAAATTAACAATCCGGATAGAACTTAGGCACCCCTCCTCATGGGTATAGGACTGGTTCGTGGGTTCTACCCTGCCCATTTCAGGACCTTGTTACCTTTTTCAGAAAAAAAATTTCTGAAAGAGTAAACTCAACAAACATTACTTAGGGTAGAGGAAGTTTACTCCACTATGTTTCCAACAAATATTTAATTAGAATTTGTGAAATAAATGATTAGAGATATAAAGGTCAAATAGATCGTAGGATCCATAAACTTCCGAGCTAAAAAGGACCTTAGAGATAATTTTGTTCAAACAAATTATTTTGAAGATGAGGAAACTGAGACCCTAAGAGGTGAAGAATGACTTACCCAAGGTCACAAAAATTATAAGAAATAGGACCTAGAATTGAACCCAGGTTCGATGACTCCAAATACAATGCTATTTTCCCCATCTCATTTCCTTATGCTATCTCATCCAAGCTTCACTCATTTCTGGCAAGTGTATATCCCTCCTATTCCTAAAAATTCTTTTCTCAAGCTTTCATTTCCATGCATAAATGCCCTGTTGGAAAGTTCCTTCAGTGATTTAAGCTAAATCTCTCCCTGCTTCTTCTTCCTGTGCCCTTATTGAAGATGAGCAGCTGGTCATTTCCCTCCATTATGAAAAACATTTAACCATTTATTTTAATCAATAAATTAGCCATTTATTCCCTATTTGTTGGGAAAAGCTATTGGGTTACACCTCAGTCAGCTTTCCTGAGTTTAAGTAATCTTAAATTCTTTTTTGCCATTTCTCACTGGTCCTATTTTCCAAACCTCTAATAATTTTTACTGTTCTCCTCTGTATACCTTGAAATCTTCTCCCATTTCTTTTATATATGCAGTCTCTGAAGAAGCAACCCTTTTCTTTACCAAGATCAATCCCTCTGTTTGTACCTTTGACCCCATATGTCCTGCTTCCTCTAGTGGATTAATTCAGAAATCACCCACATTCTCTCTCTTATCTGGATTCTCATGATACTCCTCTCTTTGAATCTTCAAGACCTGTCTGACTACTTCTCAGTTCCCTTAGCTAGAACATCATCTATATCCCACCCCTTAACTAGAAGTATAACTGGGGTGTGCTGGAGCCAGCTCTTACCAGCTCATGAGAGCTGATTATTAAATTTTCAGTGTGCTTCAAATCAGGGCTTAATTGCTTTTTTTTAATACCATCATTCGGTAAACAACTGCCCCTGGCCAAGTCTAGCCCATTGCCTATTTTTGTAAGGCCCTGAGTGAAGGATATTCTTTACATTCTAAAATACAGCTTTGTTTGAAATGACACCATTGCTCACTGCAGTGCAAAAACAGGTGGTTAAGCTGAATTTGATTTATTGGTTTGAGAAACCCTGGTCTAGACTTAAGAAAGTGATCAATAAAATGTTAATAATATAGATTAAAGTGTGTCAAGCATACTTTTCCCCTGGAGAGCCAGTTGTTAAACATTTGCCAACACATCCTTGAGTGTACTTCAAGTCTCTGCTTAGGCCCCTCTGCTTTCTCTATGCTCTTTCACCTGGAAATTACCAGTACTCTTATGGGTTCAGTTATGTCTACAAAGATGACTTCTAGATCTCTATATTACAGCTCTGGTCTTTCTCCTGAGTTCAAGTTCCACAGAATCGATGCCTATTGGAAATTTCCAACTGGATGTCCTGCAGGACTGTAAAAGTCAGTATATCCAAAACCTAATTTATTGTCTTTACGCTTTCTGACAAGGGCATGATCATTCTTCTAGTCCCACTTCTAGTTTACAGCCTTGGTGTTATCCTCAAATCCTCATTCTCCCTCCCTCAACAAACACTCATGCATGGGCACACACACACACACACACACACACACACATCCAGTTGCTGAGTTGCTGAGTCTTGTCAATTTACCTTTTCAGTGCCTCTCATATCTGTCTACCTCTTTCCATTCCCAGGACCACCACCCAAATTCTGGCCCTTATCACCTCTCTCCTTTACTTTCACCATGGCCTCTTAAATGGTCTCCTTGTCTCAAGCTTCTCCCCTCTCACCTCTCCAAACCATCCTTCTCACAGCTGTCAAAGTGACAGGTCTGACCATACTTCTTTCCTGCTCAAAAAGGTCCAGTGGTTCCCTTTTGCTTGTTGTATTAAAGATAATATATTTATAAATAATAAATAAATATATTTGGTATTTAAAGCTTTTTGCAACCCGGCTGTAGCCTATTTTTCCAGGATTATCACTCCCCTTAATGCAATCTAGGTTCCCCTCAAAATGTTTTTCTCACTTTTCCTTACACATAATGCTCCAGGTTCCTTCTCTGTGCATTTGTACAAGTTGTCCACAATACTTGTTTAATGGGAGAGGGAGGGAGTTGGTAAATAAAAGTCTTCTCTGGCCATTTCTCGAGAAACATGATTCAATGATAAAGGGTTTTTCACTTTGAGATGATGCAGCAAACCCTAGAATCTAGGGAATAGATGGCCCTCGCTCTCTCGCCTCATGATGGTTGAAAGTAGCAGAAGAAGCTCCATCAAAGCTAAATCAGAGAAGACTGGGTGCTAAGCCAAGAGAAGCAGCCCATTCAGTGAACCTTAACATGAATGAAATGAGTGAATCTCTCTCTCTCTCTCTCTCTCTCTCTCTCTCTCTCTCTCTCTCTCTCTCTCTTTCTCTCTCTCTCCTTTTCTCTGTCTCTCTCTGTTCTCATTTGCTGAGTATTAGGCCTGTTTTAGCCTCTTCCTTCCCCCACTCTGGCAGTATAGTAGCTATGAGTATATGGCAATTCTACCACATATCTTGCCTTAGGCCAGCCTGAGATTAGATCCCAAAACCCTAGCTGCCTCTTCTGCTTTGTATAGCTTTCCTAAGTGTAAGTGACTGAGTAGCAACTCTGAGATGGACATTTCTGCCTTTGGAGCAAACCTGGTGAGTTCAAGAGTTTGGGGGATATTGGGTTTTCAGTTGATTCTGGCCATACTTTGGGAGGAAGCCTGAAGGAGCACTGTTCTAGTGTTTCTTGGAGAAGATAATCACTGACAAACAGAAGGATAATCCCAATCCCTGGCTTGAGGGGGCAGAGAAAGAGAGAGAGAAGATTTCATTTAAATAGTGCAGAACCAAAGTGAAAGTAAAATGATAATTCAGTAGCTCCACAAACTGTTTCATGTGTTGATGGGTTCAAGTCTCAACCTCCTAGTAGAATATACTAGGAGTTTATAAATTACTGCTGATTGTTTAAGTTTTTGTCAATGCATGCATGCATTCTTTCTTTACTGTGTATTAAAAATATCTCTCCTATATCTGATTTACATTGAATACTTCTACTCCATTTTGGAGAGATCCTAGATATGATCCAAATCTAGGCTTTTAAGTGATTTTCTCCTGGGACTCTGAATGAGAGTAAAGAGCCAGAGAGTTCTCGAAAGAGCTTAACCCTTCTCTTTAGGAACAAGACTAAACTAGGATTGAACCTGATCCACATATTCAAATCTAAGACTACGAGGAGTCTCTTAGCAGAGATGAAGAAAGCAAGCTCCCCCTGTACCCTGTTTTTATTGTTATAACTAGTATAAAGCAAGAATAGGACAGTTATTTATTTCCTCCACACAAAAGAAATGCTTAGGGGGCAGCTAGGTAGCTCAGTGAGTAGAGCACCGGCCCTGGAGTCAGGAGGACCTGAGTTCAAATCTGGCCTCAGACACTTGACACACTTAATAGCTGTGTGACCTTGGACAAGTCATTTAAGCCCAATTGCCCTGCCTTCCCCCCTCTAAAAAATGCTTAATATAAGACACCCATAACAGAAACAAGCAGTAATAACATAACAGCTCATGTTCTCTAATTCTTATACTTCAATGTAGAATCTTACTGAGTATATGAGAGGAACTGTTCCCTACTTGATCATCATTTGAATATGTGCTGGCTTTGGAATCAGAGAACTTGGGTTCAGGTTCTATTCTGCCACTTATTGCCTGTGTGATCTTAAATCTCTTAATCTCTCTGTAACTCAGTCCCTAAACTGTAAAATGAAGCAGTTGAACCGGATCACTACTAGCATCCCTTGCATTGCTAAATCTATGATCCTCTGATTTAGTTGTTTCACCCTAGTAGTCTGGCTCCTACATGTGTTTCCTCCATATATATGCTTTGCAAGTTCTGAATTGCATAGATATCCATTTTTTTCCTTTTAGTATATCTGATCAGTTTCTACTCCAATTAAATAAGCGTGCGTTAAGATCAGTTGATTGATTATTTTGTTATCATTGTTCAATCATTTTAATAGTGACCAAGCTTTCATGACCTCATTTGGAGTTTTCTTGACAAAGACACTGAGGTTTACCATTTCCTTCTCCAGCTCGTTTTACAGATGAGCTATATAGAGGCAAAGAGGGTTAAGTGACTCACCCAGGGTCATATAGCCAGAAAGTGTTTGAGGTGGGATTTGAAATCAGATCATATGAAGGAAATGGCAAATCACTCCAGTATCTTTGCCAAGAAAACCCCAAATGGTATCACAATAAGTCAGACATGATGGAAATAACAACCACCACCAAAATATATACACACACACACATATATATGTACGTATGTATAACATACACATACATATATACAACATACATTTACATACCTACATATAGTCTTATACCAGGAGTTGGAGATGTTTTGCTGATATTTCAATGGATTGATGGTGTCATCCATGTTACTATACTTTCCACCTATATAGGTCACAACATCTATTTCTTTCCATAAATCTTCCATAGAATCTCTATCCCAAAATACAACTGATACTCTAGCAGATATGATTCAGGATTAATGTGACAGGGATAAAGGAAAGATGCAAAATGTATAAGGAAATTTGATTTGGGATATATTACTCTTAGACAGAGGGATGTGGAAAGGCTTGATGTAGAAAGTGACATCTGTGCTGGTCCATGAAAGAAGAGAAGAAATTCAACCAACAAGTGGAGATGTGGTAGGTGTCATGTTCTACGCATGGAAGGAGGGTGGAGATCAGGTAAATAGCTCGTAGTCTAGGTTGGCTTGAAGGTAGAATGTGTCAAGGGGAATGATATGGAATAAGGTTGATAAGGTATATTGGATCCAGACAGTGGAGGACCTTGACTATCAAGACATGGAATTGTATATGTCTTCTTGTAGACATGAGCCATTATAGGTTTTTGAGCAGGAGAATGCCATAGTCGAACATTAAGAAGATTACTTTGTCAACTGTATGAAGGAGGGCAGTTAGGGGAAAGAGACTGGTGGCAAGGGAACCAGTAAGAACACTATTAAAGCTAATATTTCTCCTAAGAAAAGGGCTATGAGTGCCTGAATAAGGGTCGTAGAGGTGTGAGTAATGAGAAGAGAGGTACAAAAGATGCTATGGAGGAATGGTCAACAGAATTACTGGTTTGGATGGTGGACTGGGGGCAGTGATGAAAAGGGGAAGAATTCAAGATATCTGAGGTTTTGAGAAATATGGAAGCTTGAGGGAGAGGCATGTTTTGGTTCAAAGATGATATATTCCATTTTGAAAATTCTGAAGATGAGTTTCCAGAGTAACCTCCAGATGTCCAGCAGGCATTTAAAAATGTCATTCTTGAGGACAGGAGAGAAATCAATGTTAGAGAGACTAATTTGGGAGTTACCCATAAAGAATTAATAATTGAAGCCATGATACATGAAATCTCCAAGGGAAGGAGTAGGGAAAGCCAAAGCCAAAGGTGTCCTTGGTGGACATGCACACTTTGGTTGTGGGGAGAGAAAGTTAGGAGACCTATTTTGTAAAAATGAAATAATAATTGTATTTACATAGTGCTTTAAATGTTTTCAAAGCACTTTACAAATATTATCTCATTTTATCCTCACAACAACTGTAGGAGGTAGATGCTACTTTTACAGTAGAAAAACTGAGGCAGACAGAATTTAAGTGACTTGACCAGGGTCATATAGCTAGTAAGTGTCTAAGGAAGGATTTGAACTCAGGTCTTCCTGACTTCAAGTCCAGCCCTCTATCTACATGGCTATATGCCTTGATTTCTCCATCTGTAATTCAGGAGGTAGATCAGAAAGGCAAGGTGGGGTACTGAAAAACACTGGTTTAGGAATCAGAACACCTGAAGTCTAATCTTGGCTCTGTCATTTATTAGTCGTGTAACTTTATACAGGATACCACCTCTCTGAATCTCAGTTTCCTTTTTTATAAGATGGAGTTAACAACTACTGCCCAACCTTCTAAAGCTGTATAAGGATCAAATGTGATACTCATGAGAAAGTGCCATACATGCTTGTAACAGTATTAGCAGAAGAATAACATTCACTATCTTTGCTTACCTACATGTATTGGGCAAGGTCTGTGAAGTGTTTTGTACTCCCACAGAGAATGGGTGCAAAAGTTAAAATAAAAATGTATTGTGAATTGTCATATTCATGTGAAATGTAACAATGCTCTGTGGGAAGCTCATTTTGGTTAGTTATCTCAACCTGCCAAGTTGATTTTTAGGGCATTCGATTCCCATAAACCAGCATTTCAGGAAGCTTCCAGTTTTTGGATTCTAAGGAGGCTCTTTAGCTATGGATCTCACTGACCCCTTCGCCCTCTCAAAGTGACAACCATATTGGGCCCTTGCTGTTTGATGAAAAATGTGACAATCTCCCTGCCACCTTCTGCTTTGTACACACACACACACACACACACACACACACACACACCTCAACTCCTAATTCCATTGTCGTCGTCCCCCCCCAACAAGATGTTAAAGAGAGACTTTGGAATTAGATAAGCCTAACTGACTGGATGAGAGCAACTGGGCCATCACTCTTGACCCTCATATTGCCCAAAAACCTTGAAGTGGATGGTGTACACTGTGTGTATGTGTGTCTGAGAGACAGAGAGAAAGAGAGAGGGAGGAGGGAGGAGAGGAGAGAGAGACAGAAACAGAAAGAGGAGAGAGGAGACAACAGAGAGGAAAGAGACAGAAAAACAGAGAGAGAGAGAGCTCTACTGATGGTGATCTCTCTCAAAGCCATAACAAGGCCCACATTGTTTGCCTGGCTATCTGTTGGTTTCTGATTCACCCTCTGCCAAGGCAGCCTGAGCAGGTTCACAGCTGGCCCAGGGATATGCTTTCCAGCACATTCAGGACTTGGAATGGCCCCAGGTTTCAGGAACACATGGGGGAGGGGTAAAAGAGTAAAACGAGGCGGGAGCCTTGGGAACCAGGAGATGGAAGTCAACATCTTTCTTTCTTCAAGGTGACTCTCCTTTCTTACCATCTGATAGTGGGAACAGCATCTGAGTATGTGGGCTAAATTGAAAACCTGCACAGGTTTGAGAAGAAGGCAAGGGGGAAAGAGAGAGATCGGCAGATTTAATACTGGCTGAGGTCTTCTCGTACAGTGCAGGGTCCCCTCCGACACAACAATCTCAATCCAATTACACTCTCACCACTCAGATGTGAGCCTGCCAGGACTGCTGAGAAATGGAATCATTATAGCCCCTGGATGGCACACAACTACTGGAGGTCTGTGTTGTGCTCCCCCAAACACCCATGAAGCCAGTAAAAAGAAGAAAAAGATTGGAATGGGGTCCTTAAGACCAGGGGTCTAGACTGGGTGGGCCTTTAAAACTGTTGAGACCTTTTATCTCATCTTTCTTTAAGTTCCTTTCTAGCTCTGAATCAATAATCCTGTACTCTGGCTCACTGTCACCCAAGCCAGTCCTGCTACATCTCCCCCTCCTGGGAATACCTGAGGGGCTTGAACTGTTCCTTCTCTAATGCTATCAGCTCAAGCCCCTACAAACTAGCTTTCCCTCACTGTTAAGTGCTAGTGAGTAGTGCTCCAATTCCATTTAACAACTTAACACCAATTAACTTCTCAAAGGGGATATTTACTTTGAAGATATAGCAAATATGTTAACATTTTCCACACAAACACCACACACACACACACACACACACACACACACACACACACACAACTCAGGGGAATTATATCAACTACCCCATACCAACTTGATCTCTGGGGAGAGTAGGCTTACAGCACAGATTCTACATAGTATTGGTGCTGCCAAAATCAAAGTCCATATGGAGCGTGATTACCAGATGAATCCTTGTCTTTGCCACCGCTGAGCCCCAAAAGTCACTCCCAAAGTTAATTCACTCCTTGCTCCTTAAGGCATTGATGCTAAGTCAGCTGCAGAATGTGGAGACTGGATATAAGGTTCTCTTGACCTTTTGAAATTCATTAGCTTGGAATGTCCAGTCCCTTCATTTACAAGGAAAAAGGATGTCAAGGCAAAAAGACAAAGGCCCATTTCTAGAGGTCCGAATGCTGGCCTCTGTGGGGATGGTCCAAAGCTTCTCCCCCTCCTATCATTGTCACTCTCTGGATGCCATCAATGAAGGCATCAAACCAAAAGCAGAGCAGCCAAGAGAAAATGACCTAGGCAGCTGAAAAGAAAACAGTTAGTGAGAAAGAGCCAAGGCCAACTTTGAAGGTATCCCTATTTCCAACTCTGCAGCCAACCAAAAATGCTTCTCCTGGTTAGCCAACCAGAACCAGTTAGAGAACATTTATAACATGTTCCAAAATCTTTCCAAGACACTCCCATTACATGTCATCACAATTCTCCCCAGGCTTTCCACATGATGAGACACCATTAGAGGCACTCTGGGCATGCACCAGTCCCCATTACACTATGATCTCCTACATCCTATTTCTGGAAGAAATCAGAGCCAGATATTATAGGCCAATTGTTGGGAATAGCCAGAGCCAGCATTCCAAATGCATCCCAACCCAGATCACAACCTAAAGCTTTGTAAGAGAGAATGCCCACTTTACCTGATCGGATTTAATCTTGGGTCTCAAGTAATTCATCATGGTAGCTAAGGAACACTGTTGAGTACACTGTTTCCTATGTTCAATATAATTTCAGCCTGGACAGATGAACACTTTGGTGTTGCCTGGTTTTGGTAAAGCTGGTGACCCACGTTTAAGTTTTACCTCTATCACTGGGTGAGCTTGGAAGAATCACTTAATCTCTGTTCCTCGGTTTCTTCCTCAGTCATGGGAAGCTCCATGGGACATCTCCTCATTTGAGCCAATCAGGTGTTCTCAATTCCCCCCTCACATATAGGGAAGACTACACATTAGTAGAGTCGGTTTCATTTTTATCTCCACATACCCAGAATTTAGGATAGTGCCTCACACATAGTAGTCACTTAATAAATGTTTGTTGAATAAATGAATGAAGAAGTGAATACACCCTATATCTATCTCATAGAGTTATTCTGAGACTAGAAGTTTTAAAATATGAAAGATTTTGGAGAAGCGTAAAAGTACTCCACAAATATTAGTTGGTATTCTTCTTCTCCCCATTTTACAGATGGGGAAACTGAAGAATAGGGAGCCTCTTCTTCCTACTCCTATTGCCTAGTCACCCAAGGAATCCAACAGAATAGGGACTCAATTCTAGGATGCCCAATCTGTCTGCTGGAACTCACCAACCCTCTGTAGTCTTGACTTCTCTAAGTCCCTGATGCCTCCATTTAGGCTCCATGGAAATCCCTGTCTTCTGTCTCTGGAGATAGCTTCAAAGCTGGCAATAGTCAATGATCACTGGGCCTGTTTTAGTAATTATGTTAGGTTTGACTTATCAATAAATCAGGAAATTGGATTTAAGGCCTAGCTCTGTCACTTCTGAGTTGGGCTCTTCTAACAACAATGTTGCTAGCAGCTGTTGTGGGGATGAAAGACCAACCACAAGATCACATAGAAGGGCTGCCAGCACAGGTTCTTTGATCTGCTTTTCTAAGGAAAGCAACTTTAAGAGGTTAACAATCTCACTTTAATCAAACATACATATATCATTCATTTAGTTCAGGGGGAAAAGCCAGCACTCTGAACTTCAGAGCAAATACAAACAGAAATTACAAACACAGACAATATAAACAGAGCAAACACACACAGTTATCAATAGACAGGCCCCTAGCTGTCTGACCAAAGGATTACACAGTTACTGGAGAAAAAGACACCAACATCTGGGTTTTCAAAACCGAGGAGCTCCAGCAGCTACCCAGAGTCTTCTCTGGTCAAATCACAGGACACTCTTCCAATGAGTGAGAGTGCCAAACAAAATGCTAAACTCTGAGTTTATATACCATTTTTAGGGCCTGAAGGCTTCACACCTAATCAGCAAAAGGGTGTGGCCTGCAGCTTAGCACCTAGCAAGATTTAATCAAAGTCATTTAGCATTCTAAAAGAGAAAACAGTAAAAATATAAAATAAAAAAAAGTCCCACTTTAATTACCATTACAATTCTGGATAACACAACCAATTGATTTCTGAGGCTCCTTCCATCTCTAAAGTTCTCTAATTGAATGGTTCTTTCATCTGTGCTTTGTACACACAGCAAAATCTCCCTGTGAAGACCCAGGAGATGAAGAGACTTTAGCCCCACTTTGTGGATGGAAAAATAGAGACACTGAGAGGCCCTACTGTATATTGAGAGTCCCAGTCTTTCTCCCATTCCCTCCTCCATCCTTCAGGACCAAGTTCGCTTTCCCTGTCCTTGCAAGTAGCATCAGATCTGATAATGGATTAGTGGAGTAAGAGGAAGGAATGGCAGAGGATGGGCACTGCTGCTTCTCCATAAGCTATCACAGAGTGCACTGCTTCTTGTCCGACCTTGCTCTGGGACTAGAAGCAGGCTAGAGCAGAGGAGGGGAACCTGTGGCCTTGAGGCCACATGTGGCCCTCTAGGTCCTTAATTGCAGCCCTTTGACTGAATCCAAACTTTGGTCAAAGGGCCACACTTGAGAACCTAGAGTGACACATGTGGCCTCGAGGCTGCAGGCTCCCCACCCCTGGGCTAGGAACATGAGTGGTGGGGGTAGGATGGGGTGTGGAAGGAATTGGATGAACGACCTATGGAGCCTTCTGATCATGGATAAACAACATATAGCAATCAGTTGTGTCCATGTGTCCACACACACACACACACACACACACACACACAGTACAAGCTTTTTCTCCTGGGGAATGCTTCACTGGAAAAATAATCTTTCCCACAAAGGTATGTAGGGGATTCCTGAGTTCCCATTTGGTCCATCTACATTCAGATCTCATTTCCCTGCTCTCTGGGGGCTAGGGAGGGAAGGAGTCATGCTAGACAAAGGAAGCTCAAGGCTGAAATCTTTAGTTCCCGACTTTAAGCCAAGCAAATAAAAATAGCCCTTTGCCAAGATCTTTTCTGTTGGCCATTTACTTTCAGAGACGTTTTTTCTGTCATATAAATAAAGAACAAAGAATGTTAGGGAGGAGAACAAGCAGGGAGGAAATAATGGGGAGGGTAAGAGTGAGGAAGGACAAATAAACAGTTTTAACTATCTAGGTCTACAATTCCACAAGAGGTGAAGCCAGCCAGCTGATGACCTAGGCAGCCCTAGACCCACTTGTCCTCTTTCCCTTAGCAAGAAGGCCCCAGACTAGCATATTGGCTAGGTGGACACTCCCTCTTTGTTATGCCCCAACTTATTTGTCCAGGACCTCTTCTCCAAGCAGACTCCAATCTACAAGGAGTTTAAAACATGGATTCCATCTGCCAAATGGACACTGGTAATAGTCCAATTGTAAACCAGTTCAACCCCCACCCTCTCACTTTGTGTACTAACCTTGTAGCTCTCCATCAAGATGGATATGCTCCCAGATAGAAATTGAGAACTTCAGTCTCATGTCCCTTGGGAAATTCAGTAAAGAATAATCATAAATGCTAAATATATACAATAGGTTCCAGTTGAATGTTTCATGTTCAACCTGTGGTTTCACAAGGAGAAGCGGTCATCTGGCTGCAGGGTTTGTAGTAGTACCTGTTAGAGTAGAAAAGATACTTGACTTGGAGGGAGGAGACCTGGGTTTGAATCCCTCCATTCTTTGAACTGCGGTTTCCTCATTACCCTCAAATGAGGGTAGTGATGCTTTCAATGCTTGCCCTATAGTGCAGTTACAAGGAAAGTGCTTTATAAACTTTAAAGTGTTGTAGAAATGTGAATTATTATCATTATTTCTATACCTCGAAAGATACATAAAAGGAGAAGATGTTAAAGAACATAAGCTCACTGGTTATTCATTGAAGGATGATGTATAGAAAACCCTTAGGGTTTATTCCTGGCTTTCTCTGGTTCAAAAATGAGGAGAATTTAAAAAATACAACCAATGAATCAATAAGCATAAGTACTTTCTATCTGTCCAACACTCTACTAGGCACTTGGGGAATGAACTAACTTTTTAATTCATTTTATAAGCTTCTTGAGAGCAAGGCACAGGCCTCATACCGTATAGGTGTAAGGTCTTTGTACCTCCCAAGCTTCTTCTGTACAGTGAACATAGGAAAGGCTGAAAGCAGTGGTTTCCAAACTTTAGGTGATGACAATACATTTTTTCCCCTTCAAAAATTCTCACACCATGCCACACTTCATAAAACAATCTATACACATAATTGTATTGGCTCATATTTTATCCTAATAAAATTAAGAATTTATTACCATTTTATAACAATACGATCACATCTTAAATATGCAATAAAACCATTATATATACAGATATTTATCGTTAAAAATCTTACAGTTTTTTATGTTTACAATATAAAAAAAGAAAGCAAGGAAGACTTGGGTTAAACTCCCTCTTCTAACACACATTGGTTATAGGACTATATAAGTCACTTAAGTTCTTAGTGCCCCAGACAGCAATCTAACACCATAAAGTGTGGACTATCTGCACTGGTAGCAGGAGCTTCCTCATCAGGAATTCCCTATACCTAAGGAATCACTTGTCTAGTCCCCTGAAAGCCCTTATGAAATTAATAGATGTACGAATATTATTATTGTGTTGAGTAGGCTGATGAAGAAAAGTTTCTTGGAATATAGACCATTGATGATATTGCTAATATTAATTCTTTTTCAAACACTAATGAGAATTGATATTTTTTCTTTCAGCTAGGATAGAAAATCCTGTTTCACACAGACAGTATCAATGTCAGTAAAATTTGCACCATTTTGTTTGACGACCCAGAGGATTTTTTATTTCTTTATATAACTCTTCATGTAGTTCTTTTATTTATTCTTTGTATTAAGATTTTTCAGGGTCAAAGTTTGTTTCAATTTACTCATTCCTTTTCCAATGGACTAAGACCAAATGTATCATATCTGTCCACAGTGAACAAATTCCTTATTTGTTGGTATTTAAACATATCTGGGTCTTAAAAAAATAATAATTGTTTCTATAAACAAATAAAATGACTATAGCAGACATAAGCTTTTTTTCATTTCACTTGCAGAACAGATATTTTTTAAAATTGAGAATCATTAAAAATATTATTTTGTGAATGTATTATACATAACTCTAACTTTCATCTTTGTAGATACATTATCTTTCTAGATCAAAGGTATATTTGAGGACCTTTCATTGATTTGAAGTATTCAGTTTTTCAAAAATATCCAGTGATAAGACAAATTTAAGGAGGACATTTTTATTGTAAAATGAATTTGCATTATCTTTATTATTATCTTTATTATTATCATTAAGAAAATGATAATTTCTTATTAAGTTCAAGCATTCTTCAAAGTCCTTTGGCACAATAAAGCCCATATACTTTGCAATAATATAGAGTTATCCTGTTCTCCTCCCCTATATCTTCACATAGTTTTGCAAAGAGACTTTCTTTTAAGGGGCTGCTTTTTTTAAGCTCATGTAACAACTTGGAAAACTGTATATAGCTCCTCACTAATTTTTTTTTCTAATATAAGTAATTGTGAAGCATGCAGTATTTCCAAATTGCACAAAGGGCCATGTTTTAAATTTAAACTAATGTTTATAGACCTAGATTTCATCCAGACACTGAGTTGAGTCCTTGTAGAGAACAACACAATTCTCCCCAACTATATCACTTCCATTTTAAAAATCCATCAATTTATGTTGAAAATTTCTCTTGATGGAGCATGGCCATCAACAGGGTTGCAAAGTGGCAGACCTACTCTAACATCACCTTCAAAAACACACATACATATGTAAACAAAAAGCATCTTTAACTACGTCTGCTGATTTTTCAACTTGCAGTGAAAAAGAGAATATTGAAATTGATCACAAAGTGGACAATTCTTCTTACATACTTCTGTTATCTGAAGGGGTACCCTCCAGGGTTGCTTTTCATATGAACTGCCAAGAGACTTTTTAATCATATCAGTACATTTTCTCTCATGAAACGAAGCTTTTTACGTGCTTAGCAATTATGTTAAAAACCTGACATGATACAAGCAATTCTCTTAACGTCATAGGCATGGTTTTTAAAGAAAGTTTTGTTTTGTTTATCAAAAACATCTAATTTTCTTGGGGAAAATAATGTTTCCTTGCCAAAATATTCTGAATATATGCTTTAAAAGTATTACTTCAATTAATTCTATCTGCAGCTAAAGTATTCATAAAAAGCAAGCAATCTCTCTCTTTCATATTTTCTGGGTTTAGAATCTTTTCCCTTTGTGTTTCTTCATTTCTAATCTTCAAACTACCTCTATTACCTTTTCCCATTCTAGTTTTAACTGCTCCAGTTAATTTTCTCTTCAAACCAGTAATATATTTTATCCAGTATGAAAGGATATGATTTCTCTTTTTAAAATTAGAAAAAGACAATTTAAGACAAGTAAACTTAATAATTGAAAATCTCAAATGATTATGACATATCTTGAATTATTTCAATGTTTTAAAAGTTGATGTTTTTTGGAAACTAGTTTATTATATCTTATTTTTAAAAAATGAATGATGCTGAGACATGTAGCAGATATTATGGGATTTTAAATGGCCATGTAAAGATTGTTTAAATTTGAATTTAAACATACTCAATGTTTAAACATGACAAATAGTTTGATGACAACTCATCTGTGTCATTAGCCTATACCTATTGACTGAAAGTAATGGTGATTGACTTAAATTTGAGCCTTTTTTACACATTTTTTGGACTGAATCTGTGGTTTCATCCATGTAAGGAGCTCTTTCTACAAATGTAGATTGGGACCTACTCTACAATTTATAGTCTTATGTGAATCTTAGGCAGTCGCCAGAGCACTGAAAGGTTAAGTGATTTGTCCAATCAGTATGTGTTAGTAATCAGTCAACAAAGAATTACTAAGTGCTTTCGTGATTGTCATTCAATTGTTTCAGTCATGTGTTACTCTCTGTCACCTCATTTGGGGTTTTCTCAGCAAAGATACTGGAGTGGTTTGCCATTTTCTTTTCCAACTCATTTTACAGATGGGAAAACTGAGGCAAACAGGGTTAAGTGACTTGCCCAGGGTCACATAGCTAATAAGTGTCTGAAGCCAGATTTTAACTCAGGAAGGTAACTCTAGCGATAATCCTGGCACCACCTAGCTGCCCTTCTTTTCTTTTCTTATCTTTTCTTTTCTTCTTTTTTTTTGTTTTTTTAAAAAACTGTTTTTAACTTATGGAATAATACAAGCATTTCCATAACATAGTATAATTTTGAAAAAGATGATTACACACAAAACCATAATCTATTGTATACAACTTGCTATTCCTTTTGAATAAATAAATAATCATGTAATTTTTCCCCCCTTTTTTTCTTACCTCCTCCTATCCCACCCCTGGCCGTAGAGATCGCTATCATTAGATACAAATATTAAGTGTCATACACCACTAATGTCTGAGGACACAAATAAAGGCAAAAAGTCCTAGCCCTCAACCCAATCCGCTAAACATTTATTAAGCATCTATCATACCAAACACTGTGCTAAGCACTGGGGATACAATGAATTAAAAAAAAAAAAGTCTCAGCCCTCAAGAAGTTTACAGTCTAAGGAAGGAGACAACACACAAAAGGAAGCAGGAAAATGGGGGTGGGGGAGGGAAAGGAAAGCATTCTAGGCATGGAAGACAGCTAGCAGAAAAGCTAGAGACAGGATGTCATAGGTGAGAAAGAGTGAGCTCACCTATGTTGCTGGGTTGGAGACTAAGGTGTGATGTGTAAGGAGCCAAGTTCCTGAAGGGTATACTGCAGGGAGGGAAGAGAGAGAGGGAGGGCAGAGGAAGAAAGCCTTGGTATCCTCCCCATCCTGTCAATCAGAAGAGGACCTTGTAAACTTGGGAGGCCCAGAGCATTTGGAATTTTTTAGCAGTGCCCTCAAAAGTATCCCTGGAACAGCAATCACTGGCAGCCGTGTCCACACGAGGACAAACTAGACACACTAAATACAAACAACTTCTGTATTTTACAAGGAGCTGGTGGAAAAGCTATATTGTGCCTAAGGTGAACCACAAAGGGAGAAAAGACACTCCCAACAATGAGGATCTGTGAGCTACCCTTCTGCTCCATGTGTTCTCTTAAGCTTGAGCCCACTTTCCCTTGGACTTTGTATGTCCTAGTGGTAGAATATGCCACAGACTTTTGGAGGGACATTTTGTACCAACTGTTCTTACTACAATTCCTTGGTGAATACCACTTCCTAATAAAGTCTATCAGACTAGGTGATGTTAATTAATAATCATTAGGGAGGGGAAATACATGGGTAGGGGCTTGCAAACTAAAACATTAGAAAGCTGTCCCTCAACCCTTCAGGGCTTTATTATAATCCTGACAGGAAAAATAGTAGATGCTTTCTGAGGACCTAGCCTGCCTGTGGGAATGGGTATCAGAAGAGTAACTCAAGACCCAGTGCTAAAACAGGATCATGGATTGAGAGCTGGAAAGGACCTCAAAGGTCATCTGGCCCAACTCTCTAATTTTAAAGATGAGGCCCACAAGGATCAAATAATTTGCCCAAGGTCACACAGATAATACGTAATAGAGACAAGATTCAAAGCCATGTCTTGTGATTCCTAGGAGGTACACCACTAGAATAGGTTATATTACACTCCCTCGGTTTAGAAGTGTACCAAATCTGGAGCTTGGGGTTCATCTAATCCAACCCCCCCCCCATTTTACAGATGAGGAAACTGAGGCCTAGGGAGGTAAAATGATTTGTCTGAAATCACACAGAAAATAACAGAGACCATGGTTAAGATTTGATTTGATATTGAACTGGTGGTCCAGCTTAGTTCTTGTGTTAATTGAATAAATGCCTCTAGATTAAATAAATTTTAGAACAATGTCCTGGGCATGTCACAACCTTTATTTTATTGTGGCCTCCCTCTCTACTAATATGGGAAACACCTTCCTTGGTACCCTTTAGCATACACACACATGCAGATATACACATACATACATCATCCATATACACATGTACATACATATGTATGTATACATACGCACATGCGCACGCGCGCGCACACACACACACACACAGATGAACACACACACATATCCTAAGCACAGCTTGGTAGAAGTGAGAACAGATCATAGGATCAGAGAGTTGGAGTGGTGTCTCTTACCCATACCTCCATATGACAGAGAGCCCTGACTTTGCAGTTAAGTCAACCAATCAGAGGTATGAAGTGGGTGTGAACAAGGCCTAGATAGCTCTAGTGAATCAACCGACCGATGAAAAGCATTTTTACCATGGTATGGAAAAGTCCTTGGTCAATTTGGAAGGAGTGGGGGCCATTGGGTCGATGAAATGACACTTCATAGGAAGTCTATTGGGACTGACTGAAGAAACTCAGTTACACTCTGTGGGTTTATATAAAATAGCAGACCAATTCAGAACCAAGGTGATTCCAAAGTTGAGTGACAAGAGATTATTTACTAAGATAAGGTCAAAATGGATACTTGACCTAGACATAAAGAGAGATTTTACAAGAAAATTAGAAGAACATGGGACATATTAATTATCAGACTTATGGGTAGGCAAGTAATTTATGAATAAATAAGAGGTAGAAAAATTAGAAAGAAAATGGATTAGTTTGATTACATTAAATTTAAAAGGTTTTGTAAAAATAAAACAAATGTAGCCAAGATCAGAAGCAAAGTAGAAAATTGTGGAAAAAATTTTATAGACAGTCTACCAGATAAAGGTCTCATATCTAAAATATATGAAGAACTTTGTCAGATCTGTAGGAATTGTGAGTCATTCCCCAATTGACAAATGGTCAAAGGATATAAACAGGCAGTTTTCTGATGAAATCAAAACAATTTTACAATTTACAAAAATTCTCTGAAGCACATTTTTACAAAATGAGAAGGATGTGAGGCAATCGAGATGTTACAAAAAGAAATGAAAAATTATCTAAATCATTATTGAATAGAGAAATGAAAATTAAAACAACATTGAAATATCATTTTACACCTACCAGATTGGCTAAAATGATAGAAGGGGAGAGTGACAAATGTTGGAGGGGATGTGGAAAAATTGGGACATTAATTCATTGTTGGTGGAATTGTGAACTGATCCAACCATTTTGAAGAGCAATCTGGAATTATACCCAAAAAAATGAATATCTGACACACTTTTAAGTGTAATCTAAATTATTAACATTTTCTTCATCACTTTCTTAAGTCTAGACAATGAATGAAACAATAAGTCAAGCCCTGATTTGTAGTGTTTGCCAATTTCTGAGGTGTAGATGCTCAAAGTGAAAATTTAACAATTAACTCAAGAGAGCAGGCCAGCATTGATTTCCAGCACACCCTTGCTCTGGGTTAATATCATTTTATGAAGTTGAAAGTAAAGCTGATAACATCTGAATCATTGAGCTCCCTGAAACAAAGGTCCTAAATATATTCTATAGTGATAAGTATAATGCCTTACATTTCTATAGTACTATTATAATTCATAAAGCACTTTCCCCCACTTTATTTTATTTGATCTTTATAAACAACCCTGTGAGCTTGCAGCAGATTGAAGTCAGCTAATCATTATTCTGAGCTGCTGAATGTGTAATTATTTGGAATCTTGATCGCTTCACCTTCTCTTACCTTTTACTCCCATTTTACAAGTGAGAAAATAGAGGTTCAGTGAATTGTCCAATAGGGAACATAGTTAGGAAATTTCAAGTGATTACTTGAGCTCAGGTCTTGTGCCTTCTAACCCAATGTTCTTTTTGTAACACCTCAATTGCCTCACATCCTTCTCATTTTGTAAAAATGTGCTTCAGAGAATTCAGAGAACACCAGGAAAACATACGAACCGATGCACAGTGATGTAAGCAGAACCAGGAACGCAATAAATACCGTGACAACAACAATATAAATGGAAAACAACAACCAAATTGAATGTTGTGTAAGTATAAAGGCCAAGCTTGTGCCTGGAAAGATGGAAAAAATGCAACTCTTTTCCTTCTTTGAAGAGGTGAGAGACTATGGGTATGAAATATTGCATATTGTCAGATGATTAATGTATTAGTTTTCTTTTGTTACAAAGGATGACTTCTTGGAGCAAGGGAGGAAGATGGGATATATTCAGAAATGAAGGTGACATAAGAGCAAAACATATCTTAACTTTAAGAATTTTCTAAATATATATATATATACAATATATCTATATGCATACATACATCTGTGTGTGTATTTCAGAGGATTACCAAAGACAAGAATTCTTCAAAGTGAAAATCTTTTGCTTATAAGTATCAGCTTATAAGACCAAAATGCTGGTCAATTCCAGTTAATTTACTTTATAGGGTTACCTCTATTTTTAGGCATTGTTATGCAGAAAAAAAGCATAAAAGAGCAAATGTTGTTGATGGAGGGGACATTCGAGAGATTTCAATGGAAAGGACAATCCCCGAATTTCACTATTAGCATGAGACAGGTCAAGAAGCTGGCTAATATTGAACAAAGGCTCATAGACAAGGGTCCTAAAGGAGCAAGATCTATTATCTTCATGTTCTTCAAAAGAGTGATCAGTCAGGTTCAAGATGATACTTTTCTGGAGTGCAGCCAGATTCACTTGAAGAATTTTCCATGTAAATCATAGTTAAAAGGAGTCCTGAACAATCAATAAGAAACCCACTCCAACAGAGGAGTTTTTATAGAAGTATCATTTTTGTTATTATTATTAATGGTAAGAATAATAATTTACATTTACCTAGCACCTTAATATTTGCAAAACATTCTTCATAGCCACCCTATAAGGTGGGTATCGTAAGTATTATTATTCCTGTTTAAAAAAAAAGACAGGTTCAAGAAAATTGAATGAGGTGCCCATGACTACACAGCTTGCGAATGTTGGAGCCAGCATTCAAATCCAGGTCTCCTGACTACATTTCTACTGTGTCACACTGCCTCTTATAATAACAATACGTTACTGCATTCTCTTGATCTTCTTCCAGGTATCATGGTTGATACCTCCTCCTGGTACAACTGATCTCTCTGACCTCACACTTCTCACTTTGCCTTGACTTCTCATTGGCACACACCTCACTCTCCCCTATGTGTTAGGGTGTTTTGGTACTTGTCATCTTTGGTACTCTTATCTCTCCACAACCTATAACTACACATACCCCTCTCCATTAAATTCAAAGTTGTATCCTTCTTAAGAGTAGAGTCTATGTCAGGTCTATCTTTGTGTTCCCAGGACTTAATACAGTGCCTTGCTCATAGTAGGCATTTTAGAAATGTTTGCTGTTTATTTGCATTGCTAGATATGGAAAGTGGCGGATATTGTTATTTGTTAATATTATCAAAGATTTTTATTCAGATTTATACCCTTCACTTCTTCTCCTTTTAATGTCTCCTTAGAAGATACGATGATAGTTCACCTTCCACTCACCAAGGGCTGTGGATCAATATCTGTTCTGTATAAATAAAGGACAGGTGGTATTTTTTTTACCTTTCCCTTACTCCCTAAAGACTAATGGAAAAGCAGTCCCCACTGAAACAGAATTCAGAAAGTTTACTAATTCCAAATGCTGAAACTAAAGAACAAAGGTCTCACACTCAAGCCTGATATTTTTAGTTTCCTTCTCTGAAGAACAAAAAGAGGCTTCCTAGGCGGGGGGTGGGGGGGGGGGAGATTTGGCCTTTGCCAAAGATGAAAATCAATCCAGTGTAGAGGGATACAGCAGGGATACAACAGTCCAGCCTTTCATCTTCCCAAGATACCTCATTGACTGCCAAAGGAAACTATGGCCTACTCAATCTTGTTTATATTTTACATTATATTGAATTTGTAACCAGGGCTCACACTGTGTCCTCTTATCTTCAAATTATTATTTATATCAGGGCTAATGGTGTTGGTAATTTGGGGTCCTGCAGAAAGATCACTACGACCCTTCCCCCTTGCTCTGAATTTCAGGGGAATGCAAAGGAACAGCAGTCAAGAAACCAGGCAAGAGGTGGTTTTTGCCTAGGAGGGAGCCTGCTTTGGTACAGGAAGATATACTATGGGAGGAGAGTGAGATCTCCTTTGCCTTTCATTTTCTCCTGAGAGAGACTTCCCTTCCACCATATGGGGTGCAGGGAGTAAAAAATTGCTACAGGTGGACTGTGGCTCCCTTCCTGGCATATGGTCAAGTGGCTGTGGTTTGCTGAGACTCCATCTGGTGGTGGTCAAAAATCAAATGAGGAGGAGGCAAGCACAAGACCAGCATGCCCCAAAGCCACAGTGCTCTGGAGCAGAAGGCAAAGACTAGTGAAATAAGCCAGGTCTGGAGAGCTGACAATCAGGGATCAGTGCCCAGAGACAAGATCAGAGCATATAATTTGCTCACCAGGTGGCACTATACTAAAGTCACCAGCCCAAGGGTCTTGCCAGGGTCTCTGGGGCACATGCCCAAGAGATGCTCACCATAGTAGGCTGCATGGTTGAACAAGTTGTGGATAGCACGATTTTTTAATATGTTGAATAATATTGCATTTTATTCCTTAGGTAATTCTTTAATCCAGCCAATAAGTTTTATTTTTGTTTTTTGTTTGTTTGTTTGTTTTACCAAACCTGCTTAGCCATACAAGCCTAATATAGCAGAGTGAAAGAGAAACCTCTGGGATATGCATCAAAGAGACCTTGACAAGACCATTGGGCTGGTGCTTAAGTATAGTGCTACTGATGGCTAAATGATACTCCCTCAATCATTAATTAATAAAATGATACAGAATCTTCCTAGAGGCTTAAGGAAAGCAGCACATGAGCAAATGTGGGTAGCTTGCACTACTTCAGTACCTTATATGTCACGTGAGATACTCACTAAATAGACACATCCTACACCTATGTCACAAATTGCACTTAGCCCAGCCTCTCTTCCCAAAGCCCATTACACAAACATTTAGCTATTGAGCTACAATATATACCAGCTCATTTTCTAACCCCTTGTGTGCTGCTACTGCATGAAAGCTCAGAGGGTTTTCCAGATGCTCTTCAGGTGAATTGAGTAATCATGAAAATGAGTGACTAAGTCTTTTGGCTACACAACCTAAATGTGTGTCAGACAAACTTTTCTGAAATACTTCTGTTGACATCCCACACTTCTGAGTCCCTTGCGTCCTTGCTATCCAGGGCCACCAAAGTGCCCCAGCATCTTGTTTAACCCTTCCTACAAAACTCTCCCCCCTCTGTAGCTCACACTGATGTTCCATCAAATGTCTTGTGTGACCTCTCACTTTTACCTCTATTCCTGGAATCCCTTGAGTTGGATGAAGGAAGGTATTTCCAGAGACATTAAAGTTTTGTGTTAGCAGTACAATTCTAGATTGCTGATCAATATACTAATGCAATCACCCCAATCATTTAAGTGCTTACTATGTGCCAGTTACTGTACTAGGCACTAGGGAAACAATTCCAAAATGGAACATACCAATGAAAAGTGCCCCTTGTAGGTCTACAAGGTGTCCCAACTGGATAACACCATTGGAACAGTCAGTGCAGAGGGTCTTCTGTTGGCTTTACATTCATGCAAAATGTCCATCAGATAGAAACCAAAGTCATGAGTTTCGAGGTGGATGCTAAAAATAGAACACTCACTGATTTATATCAGAGCTTCCAATTTCTTTTTCCCTTTTAATCCTGGCCAAATTTCTGATTGGTAGGTGGTATGAAATGGAAACATTACTCTGTCGGAACCAGCAGAGAACATTTCCCTCTTCGTCTTCTCTGAATAGAAAGGACTGGTGAAGGTGTTGGACATTTGGATAGTGTTTCAGAGGAGATCAATTGAAGTAGAGCAATTTTGCTCTTGGTGGCAGCTAGAGTAAACCCATCTGAGGAGAGATACTAAAAAACAGTTGAGGGTAAGAATAGATGGTGGTTTGAGGGATAGAGATATAGGAACCTACTTGACTCATACTTGGAGGACTCAGAAAAGCATTTGTATCTCAACTTTAAAGAAACAACAAGTTGTATCCATCTGTCTTTGTTGCTGCAGATGCCAAAAGATGATTTTCCATATATGATTGTATTTTCCTTGGTCTCATTACTGTTTCAGGAGAGGATGGAGCTGGGGTAATAAAACACTCAGACGTATGGATATGCAAGCAAGTAGTTGCTTTACTGAGAAACAAAGAATCTAGTTCTTAGACATCAATTCAAAGAGTCATAGTAAGAGCACAGCTCCCCACAATTTTCTTGTTCCCTATTGCGACCCCAGATGGAGATGGCTTGCATGGATCTTGGGGTTCTATAAGATCTGCGAAGACAATGAGCAGAAGGTAGGGTGGTCCTTATATATTTCTCAGGAGATGTCCCCCTATTGGATAATCAGATATCCAAAGGCCTTTAAGTCATCTCCCTGGTGAATGCTTCTTATTGGTTCCTGCTAGCTGCTGTGTTTGTGATCTAACCATGTATCTATTGAGCATTGTTCTTCCACCCCCTCATCCCTGGACCACTCATTGAGAAGGAAACACCCACTGAGGGAAATGGGCCTGGTATTCAGTATAGCCAGTGCTTGTGGGAGGAAATCTGTCCAGCAAGAGAGGGTATACAGCTTGGTTTCCAACATGTTCAATTATTTTACAATATTTTTCTTCAATTGCTTTTTTCCTATTTGATCTTCTCAGCATTCTAGCTTGCCTATTTTTTTGCAAAATATTTTGATATCAAATGAAGTTATTTGTTTCCATTTATATACAGAGGTTTCTAGAGTTGAATTTTACCTTCTCTTAAGAAGTGGGACCATCTTGCTTGAAGACATTTCTTTTATGATATCCTAAGTAGATCACTGGAAAGTCCCTCTTTTAAAGTTCCCTTCCCCACTGGTAGAGAATAGGATCCCCTGTTGGGGCCCCATTAATGTAATTAGTTATATCAACAACTGCAACAAGAAGTTCATCCTTAGTTTTCCCAGGTGCTTAAACTTGTTCTCAGTCAGATTAACTCGATTTGTAGTATCATACAACAGTCAAAGAAACCATGGAGAATCTTCTTACCTAGCTGCCATTGGAATTTGAATTGCAACTGATCTAATTTCTTGGTAGCTATTATCCCTACTCTGACATCTAGTCTTGTAGGCTTCTAGATCCTCTCCTTACAGAACCATCAGGATATGTATTTTGTCCCATTCCACTCCCCCCCACACTGGCCCTTGGATAGGATACCCTTGCTAGTCTTCACTCAAACCCAAATTTCTTGTTCATCTGGATACCCAGCACCCAGACCAGGCCATCTCAGCACCTGGGAGGTCTTGTCATCCTGACCATCCCCCTCTCTGAAATGCAAGGCCTTTGTACCACCTCCTGTCCCACTCTGTCCATTTTTTCAGGTGAGGATCATACGTAGAGTAATGGGGTATTTGGAGTATAAGTGTGCAAGTAAGTAATTTTCTTTCTTGACATGCAAAAGGTATAGTTCTTAAGAAGAAAAATGAGAAGACATGGGGAGCACTGCTATCCCAGTATTCCTCTTACCCTGCCAGTGTGGGCTCAGTGTTTCTCAGTGACTCCAAGTTGAGGCAGCCCAAATGAAGTTAGGGATTTCACTGGGTCTGAGAAGCCCAAGAGGAATAGGTTGAGTGTTGCTGCTGTTCAGTTATGTTTGACTCTGTAACCCCATTTGGGGTTTTCTTGGCAGAGATACTGGAGTGCTTTGCCATTTCCTTGTCTGGATCATTTTACAGATAAGGCAACTGAGGCAAACAGAATTAAGTGACTTGCCCAGGGTCACACGGCTATTTGAGGCCAGATTTGAACTCAGGAAGATGAGTCTTCCCAACTCCAGGCCCTGCACTGTATCCACTGCACCACCTAGCTTCAAGGTAGGTTGGGTAACTCTTATATACTTCTCAGGAGGTCTCACCCTACTAGATCATTATTACTTAAAAGCCTGCCCCTTAGGGCAATTCCTGGGGAAAGTTCCTTATTAGCTCATACTGATTATACCATGTTTATTATCTAACTATTCCTCAGTCTAACTCAAATTCTCCGCCTACTGAAATCACCATCATAGGTGTTGGAGTAATGCTTAAATCACTATACGCTCCTAGACTTGCCTTTGAGGCTCTCTGACCTATAATTTCTACATCCTGGTTTGAATCATGGTCTATAGAGAAACCAAAGAACCCAGGATAGGTAGCTGTTCTAACAAGTATCAGAGTATAGATTTGGAAGCCCCAAAAGGCAAGGACTTTTACTTTGGTTTTTACTTAGTTAATACGGTGCCTTTTATAGAAATCATATTTATGTCAACACTTCAATAAATAAGAAATGTCATATTGTTTCAAATATAGGCTACACTTTTCACCCAAGTCTGATTTATATAAAACTTGAGTATGGCCTACAATGATATTCAATGAGATTAGGTGTATAATAACCTATAAGATACATATTTCACTTTATTCAAAAGGAGAGCCAGAGGTTAAGATCAATGGAATCAAAAACAGAAGCAACAACAAAAAGGTTTTTTCAGTTGGTTGGTTTTTAAAGCTAGATTATGAAAAACAAAGAGAATCATAGAAGGGATGTGCTTACCGCTTGGGGGTAGGTGGGGGAGGATAATGAATGACTCCAGGAACAGAAAACAGGAAAGGTAGAGCTGCTTAACTTTTATTTTGTTTCTGTAAAAGAGAGTTATTTTTTTGGACTGTTGTTATTTCTTGTCCTTCATTCTTGAAGAGGGCCATGACATCAGGAAGATGATGTCATCATTTGCAAATGAATTAGATTTAAGTGAGGGAGGGTTGTGCAAGGTCACCAGCCTCACTTTCTCCTCCTGAGTCATCTGCGTCCATTGGCCAGATACAGAGCAAGACGACTGGAGTTGACCCCCTTTTAGGCTGTAATGGATTGATCAAAAACAGCCCCTAAGGTAAACTTTGGTAGGAGAGCACTTCACTGTCCTTAATGAGTTTTATGTCTCCAAATGCAGAGGAGCTACATCCCATGGTACTGAAAGGATCGGTAGATATAACTGCTGACTTCTTGTTAATGATCCTTGAAAGATGGTAGGAATGTGTTATTTGTCCTTAGTTTTCAAAGAGGACCAATGACATCCCAGGCTGATATTTTGACTTGTGTGTGGATTAGATTTAAGTAAGGCAGAGCTGCACAGAGTCATTAGCCTCACTCTCTCTTCCAGACTCATAAAAGTCCAGTGACAAGAATAAAGTCAGGATTGCTGGCAACTCTGCCTGGGATGCAGTGGATGACCTTGGTTCTTCAATGTCTGACCAAGCTCTAAGCATTCCACAGCACCTGCTTCAACCACTTTCATGGCCATTGGAACAAATTGTTCTCATCCACCCATTCTGCACCCCACATGTTTGGGGTGGACACCCCACTAACTCGCTAACAATTTTGAAGTCTCTTGGTTACCGTCAGCCTGATTTATCCCATCTGCTGAGAAATTTTTGAGGGGTTTTAAGCTTCTTGGAACCACAGGTAGAAGTGGAGTGCCAGGTGGACAACAAAGATGGGTGAGCAGCCCTGAAGCCCTCACACCAGAAGCTTAACTCCAATACTTGGAAGTCGCTCTAGTGAGCAACTAGAAAATAAATGGTCAAAGAGACCACCACTACAACATGCCCTCCTCAAGAATGGCTCATGCCAGTCTAAATTTAATTCCCTTTTTTTGGTAAAGTTATTAGATCAAAGATTCTTAACCTGTGGTTCATGCATAGATTTCAGGGGGTCTGTGAACTTGGATGGAAAAAAATTACGTCTTTATTTTCACTATTGTCTAAATGAAATATAGCATTTCCTTCCCTTATGAATATAGGCAACATACATTATTCTGAGGAAGGGTCCATAGACTTCACCAGACTACCATAGGTCTCCATGATACAAAAAATATCAAGAACCTCTGTCATAGATATAGTTTACAAAGCATTTGACAGTCTCTTATGTTCTTCTCCTGGACTGGACAGTGAGATATGAACTAAACAATACAACAGTCGGGTAAATCTAGAATTGGTTGAATGGTTGGTGTAGTCATTAATGATTTGGAGTTAAGTTGGAAGGTCTCTAGTGTAGTGCTACAAGAATCTGACTGGCCTGTGCTTTTTAACATTCATGACAAGCAGAAGTGATATGCTTCTTTTTTGTTTTTGGCATATGACACAAAGCTAGGAAGGATTTCAAATGCATTGTTGACAAAGTTAGTATCCAAAGAGACGTGAACAAGACATTATGTTAAGTCAAGTCTAGTAAGATGAAATTTAACAGGGATAAATGTCTTAGACATGGCTTCAAAAAATGAGCTTGAGAAGTCCAAGCTATAGAAGATATAACTAGATAGAAAAGTATCTGGAAAAGAGCTATGGGGTTTAATAAACTTACTAGTTCAATATGAATCAACAGTGTTTTGTCACCAAAGCAACTAATGTGAACTTAGCGTACATTAATAAAAGACATAATGCCTAGGGCTAGAAGAATGACAGTCCTGATATATTCAGCTCACACCATTGAGAAGTTGGAGAGCATCCAGAAGAAGGCAACCAGGGTACTGAAAGGCCTTTAGATCATGCTATGTGAGGATCCATGGAAGAACCTGGGGATGTTTGGCTTGGAGAAGAAAAAACTTAGTGGGACATAATAAATGTCTTCAAGTCTCTGAAGGGCTGTCACGTGGCAGCAAGATTAGACTTGTTTTGCTTGGCCACAGAGGGCAGAACTACGAGTAGTTGATGAAAGCTGAAACACGACAAATATAAGATGATATTCCAAAGAGACATATTTAGGCTTGATGTAGGGGAAACCATCATAATAATAGAGCTCTCCAGAAATGGAATGAACTGCCTTGGAAGGAGGTTCCTCCTTGCTGGATATCTTCAAACAAAGGCTGGTTGGCCACTACTAGGTATGTTGTAGAATGAATTCTACTGTCTTCTGAAGTCCCTTCCAACTCAGAGATTCTGCAAAAAAAAAAATGGGGATATTAGTAATTACACTACCTACTTTATGTTATTTTGAGGACAGAACTCGATGAACTGTAAGGTGCTACAGTAATATCAGCTATTTTGGTATCTGCCAATGGTCAGGTCATTTGGTTAGGATGCTCTGCTAGGTCTCATTCAGCTTCTTTGCCACTAGTTCATTCGTCTCCCTGCCATGGTCACAGATTACACTCCTGAACCTGACTATCCTGTTGATGGATGCTTTGGGTCATAAATGGAGCCAAGACAGAGAATATGGATGACGGTGAAATATACTCACACTATTGGGGAAAAAACAACGTGAAGCCCATATTATACTGGTGGTGAGTTTTGCCTATGATGTGTGTGCACAAATATGAGTGATGTGCCTGAATTCATATAGTGGTTATCTGGAAAAGTTTCATGAGCAAGGTAAGTTTTCAGCAATATTTAGAAGGTAGGAAAAGGGATTTCAGACTCTACACCATCTTGGCTGGAAGGTGAAAAAAGGAAGAAGCCCTCATCCAGTCTAGAAACAGCATCTTAAGAGCTAAGAATTTGATTGCAACTTCAAATCCATTCATTAAGGAAAACTTAAATGGCCCATCCACACAGTGTGTGAGCCATCCATGAGGGAAGGACAGCTTTATATTCTCATTCTGTTGGAAACAGTGGCCTTGTTTATCTCAGACAGCCCTAGATTAAGCTGATTTTGCTATTTTTAATCTCTCCGGAAATAAGCAAAGAAGAGAGGCTTAATTGCAAACAGACTGAACTTTACATAGGAAATATGTAGGTCCCTTGAGGCACCTAGAAAGTGAAGGTTTGAAACTCAAACCCAATCCCTCCCTCCCCTGCTTCCGTCTCCAAGGCACGTAGTCCAGGGACTACAGAAAGGCTGCATGCTGAGCCGAGCATGGGTATAGGAGTGTCTCCGGCTAGGCAAATGCCTCAGCTGCCTTGGACAGAACAAATCCCATCCATTTCATCCCCTTCCCCCACTTTTCCGGAGACTCAGTCCAGAGCTGCCATGGATGTGGAGAAGGTGGTAAATGAGAAGCAAGAAGACTTTATAACTTAAAAATTACAGCTTCAGAAAGCCTCTTACAGGAATCATATCCATGCAGAAACAGGTCCCAAATACCCCCTCCTCACTATTTGGCACGGATTTAAGGGATATGTAGCCCTTTTAGTGCAGAGTTCAAATTTACGGGATTTGGGACCACTTCTCTTGGCTGTAGCTAAGTAATCTAATGGTTTAAATGCTGGCTGGATTACTGGGTCTCACTCACAGCTGCATTGCTTGCTTCATTGTGGGAAGCTGGGCAAGTCACTAGGACATGCTGTGCCTCAGTTTCCCTGCCTGTCAGTTTGGACAACTATGACTGATGCTAATTCTAAATAGTTAGCCTGATGGTGGGACTGGAGAAAGTGGCAGGGATTAGGAGGGAGGGGGTAGTTTGGGGGAGGAGGGTCTTTTAGATATATGGCTTGTAAATCAAAGTGAGAGAGATAAAAATAGATCAGAAGCTTAAGGCCCAGAAAGGCAGCCCGGGGAGATTAAATATGCTGCCATTGGGATCATCCCAATGACTTTATTGAGTACTCTCTCTTATAAACAGAGATTGTGTTATTTTAACTTATATGGACAGGGCCAACCCTTGTTTGGGATTGGATGTTGGGTTCTAAGCCTCTTGTGGGTACTGCTGTTGCTGAGGCCACTGCAGGAGCTGGGTGTCTTCCAAAGGAAATCCATGTGGGACTCCAGGGCTTGGCTGAATGACTTGACAGATGGCGGTGGAGCCTTGAGTGAGGGAGTCACGGTTATAAGTTAAGGAGAATTACAGAGGGAAGAACAGAAACTTTCATCTTATCTCCTTGACAGGAAACTTTTATGGGGTTTAAAAAGCCACTTCTGTCCATAAGTCCTCTCAGTGGCTGAAAGATTCCATGCAGAGGATCAGGAAGCTAGATATAAATGCATTCTGGTTTGAACAACCAATAATCTCTTATGAAATCTCATGGTCTTTTCTCAGTCCTCATCCCTCTTGACCTACCTCTCTATTGCACTGGATACCCTCCCCTCCTGCATACTCTCTCTTCTCTGGATTTCTGTGATACTTTTCTCTTGGTTCTTTTCCTAACTGACTTCTCCTCGGTCTCCTTTACTTGATCATCATCACATCCCAGACCCTGAATGTAGAGGTACTCCCAAAGTTCTACCCTAGGATCCCTTTTCTTCTCTTTTCTATACATCTTTCAGAGATGATTTCAGCTCCCAAGAATTCAATTATCATTTCTATGCAAAGAATTGTCAAACCTATCTAGCCAACCTTAATATCTCTTCTTAACTCCACCTGCTACCTCATCACCAACCAATTATTGTACATTTCCATCTGGAAGTTCTGTCGGCACTTGAAATTCAACCTGTCAAAGTAGAACTCACTCCTTTCTCCCCAAACCACTTTGTTTCTGAACATCCCTAATTCTGTTGAGAATACTATCATCTTTATGGCTGCCACATTCCTAACCACAAAGTCATCCTTGACTTTTCATTCTCCCTTACCATATCTAATCATTTGCCAAGATTTGATGACTCTACCTCCAGAAAAAAATGATCTTATATGTCCCCTTCTCTCTACTCAAAGAGCCATCCCCCTAATTCAGGCCCTTACCCCCTCTTTCCTCCACTATTTCAAAAGCTTCCTAATTGTTCCACCTCAAGTGTCTCTCCTCTACACAGCTACCAAAGTTAATATTCCTAACACAAAAGTCTGACCGCATTATATCCTACTCACAAATCTCTGGTGACTGCCTATTTCTTCTATGAGCAAAGATAGATTCCTTTGTTTCCCTTTTAAAGTCCTTCATATGATTTGGTCCTAGTACACTTTTCCGGATTTTTTCTTAAACTGGCCTTCTTGGTTGATCCTCACATAAAATGTTCCCTCTCCCAACTTGGTGCCTTTTCATAAGCTAACCCCCATGCCTGGATGGCACTCTCAAACTTTTGCTTCTTAGAATCTCTAGCTCCTTTGAAAGTACAATCCAAATACTACCTCCTGCATGATGCCTTTCCCACCTTCAATTTGTTTTGTAGATAGATAGATAGATAGATAGTTATATAGACATTTTATTTACTTGCATGCATCTATAACAAGGGTCTCACCAATGTTTGTGTCCTTGGAGAGCAATGGTTTTGAGATTAGAAACTCACATCCTTTCTTTCCTAAGCAGGGAGAGCAAGAGATGTCTTTTGGGAGGATATGACATCAGAGAGGAAGAGAAAGAAAAGCAAGGCATGGGAGGGCTGACAAGGACACCTGGGACAGGGAGAGATCAAGGTTGCCATGGAGGTAGAGGTGAGGGAGGCTGCTGCTGACCATCCTTACCCTGTACTTCTGTGCCCAATGGCTTCAACTACCGTTTGACCACAGGCTAAAAAATAAGAGGAATGGGCAAAGGTCCTGGGGACCAGGCACATATTGCCATAATGGGGGAGGGAAGAAGAGAAGGAAGCCTATATCCTAAAAAGATCAAAGAAAGAAGAAAAGGATCTACACGTACAAAAGTATTTGTAGTAGCTCTTTTGTTGTTGTAAGCAAAAACAAGAGAGTGTCATATTGGAGAACAGTTAAACAAATTGTGGAATATAAGTGTAATAAAATATTATTGTTATAAGAAATTATGAAAATGATAGTTCCAAGGAAACTGGAAAGTTCTTTATGAACTGATGCAGTGCGAAGTGAGCAGAGAACTAAGAGAGCAATTTATACAATGACAAAAACATTGGAGAAAAAAATGAAACTGTTTAGAACTCTGATAAATATAATAATCAATGATTCTGGAAAACTAAAGATGAAAGTTGCCACTCACCTGCTGCCAGAGAGGTGAAGTTAAGAGAAGGAGAGAGAGAGAGAGAGAGAGAGAGAGAGAGAGAGAGAGAGAGAGAGAGAAACATACATTTTTGGGAATGCCCAATGTGGGAATTTGTTTTGCTGGACCATGCATGTTTATGATGAAGGTTTTTGTTTTTCCAGGTTTTTTCATTGTTTGAGGGTGAGGGGAAGGATATAGTAGAGAGACAGATTATAAATATGTGGAAAAGTAAATAATTTAATTGTTTAAAAATGAAAGCATATTATTAAATTGCCTGAAAGAGCTTAAAAATTAATCCAGATATTCATGGATTCCCCTGGGGAAAGAACGAGATGAAAGAGTGTTAGCAGAAAAGAGACTTGGTAAGTAGGAAGATAGAGTCCTTTCTCTCAGAGACACTTTGCCTCAGTATCCTCAGGAAAATCTCCTTCCTATTGTCTCATTCCAGAGAACAATTCAAAGAAACCTCTCCTCCACGGAGTGGAGAGCAGAGTGGGCCCTAGAGAGACTCGTGCCTAAAGGGAAGAGTTGGGAAAGAGTGGCTCCATGTAGATAAGGGTGGAGGTCAGAGAGAGGGAGTAAGCGTTACCTTGCTATACCAAATACCTACAGTCTTAACCTGTATAACAAGTGCAGGCTCTTTTGGGGACAAATTTTTTAACAATTTTTTTTCTCTTTGGGAACTGAAATTCTGCTTTAATTTTCTTTCTATTGTTTTAAGCAGATTTTTTTTTCCTGCATTACCGTGACAAGCATTAGAAATGTCTGTATTTTTTTTTAAAGTTTTTATTTAATTTTTATTCTTTGAATTCTTTGAGGTTAGAATTCAATTTAACTCATTGGTTTTGCTATTACTTGAAATATTTGTTTGTAATTTTGATGTGTTTGTATTTGATGTGATGTGATATTTGTTTCTTTTGTTACTTTTATTTCTTTTGCATTATATTTTATTTTATTTTTCTCTCTCACTTAAGTTTTCCCTTTAGATGTTTTAAATCTGGTTTCTATGTATTAATTTCATTTGTTTTGGTTCTACTTTAAAATTTTTTTTTCTCCCTATGTAATTGTCTCCACTGTACTCACTCTGTTGTAACCTTGTGTTACGTTTCCATGTAAGTACCTTTAGTTGATGGTGCTAACAGGAATACTTATTTTCTTGCCTGTCAATATGCAAATGAAATGCTGTTTTTATTATTCCTTCTTGTTTTCATATTTGTTTTATTCTTTCTTGATATATATCAATTGCTTATAAGACTGCATGACTAGTTCAATTTCATATTGTCATCAGTTGAATATTATCATTATGGATCAACATTTTGAAAACATGGCTGTTACAGCTGAAATGTATCATTGATTATTGGGTGCTAATAGGCATGTTGTTGTTGTTCCATGCAGTAGCAATTTAGATGTGAAGATTTTTCCCACCCATTAATAGGCCCTGTGACCTGCTTATGTCACAGGAAGCCTGGGTCATATATGGTGGGAGGAGCTTCCTGGCAGGAAAAGGAAGTTATGTCACAGAAGATGCTGAGAGACAGAGGAAGACAGAGACAGAAGAAGAGAGAGAGAGAGAGAGAGAGAGAGAGAGAGCAGTTATGGCTGCTAACGGCTGCCGTCGTGATAGTTAGAGCTGAATAGGCTGACTTAGCTGTACTGTGAGTTTATCTTTGGGAAGACCCCAGCAGGGGATCGGAGAGGTTTGGGATGACAAGGCTCCATGTTGTGATATCATGTTTTAAGTTCCTTGCTATTATGATAAAATGGGCTAACTGGCTGTAGGGGCTGAAGATTTGGCTATGGGATATGATTGTGTGGTATCTGAATAAATGTTATGCTTCTCCCTTCTTTATAGAGAGTCTCTCATACTTAGAGATACACAACTACACAGGCATATTTACAATTATCATTGATGTTGTGTTTATTGCCTTACTGATACATTCAGTCATTTTTCAGTCGTGTCTGACTCTTTGTGACCCTGTTTGGGGTTTTCTTGGCAATGATACTGGACTGGTTTGCCATTTGCTTCTCCAGCTCATTTTACAGATGAGGAAACTGAGGTAAATAGGGTTAAGTGACTTGCTAGTATGTATCTGAGGTTAGATTTGAACCCAGGAAAATGAGTCTTCCTGACTCCAGGCCTGGCACTCTCCACTGTGCCATCTAGCTGCTCTATTAGTATGCATAGGAGACTACTAATATTTGGAATAGGCCATCATAATGAAACTAAGGATGTTACAAAAGTACCAAAGTACACAGTAGAAGAGTAAGGGGGATTGTAGAATAGTTTATAGTGGAAGAAGGACAGAAGAATCCATTACCTTTGTATTCTGTATATTACCAACCTATTTGGATACTTAAAAAAAAGAACTCTGTCAAAATCCATGTAGGGGAAAAGAGTATAGGAATTGGATTAGGATTTGCGATTGGCAGCTTAAGTCTACTATTAGAATGAAATGAAACCCTCATAAGTCATTTAACAGTTTACAAAAAGGTTCTTCCTTAACCATAGCATGAAAGGACATAATACTTAGCTCAAGGAGATGTACCCCACCCGCCACCTCTACACCAAAACATGTCTGGTCATCAGTACAGAGTATAGTGACTCACATGGGCTTGGGGCATCCTCCAAGTTTGACGAATCCCAAACTCATGAGGGTGGGCCTCTTTTATACCCTAAGGTCACTGGGAAACCACTTCCATGTCCAGGCCTTAATCCTTTGGGCAATTAAATCTCAGACAAAGAAATTAATCTCACTTGCTTGAGGTAAGATCTTAGGAAAACCTAGTGCAGTCCTGGTGGCAGAGAATTCTGATAAATAATATTGCTCTCATATCTACCACCCTTCAGTGACAAAGTCTTAAAGATCTTCTAGAAATCTTCTGCCATGGTTTTAGGACCATCACTAACCAACCATAATGTCAGAGATGGTAGGAGTCTGGCATAGGCAATATTGGAGGAAAAAGAAGGGGGTTAAAAGTGAAGCTTTCAAAATTCAAAAGCAAACTGCTACAATAAGAAGGAAGAAAGAAATTCCAAGCTTTGATTGTCTTTTTCGCAGGACAATCTTACTGCAGAGTTCTAGGCCATGTGATGGGTGATGCCAACTCTTTGTAGTCCACAGTGAGTCTTCTGATATAAGGCAGTATTGATGAATAGGAGCAGCACCAGGAACATCAGGCCCACAACGCAAATAATTACATTCCTGGCATAGTCATATGTTCATCATAGATCAGGGTCATCTGCAGTAAAGTAGAAAAGACCTTATTTGCATAAAACATGTCACACAAGGAGAATGTGACAGGACCCCTATCTTCCAGATATCTCCTGCTACCCAATTAATGACTACTGAAGTCCAGTTGCATATTCCTCTCTCATAGTAGGAGGAATCAACAGTAAATTAGCAACATGCCATCCCTCAGGAGTCAGGTCCTCATAAGTATGGGTCCATTGGGCTAGCAGAGCCAATAGAGCTAGACCCTGAAGTTTTTCTAGGGTTTATTTCCCAAAACTTGACCTTCGGATGTCTACCATCTGATCTATGGCCTAGGCATGGTGGCCTCCTTCAGCCAAGTCAATCTTATATCATCAATGTAGTGTTGTGTATCAGTGCCCTCAAGAAGGGAAGCCTCTTTCAGTTCTCTGCTCACCAGATTGTTGTAGTATGAGGGAGAGTTTAGGTAGCCCTGGGGAAAGACTTTGTGTATGCTGGATTCCTTCTCAAGTAAAAGCAAATTGATCCTAACTAGCCTTAGTCACAGAAACAGATAAAAAGGCATTTGCAAGATTGGTAATCCTATACCACTTACCCAAGGCCTAGACTACTTAGTCCACCAAATTAATGAAGTGAAGAAGGGCATAATAACTGTGTTCAGCTCCCTGTAGTCCACTGAAAGCTACCAAGTGCCATCTGACTTTCTCATGAGCCATGTAAGGTTGTGAAAAGGGTAAAGTACTCCAGCCTCCTTCATCTACACCACCACCACCACGTCTACCACCCTATATTATTTATTAACTACATGACATGGCTGCAATGGTTTCTACTTGGTCCCAACCACAATAACTGGAATAAAGGTTGCTGAAAGGGCCTTCATGGGTGTAGACTCCCACAAGTTCATAATGTCCCTTCTCTCGGTGGTCTGCCCTCTAAACTGCTCCCTGCTCTCCCTGTCATGGGAACAGGGATCTCCCAATAGAGAGCCTATTGTAGTCCCCTGGTATGATAGCAGTCTGGCTGCCAATGTCCAACTCTTCCTTATATCCAAATGGGATAAGAGAATTAGATCAAGATATTAGAAGATACCATGAACAAGCTTCATTCCTTGACCTCCCATTTAACCTTGCAGAGGCAAATGGTAGCAGTGAGGATCACAGTTGCACTGGTTCCACAATCTCAGATGCGAATCCCAAGAAATTTTACTTTGGTGACTCCCCAATACCAAAAGAATGGAAGGAATTGTTAATTGAAAAGCTCAGCAAGAAAATAAGCATGTTTTCACTGCATGAGTGGGATGTGGGATGTGCCTGAGGAGCAACCCACAGGATCCAGTTCACTGAACCCTGACGATTCCAGAAATGATTTAGGAAAATTCCTTCAGCTGCAATGGATGACTTCAGAGGCCATCTCGAGAATCTGCAAGTCAATGGCAGCATCTCAAAGTCCAAGAGCCCACATACATCACCTACAGCAGTAGTACCAAAGGAGAACATACATATGTGTGTATAAAATCGGATTTTGAGCAAAAGAACCCAAGTGGACCAGTACTCTACGCCAAGAGTTCAAGCTGCCCTGAACTATGTCTGTTAGGTAGGAACTGGTTCTCAAGAATGGGTTTATGCAGAGAAAATTAAGATTTTTTTTTATCTGCTCAGCTAGATTTTACTAAGTTACTAATGATCTCCTAATCACTGAATATGATGGCTTTTTCTCAATTCTTTTTTGAAGGGGGGAAGGCAGGGCAATTGGGGTTAAGTGACTTGCCCAAGATCACACAGCTAGTAAGTGTGTCAAGTATCTGAAACCAGATTTGAACTCAGGTCCTCCTGACTCCAGGGTCGGTGCTCTACTCACTGTGCCACCTAGCTGCCCCCTTTTCTCAATTCTTAACCTTCTTGACCTCTCTGCAACCTTTGACACTGTCAATCACTCTCTTCTCCCCAGTATTCTCTTCTCTCTAGGTTTTCATGACACCGATGGTTTTTTTCAATTACCTGTCTGACCGCTCCGTATCTGCCTCCTTTGTTGGCTCTTCATCCATGTCACGTCCAGTAATTTGGGTAAATTTAGCACATTTATCCGTGTCCCCAATTCCAGAGAAGTTTCTGCGCTCCTAGAGAAATCAATCATTCTCAGTCAGTCAATAAGCATTTATTAAGCACCTGCTATATGATAGACGCTGTGCTAAAGGCTGGGGATACAAAGAAAGGCACGCAGTCTAATGTGGCAGAAAACATGAAAACAATTGTGTATAAACATGAAATAGGCAGGATGATTTGGAGGTAATTCACAGACGAAAGACACTAGAATTAAGGGGCATCAGGAAAGACTTCTTGTAGAAGGTGTGATTTTAGCAAAGACTCATGGAGGCCAAGAGATAAAAATGAAGGAGGGAGGATATCCTAAGCATGGGGGATGGCCAGTGAAAATGCCCTGAGGCAGGATATGAAGGTTCTTATGTGAAGAACAGCAAGAAAGTGCATGCCACTGGATCACAGAGTATGTGTGTAGGGATAGGAGATAAGAATATGGCATAAAAAGGCTGAAAAGGTCAGGGAGGGGGGTAGGTTGTGAAGGGATTTGTATGCTAAACAGAGGAGTTTATATTTGATCCTGGGAATGATAGGGAACTACTGGAGTTTATTGAGTGGGGGGATGACATGGTTAGATCTGTGCTTTAGGAAGACGGGTTTGACAGATGACTAGAGAATGGACTATAATGGAAAGGAGACTACCCATCAGGCTATTGAAATAGAATAGGAGTGAGGTAATGAGGGTCTGCCCTAGGGTGATGGCAATGTCAGAAGAGAAAAGAGGACATATGTGAGAGATGTTACAAAGGTAAAAATTAACAGAACCTGGTAACAACTTGGATATGGGGATGGGGTGAAAGAAAATGAAAAGTCAGAGATGACACCCAGGTTTCAAGCATGAGTGACTGGAAATATGATGTCGCCCTAAACATTAATAGGGAAGTTTAGAAAGGAGCAGCAGTTTAAGGGGGAAAAGGTAATGAGTTCAATCAATGAATTCATGTTAAACATGTTGAGTTTGAGGTGTCTACAGGACGTCTATTTTGAAATGCCTAACAGGCAGTTGGAGATGTGAGACTAGAGGTCAGCAAGAGAGGCTGGACTGGATAAGATATGTGTATCATCAACATAAAGGTAACCATTGAATCCACAGGAGCAGATGAGATCACCAAGTACAATGGAGTAGAGGAAGAAATTAAGAGGGCCTGGGAGAGAGAGCCCTGGGGGACATCCACCTTAAACGGACAGGACCTGGATGAAGATTTAGCTAAAGAGACTGAGGAGTGGTCAGAGAAGTAAGAAGAGAACCAGGAGAGAGCAGCATTATACTATTTTATAATGGCATTGTCCTTTCAAGTTTGCCTTCCTATGTCCTGTTCCAAACAGGGTTCACATGGTACAGACCCCAATGGCCTCCCAACTACCATATAGAAAAACCCCAACCAGTTCTTTTAGTACAGTTGTTAGACAATCCCCAAATTTGAGTCTTGAGGAATGGCCCAAGCCATCAGAACTGATGGGCCTGGAGAGCTTTATCACCTCCAAATATAAAAATTAGGAAAATTCCACAACAATGTTTCAGGCTGGACCTGATTCAGGTCAGTCTGGTGCTTCATGTTCAGAATTAGAATGAAGTAGTCTTGAAGACGATCTAACAGCTAACAAAAGGAGGTTGGTTTACTTCACCAAAGCATGGGAAAAATAGGCAGCGAGGATACAGCCTTCATTAATGCAGCTGGGCACAACTCCTCTGTTTCTATGTTGGCTGTGCTGGTCCACTGGCCAGAAACCTGAGTGAAGAGAGCAAATTCTTCTTGCTCTCCTTATGGGCTGGCTTTGTACTTAGGTCACCAGGAAGCTACACCAACAATGGCCTGAGTCTAGTCATCTGAACAAATTAAGTTTCAAGGTTGTTTTCAGTACCCTTTTAATGAAAAAAACGAGCCTAGAAATGAAAATTAAAACAACACCCATATGATTGGATAAGGTGACAGAAAAGGAAAATAACAAATGCTGGAGAGGATGTAGGAAAATAGGTACATCAAGGCACAACTGGTGAACTAATCTAACCATTCTGGAGAACAATTTGTAACTATGCTCAAAGTGCTATAAAACTGTGCATACCCTTTGACCCAGAAATACTGCTTCTAGATCTATACCTCAAAGAAATCAAAGCAAAAGTAAAAGGACTCATATATACAAAAATATAATAGCTCTTTTTATGTTAGCAAAGACTTGGAAACTGAGGGATGTCCATCAATCATGGAATGGTTGAAAAAGTTATGGTATATGAATTTGATGGAATAAATGATGAAAAGAATGGTTTCAGATAAACCTAGGAAGACTTATATGAACTGATTCAAAGTGAAGTGAGCAGAACCAGGAGAACAATTTACACAGTAATAGCAATATTGTAAGGAAAGTCAACCATGAAAAATTTAATAACTAATCAATATAACGATCTGCCACAACTCCAAAAGACTCATAATATAAAATGCTATCCCTCCTCCAGATTGAGAACTGATGGAGTCAGAGATTGAAGCATATTTTTTAAACATGGCTAATGCAGAAATATGTTTTGAATAATTTCATATGTATAATGGGTATAATGTATATTTCTTGTCTTCGTGGTGTGCAGGGCAGGAGATAGAGGAAGGGAGAGAATGTGGAGCTGAAAATAAAATTTAAAAAAATTAAGACTACCAAACACAACTAGAGAATTTAAAAACAAAAGAAATAAAAATTAGCCTAACCCAAATGGCAGTAATAGTTCTTACCATCCCCATCCAAGATCCAGAAAATTTCCACTTTTGCTAGAGTGCTATGGGAGAAGTCTTTCTCAACATACGGTCTTCCTACCTTCCAGGATACTTCTAGACTAAGGCAGAGATTTTAAAAGCAGAAGTTAGCTTTGCCTGGCATCAAGAAGTCTAGAACTATATACCTTACTACACACAAGAGGACCCATAACCTGAACATGTTAGGGACACTAAGACCAGAGCAAAGATTTCACTGAAGTAAACACGTAGCATTCTTAATATACACATACAATTCCACCATGAATGAGCCACCCTACCTGATGTTTACATGATAACTGTACCTATCTATTAAGGTGTGCTTTGGAGTCTCTGAGGAAAAAGAGAATACTGACACAACTAGCATACCTCTCAGATGAGAGGTAAACTAAAAGAAGCATTCTACCTAGCTATACCTTCAACTCAGAGGTACACAGACAGAAGCAAATAAAAGTATGATGTCCATGTTTATGGTCAAGACCTTCAGCAAGAAGACAGAGTGTTACAGAGAAATCTTGGTGTTTATGGACACAGAGGTTAGATCAGTGGAAAGATGCTCTCTGCCTGGCTCTGGAGAGACTGGGCAACTTGCCTATTTACAGAGTAGCCCAGATCTGAAAGATCATTCATCACAGCCATTTATAGCCTATAGGGGAATTGATTGGGCTCCATGATGAGTAGGTAAGAATGAAGGACATTTAGCTTAGCAGATTCTAAGCAAGAGAGACCTGTCAGTCATGAAAACGCTGCCTGGGCCAGGTGATAACTTCACTTGAAACAGACCTTTCAAGTGAGGACTATACTACACCCAAACAGTCAGTTCAAATAAGAGAAGACTGGATTCAAGGGCAGGATTTGAACTCATGAGGATGAATTTATAAAAGCCACTAGGTATTAATCAGTTAAATTGAACTGGGGTGATAATTACAGGCTTCTTATAAATAAAAAGAACACAGCTGGTGTGGACTTCAAGTTCACGAGAATGGAGAAACACCTCAAATCCTCAGGGACTTCAAGGGGTGATTTAGCAGGCCTGGCCCTGAAAGAAGGGCACCAAGCATACATCTTTTTTTGCCTAGTATTTCAGCCATAGAGACTCCTAGGTTATAGACACATCGCACAGCGCATAAAACCACTGCTAACTAGCCTGGGCTTTCTATAAGATCGGATTGCGGGATGTGGGACTATAGAACTTATGAATAATATGACTAGTCCATACCATCCACTAGCTCGGGTATAGAGGGAGACAGGTCAGCAGGTCACAGGAGAGCTAGGTCTATGTGACAAGTGAATAGACTAACTAACTTATGCTGTCACATCACTGGAGTGGGAAACTAGAGAAGTGGTTCTATATGCAGGCAAATGACAATGTTAACTGTTGTGTGTGCTCTGTGTTTAATTGCCCATGTTCATTTGTGTAAATGTTAACTACTGAATGCTTTGAGTATTCTTCTGTTTTAGTGTTTTCTTGTTCATATTTGTTTGTTTTGTGTATTTTAGATGTGCTAGCCCATTACCATGACTTTGCCTAGTTTGGCTATCTATTTGTGTATTCTTTTGTGTTTTAGTTCAGTCGTTTTTCAGTCATATGCTTCATTTCATGACCTCATTTAGGGTTTTCTTGGCAAAGATACTGGAGTGGTTTGCCATTTGCTTCTCCAACTCATTTTACAGATGAGGAAACTGAGGCAAACAGGGTTAAGTGACTTGCCACGGGTCACATAGCTAGTAAGTGTCTGAGGCCAGACTCATGAAGATGAGTCTTCTTAACTCCAGGCCTGGCACTCTATCCACTGTGCCACCTAGCTGCCATGTTTGTATATACTATGCTGTTTTTGCATGTTTTGCTGTTCTGTAGGCTTACTGGCATTATTATTGCTTTACTTTTGCTTTGTTGTATTCATTTTCTTGTGTTCTTTGAATATGCATGTATTGCTATGAGTTGTACATGCAATATATCCTGTACGTAATTTAGGCCTGTAGTCACTGAAGCAGCCTGCCAAGCAACGGTCTACACTGTGCTGTATCTATTGTATGCATCGTTGACATATCTTTGCTATGAGTGACACCTTAGATGATTACCTGAGACACTGGGATTTTTCTCCTTACTCTGTTAAACTCTAATGTTTATGTTGATGTCTTCCTTCAGGGCCAGACCTGCTAAATACCCCTCAGAGTTCCAGAGGGGCATCCTGAGGGATTAGGGTGTTTCTCTATTCTCATGAGCTTGAAGCCCATACCAGCTGTATTCCTTTCATTTATTAGAAGCCAGTAACCAGCACCCCAGTTCCATTTAACTGCTTAATACCCAGTGAAATTCATCTTTACTGAGTTCAAATACAGCCTCAGATACTTACTGGCTGTGTCACCCTGGGCAAGTCGCTTAACGTTATCTGCCTCAGTTCCTCTTTAAAAGATGATCTGAAGAAGGAAATGACAAACCACTCTAGTATTCACCTCAAGAAAACCTCAAATGAGTCCACAAAGAATCAGACATGACTGAAATGACTGAACATTTATTTCACAGATGTAGCAAGAACAAAAATACAAACATTTCAGGACTATACTTTACCCTATACTACCTTGTCCTCAAAAGGAAAAAAGGCTCAAAATTTAGGTCATAAATTTTAACAAATGACCCAACATTTACCCACCAAGTTCATATGCTAAGGTGGCATCTGGTGAGTCCTGCTAAGTTGGAATCTTAAAGACCACTCCTGAAGATGACTCCTCGGGGTGTTGATGCCGAACTGGCTGCTAAACCTGGCCTGGATTTCAACCCTAAAACACCAAAATACCAGCCTTTGCAATGACCTTTCAAACTCCCTAGGTCATTAGGCTCCACTCACTATCCTTAAAATGTCAAAGGAGAAACACAAAGGCCAAAAATACAGGTCTATTTCTTGGAAGCCATATGGTCCTAAGTGGGAAGGCCTGTCTCTCCACCACATGGTCTCAGACTCACTGGATACTGGGAAAGAGTCACCAAACTCCCCCAGATGCAAATGGAGGAAAGAGTAGCCAAAGCTGACTTGGGCCTTTTTGAAGATGCCAGAAGTTCCCAGCTACATGGCCAATGAAAAGAGTTTCCTCCCAACCATGTGGTTAGCCAACTGGAACCAATTATAGAATGTCCATACGTGCGACACAGTTTCTCCTAGGCATTACCCTTACATGTCATCATGATTCTCCCAGAAGCAACTCCCCGAGGAGGTTACATTAACTAAGCAAGCTAATGAAGTTTGCATATGTGCCAGACCCCCATTACACTCTCCCTCCTGCCTAAAAATTTTGCTGTTCTCAGCAAATAAGCAGGGTGCATTTTGAACACATTAACCATATCTCCAATCCAGAATAATCCTCTGGTGTCTCTGGGGGAGCATAAGCAATGTCCTTTCACTTGCTTCCCTCGTGCCATATGGGATAAAAAGTCTCAAAACAGTCAATGTGGCACAACTCATGCATTCCTACATATATGAGGCAAAAATCACAAACATGTTTAAATGCAACATTTTCCAGATTCAGTAAACAAAAAACGTTTCACAAAATTTACCAAGGATTACTGCTTGGTGGACTGATTACCATAAGTACCTTACTTGGTGCTTGAAAAGCTCTCCTTAACACAAAATCAATCAATCAATAAATATTTATTAAGCACTTACCATGTACCAGGCACTATTCTAAGCACTGGGGATGCAAAGAGAGGCAAAAGAGAGTCCTTGCCCTCAAGAAGCTTATAATCAAATGGGAGGGACCACATACAAACAAAAATATGCAAAGCAAGCTATGTAAAAGTTAAGTAGAAAATAATGAAAAGAAGGAATGCGCTGGAATTAAGAGAGGTTAGAGAAGGCTTCCTATAAAAGGTAGGATTTTAGTTGGGACTTAAAGGAAGCCAGGGAGTTCAGTAGTTGGCGCGGAGGAGGGAGCAGGCATGAGACACAGCTGGAGAGAATGCCCAGAGCTGAGAGATGGAGTGTCTTGTTTGTGGGACAGCCAGAAGGCTAGTGTGGCTGGATTGAAAAGTACATGTTGAGTAATGAAATGTAAGAAGACTGGAAAGATAGGAGGAGGCTAGGTTATGACGGGCTTTGAATGCCAAAGAGTACTTTGTATTTGTCTCTGAAGGCAATTTTTAAAAAAACAAAAAGGAAAGTCAAAACTACCTTCCTATCTCGGAAAGGAACCTGGTCTATACCAAGCTTCCCAGACTGTTTGGAGCTCTCTCAACAGGAATTTAAGCTACAAATGAACTAGACCTCCATTACATTGTTATATGTGATTGTAGACAGCAAGTACACTGTAGCTGATTTTCAAGAGACTGAAAAGCTTCTGACCCTAGGTAGGAATTTTACTACAGTCTCACCAATGTTTGTCTGCTTAAAAAACTGGCTAAGAATGGAAGTTCAGTTCCTTTCTTCCTCGAGAGAGTTGAGTGAGAGGAGCACCCAGGAGCTCCAGGCACAAAGAGATCTTGAGCTAGAAGATGATATGAGAGAGAGACAGAGACAGACAAAGACAGACAGACAGACAGAGACAGGCAGACAGACAGCCAGAGGAGTTGTAAAGAACCCGGGGATCAGGGTAGCTGCTGTAATAAAAAGAGGCTGCTGCTGATTCCCCGCCTCCTCTGCCCTCCTCCCCTCCCCAGTCTCTATACTCCATGGCTTAAACTACATAGCAATTGTAGGCTAAAGAACAAGAGAGAGGAGCAGAACTCCTAGGGACTAGGCCCTGCCATCTTTACTCCTACCACTATTAGAACTAAACGATGTAGAAGGCGGCCAGGGCCAATGCAAAAGAGACTAAATCTATTAGTGGTTGCTCCTCTTCTTCTCAGATAGAGTGTCCATCTATTCCAAAGCTTATCTCTGTTTCTTTAACTTTTTTTTTTACAATTCACTTACTCTCTAAAATCTGGTATTAAGATAAAACCATGCTTAATCCAAAAACACTGTTGGCTTGTATAGATTTCTTTTGCTCAAAGGCAACTAAGAGAGGTTATGATCAGTTTCACTGGGAAAGAAGGGCAGAGGAAAGAAGAGAAGAGAGGAAGGGAGTGGAGGGAGAAGGAAATAATCTTTTCAGTTTAATGGAAATAGTATAGCTGTGGGTTCAAACAAATCAAAGAGATTTTTTTCTTGAATGTATATTATTAAACTCCCTAATAGCAGAGATTAAAAATGAATCCAAGCCATTCATGGATTTCCCTGGGCTAAGAACGAGCTAATGTGGTATTAGCAGAAAAGAGGCTAGGCAATTTCCCTCTGAGGCAGTTGCCCCAGACATGTCCTCCATACTGTTTCATTTCCTAAGGTAGGTTCAAGGAATTTTCTTCCCCCATAAGGTAGAGACTAGAGAAGGAACTGGAAAGAGTTATCCCTGAACAAAGTTGGGAATGGATGGGGGCCACAGAGAGGGAATAGACCATCCTCCTGCTAAGCCAAACACTTCCCCTCTAGTCATCAGTACCTATACGTGTTGTTTCCCCCATAAATGTAAGGTCCTGAAGGGCCGGAACTAGTTGTTTGTCTGTTTTGTATTTGCATCTCCACCACTTAGCACATAGAAGGGCTTCAAAAATGCTTGTTGAACTGAATTGAATACTACTATAAAACCCTGGTGTTTTATAAATCTAAACCTCATTCAGTATCTGGTGCTGAAGGTGTACCATGGCTTCACTGATTCCAAATAGCTCACAAATGCTTTTTCTTTTTTATATAAAAAATTACCATCCCAGGGTTTGGGCTTCTTCTTGCTAGATCTGGCACCAAGGCAGGATAAATTGGCCACTAAACTTCTTAAATTATTTCAGATCTCCTTCCTCTCTGAGTTCAAATGAAGGAGGCAAGTTTCTTTCTTTCTTCCTGTTAATTCCACTGTATGTTTCCCGTTATGATGTCCACATTCCTTTGTTAAATAGCACTGGCTATTTCAAGTCCACATGGAGCAATAGAATATTAGTTAATGCTTCGCTTCTCCAAATAAACAATGTTGAAGGCTAGAGTCCAGTGCAGTGACTTAATGATCTGTTTCCTTCAATAAAGACTGTGATTTCTGAACTGAATTCAGATACCTGAGTGTTGGTATAAGCTGAGAGAGAGGCCTGAGGGCATTCATGATGTAATATACTAGTTTTAAACTTGGCAAGCATTTGACATTATGAGGAATAGGTTTTCTTAAGCTGGTTTTAGAGGGTTGGGGTGTTGTTTTTTTTAAGAGTTAAGTCAAAGAAAAAAAAAAACCCTTGCTGCACATCCCTTGACAGCCAGTCAGCCTGTGAGAAAGATATTCTGGTTTGGTGAGACCCATTACTTAAAGTTAAAACGTCCAATTCAAAGATGAACAAGTTAGAATGAAGGCTTTTTCTCTGTTTCTGGGTCTGCCATTAGCTCCAAGAAGTCAAATATCATGTTTCAATTTGTCCTTCCGTGAAGTCATTCACCCAACCTTCGAAGGGCTCATTGCATGCCCAAGACTAAATTTGGAATCGTTGAAGGATAAAATGAAAATGATTAAACCTGGTCCCTGTCCCTGACAAACTTAAAATAATAACAGTATTTATATAAGCTTCACAAAGTACGTTACAATTTAAAGGATGAATTTTTATTCAAATTTTTTTTAAGAAAAAAGACAGAATCAAATAGTCAAGTTACTTAACCTTTCTTAGCCTCAATTTCTTCAATTTCATCTGTAAAATAAGATAGCTGAAATAAAGGGACTCTATGGTCCTTTCTAGCTCTAAATCTAATACCTGAAAAATAACCACACAAACTTAAAACAAAGGAGGAATTAGAGAATTGCCAGGACAAGAACACATATTGGTCCTATTGATTGGTGGGACAAAGGATTTAGATCTGAAAGAGATCCACCCCCATTTAACACCCGAGGAAACTGAGACTTGAAGAAAGGAAGTGACTTGACCAAGGTCACACAGGTAGTAAATAGCAAAGCCAGGATCCAACCCAAGTCCTCTGATTCCAAATCCAATGTTGTTTCTACAATCCATGTTCCGGTCTCTTTTGGAATGACCAAACTAGGAGACATTAGTCAGGCAATGCTTCATGTAGGAGGCAAATTTTGGGCAGAGTCTATCAGCAGGGGACAGAAGAGGAGAGGGAAAGATGTCATCTACCACCTTTTTTGTGAGAAGAGCTCAGTGAAAATGGGGGGAAGGAGTATTCAGCAAGTTGTACAGAGTGAATAAGAATTAGGTTTGCTCAGCTAGAATTAATAGTTTTCATAAAAAGATTGAGGAGAGAATGGAAGCCAAGATGGGTGAAGGGCCAAAAGTCTGAACTGACATGAGATGGCTGAGAGACTTTAGTTTTGATCAGAGAAGGAATATAATCAAAATGTTGATTACTCAGAAGATGATTATGGAAGATGGTTCTGAGAACCGAAGGGAGGAAAGGGGCATTGTTGGGGGCAGTGCTGGGCTCCTTTAATCTCCCTGTGAAAGTCTCCCTCCCAATGAATAGCACAGAAAAAAAAAATAGTTGGACCAGAATCTAGTCTATAACGTCCTCTTACTTACTGTAAAAACAAGCCTTTCTGATGCATAAAGAGTATGTCTTCTGCTCCAAATGTTATGGCATCCCGGCCATAACCACCCTGAATTAATAAGCAAACAAATAAATAAGTTGCTCAGATAAACCAAACCATTGGGCACTCAGTATTCCCCTCCAGCCTGGCTTGCTAGTTAGCCATGCCCATTCATAGAACAATTATCTTTTGAAATTCAAAAGCACCAGCATGATCTGAAGGACTATCTGAAAACACATTCCCACTTTGCTAACTTTATCAAGCTGGGCTTTTCCATAAGTTGCTCTAAAAAGCCCAAAGATTGCTGAATTCCAAAGTCCACATTTGGATTTTGCAGTTAAAGCGACAGCCCTTCCCTATTTAGAATATGCTCTTCCTGGATAATCTAGTTCCCTGTTTTGTAATAACTTTTGCTTATACCACAAAATTGTTATAAATTATGGAAACACAAAGGCCTTGGGGGAAAAAGACAATGCACTGAGATCTGAGTCCCTGGAAGTTATTATTCCTTCCTTTAGCAATTGCTGAGTTAAGCATTGTAAATATGGTTCCCTACCATCTTCCCCTCCCCCACCCTAAATACAGATGCACACAGATCTGCCGAACATATGTTCTGAAGGAAGCAGAGATGTGGGGGCGGGGGAAGGAGGTTCACATGATGTGAGTCAATAGATTGGAAATTTGAAAGTAGAAGGTAGAGGGGAGGAGAGTGCAGCTCTGGAATATCTTGAGGGATTTATTGCTTTTGAGTATCTCACAAGGCATTTTTTTCCCCTAAAAACTTGTAGCTTATGGCATTTGGGGGAGTTGGGGGTGTGAGGGTATAGGGCAGTAAACAAGAGCTCTGAAAGGGGAAGGAAGCCAGGAGAAAGTCAGCTCCATTAGTCACGCAGCTGTATTTCCTGTCACAAAGGACCCCAGTTGAGTAACCGCCCAAAATATGCCTGTTATTTTTTTCTGACAGAAAAAAAATGAAGCCTGCCAAAATGTACTGTAAAAGAGAAAAAAAAAATTTAAAAGAAGTCTCAGCCCCAGAGTGGGAAAATAAAAAGAAGCAGACTGAGTGTGAGAGTGAGCTCTGCTCACTCACTGACCCTTCCCCAACTTCTCTTTAAAAGGGGGGGGGGGGAGGGAAGGGAAAAAAAGAGAAAAAATCTACGTGAATAGTCTTCAGTCACTTCACAAAAACAAGCACATCGGGAAAGAAGCAGCTTAGTAGATACCCTGTGTCTTGGAGACCCTGGGGACACGTGGCACTAAGAAGGCTTTAGAAATAGGTGGGATAGAAGGGCAGTGGACAGAGGACAGGGGACAGAGAGTCCTTTTGGAAACAAATTCTTAATAGAAGTGGGATCAGGTCCATTCAATATTGAGAGATTTCTTTTTTAAGGACAAGTTATTTGGGTCAGAGAATGCCAGAGGCAGCCTGCACTAGTCTCAGGAGCCTTGGAGTGGGAGGTAGAAGGTAGGGAGAAAGAAGAGTTGTCTCCTCCCTCAGACTTCCAAAATACACTCCCCACAGCTGCCCTTTGGAATCCCTGGAAATAAATTTTAAACTTCCTTGACCATGTTGGCAGAGTAAGTCCTATGTCTATTATTTACCATCTCATTGGCAAGATAAAATATGAAAGCTCTGATGGCAGAACATTTCTACTGTTGGGATCCTACCTCTGACTGCCACAGCTCTATGACTTCGGACAAGAAAATCCAAGAGGTTAGGGAAGGGCTCTGAAGGTATGATAAAGGATGAGGTCCTAACCTCATAAAACAAAGTCATCACTGCACAACTCTTGGGGGATGGGGCAGTTAGGTTGTCTTTTATTTTTGTTTTTTAATGTGCCTAAGATCTCAAACACTTTAGAGAACATTCCAATGCATGAAATACATCAGAGAAAATCAGACCCAGAGGAAAAGCTTCTCAGGTAACCGGAGTCTGTAGAGACAATCAGTTCTTACCTGCCTCCATTGCTTTTACTCCTCCCAATGGACTCAGTTCTATAGTCACAGTATAAGGAATGCCTGTCCAAAGGCCTGAGCTACTTTTGCTTTCACATGCTGACGATAAGCAGCTTCAGCAGGCTATCAGCCCAGTTGCTGCCTTGTTGTTCTCACAGCTCACCTTTCCCTGCCTCCCTGATTTTGCTAAATAGTCTGACTTTGGTGAAGAGTGAAAAATCAAGGGAAAGGACTCTGACCCGCTGAGTTAATTTTGGAACAGCCTTACCATAGTTGACAAGATTATTTTTCAACACTTCTAGAGGAAGGTGGGTAAGAAGTTACCTATGGGTAAGTGGAGGGATGCAACGGTTAATCAGATAAATGTGGCAAAAGCCTGGACTAGAATACTTGAGCCTCATACCCTCTGTCCAATGTATTTGACTCTTTGAATCAGGGGCATGAAGGAAACAAACTTTTCATGTAAGAAATGTGGGTACGGTAGAGTCATATGATGTAGGTTTAAACCCAGGTCATATTACTGACTACTTATTACCTGTGTTGTCATATCTCTTTGGGCCTCAGTTCCCTCATCTATAAATGGAGGGGATGGGACTACTACTATCATGTTAGAAATCATTTTCTTGATCTCTTATTTCTTGGGTTCAAAAGCAAGTCTTTGATTTTATAGCCCTATGATCAGTAAAAGAAACTTCTGGGTTACTTCAGCCAAAGAACTCTGCTGAGATTTTGCCAAGTTGTATGAACAACCCAGCTGACTCATTTTAACTAAGGCACTCCTTAGCCCAGCATCAAGAACCACTACTTTATATAACAAAAATAGATTTATATCTGGAAGTAGATTTTAAATTTCCTTGACCCTATTGGCAAAGTTAATGCTTTATCTATCACTTACCATCTCATTGGCAAGATGAAATATGAAAACTTTGATGGCAGCACATTTTTACTACCAGACCCTGTCTCTAGACCAATACCTGGCATGTGCCTTCAAACCTCAGGAACCATAACTGACAACCTAAAGCAACTTAAATGGTGCCTTAAAAAGAATTGGGGTATTCTACAGTACAGAATATCTGTTCGGGAGTTAGGAAGATGGGAACATTTTTTGGTACTACTACATGCTGTGGAATTTCAGCTAACCACTCTGTGAATTGGGGTTTTGCCCCTCTATTTTTCTTACTCTAGGAATTAGATAATTTCAATGCTAGTCTTGTGAAGGCAGCTTCTTAAGACAAAGTCTTGAGTCATCTTGCATTATAGGACAGCAACTCAAGATGTCAGCCAGCAGGAATATGTATGAAATGAAAAATTACTGTAGCATCCAAATGATGAAGCTAATTTTTGGTTTAGCAAGAACTTATCATTCCTGATCACCCTTCCACATAATAAAGGAAGGAACCTTCAGAATCAAAGCCAACTTCCCAAGAGAGAATCGATTCCAACTACCCTAACAAAGAGAAAAGGGGCATGTGTATCTGCCAACAACTAGCATTAGATTTGGTCAACAATACAAAGTGACTTATCCAGACTTTGTAAATGATCCCCAACCTTATAACCTATGTTGGGCTAATGAAACTGGATGGTGCTTTACTGACCATAAAAACTCTATAAACACTGAAGAGTTACAAAGAAATATTGGTTAAAGCATCTCATGGACTACAACCATCCATTTTTAATTCCAGCAAGTATAACAAATGATGAGAGCAGTGAATTTCAAACACCTTGCAAAGGAAAATTGACAAGTATCACTGCCTCATGCTAACTTGTGGCAGTTACTAACTTTGTGATTTTCTTAATGGGGTAGTCTAAGGCAAATGTGTCAAACTTGCCGCACACAAAACTCCCGAGTAAAGCCTAAAAACTACATTAAAATGTAATTGGGAAATGTTTAAAACATGTTAAAAAAATTTTGACACATTTTTTATGATTTTTCTAAGTCAATATGGGCCTCCAGGATCAGTTTCTATTTGAGTTTGACACTATTAATCTAAGGTAAACATACATAACAGGATTAAAAATTTTAGGATTTTTTAAGGATTTTTTTTAAAGAAAAAGAAATGGTCTATATAAATATAAACATTATCAAAACACTTAAGATATAAGAAAAGTTCTTCATAACATCTTGGAGATAGTGAAAACCTAAGGGAATCTTTGAAATTTTAGCTTCATGCAGGAAAAGAATCAAATCCGTAAAAAAAATCCACATAGTCAAGACTAACAGCCTTCAAATAGCAAATATCCAACTATTAATACCAAATTACTATATTAAGCTTCTGTTGACACACCCATTTTAACCATATTGCATTATGGGACGACAATTCAAGTTGGCAGCCAGTAGGAAGCTGTCAAAGGAGAAAGAAATAAAAAACTTCCGTGGCATTGAAGTGATGAAGTTAGCTTTTGATTTGGCAAGAACTTACCATTCCTGATCACTCCTGCATATGATCAGGGAGCCCTCAGAATCATATTCTCTTAAAAATTTACCTGTTGACTGCTATCTTCATTAAGGGCCATTTTCACATCAAAATAGTATCTATTGAGTATGACAACCTGCTAAATTGTTCTTGCACTCCCTCTTTTGTTCCCAAAGCTAATTCTTTTCTAAACAAAGCAAAACAAAAAGCCTTAGAACCCCTAATGTGTTATGGGTAAACTGATAACAGAAATGTCAACACAGGAACAATTCAGCTCATTGAGAATTGTTGATTGGCTAGCCCTGATATCTACAATCATAAAAGATGTTATCCTTTGAATCTGTACTTGGGTATTGGTGGAGAAGCCAGCTCTTGTGATAGATTTCTTTGTGGTAAAACTCTTACCTGAGTCACTTGTTGTGGGGAGGGCTATATCAGTGTATAGGCTCCCCCTCCTCCCTCTTCCTGTTCCCCTTGCTAGGGGCAAAACTGAAGTTGTGTGCCTGAAAGAGACTGTTTCCTACATGCTCTGACCAATGGAGCTCAGATGTCTCAATTTTTCCAGTCTGTGGTTGAAGGGCACCTGGGTCAGCAGGGCTTTCTCTTGTTTCTCATTGTTCTCTTCTTGTTACCTCTTTAATGTTAAAGACCCCAAAGCTTTGATAGTTCCCAGACTGGGGGTATGATGGCCAGACACATCTTTTAGGCAGACACTGTGTAATAGGTCAGGCTGTCTTGTCAGGAGAGAGTGGGGGGACGGTGCTATAGGGTAGTATTGAAATGGTCTGCCAACTCTGCCCCTTCTTTTTTGTTATATGCAATAAAATCAATACATTTTTTTGCCCCTGCCACTGAGGCCTTAACCTCTAAGTTCCGATGTGGATTTATGAGCTATCTCTAAAAACTAGTTACTCCCTTTTAAGCCCTAGAGTGCCACAAATCTAAGTATATAGCATTTTAGAGGCAAGAGGAATATTTACAGACCTCTAACCTTGACAAACGAAACTAGGGCTCATTATATTAGGTATGTGCATTGTGGAAGAATTTGAAATAGAAGGTGAACTCCTTGAGGGCAGGGACTGTGTTTTTGCCTCTCTTTGTATCCCTAACCATTAGATTGGTGCCTGATACACAGGAAACACTTACTGCGTGCTCCTTGACTGAATGAATGGCAGAGCAGCTGAAGTCCAGTAATGTTTATTAATAATGTTATTAAACAATTAGGAAAACAACTTCCCCCCACGTTCTCCAAATTATATTTATCAACAATCACTATGCATGTTACGTGCTATCTTCAAATGATGAGGATGAAGTATAACATAACAGTCTTCCAGTATGTGAAAGGTTATTGGACGGAGGAAAGAGTCCAGCTGTTTTCCATCTCTGCTGAGGACAGACTAAAGGAAAACGAATTTAAATTTCAGCAAGAAGGATTTAGGTTAGAGGAATTTCCTGACTAGTAGTTGTAAGATACTGGCACCAGCTGCCAAGTGAGGTTAGGACTCTTCTTCCCTGGAAATCTTCAAGACTAGACTAAATACTCATCTCTCTAGAAGGAGTCACTTTTGTCTTGAGATAGGAGAGAAAGAGATGAGAAGATAAGGTCTCTTCTGATCCTTTCCTAAGGTGCAATTTTAAAGGAAATTAAATTTAATCAAACCAATGCCAGGAATCACACTTGGTGCTAGGGATACAAAAATAAACATGAAAGAGTCCCTATACTGAAGAGGCTTTCACTCTACTGGGAAAAAGCCACATGTACACAAATTTTAAAATCTAAGGAATGAAGAGCAATTTTGTGCCTTTCAGCAGATACTGTAACTCCAAAGAAAATATAACTCCAGACAAAAACTTCAGAAAATAGTAAGCAGCTAGTTTTGGCATTGGTTCAGCTACGCCCTTTCCCAAAGTTGCAGAGAAGGTGTCAACCTGCATTTGGTAAAGGGGATTTCCTCACCTGGAAGCTCTCCATGGCAACAAAATGGAAAGCTCAGTCCCTATCCCTATCTTGCCCAAAGGCAGGATAAACAACTTTCAGATTCTGATTAAACCATTGTACTTGGTCATAGTATTAAAGAATATCAAAGAACTTGACAATTATTTCTCTCCAAAGACCCCTTCAGGCATAATTATTATCTCTATTTCATGAAAAGAGAAATAAAGGCACCCAGAGTGGTTGGGGAAAGAGGTACAGAGAATAGTTATAGGAAGTTAATAAAGGCACAGCTAGAAATAGGAGACACATACAATCACAGACTCGTGGTCTCAAAATTAGAAGCCTCACAGGTAATCTAGTCCAATTAATATTTGAACCCCATTCTATAAGATCCTTCACAAGAGGTCACTCAGCTTCCATTTGAAGACCCCCAAGAGTCAGGAACTCATTACCTCTTGAGGCAGCTCATTTCTACTTGAGGACAGCTTTTTATTGGTTAAAAAAAAAATTCTTACATTCAGCCAAGATCTCTCAACAAGAACGCCTGATCTGGTTGCTGGACCTTCATTTCTTTGGAATTGTCCTTACAGAGGAACCTTCAGCAGGATACCCAGCCACAGAGGGTTAACACTGGCAATGGTATAATTTCATTGAGTGGGAGGGGGAGGAGAAGGGAGGAGTGGGACTGGTGCAAGACACACAGCTTTAATAAAATGCAGGTGTTTTTACAGTTGCTTTTAGAGAGGGGTGTGAAGCTAGAATGCAGCAAGCTTGTAGAGACAAGAGCTAAGGGTGGCAGGGGAAAATGTGCCTTAGAAAAAATGAGAAAGCATTTTAGAAAGAGGACTGTGTTCAGAAGGTTAAAAAGAATCAATGGTAAAGACCTCCTTTAAGGTTCAGTGTTACACACACACATACACACACACACACATACACACACACACACACACACACACACACACACCCTTCTAGATCTCACCCCATCAACTCCTCCAACAACATGAATTCGATTTCCCCTCTATTTTACCCAGGACTAGCTTTGACAATTCTCCATAGCCAGAATAGTTTCTCTCTCCCATTCTCTGTTGATTCTTCAGCTGCCTCTGACCTCCTTCCTTTTTCATGCCACTTTCTCTCAGGAACCTTCTCAGAGACCACATTTCTGTTTGGTGTGGCCTGTGTTTCTTAATTCACCTGCGCAGGATTCCAGAGAGTGAAGAGGCTTTTCCCATTCACCAACTTCCATACTATAGTTAGAGAAAGGGAGTAGGAAGGAACAAGTGTTTACTAAGTGCCTACTATGTGCCAGGCACACTGCTAAGTGCTTTTTACAAGTATTATCTCATTTGATCCTCGCAACAACTCTGTGAGGTAGGCACTGTTATAGTCCCTGTAGGTGAGGAAACTAAGGCAGAATGATATAAAATGACTTGCCCAAGGTCACACAGCTAGTATGTATCTGAGGTCAGATTTGAATACAAATCCTCCTGGCTCCAGATCCAGGAAACTTTACCCACTATGCCACTTAGACAGTTCCTCTGTCTTGGTCATCAAAAAAGCAATAGGATTCAGCACTGGGAAGGACCTTAGAGATCATTTCACCCAACACTCTCATTTTACAAATGAAGAAGTTAAGGCCTAGAAGTCATATAGGTGAAGAGCAGCAGAGCTAGTAACCAAACCAGACAGAATTCCTAACCTGAACTCATTTTGTTTTTTAATATTTTCATAACTGTATTTCAATGTAATTTATTTACCATGTATTTCATGTATGTATTTTAAAACATTATTTTGAGAAGTCTTCACTGGACTGCCTAAAGGATCCGTGACAAAAAAAGGTATAGATTCTGAATGCAATGCCTTTTCTATTATCTTTTATTATAATATTCTATTCTGTTCTATTTTCTGTTATACCTTGCTGAATCTCACCAGAAGGCCCATCAATTCTCTCTTGCCCTGCCCTCATTCCCAAGGCAAGAGGGAACCCCTAAAGATGTGATTGAGTAAAGGCTGCCTAATTAATCATTCTTCACCAAGATTCTTTGCAATTCAGTTAGTATCAAACACTTCCCTTCCCTCCTTGTCAATTCCTCACAGGAAGGAAACTAGGAAACGCAGGATCTTAGTGTTGCTAGGTGAAATGTGAAGAGGAGGAGATGACAGAGTTCTGCAGGGTCTGCTTCTTTCTGATTTCCCCCAAGGTGAGCAGTGAAATCAGAGAAGGGAGAGCCACAAGCATTACACCTAAGCTTTTGGGGATGTGCCTTATTGATATGTCAGTGTTTAAAGGAGATTAAAGTAAATCATTTTGTTCATAATCCCATCCCCCCACCAAAAAAGGAGAGTAGAGACATGGGAGGATGAAGCTACAGCATAGTGGTCGGTGCAGAAATTACAGATCTTCTGAGTTTGAGAGACTTCTGTGGAGAAGTGGAGGGAGGATAGATGGATGCAGGATAGATGGAAGACAGTATGAAGTCCTTCCCACTTTGTAGCAACCAATCAGAAGCAATATTCAGAGGCCATGATTTCTGGAAGAACACAAGCAGAAGACAATGGAGACCTTAACCATGACTGGAGCTGAGAGGGAGACCAAGCATGAGTGAGGTACAGATGGACTAAGGCAAAGGTCAAGGAACTAACTGCAGATGAAGTAAAAATATCAGATGAGTGGTCAGAGCAAAGCATCACACCTTTCTTCTCCTCCCCTCCTTTCCTCTGACTAATAAGAAGGAGATATGGGGTAAGGGAAGATCTTTTCCTGCCTATAATCCATGAAGATGGTATGTGGAGGCTTTATTACTTCTAATTGCGTATTCAGGTTTCTATATTACTTGAAGTTGCTATTAAGCTATATGACCATTTACCATGACTTTGTCTACCTATTAATGCGTGGAACAGCACTGAGAAAAAGAAACCAAACTTAACAAGGGGAGCAAGGAGTTTTTCCTCAGTGAAAGCTGGGAAAGAGTTTACTGAGCCAATGAAAGAGAATATTTCTGCAACTTAAAAACATTCCATAGTGGATATGTATTTAGAGAATATTCTAGACTTTTTCTTTTTAATTTGGGGAGAGAGAACCCATATTTGGAAATGAGCCAATAGCCGAGTATATGTTCAGGGAGGGGGTTAGTGGAGTTTTTGCCTGAGGGTACTGGTGGAGCTGAGGATGCTGCTGTTGATGCTAGCCTTTCCTGGCTTCAGAGGATTAGTGGCATATTACACCCTATAGCACCTTTTTTCTTTTGGGGATTGCTCTGACACTACCACAACACCCCCAGAAGACATTTATTTGCTAAATATCAACTTCTTGTGCTCTAAATTTTTGGAATGAAAGAAAAATACCACAGAATAAATCTGTAAACCCTTCGTCTCAGGTAAAAAGTTTGGAGAAAAGGAGAAGACCTGATAGGAGACACCGAAGCTCTCCTTTCATCGGAGAGAAAACAAGTAAGAGATAAAAACAAATAAAAAACAAATAGCCCAACCCAAATATCCAGGAAATTTAAAAAGGCCAGAGAACCAGGGGAGTAAGTAATGCTTGGCCAATGAATAACCTTAATCAAGGCCTGCCTGAATGTTTTTAATGGTCAGTGGAGATGGAGCTTCCCTAAACCCACCTGGGTTCGTGTTAATCAAATGGTTTGGCTTGAGGGCTTTCAGGGACAGTCATCATTAGAGCCCTGTCTAATGGAGAGTTTGAAAATTCACCTTGGAACTCTGCCAAGGGCATTTCCCTTGATAGAATGTGGTCTAGTGGTTAGAGCAAGGGTAGTGAGATTAAGCTGTCCTAGGTTTTACTTCTAGTTTCATTGCTGCCTTAAGTAGCTACTAAATCAATTAGTCAGTCATTAGGCATTTATTAAGTGCTTAATATATGCCAGGAATTGTGGTAGGCACTGGGGATCATAGCATGCAGGAAGGATAGTTTCTGCCAACATCAACTATCAGGTGAGAGGTCATGCAATAAGTGTTAAAGAAAGGAGAATAGCAATAGTTGATGATTTCTTCCTGGGGAGTAATAAGGCATCTATCTATTTGTTAACTTGAAAACAATAGAGATGTCTGTTACCTTCCTTGGGAACGTACCCAAGACACAACGGAGAACTCCCAAAACTTAAAATGTATAACAACTACCTACTTCTGCTGATTCACATGGGTATAAATGATGCTTCCTTAAGTAACCTAAAGTATTGGCAACAATTATGTCGTCTTAGAAAAGAAACTAAAACTCAAAAGGGTACAAGTTGCATTTTCCTTCCTGAGAGAAAAATTAATTGAGGAAGAGAACAGCTGCTTAAGAAAGTAATATCTGAGAATAGGATTTGGATTTCTGGACTATAATTTATAATATAGGGATAACAGTTTCTGTCCAGAGATGGAGTGTACCTAAAGCTGGTAAGAATATATTTGCCATTTACATCTCATTTGTGAAATAAGATGCAAATCTCATCAAAATGGCTTTAAACTAAAAAAGAACTGGGAGACAGTAAACTGCCTGTCTATATCCCTCAACTCAGATATAATAGAGGATAGACACAAAGAAGAAAGAACAGTTAAGAAGCCCTAAAATGCATAGAGTACAAAAATTCAAGAAAAAAGTCAAATAAAAATCACATATCCACAAATGACCATACAACAACACAACAAGCAAGGGGAACTGGAGGCAAATTAGAATTCCTGGGTATCCCTGAGATAAACCCATAACTGGACTGTGGCTCTGGATGGGTATACCTTATTCAAAATTTACAGAGCATGTAAAAACACTGTATATTAAAAGACATACTCATGTGACTCTCAAGGAACCAGAGGGGAAATGTGTGATATGAAGTGTGATGGAGAGTATTCGGGTGAAAAGATCAAAAGAGGAAGAAAAAGTGATTTTTTTCATTGGAGTAGACTAGAGACAACCTGGACAAAAAGAGGAAATAGTTGAAGAATTTGGTAAACAACACAAGCCTGGAAGAGAAGTCAATCACCCAGACATATGCTGGCTCTCTCTCTGTCAAAAGCAGAATAGGTAATACTTTATTGAGTTATCTTAGTGATAATTTCATCCTTCAAAACGTGAAAGAACCCACGAAAGGAAAATCTATTTTAGATCTGATTTTCACTAACTGAAGGATTTGGTTTTGGGGGGTGGGGATGGAAATGATAGGAGCCTTGGAGCGGGGGGAAGTGACCATTCTGTCCAAGAGTTTATGATAGAGAAAGAGAAGAATTCTGGGCATACTCTGATATAAACCATAGATTTTTTTTTTCTTGAAAAAAGAAATCCCAAAAGTTAGAGTAAAGATAGTATCCCAAGGACTTAAATGCTTCAGGGAAAGTCAGTACAAGAGAAGTGGGAGGGGCTCAAGAATGAAATTCTTATCTTGTCTTATGAAGACACAAAGGCAAATAATTCCAATGAGAAGGAAAAAAAATGGCATTTATCTGAAGAGACCCATATGGATCTCACAAGTAAACTCACCAACCAACTTAGAGTAAAAAGGTAAAAGTACAAAAGAGGGAAAGCAAAGCCAGGCAACAGAGAATGAATATGAGTATGGCATGATCCTGCAAAAATATTATCTGAAATGCTATGGGTCAGAATTAGCTAAGGCTGGCCAGGGACATACTAAGGACAATAAAGGAGTTTATATTTGTTTTTGTTTTAAACTATATATTAACAGAAAAAGGAAAAAAAATTTAAAAGATAGGACTTCAGCTTAGAGTGAATGGATCAATGTCATCATCTTCTTGAACATTGCTATAATGAATGAACTAATTCTCTTTGGTCAGTTTCCTTCCCCCATTAGATTTTTCATTCTAGTCAGACAGGCCCTGAAACTCAGAGCTATAACTAAAAATTGGGGGGACCTGGGTCATGGAGCAGGAGGTGGAAACTATGAGGAGAGCAAAATCTGGGTTAGGTTTTGTCTGCCAGAAGGAAGTGCGTTCAGGGAAACCATAAAGTTTAACTGGCTGGGGAGGTAAAAGAAGGAGGTGAGAGCATTGGGATCAAAGTATAGCCCAGAATGAAGCTACCTACCATCACTAAGGCAGGCCTGCATAAGGAGGAACTCATCTGAAGTGTGGCCACTGGGGTAGGAAGCATAACTTGGAATCATACCGTTAGCATAGTCTGAATTTTGCCTCTTATGAGGCAAAGCACTGGTCACTCTACACTGGTTACCACTCTCCTCCTGAAAACTCAAAGAAAATTCAGTAATTGAGGTAAAGAATGTTTTGTGATCTTGGGCAACTGATTTGTCTAGGCTTCAATTTCTTCATCTGTGACATGAGGGAGCTGGAAAAGGCTCTAATCATCTGTGTGACACTCCACAAAGAAACCCATCTACTGAAAGTCTCAAATGGCTTCAGTTTCCCCTTCTTGCCTTGTCCCTCAGTTTTCTTACTCAAAATGCTAATATTTCGAATTTGTTGTGTCCTTGCTTACAATTGTGAATATCTATTTCCTCATTTCTCCAGATGTCCAGCCCACTTCTCCCTTCCCCAACTCTGACTTGGGAGACTGCAATTTATACTTAGCCTTGGGATCTTCAAACTATTATTCCCTCCACCAAGTCACACTGGGGTGCTGCGCTGAACAGATGTTTTTAATAGAGTTTAGGGACCAGTGAACAAATGTTAAGGCCAGGATATACAGGATTGACACAGGGTAGATGACTCCTTGAATATAAGATGACAACCCCCATGGCTCTGAAAAAACAATCTACACAGTGAATAGGACACATATTCCCTTTAATTTTAAGCTTCTTTCAGGAAATTGCCAACTTAGCCCTTGGCTTTTCCCTCCTGAAACCAAGGCAACTGCCCTCCCCAACCAAACACATTGCAGGATGAGTCTCCCAGACCTCTTTAGAACTCTAGATGAGAACAGGGATTTAAATAAAGGGAATACTTTTCCCAGACCCCATTCTACCTTTCTTTTAATTTATCTACCCTGCACCAATTCCATTCTTTTCAAGTTATACCCAATATAGTGACTCTTGGCTTCCTCCCTCTTCCCTTTTTCTGCCACCAATAAAATTGGAAGATTAGAGCCCAGTTTCTGAGCTGCATATCAAAAGAGGCCTAGTTGCTTCTGCATTTCAAAGAGGATTATTTATCCCATTCACTAAATCAGTACATTTTAGGGTGGGCCAGTATTTGGAGAAACTCACTTAAAATGCAGCTGCTGGGTTAGGAAGCACACCCTGAGATGGTGCTCTAGGTACCTTCCAAATTCTGGGACCCAAGGGTAAATCCCTTGGTAACCCCACCCTAGTTACAGCTCTGCTAAAGCTCAAAGAAACCTCAGTCATTAAGGGCTGAGACAGCCCCCTAGGTTATTCTTTGTGTGGTTTCTCCAAAAACCTAGGGGCTCCTTCTGAGAGTATTTTGGTGCATGTGAATATTTTTTTTCTTTCCTGAATTGCTTCAGGTGAACGTACACATCTTCCTGGAATTTTACAGATTTTCCTAGAATTTTACTTTGAAGAAAATTTTGTGATTTTTTTTTAAGGAAAAAATGTTTTTCTCTCTTTTGTTTTCCTACTGGAAATCCCCTTGCAAGCAGAACTGCTGTTGTTTTGCTGTGCCTTCATTTATGCAAATGTCCTAATCTTGCGCTACAAATATATATATATATATAATTTGTACTGTGTTTTATTATTCCTTTGATTTATGCTAATGAGGAAGGTGCAATCCTCTTAAGCTAGAGCTACATAACTTGCTTATTTGGACTTAAGTAATGTTATTGGTGGCATTGGTGTATACTTGCATTGTGATTTAAGCCTCAGTGCCTAGTAAGTGTCAGTGTGAGACTTGAATCAAAGCTCCACAAAGGACTTTTGATATAGGAAGAATTTTATGGCCCTAAAGATGAAGGTTATAGGGAATCACTTAACGGGGAGGTGAATGATTTAGGGAGAGATAACACAGGCAGCACAGCCTCACCCGTAGTCTGCAGGCTACCTGCTTCCGTGGTACATTCTAGCATGCCAAGAGCTATTAGAGCCAGGGAAAGTACCTAGAAACCAGTATTTTCATTCTCTATTAGGAAGAAAAGAAAAAAAAAATAAGACTCTTTTCTAAAAGGAAAGGCTGTCTGAAGACATAGTGTAATGAATTTTTAAGAAAAAAGTTTGCATCTGGAGGTGTAAGGCAAGGTAGATACAAACCAGAGCAAGGCTCTGTCAAGTTCTTATGTCAAGTTCTATTTGTTTTCATCTGAGTCGCTACCTTCAGCTGGTTGGAGAACATTCAAGTACTGGATAGACTCTGCCAAGGAGACATTGCAGCAGCTGTTGTTGTTCAGTTGTTTCAGTCCTATCTGACTCTTCATAACCTCATTTGGGGTTTTCTTGGCAAAGATACTGGACTGGTTTACCATTTCCTTCTCCAGCTCATTTTACAGATGAGGAAACTGAGGCAAACAGGGTTAAACGACTTGCTTAGGGTCACACGGCTAGTCAGTATCTGAGGCCAGATTTGGACTCAAGAAGATGGGGCTTCTTAATTCCAAACCCAGTGTTCTATCCACTGTGCAGGTAACAAAAGTCAATAAAAGGGGGAGACAGTTAAACAGTCTCATGGAACCACCTTTTAATCTGGGGTTCTGACAGCTGAAAACTCCAGGTTCACGATATTAGGGGGCTTGCAATAACTAGAGAAGCAATTTGGAGCTGCAGAAAGCCCACAGGAGGCCTATACTAAATTTGTCAACACTCTATGTTATTAAAGGACAGGATCCCTTTGTGTCTGCTTTGGAGACTGATATGGCAAGGGAGCAGTGAAGCCAGGAAACATAGATTTTGTCAGGTTATCCCAAATGAATAACGGACTGACAGGGAGCAAGCAGTCAGATACAAGAATATCTGATGGACCCAAATGGTTTAAAAAAAAAAAAAGCAAACCTGATTGAATATAATGAGCAGCTGAATGAGATACCACTATTTGAGCAAAAAGTTGACCTCTTAAAGGGAAGCCTAACGCATTACCATCAAAAACACTCAGGAAAACAATACCCAAGACTAAAGCGCCAGCTATATGGATGGGCTATTTGATAAGATGAAAGTTAAAACAACTCTGAGGTACCATTTCAGAACTATAAGATCAGTTAACATGACAGAAAAGGAAAATGACAGATATTGGGAGGAATGAGGAAAAATTAAGACTCTAATGCACTGTTGGTGGAGTAGTGAGCTGATCCAATCATTCTGGAGAGCAATTTGGAACTATGCCCAAAGGGCTATAAAACTGTGCATACTTGTTGACCCAGCAATGCCACTGTTAGGTCTGTATCCCAAAAATATCAAAGAAAAAAGAAAAAAGCCTATATTTACAAAAATGTTTATAGCAGCTCTTTTTGTGATGCCAAAGAACTAGTCACCAAGAGGATGTCCATCAATTGGGGAATGGCTGAACAAGTTGTGGTGTACGATAGTAAAGGAATGCTATTGTGTGGCAAGAAATAATGAAAAGCTTAGTTTCAGAAAAACCTGGGAAGACTTATACGAACTGATGCAAATGTGAAGTGAACAGAACCAGGAGAACAGTGTACACAATAACAGCAATATTGCACAGGGATCAACTGTGAACAACTTAGCAATCCAATGATCCAAGACAATTCCAAAGAACTTATGATGAAAAATGCTGCCCACCTCCAGAGAAAGAACTGATGGAGTCTGAGTATAGATTGAAGCATAATTTTTTCACTTCCTTTATTTTTCTTGTTTTTATAAAATGTATATTCATAGTTATATTTAAAAACATATATTTAAATATATACATACACATACATGCATACACGCACATATATACATATACATATACAGACACGCATATACATTTATATCTATGCATCAATCTACCTAGTAACCTAGATTCAACTTAGGAGCTCAGGATAAGTTTGCTAAGAAACAGAACAATGGTTAGAATCCCTATTCTTGGCAGGGCAAAGGCTTGAAGTCTACGAGGATCATAGTAACCTCGAGCAAGATCAGCAAAAGGACAACACAGCTGAAGACACCAAGTTATCTTCTGGTATAACTGTTGCCAAGATGGACCTCTGTACTTGGCTACACTTAAGAGAGGATTCCAGACAAGCTGCTGTCTACCAACCCACTCTTAGGAACGGGTAAGGTCAGGGATAATAAAAGTCACCTCTGAAACTGAAGACCCTAAGCAATTCATGAGACCTTCTTACCTGTACTCATAGAATAGAAAGACAGAGCATCTATTTTTTAAGTAATATTTTTTTTTCCCAATTGCATGTGAAAACAATTTTAACATTCATTTTACAAAGTCCCTATCTCCTTCTCTCCCCTTCCTCCTCCCTGAGATGATAAGCAATTTGAAATAGGTCTTATATGTTCAATCATGTAAAACATATTCCACATTAATCATGTTGTAAAAGAAAACACTGACCAAAAATAAATAAATAAAATAAAGCAAAAAATAGTATACTTTGATCTGTATTCAGATTCTATCAGTTCTTTATCTGGAGGCAAATAGTATGCGTCTTCATTAGTCCTTTGGAATTGTCTTGGATCACTGGATAGCTGAGAATAGCTAAGTCATATGACTGTTACTGTGTGCACTGGTCTGGTTCTGCTTACTTCACTTTGCATCAGTTCTTGTAAGTCTTTCCAGGTTTTTCTGAAATCATCTTGCAAGATAGAGCATTTGTTAAACACTTACTATGTGCACTATGTGCCCAGGCACTGAGCTAAGTGCTGGAAATACAAATACAAGCAAAAAACAAAAAAAAAACAGTGTCTACTCACAAGAAGCTTACATTCTAATGGGGGACAATACACAGAGGGGAGATGAAAAATGAGGATTGAAGGGATAAAGTATCCATCTACATTGGACAGTGGATCTCAAGTGACCATTGTCACTTGTGAGAAAAGAGCAACTTGGCTTGACCCCTTCAACACTCTTTGGAGAAAATGAGGATAAGAAGTATGAGTAAACTTTTGAAGACTTGATCAATTGCCCCATGCACACATTCCAGGGATGGCTTCTGCAGATTTAAGCAAATCTTTGATGCTATCCTCTGTCACAAGATTTGGAGGCCTGAAATCCAACTTGAACCAGAGGAATGGTGGTAACCAGAAACCCAGTGTATTTGCCAATAGAGGACTTAACTAACAGTGAGACTTATTACTTCATACGCAAATTGGAGCTCTCACACTAGAAACAGAATGAATTTCAGGATTATGTGCATGGAGCTCAATTTCAAATACAGACTGACAATAATCCACTGATTTACATCTTCAGCATTAAGATGCTGCCAGTTAAAAGATTCAAAGCAGCCCTAGCCAACTGTGAGTTTGGCTCATATTATGGTTCAGGAAAGACGAATGTCAATGCTGATGATCTGCCCCTTAGGCCATGCGGAACTGATCAGCATAAACCATAGCTTACACACTTGAAGAGAGGTCAGCTGAAGTCTTTTATTTTGTAATTCAGAAGACACAGGTATACCTCATTTTATTGTGCTTCACTTTATTGTACTTTGCAGATATAGGTTTGTTTTTTTTAATTGAAGATTTGTGGTAACCCCATGTCAAGCAAGTCTATCAGTGCCATTTTCCCACTGGCATGTGCTCACATGGTGTCTTCGTGTCACATGTTGGCAATTCTCACAATATTTCAAACTTTTCATTATTATTATATCCATAATGGTGATCTGTGATAAGTGATCTTTGATGTTCCTATAGTAATTGTTTTGGGACACCACAAACCACTCCCATATAAGACTGAATGATAAATGTTGTGTGTGTTCTGACTGCTCCACCAACTGGCTGTTTCCCCATCTGTCTCCCTCTCCTTGGGCTTCCCTACACCCTGAGACATAACAATATTGAAAGTAGGCCAATTAATAAGTGTTCAAATGAAAGGAAGAGTCAGTCCATGTGGCAAACTTCATCACTGTCTTATTTTAAGAAATTGCCACAGCCACCCCAACCTTCACCAACCACCACCCTGATCAGTCAGCAGCCAAAAACATGGAGGCAAGACTCTCCACTAGGAAAAGGATTATGACTTGCTGAAGGCTCCAGTGACAATTAGCATTCTTTAGCAATAAAGTATTTTTAATTAAGGTATATGCATTGTTTTTTTTTACATAATGCTTTTGCATACTTAATATGCTACAGTATAGTATAAACATAACTTTTGTATATACTGGGAAGCCAAAAAGTTTGTGTGCCTTGCTTCATTGCGATGTTCGCTTTATTGAGGTAATCTGGAACTGAACCTGCAAAATCTCTGAAGTATGCCTGCACAGACAACGTTGGGGCCATAGGGAGACTCCTTTAAGAAAGCAACTCCCCACTTGAAGGAGTTTTTTATTTTTTTCATAAACCTCAGGAAGAATATCTAGTTTCTATTTGCATTAGCTTTGTGAGTGTGCTTATCTTACATTTCAGCCTTGCTGAAGAGCTGAGTACCCTATTATAAGAACTGTCTCTTATTAGAGTCTAGGACCAGGGTGGAAAGTACAAGGACAAAAAGGAGCTCATGATTCTTCGTTTTAGATGAAATTGAGTAATTCACATTAAGAAAATAAATATGGAGCTACATGGTCTTCCCCTCTCCTTGCCTCCACACTACTTATAGAAGCAGGAAAGGTGATCTGCGGCATGCAAAGGACGGACCTGTGTCACATAAAAAGTCTATCCAAGAGACTGGGACTTCCACCAAAGGGTGCGTTTGTGAACTTTGTTTCTTTGTGAACTAATCCTCTTTGCCTCAGGTGTCCCTTAAAGACTGGTGGCAGGCACAAGTGAAGGATAAAGAGACAAGGAGAGACAAAACAGAAAAAGAAAATTATGGATTAATATCCTTAATGAATATAAAGGCAAAAAGACCTAAATAATTATTAGTGAGTCTATATCAACATATCAAAAAGATTGCACACTATGAATGGGATAGATTTTTACCAGGGAAGCAGGGTTGGTTAATATATGAGGCAAACTATAAACATAATAGATCATATTAATAACAAGAATAAAAATCACATGCAGAAAAAGCTTTTTACAAAATACAACACCCATTTCTGTTTTTCTAAAAAGCCCATGAAATAGTATAAGAATAAATGGACTTTTCCTTAATGTGATAAACAGTATCTATCTACAACCAAAATCCAGCTTCATATGGAATAACAATAAACTAAAAGCCTTTCCAATAAGATTGGGGCAAACAAGAATGTCTATTATTCCTACTATTTGATACAGTGGTAGAAATACTAGCTATAGCAATAATAAAAAAAAAAAGAAATTAAGGAAATAAGCATAAGTAAAGAAGAAACACAGTTATCATTTTTTGAAAATGATGCAAGCCATCTTTTTCAGATATGGTGGTTTGTTTAGAGAACTCAAGAGAGCCAACTACAACATTAATTGGAATGATTAATATATTTAGCTGTTTCAGTAGATTAAAAAATCCATATAAACCATCAGCTTTTCATGTATTACCAATAAAACCCAACAAGAAGAGATAGAAAAATTCCATTAAAAATAACTATATAATATATTAAATATTTAGTTTATCTATCAATACACACATAGGAATTGTATGAATATAAACATAATACACTCTTTTTGGAAATAAAGATAGATTTAAATTATTGGAGAAATATTTATTGTCTGAGCTAATATAATAAAAATACAACCTAAATTAATTTACTTATTCAGTGTTATGCTAATCAAACTACCAAAGGATTACTTTCTAGAACTAGAAAAAATAATAACAAAGCTCATCTGGAGGATCTCAAGAGAAATAATGAAAAAGGAAGAAAGAGTAGGGCGTATTCCCCTGATATCAGGTGCCTTTCCATTGGTCTACCTCATGCGTTGTTCTGGGTACATCAAGATTTTTCACAGAGGGCACTTAAGGACTTTATCACCTCTCTAGAAATCCTGACATTGAATTCAAGCATCACAGTGTTGCCTGTTCCTGTGAGAGCTTTTCTGAGCTGAGGCTACTGCTAGGACCCTGTTAGCCAATTTTTCACCTAACAGACAGACTTGCTGGTTGTGAGCCTCTACATCTCCATCTCTTAGACTCCAAGATATATCAATGAGTAGGCAGAGTTCTTACCCAAACATCAAAATGTATGGTATAAGGTGTGATTCATCGCTCTAGATAGTGTTATGCATAAATCAGAAATGTTATAAATGAAATATGAGCCTTTGGTCAGAGTGCAGGTTTGTCAGCATCATTGACAGTGCAAGGTTATGAATTTTCCTAAGGTCATACAGATAGCCAGCAGTGGAGTCAGGAATGGAATTTGGATCTCATTTTGGCTAAGATTCTTTCCTTTATGTCACAAAGTCTCTCTTACTAAACCAAGTTTTGCTCTTCAAGGGAGCAATTTCTCGATTTGCATAGTGCCTTGCATTTGATCTATCAAGGGCTTTGCTTCTGCGATGGTCTCTTATTGCCCCCTCCTCTGCAGGGTTTGACCTTGAGTTCTCTTGTGACCTTTCTACTGTGACCTCAGGGACCTTATTATCCAGCCCAATTTCTCATGTCTTTTTCTCATTTTTGTAGCTTTCTCCTTTCCCTTACTGTTGTGTATTTCTAGCATAGGAGATGTGAGTCAACAATAGTGGTTTCCTGAGAAGCAGAGACAGAGGGGAAAAAAATCACATAATAACATGTTTTGTTTCTTAAAGATGTCAGTTTGAAAAAAAAAAAGATGTCAGTTTGAAAAAGGCCTGGGAACAAATGGCATCATCTATTTTAGCCAAGTAATGGATAAGTTTGGAGGCAATACACTTGTGGGTCTCCCATTTTGCAGATCTGAAGAGGATTCTTGGGGAAATCCTGGTGAAGACTATTAGATAAGGCTCTGTGTCTGTGAGAGTGCCCAATGATGAAGGCTTATAGGCAGTTAGTTGACCAGCATTTATTACGGTAGGCATTGTGTATCTTACGTTGATCTTCACCCTGCCAAGGATTATTGTTTCTACCACCACCCCACCACTACATTGCTTTTCGTTGCTGTTGCTGTTCAGTCCTTTTTAGTCATATCTGATTCTTCATGACCCCATCTGGAGTTTTCTTGGCAGAGATAAAGGAGTAGTTCATTTTACAGCTCATTTTACAGATGAAGAAACTGAGGTAAACAGGGGTGAGTGACTTGCCCAAGGTCACATAGCTAGTGTGAGGCCAGATTTGAGCTCAGGAAGATAAGTCTTTCTGACTCCAGGTCTTCCCCTCCCCCCATCTAGCTGCCTCTAATATATTACTACCACCACTAATAGTAATAACAAGGATAACTCACATTTGCATAGATAGCACTTTGAAAAGTGCTTTTCTTTTTGAAAGTCTACAAGAATGCTTTGAGGTAGGCTGAGGGAGTATTATAAATGAGGAAACTATGTCTTACAGAATTAGTGACTTGCACGGAAGAGTCAGCCTTGGAACCAAAATGCAGGCCTTCTGATTTCAAGACCTTTGTTACCGTGATAATATCAAGTGCAAAGAGGGAAATGAGAAGGGGCAACTGATGAACAGGGAAGAAAGCAGAACAAGGGAGAAACAGGAAGAGGCATATGCCAGGCAGGTCAAACCACAAACATCACCTCGGCCATGACCTCCCTTTAGGCCCCAGTGGGAATAGATTACGAGCCTGAGCCTAAGAGCCCTGGGAATGGCAGCCCCTCCCAGAGCACTGTCCCTGGGAATAGCAGAGACCCTCAGATCTCTGCTTCCAACCTAGCCACCACAGCCATTTTCTAGAGGAGCAATCTTTATGTAGATGCTGCAACCCTCACCAAAGATCTGGAAAAGAAAGTTCTTACCACCAAAGTTCTGGTCTCAGAAACAGATATGATCTTAACAATGGAAATGACATTAAGCAGCTAGAGACAATAATGAATAGAGCGCTCATTTTCTATCAGCTTCTACATCAGCTTGATTTTGACTCTACAGTGAGGCTTCTCCGAGATAAGCTAATTACCTGAAATCTCATCATCATAGAGAATTCCACTTCACTACTCAACACCTTTCAGCTCCCTCAGTTACCTTTCCCCTTTGAGTGGAGGGCTAGATGGTAGAACAATTAACTTCTCTCAAAGCCTTCCTTTATAGAGGGCTCAGAACTTTCCAGCTAACTCCTCATTTTCCATCAGTCGCTGTTCTTGGTTTCATTGTACAAGTATCCTGCTCTCAGGCTGGTACTCTGTGGTAGCCTACCTCCTCCTCCCACCCTCTGCTTTTCAGCTTCCTTTAGCGTATTGTCCTTTCCCCCATTAGATTATACGTTCCTTGAGGGCAGGGCCTATCTTTTTCTTATGTGTATCCCCAGCACTTAGCATAATGCCTGGAACTTGGTAGGTGATTAATAAATGTTTATTGACTGATTAATAGGAATCAAGAGGATGTGAGTTTAAGTCTGGCTAGTTGTGTGACTCTGGGCAAGTCATTTAACCTGTGTCCACTGCAGTTTCCTCAACTATAAAAAGGAGATAATAACCTACCTCATAGTGCTGTTCTAAAGATCAGATGAAATAATATTTGTAAAGCCTTTAGCCCAGTACTCGGCACATTTAATGAATAACTTCCCTCTAAAGAAAGTGTATTACCATCTGCCATACCTGGGGCCCCAGGGTCTTTCTATCTGGCTTGTAGCTGAAACCTTCTATACTTGCTTGCCTTCCCCATTAGAATGTGAACTCCTGGAGAGTTTTGTATATGTGTCCCCACCCAGTGCTTTGCACATAGTAAGTGCTTAATTCATTCATCTTTTCCTTGTGTTCTGCCTATAAGCTTACTATTAACTTTCATTCTTTATAACAAATTTTTATTTTAAATTTTATTTTTTTTTAATTTTATTTAAATTTTTGTTTTACTTAATTCCCAACTAGCCCTAGGTTGAGAGCTCATTAAGTTGAGAGCTACCTGGTCAGTGTTACTCCGACTTAGAATCCCGCCCCACACCAGCACTTGCTGCGTGATCTTAGATAAGTCACTTAACTGCTCTCAGCCTCATTTTCTTCATCTGTAAAACGGACATAATGATAGCACCTATCTCGAAGGGCTGTGGCCAGAATGAAAGGAGATAACGTGCAAATGCTTCCCAAATCTTAAAGCACTATGTAAATGCTACCTGTCATAGAAGCACCTTGACCCATCCTTCTGGGGACTAGCAGTCTGCTGAAAATGGATGATGCTCAGCTTCAAGGGCTCTTCTCTTACTGAGAACTTGCCATTGGGAAAAGAAAGAAAAAAGGGCTTGGTGGGTATCATTTCTGGGCCTGGCAAAGTAGGAAAAAAAAAATAGGAGGATGGTTTGGTCTCAGCAGCAGCAGAACATGAAGAATCTTTCAGAATGTCAGCTTTTTTCTCTGTCTCTATCCCTCTCCTATATCTCACCCCCGCCCCCGACCATGCACATACTAGTAGCTCAGAAGTGTTATTCTGCATGTTAGGAGAGCGTGGACGCCCTAACCCTTTCACTCAAGCAGTTGATCAAGAAGCATAATTAAATACTTACGCCAGACACTGTGCTAAACGTGGCGGATTAAAAAAAAAATAAGAAGTCTTCGGCCTCAAGGACCTCGCATTCTAATGAGGGAGACAACAGGCAAACAACTACAGATAAAAGCAGTATAAATAGAAGGCAATCTGAGAGGGAAGACCCTAGACTAAGGGTGGGGGTGGGGTGAAGGAAGGGGAATCATGGCGGGAAAGGCGTCTTGAACAAGGTGGGATTTGAGCTGAGTGTTGAGGGAAGCCAGGTGGCCAGGCAAGGAGGGAGAGAATTCCAGTCATAATGGACTGCCAATGAAAACAGCACAAAGGTCCGTGTCACTGAATCATAGAATATGTGGAATAAAGTCTAAGAAGACTGGAAATGTAGGAAGGGATTATATTGTTAATGGATTTAAATGCCAAAAAGAGTATTTTATTTTCTATCCCAGAAGTAATAAGGATCCAGTGGAGTTTATTGAATAGGACCACGACATGGTCAACCTGGGTTCTAGGAAAATTTCTTTGGCAGCCTGGTGGAAGATTGGATTGGTGGTGGATTGGAATGGAAAGAGAATTGAAGCAGAAAAACCAACCAGAAGGTTACTGCAGTACTCCAGTTGTGAGATGACAAGAGATGACGCCAGGGTAGTGGTTGTGTGTAGGACACATACATGAAAGACATTGTGATCAAAGAATTAACAAGACTTAGAAACAACATGGATATATGAAATGAGAGTAAGAGAGGAGTTGAGAATAACACCAAGTTGTGAATCTGGGTGACTGGGAGGTTGGTGGTATCCTCAACAGCAATAGGAAAATTGAGAAGAGGTAATGGTTTTGGGGAAAAGATGAGTTCTGTTTAAAAAATGTTGGGTTTGAGATGCCTACAAGACATCCAATTCAAGATACAAGAATAGAGCTCAGGGTAGAGATTAGGGATATATAGCTAGCTAGCTATATCTATATATCTATATCTATACGGATATGTGAATCATCCAAGTGATATAGTATAAAAGAAGACAGAGCCTTAGGGGATACCCATGGCTAGTTACTATGACCTGGATGAAGATTCAACAAAGAAGATTACAAAAAGGTCAGAGTGTAGAAGGAACACCAGTAGAGAACAGTATTGTATAACCTAGAGAAGAAAGAGTATTCAGGAGGATATTCGATAGTGTCAAAAACTTCAGGGTATCATGGCACATACCTATAGTTCCTGGTACCCTGCCAGGGAGACTGACGCTGGTGGAGTGCTTGAGCTCAGAACTATAATACAGCTAGAGCTGGTTGAGTATCCACACTAAGTCTAGCACCAATATGGTGAGCCGCTGGGAGTGACAAGGCAACTAAGATGCCTAGAGAGGGTCAAACCAGCCTAGGTCAGACACAGATCAGGTCAAAGTTTCCATAATGATCAGCAATTAGATCAGGCCTGAGAGTGGCTGCTATGCTTCCAGCCAGAGTAAAAGAAGGAGATCTAGTCTTAAGACAAAGGCTACAAGAGAGATCAAGAAGAATGAGGTTTGGGAAAATATTATTAGACTTGGCAATTAAGAGAGCATTGATAATTCTGGAGAGGACAGAGGGTTTAGAAGGACATGAGAGAAGTGGAGGCACCTAGTGTAGATGAAGTTCTTTGAACAAGTTGAGCCTAGAAAGAGAGTAGAGATATAGGATGATAGATATCAAGGATGTTCAAATTAAGTGAGTATTTTTAAGGATGGAGGACATGTTTGTAGGTAGCAGGGAAGTAGCCAGGAGATAGAGAAAGACTTAAGATTAGAGATTAGAGATGGGAGGGGGGACCAATATACTGGAGAAGATGGAAAGGATGAGATCAAGGATGGATGTAGAGGGGTTTGTGTTGGCAAGGAGAATGGCCACCACTTCAAGAGAGAGGAGGGTGAAGGAAGAGATAGTGGAGGAAGATATCTGAGTGATGTAAAATAAGGAGAGAACAGAGAGCTCTCAAGGAATGACCTCAGTTCTTTTGAGTTTTTTTCCCCAGTAAAGTATGAGACAGGATCCTCAGCTAAAAGGGTATGGGAAAAGAGGTATCCTGGGGGACTTAAAGAAGGATGAAATACTAATGCACTGTCAGTGGAACTGTGAATGATCCAATCATTCTGGAGAACAATTTGGAACTATCCCCAAAGAGCTATAAATCTGTGTATACACTTTAATTTAACAATACCATTAGTAGGTCTATATCCTAAAGAGATTTTAAAAAATTAAAAAGATCTACTTGTACAATATTTCTAGCAGCTTTTTTTTTTGCGGTGGCAAAGAATTGGAATTTGAGGGGACGCCCATCAATTGGGAAATGGCTGAACAAGTTGTATATGATTGTAATGGAATAGTATTGTGCTATAAGAAATGATGAGCACAATGCTTTCAGAAAAACCTGGAAAGACTTACATGAACTGATGCAGAGTGAAATGAGCAGAACCAGGAGAAGAGTATACACAGTAACAGCAATATTGTAAGGGATGATCAACTGTGACTAACTTAGCTATTCTCAGCAATCCAAGACAATTCCAAAGTACTCATGAAAAATGCTCTCCACCTCCTAAGAAAAGAACTGATAAAGTCTGAATGCAGATTGAATCATATTATTTTTCACTTTCTCTATTTTTTTGTTTTTTTCTGTATTTTTTCCATAACATAATTAATATGGAAATACATTTTGCATTATCATATATACATATATATATATATATATATATATATATATATATATATATATATATATATATATAGCCTATATCAAATTGCTTGTTGTCACAGGAAGGAGGGAGAGAACTCAGAACTCAAAAAAAAATTTTAAACAAATGTTAAAATTGTTTTTACATGTAATTGGAAAAAATGAAGTATTATTTTTAAAAGGATGAAAAGATTTAGATGAGTCGCTGTTGTGAGTGAGAAAGTGAATTGATTGTAAAAGAAAGCATAAAAGGATTGCCTTGCTGCAGTGAAGGCCCATTGGAGATTGTATAACACAAATTTATAGATCCAGTCAACACAGTTTTGTAATTTTCTTCAGCTCTGTTTGGCAGTACATGACTAGTTGTGAAAGAGGCTGATCGTTAGTATAATTCAAGATTGAGATTTGCCAAGACGCCATTGGCTACAGTGAATTAGAATGTAGAGAATAATGTAAAGTTGAATAGATACATACATCAATAGATAGGGAAGGGAAGAGAGTGTGGTCAGTGCAGGGGTGATGGGCTAGGGAAAAAAAACTAAGGGCTAAAGGGATTGGAGGTCACAATGAGGACAAAAAACAGTTTGGAGTTATAAGGCACAGGGTAAAATGGAGTGATAAAAATTATGATCAGATAAAGGAGTTTTGGAACTCATGAACAAAGAAGTGGGTGACTGGCAAGACCAGAGGTGGGGAACCTGCTGCCTCAAGGCCACCTGTGGTCTTCTAGGTCCTTGGGTGCAGTCTTTTGAATGAGTCCAAGTTTTACAGAACAAATTCTTTTATTAGGAGGATTTGTCCTGTGAAGTTTAGATTCAGTCAAAGGGCTGCACTTGAGGACCACATGTCGCCTCAAGGCTGTAGGTTCCCCACCCCTGGGCAAGACTAAGGGGATAAACATCTCTATGTCTATCTGAGGCAGAACGGAGCATGAGGTAGATGAAGCATGGGAATTGAGTAGATGGAGGATCTGGAAAGTTAGGTTGTTTGAAGAAGTATCCATGTGTATATTGAAGTTCTATAACATGAGGGCAGGAGTCGTAATGGAGAGAAAGACATTCAACTCATTGATGAAGGCGAATGTCCTGGAGATCTATAGATCATGACTATTGGCATCTAGATCAGGTGATAAATTTGAATGATATGAACCACAAAGGCAAAGAGGTCACTGAGAGATGGTGATAGAATGAGATTCTGGAATTGGACAGCAAATAGCCTTCCAACTCCCCTATCATGACCAGTAAGTCAGGGGTATGAGTCAAAATGAAAACAGTATTAGAGAGGGTAGCCAGGTAGAGAACCAGTGAGTATCAGAAGATGGAAGGAGTTAGAAAGGAAGTGGTTTAAGACAAAGCAAGTTTATTAATTATGGAGTAGGTATTCAAGAGAGCATACTGGAAAGAACAATCAGATCTGGAGTAAAAAACTGTAGGGATTAGACTGACAGGGATGGGAGCAAGGAAACAAAGAACTGGGGATGGAGAACAGCACTTGTACATTTGGAAGCCAGGAGTCTGGAATAATTGGGATGGAAAGAGTAAAATGGAATGGAAGTATATTAGCCAATGGTGAATGGGTCAGTGTCAGTGGTTGGAGAGTGGTCAATTGAGGGAGGCAGATGATTATACTATTCAAGATCCTCCCTTAAAGTCCAACCTAATGGAAGACTGTGATGTTGGGGCCTGTACCTCATAGCAGTCAGGAGCATGTGTGGCCTGGAGGAATCCAATCAAAAAACAAGAGGTGGCCAAGTGAGGCGAGTTTGGTTGAGAATTCATGTCCAGAGCACTAGAGAAGACAGATGATATGAGATAGAAAATTCAAATCTCATTGGCTCCCTCCTCAGACCTTCTTTGGATGGAGTTCTAAAAGTAAAGGGAAGCCATGATTCAGAGAACAATCAAGATGATGAGAGGACTTAGACCACATCATAGGAGAACTGGTTGAAGAAAGTAAATGATGTTCAGCCTGGAAAAGAGAGGACAGGATATACATGATAAATGTCTTCAAACAGATAAAGAGGTGATCCATGAAAAAGGGATTAGAAGAGGTAGCTGTGTGATAGTGAATAAGGCATAGGGAACTGGCCTTAGAATCAGGAAGTCCTATGTTAAAATCTAGCCCCTGACACTTAATGGCTATGTAATCCTGGGCAAGTCCTTTAACCTCTTAGTGACTCAGGTGACTTTCCAAGACTACATGTGATGACACGGAATATAAGGGGTCCAGCTCTCCACTTCAGAGCACACATAGGTATTCTTTGATCATTTATTCTCCACTTACTGGGGAGTGTAAGGTAGGGGAGAAGGGCTAAGGGAGGGGGTGAAGAAAAGGCTTCTTGTTCATCTCTGAGCCAGAACTGAGAGTACAAAAAAGGCCCCAACAGAGAGATGGCAAAGTGGATAGAGTGATAGGCCTGGAGTCAGAAAGACTCATCGTCTTGAGTTCAAATCGGGACTCAGATATTTACTAGCAGTGTGACCCTGGGCAAGTCACTTAACCCTGTTTGCCTCAGTTTCCTCACTGTAGAAATGAGCTGGAGAAGGAAATGGCAAACTACTCTAGTACCTTTGTCACGGAAACCCCAAATGGTGTCACAAAGAGTCAAACATAACTGAAATAACTGAACAACAAAAAGAGAAAATTGCCCTCTCTCCTTCCTGATAGCCATGAGGTGAAGGAAGACTCTCAGAGCTCCAGAGACTACATATCCTCCTAGGCAAGCTTATTTCTGAGATAGAAACCTCCTGTTCATATGTTCTCCCCTTGGTTACATAGACTTGTGATATCTTGAAAGGTCAAAAGTCTACAGCAGAGTTTGCCAGCAGCCAAACCAGGTAAAGTGCCATCCCAACCCTGCATCAACCCATTAACTGACACACCTTGTGTGTGTAACTTGGGAGTAACTTATCCATCAGCCAGGCTGCATTCAGAAGTGAACTTGGTGGGGCGAATGCTTTATAGCAACCGCTCAACATACGATCTGTTCTCCTCAGGGACTGAAGTGGCAGAGAAGTGAATGCACCTCCCTCTCATTTGAGGGGATCCTTTTATTCTTTGGTTGGGGATATTAATCACTGGTATCAATTTTATTGAGGAGCTATTAACTAGCAACTGATATTAAATGGAGGCTGAGTCAATAACATTATACAGACACTCCCAACCCCTCAGGGTACCCCTCAAAGCCTGAGTGAGAGATGGAGTTGCCCTCTGACAACCCAACTTGCCATTGCTAATGGGAGGTTGAGAGATAAAGAACTCCAAAGTTTGTAAGAGGTACAGATGGTAGAACCATAGATTTAGAGCTGGAAGGAACTTTAGAGGCCTTTAAGCCCAACCCCCTCAATTTGTAGGTAAGGATACTGAGGCACAAAGAGGCAAATGACTGGCCCAAGATCACATCTGTGATCTTGGTAAAAGAGCTGAGACATAAACCCAGGGATACACTCCAAATACAGGCCTCCTTTTACTATAGCATGGAGACACAAACAGAAAAAGAAAAAAAAAGAGGGATACCATAGCTATAGAAGGAGAAAAAAGGAAACAGAACCCAGTATCTATGGTTTATCACTGCATGAAACAACTGCCTAGTCCTACTACTAGGATACTTCACTACAAATGAAGTCTTAGTTTAAATGAACTGGAGAATTTTGCTATTAATAAATCCATTTATAAGTCAATCATCACCCTCTAGTTTTTTGTTTTGTAGTTTTTAGTGATCTGGGGATTTGCTTAAGATAAGATACCTACGACTAACAACCAAAGACACATACCTAGTAAAGAGTAAAGACATTAAATCTATTACAAGGCCACAGTTACTCTCTTCTAAGGTGACCAAATGAGCTTAGTCTCTTTTCTTTCCTTTTTTCTTAATTTTTTTGTCTTTACACCACCTTCATTTCCAAGGATATCCCTTCCCACCCCTGCCCACCAAGCCATCCCTTGTAACAAAGAATAAATAAGGGAAAGAAAAGGCAATTCTGCAAAACTGACCAATACTTCAACTGTATTTGATAAGTAATATACACACCATATATGTGTGTGTATATATATACATATATATGTATAGTATTCTATACACATAGCTCCCCACCTCTGCAAAAAAGAGTGGGAAATATTTTCCTCAACTCTTCTCCAAAGCCAAGCATGATCCTTGTATTTAGACGGCATTTAGTTTAGGTGTTATGGTCCCTATTTACATGTTGTAGACATAGTGTACGTTGCTTTTCTGGTTCTAGTTATCTTGCTCTGTGTCAATTCATATATGCCTTCCCTCGCCTCTCTGAATTCTTCATATTCATCATTTATTACAGCATAGTAATATGCTATTACATTAATGTACCATGATTTCTCACTCCCCAATAATCCATTCCACAATCTTTAGTTCTTTGCTATGACAAAAAGGGCTCCAGTAAATATTTTGGTGTATATGGGACATTTCTTGTGGTCGTTGACCTCTTTGGGGTATATGCCTTGCCTCAGTATCTCTGAGTAAAAAGATGTGGACAGAATGGCAGTATATATTTGTGAGCCTGTCTATCTGAAGCCCTCCAAAACTATTTCTATCTTTTGTCATCTTTGTCAGTTTGCTGGGTATCAAGTAAAAGCTTGGAGTTGTTTTCCAAATGACTTTCTCTTACTGGGGATTTGGAATAATCTTTCATGTGGTTGTTAATTCTTCTTTTGAGAAATGTTTGCTCATACCATTTGCTGATCTTTTCTCTTTACCGTCACTTCCTTGGTTACCCTGGATTCAGTCACCTTTAGAAAGGAGACAATTTAAGAGGCCTGTGATAGCAGTAGTCAAATATTTGAAGGGTTGTCATGTGGAAGAAGGTTTCAATTTGTTCTTCCTGCTCCAGAGAATAGAACTGGGAAGTTACAGAGAGGCAGTTTTTGGTTCAGTGTAAGGAAAACCTTTCTCACCACTCAAACCATCCAAAATTAGACATCTCCTGAAGTAACAAAGTCTTCCAACAGAGGCTAGATAACCTCTAATTGAGGTTGTTGTAAATGAGATTTGTGAATTAGGTAGTCCCTTCCAATCCCAAATCTAATGTGTTTACAGCTTTAGACTTCCGATTTGTCTGAATAGACACTTAACTATTTTCTAGCGATGTGGCATTTTTTTTGTACTTTTCTTTTTCATAGTACAGCACATAATCTTGGTACTGCAAGGGACCTTAGAGAACACCTAGTCCAAATTGCTTATTTTACAGATGAAGAAACTGAGGACCTTGGCTGCCCATCAAAATTCTCCTGAGCAACTTATTTTGAACAAGAGTCTACAGTAAGTGCTGTGTTGCACCGAAACATAAAACAGAGTCTCTGACCCTCAAGGAGATTCTTTTGATATTAAATCCTCACCATTTAACTTTTCCATGGATACTTATTGACTTAGAGGTTCTAAGGAAGTCAGATGGATCTTTTCCCAGCATCCACTTCACTGCATGCTCAGAACTTAACTATGCTCTCCCAACAGTTGACTTATCTGGTTCTGGAAACAAACTTCCTATGCTGTCTTACTTTATGTGCTGGGACATGACTAAAGGAGCTGAAATTTAGGAACCTAGTGTTGGCCTTTTCAAAGGCTGTCTTTATCTTGGGACTCATTTCCTGGGTTTCTCTTCTCCTCTGTCTCAGCTCTTTGGGGGAGGAGAGGAGAAGAGAAGAGAAATCTAATCTACTCCAAGGATCACATTTTGTATCTTTTCCCTCCAAGCATTTTGTGGCCTCAACCAAAACACTCATCTCCTTTCACTCTGTTGACACAATATTCACTCCCTCTCACCTGGACTGCTCCTCCTCCCCTTTTGTTTGGCCTAGCCCTTCCCTAAACCTGAGACTTTGGTAATTTAATCTCCTAGACAATGTCGTTCTTTTAACTGGGTCTCCTCCATAGTTCCAATAAGGTCACATTTCTCCTCACCTCATAGCCCACATTTCTGATTTAGTAACACTGAGGCAGGTGTGCAAGTGATGTCTGGGTTGGGGCAGATCCCGATATCACAGGAAGTAATGCTGGTTTTACTGTGTCCCTTAAAAATGAATCATTCCCCCCACTAACCGTCCCCATGGCTGTTACACAATGTGGTATGTTATTCATTAATTATTTCCTTTGGCTTAATAGACAACAGAGACTAACAAATGATTTTGTGGGCCCAAGAATGTTGGCTTACTGTTGGTTTAACATACAGCACACTATTGACCACCGTCCAAGAGACAAACTGAAACAGCCTGCTAGACATTTGATGTCATGAGTCAGAATGAGAACTTCCCATGGGCACACATCCAAAATACCCCCGCAAAAATGACACTTGAATGGTCAGAACGTCTTTTTTTTATATCTGTATCTTGTGAAAATGGAGGCCTAGCTAGATTGGACACCGATTGACAAGGATGCACAGAGAGGGAAATGACCACATAAGCAATATTTTTTCCTCCTACCCTTGGAGTCCTTCCTGGTATTATCTTCATCAAGTCTGCTTATGGCCGCTTGGCCTTCAAGATCCCCGCTGGGATGAATTCCATTTTCCTTTTTACTCCATCTCACGACAAGGCAAAGTATTACAGCCGTAGCAATTGTGGGTTACACTGCAGGAGCTGGTGACTTCTGTCCAGGGGTCACCTTGACGGGTGTGGAGGGACCTTGGGGGCTTGCAGTCTGAAAAGCAAGAAGAGACTAGAAGGTGAAGTGAGCCCCAGTGCTCAATTTCCCTCCAGAGCCCTTTGTGGTCCTCCCTCTATTGTAGAGAAACCAGGTAAGGATAAAACTTGGGTTCTTAACTTTTTTCTGTGTTACAGACACCTTAGGCTATCTGGTGAAGTCTTGGGACCCCTTCTCAGCATAATATTTTAAATGCATTAAAAATACATAAGATTACAAAGGAAACCAATCATATTAAAATAAGATATCAAAAAAAAATTTTTTTTTTAAATTCACAGACCACAAGTTAAGAACTCTTGAGTTAAAGAAACCTCAAGGCAGGGTGTTTCTCCTGCCCAAGGATGCAGGGCCTGAGACAGCTGCACATCTGCAACGCTCTTATGTTAACTCAGGGCACTTTGGTCCTACCTTATAGCCTAGATCCTTTTGGGGTTATCTATCTATCTATCTATCTATCTATCTATCTATCTATCTATTTATTTATTTATTTGCAAGACAGTAAAAGCCTGTAGAGTTAGAATCACATAAAGGCCCAGGGATTTGGAAACATACTGGGTGATGATCTCTTTGTCTTTTGTGTTCAGTTTCCATAAAGAAATAATCCCCCAAACCTGTCTGGGCAATTTGTAAAGGGAATTGGATAATTGGGAGGCATAGAACGAAGGTGCCAGGGGAAGGGAAGGCAAGCAGGCTGCGGTTTGCAAGAAGAGAATGCTCTCAGTTAACAATGGGGAGAACTGCAGATTAAATAGGAGGCCCAGTGTTGTTGGCAAGGAGAGCAGGAGGAGGGTTCTGCTGAGGGCCCAGAGGCAGAATCTGGGTGAAGATCTGGCTAGTATGACCCAGATCATGGGTGCAGTCCAAAAACCCTCCCCATCCCCTTCACGGTCTGTGTTAGCTGACTACCCAGCTGGCTGGGCTGGGAGTGAGTGGGCAGCGCTGGAGGTAGGAAGAATTGTAAAGTAAGCAACATTTGTCTTCCCATTCCTCTTTTCGGGGTCCTCTTTTCTTCTGGTTGTCTACCCGTACTTCTCCCATAGCCCTCACCTCCTGTCTCCAGTTCCCCAAATACCAAGCCTTGCAATTGGTCAAAAGCCTGGTCTCTTTGTTTCCAGAGACCTGAGGTCCTCCTTAGGACTCCCCAGCAAGAAGAAAGGGAAGTACTGGGAAAGGATGAAAATCCCTTTCAGGTAATCTATTTCTCATTTCTCTTGATACTAGCTACAGATTAGAAAAATAATTCCTACTAAGGCATTAACTGATAAGGACTTAAGCTATGACCCTTACCAAGGATGCTTTAATTTAATAGAAGGTTCCTGAAGACTGAAAAAAGCCTCTCAAACCCAAATCAATTCAATAAATATTTATTAAGCCCTACTATCTGCAAGATACTATGCTAAGATCTGCAGATACTGAAAAGAAATAACAGCTAATCCCTGCCTTCAAGTAGTATATAGCTTACTGGGGGAGATAAAACACTAGGGGCAGCTAGGTGGCAAAGGGACAGAGTACTCAGCCTGGAATCAGGAAAACCTAAGTTCAAATTTCAGCCTTAGACACTTACTAGCTATGTGACCCTGGGCAAGTCACTTAACCCTGTTAGCCTCAGTTTCCTCAGCTGTAAAATGAGCTGGAGAAGGAAACGGCAAACATCTTTGCCAAGAAAACCCCAAATGGGGTCACAAAGAGTTGGATACAAATGATACTACTGAATCATAGTAACAACCACAAATAAGTGTGAGCACACAAATAAGGACAGTACAAATTAGAATATGATAAACGTAAAAGACAGGTCTCAACAAAGTACTCCGAGGAGGCAGGGAATACTTCCTGCCAAGTGAATCAAAGAAGACTTCTTGGGAAAAGCAGCATCAGTGTTGGGCCTTGAGGTAAGAGAAGACCTTCCAGAGGTCAAACTATAGATATTAGGGGATGACCTCAGCAATGGCACAAAAGGAGACAGATTATAGAGACCTCTGAATGCCAGGCTAGTGGAATTTATTCCAAACTCCTCAGACAATGGGTAGTACCTGAAGGCTTTTGAACAGGGGAGTGACATCATTACAACTGTGCTTAGGAAGATTACTGAAAGGAATAAAATTAATTGCCACAATAAGGAGACCAAAAGATCCTGAAAGCACCTTCGTCAGCAAACATCTGACTTACTTGCCAAACTTCCTGCCAAAGGCAACACCAAGTTTTAACATACGCTCGTTTATAAAAGCTTACAGAGAAGGATGATGGATGATTATGAGCAATATTATCTCATACAGAGAAAAGAAGTGATGGATAAAGCTAGTTTAAAGAAAGCTTGGTAAGATATCCGACTAAGCCAAGTCATCCCAAAGACATTCAAAGATGCATATGGAAGGAGGTCTTCAGGCAAAAAAGAAAAAAAAATGGAGAAGTTTTCAAAAATCATTTTAACAAACTATTTTCTCCACCAAGAACAGTTGAGTCACCATACTTGGACCCTAAAATGACAATCTCAGGTTTGTTTAAAGGGGAGGCAGAAATGGTCTACATAAAATGAAGATGGGAAAAACAGCCAGATCGGATCAAAGGGTATCTGTGCTGTAGAACTGTGAGGATGTTGAAGGATATGGCATTTTATGGAGGGCATGGGATTAAAGGAATGAGGGGGAAAGATCCCATTCTTTATTACACTTTACCACCCCAAACTGGGCAATTAGGTGATGTAGTAGACAGAGCACTGGGTTTGGAATCAGGAAGAAATCTTTCTGAGTTCAAATACAGCTTCAGACACTAGCTGCGTGACCCTGGGCAAGTCACTTAACTCTGTTTACGTCAGTTGTCTCATCTGTAAAATGAGCTGGAGAAGGAAATGGAAAACTACTCCAGTATCTTTGCCAAGAAAACCCCAAATGGGGTCACAAGGAGTTGGACACTACTGAAAAACGACTGAACAAGAAATTACCAAAAACAGAATGGAAGATTGAGAGAACATCAATAACAACTGATCCTTATGTCTACTCTCCCATTCATACCAAATCTTCATTAGTCACCTACATGTGAAGCGAGGATATTGTCTATGAGAGTATTAGTAGGGTACAAGCAGGCTTTCACAAGCAAAATTTAACAACAGATCATATCTTTGCCATCTCACAATTAACTGAAAGATTTAGAGAATGTAAACTTCCATTTTGCTTATTGTTTGTGGATTACAAAAAGGCATTTGATTCATTAAGTCTCATTCATAAATCATCTAAGATGCTTTAGAAGATGTAAGAGGAATAACATTGTTTAGGAACCCTCTGATAAGAAAAATCAGATAAAGCACAAAACAGGGAGATATATGCTTATCAGAATGATGTTCCATTGCAATGGAGAAGATTCATTACCAAAACTGAACATGGATTGGATTAGCTGTATATGGTAAGATCCTCCAGATGCTCCTGTTTGCGGATGACATCGTTCTGATTACATCTGACCCCAGAAAAATTTCCTGGAATATATCTGTAATCATTCAAAAAAATTTGGCTTGTCCATCCACACAGGAAAGATAAAGTGGATGAAGAATGTTTATTGTTCAATTTTCAACATATATTTGGATGGATACTCTATAGAGCTTATCCAATCATATGCGTATCTAGTACAGACAGTATAGATTGACAGCCGCCTAGACCCAGAGAGAACAGGAGTAAGCTATAACATATCCCAAAAGTCTTAGTGCCATTCTAGCTTTAATAGCTTTAAAACTATTTAATAACTTAAAACAGTTATTAAAACTTAAAGTGGCAGCAAGACTACACTCTATGTAGGTACTCCAAAGAAGACCGAGCAAAGTACATCATCAAAAAATCAAATGACGGCAGTAGAAGATGGGCAAGGGCAAGGAATGACAAGAAGACAGCCAAGTGTTTCACTGGTATTCTTAAAACATCAGGAGAAAGCAGGAAAAACCTCTCGTAAGTGGGGTAGACCCCCTAGAGCAAACTTTTGGGGGAACATGAACAAGAGTCACATAGGATGGTGGTTATGAATGGGTCTACATCATTGGAGGGAACTCCCAAATTGATGAGATTACAAATCCAATTGAGTACCCAAAGGAATCTGGCTTTACTGATGGCAACTTAATACCAAAGGGAGAGAGATTTAGAGGAAGGACCTTCTAAAGCCTCACACATTACATTTGCCTATCCATTAAGTGGGTTTATGAGCACAGTAGTCACTCTCTCTGCTTCAAAGTCTTCAGATTGACAAGTTTCCCTGACCAATGTGTATGCACCTACATGTTATCATCTTTTTCCTGGTTGCTACCTCCTAAAGGGTGGTCACCTAGGGAGGATCAATTGGCTATAGAGTCCAACTTAATCTCAACAAACTTGCCAACAGTAGGAGTGGTGGATAAGCTGCCAAGTCCTACATGAACTGGATATCTAGCTCAGAAACTAAACAGAGTATCAATGTTAATATGTGAGTATATATACAAATGTATATATTTGGGATATATGTAGCAGCTACGTGGCACAGTGCATAAAGCATTGGGCTTGAAATCAGAAAGACTTAATTTTCATGAGTTCAAATCCAGTCTCAGACACTTATTAGCTTTGTGACTCTAGGCAAGGAACTTGGCCCTGTTTGCCTCCGTTTCCTCATTTGTAAAATGAGCTGGAGAAGGAAATGGCAAACCACTACAGTATCTTCAACAAGAAAACCACAAATGGGGTCACAAAAAGTCAGACATGATTGAAATGAATGAACAAGAATAAAAGTATATGTGTATATATGTGTACACATATATAATGTATATATGTATATATGTATATAACCGTATTGTATAGATGTACATCTGCCTTTCGTTTCAGTAAAAACTGGCAAATAAACATGTCAGGAACTATGAGAATGAACAAGAATCAAAGGCAGAGACAGGATAACAAACTGGGTACAGGGAGACAAAGTGGATTTTCCCTCATTCCCAGCCCTCTGCCCTAGCTACACTTTACATAAGGAAATCCCCTAGCAGGAATCCATCTTTCTATTTGGTCTTCAGGACGAGGAGGTAACGACAGGCCTTCTCTTCAGGGTCCAATGAATATCCTAGGGTGAGGAGGGGGAGGATACTGATTCATGGCTTTCACCAATGAAGTAGTTAGAGGAGCTATCTGACCCATATTTCATCCATTCTCTCCTCTTTCTTGGGTCAGTAGATGGCCTTATCCAGGCACTTGTCCAAGAGAGCCTTATCCCTCAACTTGGCTGAAATTTTACCCTTCCTCTCACTCTTAGTTTTGGCAGATAAACTTGCCTCTGACAGAGGAGGTCATCCATTGTGAGTTCAATTCCTCTTTTCTACATCAAAAAGCCTGTATCTTCACCCAGAGAGGCAGCAGCATGGTGTAGTGGATAGAGAAGTGAAGCCAGGAGGCCAGGAACACCTGTTCAAGCCCTACTTCTGATGTATCCTGGCTGTGTGATCAAAAATCACCTTCACCTCTCTGTACCCAGTTTGCTATCCTGTCCCCGACTTTGATTCTTGTTCATTCTCACAGTTCCTGACAGTTTATTTGCCTGTTTTAGGTAGATCTATATCTACACAATATGCTTATGTACATGCATACATATAGAAATGTTATTTATGTACACACTATATATTAATATATATACACACATTCACATACTTTTATTTCTTGTTCAATCATTTCAGTCATGTCTGACTTTTTGTGACTCCATTTGGGGTTTTCTTGAGGAAGATACTGGAGTGGTTTGCCATTTCCTTCTCCAGCTCATTTTATAGATTTTCTAGGCAACTAACTAAGACTACAAGTTGTAGACAGTGTACGGTCCAGTATTGATAGAGGGAGTCCCCTATACCAATAAAATCACAAGTCCAGTCACTAGTCCTTATATATTTACCCATTCTCTCTCGGTCCGTTTCCTTAAAAATACTTGCCCCTTCATCTATGTCTTTGCATCATCAGTCTCTGCCTCAACATTTCCAACCTCCTACTGGGCATCTTTATTTGGATATTCTAGTCATGACCTCAAGCTCAAAAACAAAAGTGACAATAATAGTAGTTTACATTTGTATAGGGCAGCTTGGCAATGCAGTGGAGAGGAGGCTGGGCCTGGAGTGAGGAAAATTCTTCCTGAGTTCAAATCTGGCCTCAGATACTTACTAGCTATGGGACCCTGGGCAAGTCCCTCCACCCTGCTTGCCTCAGTTTCCTCATCTGCAAAATGAGCTGGAAAAGGAAATGAAAACCATTCCAATATCTTTGCCAAGAAAACCCCAAATGGGATCACAAAAAGTTGGACATGACTGAACAATAACAGCTCCCTAAGGATCTCAGAGGACTCTGTTCTCCAAGGTAGCAGCAGTTGGAATCCCAGCTGCGGTTTAAGTCATCATAAGTGGCACTGGATACACTTCTAGGCCCCTTTGTTGTGAAGGAAAGGTATGAGAGTCTAAGAGCCTGCAATCTAATAAACACACGCACCAGGATTCAAGACCATCCTGACCAAGACTGTAAGATCTTTGTCAAGCTAGGGTGCAGGTACAGACCTATTTTTCTTTTCTTGGCACCACTCTGTGGTCTCGAGTGCATGCTGGGAGCCTTAGAACAGCGTTACCAGCTGAAACATTCTTGCTACCTGCTCCAGGTTTGCTAGGGAGAGAGAGACACACGCTGTGTACACTGAACACAAGAACCAAGTAGCTCCAGAGTAATGGGCCCTCAGCTGGGGAGCTCACACCTGCTTGCCTCCCAAGGATCAATGAGCTGCTACATTTCAGGAGACACCCTATGGAGCGGTGTGAGCCAAAGGAAATCAGCTAGCAAAAAGAAAGTATGTTTTATAATTGGCTGCTGAGAAATTGGGAAACCTATAGTTAGTTCCTGCTGACAAAGATGCACAGACATCACTACTGCTTTTATTCCAGGAAAGGGGTGTGTGTGTGAAGTTGTGGGTGGGTTTTTACAAACCATTTCCTTAGTGTAAGTTCTCTGGACCTGTGGAATCCAGAAGGAGCACTTAAGTCCCAGAGTCAAAGGACCCAGGCTTGAACTCCTCCTGTGATACTTACTACCTTTGTGACCTTGGACATGTCTCTGAATCTTCTCGGGCCTGTAAAATCGCACTAGATGGCCTGTGAGGATCCTTCCAGCTCTAGATCTAAGATTCCAGAGGCTGGAACCCTGGAGTAAACCCCAAAGAATTGTCAGGAGGTCGCTCCAACCACAGGCAATGGTGGCAAGGAGGCCTTTGGGGAACCAGAACCCATGGAGAACTCGATAACCGTCCCCAAGCAACTTTGCACCCCGGGGCCACTCCTGGTACATACTGTCATGACTCCCGTCCCTGTAAGATTAGGAATCTTATACTCTGCTGTTTCCCCTTTAAGTCACTTCTTCCTCCTTCTCTTTCACCGGGTCTGTGGTCCTGCGGCAGGGAAGGTCCCAGAGGCCCGGGCGCAGGCGATGGCCTGAGGTCCTAGCTTGCTCTGCTGGGGGGGAGCTGGGGGCGTGGGGGGGGGTGGAGTTGTCGGGGGCGTGGGGTGGGGTGTCTGGCAAGGGCAGGGAGGGGGTGCTCCTGAGAAGGAGTGTGGGCGGCTAAGCAGTCCCGGCCAGAGGCCGGGGGAGGAGGGGCCGAAACATTCTTTTGAATCCATTCAGACACTCAGCTATTTCCTGCTGTGCTCCAAAGCCCAGCGAGCCCCTCCACCTGCTCTTACTTAACCATTTCCTGTTTACTGCCTGCCTCCAGAAACTCTCGTTCAGCAAGCAACCAAACCCCGGGCCGAAGCTCTTTTAACGAGGGATATGCACTTTTCACTTTCTCTCTTCCTCCTGGGGTCTTAAAGACTTGAAAGAAGAGAATGCAGCTCCCTGGAAGGAAGGGGGAAGGGTCCCCCTAAGCCTTCCCAGCGACTTAATCAACTCAAGGGCTTAAGGGATATTGGCTGGGTGTCCCTCTGAGTGTAAGAACATTGGCCTCTGAGATTTGTCGTCTCCCTCCCTTCTACTCTCCGCCCCCCCCCCCCACCCCGCTTTAGTGTTTTCCAGGCTGAGGCTGAATCATAATAACGAGCATTAGTCACCCTCCTTACAAGAAACAGCCTGTGTCCTCTAGTAGCCTCTTTCTCCCAAAGAGACCAGAATACTTAAACACCCCCAGTCCCACACTGTCCCCCTTCCTACCCCTCTCCCCAAAAGCAAGAGGAAGAGGGGATGGACTCGAATCTTTATTTTTTCCCTCTTGCAGCTCGTAAGTCTGAACTGCGAGTTTTTGCCTCCCTTCTGGCATACTTTATTTCGGACTTCTGCTCAGCTTCAAACCCTGTTTGGAAGGTTAAACCAGAATAGGAGTATGAGGACAAAGTGGCAGCCAGGTTACGGCTCCCTGTCCTATCTGGAACTAGGGGCTGACGTTGGATAAGACGAAAGTTTGGCTCATCAGCTAGCTAGCTCTGAAATAATTTTGAATCTAAGCCAAACCTAGAGAGAGAGAGTGTGTGAGAGTGTGTGTGTGTGTGTGTTGGGGGGGATGTGTACCCTAAGCCTAGTGTGCTTTGCGATATATGCTGATAGCTCAGAGATAAAAAGGGACGGGTGTGTGCCTTGTAGCTTGTCTTGGAACCCACATGGGCCACGAAGGGTACTCCTAAGGGTAAAGGGAGGGGAGGGTGGAGAATGCAGTGGGACTATTATGAAGTAGCAGGGCGTTGGAGCACCTCACAATCCGGTGCTGGGCTTGCAGGCAGGAAGATCGGGGTTCAAACCCTGCCTTGGATACTTACTAATTGTTTGACCCTGGGCAAGTCTCTTAACTTCCCTGAGACTTTTTCCTTGTCTGTGAAATGAGAATGTTAGCACCTTCCTCACAGGGTGGTTGTAACGACAAACCATGTCTCCAGAGCCCCATATTAATGTGAGCTACTGTATGAGTCCAACCCAGAGCAATCCCAAAGAATCTCCAGGAGGAAAATGAGGTGTCTGGTGAATTTGCACTCCACCAGGGCTGTCTCGGAGCCCGTTCAAACTCGCTGAGAAAAGCCCATTGTTAAATTTTCAGTGTGAGCATTTACATCTTGGAATCAAGGTTTGATTTGTTTTGTTGATTGTCTAGCCTTAAATGAGTATTAATAAAGCACAGGCTGTTGTGAGTACCCTATTTTTTAGAGCCAGCTGTTAAATATTTACCAGAATACCCCTACCCTCAACTGAAGTTACACTCTCTTGAGACAGCCTTCCTGAATATACTGTGAATCTTGGGATGTCCAGGGCTTTCCTTTGTCTGACTGGCCCAAAGGTCAGAATGAGCATACTGGGTTCCTCCGCCACCTCTGCTCTCGTGATTTATCTCTCCTTCCGCCTTGCCCTCAGTCCATAGCAAAATCTTGCTCCTGAGGTATTAAAAGTCCTCCACAGCCTTTGCTACGTTCAGCTGCCGTTAGGTAGCACAGATTCCCATGCACACCTACAGACACACATGGGTTCTGATGCATCCCATAACGGGGAGTATTTTTTTTTTCTTAAAGAGGGCAAGACTTCAGATAACACAGCTGGTGACAATTAGAGTCATCTGGCTGACTCAGCAAAAGAAGTGGAAGGAGTGGGAGGCTTCTGGGGGTAAAGGGTTTGCCCAAGAAACAGGAGAACAGTCAGTGTACCAGCTCCTGAGGAAAAGAGAAGTACCCACTGATTGATAAGAAGGCACTTAAACCTCTATTAAAATCATTGCTCTCCTAGCCACCTAGGAGAGCCTCCTAAGGCCACCAGGTGGTGGTGTGTGGATACTGAAGATGGGAAACTTCCCGCTTGGTTGGTTACACACTCCTGGAGGTTACATTCCAGGTAAGCATTGCTCATGGATAGTGTGTACTAGGAGCCCAGGACAGATCCAACCACGAAAAGCCCAGGGGAAATGAGTACCCCAGGCCTTGTGTGCATGGGAGCTTACACTAATCTCAGGCTGTGATGCTGAGGTGAAAGGGTTAGGTGTGTCTGATAATTCAAGGAGGTCATGAAATAAGGACACTCCTAATGGCAAATGGGGCTCAAGAGGCAGCCATTCTCCTAAATGATGAGATGGAAGCAGTAATTATCTCTTTTGGCTTTTAGGTTATACCTGTCTCTGTTGGAGCATAGTAGAATGTTAAGTAAAGGGCACAAACTGAGCTAGGAGTCATGGGACTTGAAATCAAATCCTGACTTTGCCACTTACTTCCTGTGAAACCTTGGACAAATCACTGAGCCTCACTTTCTGGGCTTCCTTTCCAATTCAGCACTCACATGTGGCTGGGTGAAGAAGGGGGAGAGTAAAATATGTCTCTTCAAACTCCAGTCCATCCTTCACTCAGCTACCAAAAGGGTCTTTCTAAAGTGCGGATTTGATCCTTCACCCTGCCTACTCAGTAAACTCCACTGGCTCCCTATCGCTTAAAAAGCCCTTCATAACCTGGCCCCTTCCTCCTTTTCCAGTCTTCTTATGCTTTATTGTCCTTTATGTACTCACATTTAGCAACACTGGCCTTCTTCCTATCAAATGATGCTTTGTCTCTTGGGTCCTCGTCTTTTCACTGACTTTACCCCATCCCAGGAATTCTCTCCCTTCTCCCCTCTTTTTCTTTAGGCTTCTAGCTTCCTTCAAGACTCAGCTCAAAGTCCTACCTCTGGCAAGAAGCATTTCCCAGTCATCCTCACTGCTAGTGCTTTCCCTTTGAAATTATCTCCCGCTGTATATATCTGTTGTTGTTCATCCTTCTTTTTTGAAGAGGACAGATGACATCACAAGAGTTATATGTTGACTTGCTTGTGAATTGGATTTCAGTGAGGCAGAGCTTTACAAAGTCATCAGCCACAGTCTCTCCTCCAGAGTCATCAAAGTTCATTGGCAAGGCAAGAGTCAAGACAACTGTCAATGGCCTATATATCTTATATGTACATGGTTGTGTGTTGTCTCCCAGTTAGAATGTAAGATTCTTGAGGGCAGGGAGAGTGTTTTTGGTTTTCTTTGTATTCCTATGACTTAACCGGTGTCTGGCACATAGTAAGTGATTAATGAATAATCGAGTTTTTTCCTCTTTTGAAAAAAATCATTTTACATAAATTTATTATCTCTATCTTAAATGAATATTTTTTAAACCCATAACAAATATTCATAGTTTAGATCTAGGGAAAAAAATCGCCATATTGGTCATATCCAAAAAGTTCTAACTAAGCACTTCTACTCTTATTCTGCATGTTGAGTCCATCGCCTCTCTTGTCAGGAGGTAGGTAACACGCTCCATCTTCCATCCTTTGGAATCCTGGGTTATCATTGCATTGACCAAATTCTAAAGTCTTTCAAACTTGTTTTTCTCTATGTTGCTTTTGTCATTATATAAATCCTTCTTTTAGCTCTGCTCCCTTCACTCTGCGTCAGTTCATAGAGGCCTTCCCAGTTTTCTCTGAAACTATCCATTTCTTCACATCTTATAACCTAATAATATTCTATTACATTCATATTCCACAATTCACTTAGTCGTTCCTCAAGAGGAGGGCACCTCTCCCTTAGTTTGCGTTTTTTGTTGTTGTTCAGTTATGTCCAGCTCTTCTGGGCAAAGATACTGAAGTAGTTTTCCATTTCCTTTTCCAGCTCATTTTACAGATGAGGAAATTGAGGCAGAGTTAAGAGATTTTCCCAGGACCACACAGCTAGTAAGTGTCTGAGACCAGATTTGAACTCAGGAAGATGAGTCTTCCTTACTCCATCTACTGTACCATTTAGCTTCCAGTTTATTTATTTAAAAAAAAGATCTGCTGTGTATATATGTTTTATACATAGTTCCTTTCCCTCTGTCTTTGATCTCTTTGGGGTTTAGGTGGAAGGGTATGCACAGCTTAGTAACTTTTGGGGCATAATTCCAAGAACTTCACAAAATGGCTGAACCAACATATAGCTCCACCAACAGTACTTGATTGTGCCTGTTTTCCTATAGCATCTCCAACATTTGTAATTTTCTTCTTTAGTTCTTCACTGATCTGATGGATGTGAAGCAGAATCTCCAGGTTGCTTTAATCTGAGTTTCTCTAATTATGAAGTGATTTGGAGCAAATAAATGCTTGTTGACAATGATGATGACAATCATGAAGATACTTTGTGGATCCTTGCTCCTAAAACTATAGCTGACAAACCCCTACTAGTGTGTTTGCCTTTAATAGTCAACCATTAGATACGATTAGTTTTTTTAAAAGAGCCATTTGCTAAAATGCCCCAGTAAGAACACTAAGGCACACATTCTCCCACAGACAGAAACAAAAACAGCATTAAGGGGAAACACAAGCACATAATAGATGACACTGGTAGGGAGGTACACATAAAGGGAACTCATGTGGCTAAGGCTGCTCATGTTTTCATCCCTACAGGGCCCCAGCATTCTTTTTTATCTCAGGGTCTTCATATTGCTCCCCCCTGGGCACGAGGTCTCTGCTAGCAGGTTCCTCAGCTCAGCTACCTGAGCCTGCTCCTCTAAGCATTGGTAGTCCTCACAACGAGTGCTAATTCTCTCCTGACTCCACAGACGGTTGGGGGTGGGGGGGGATGCAGACGTCCTACCCCTCATCACCACCTTTGCTATCTTTCCCCAAGGAGGGGAGCCCTAAACTAGCTATTCCTCTACTTCCATCGAAAAGAATTTCTTCACACTTTTTAAAGAGGTGCAAAAGAGACAACTTTTCTCAATATTTGTTTAAAACATCCACACCTTGCTGTCACAGTTACCTAAGCCTTCCTGCCCCCCAACCCCCCAGTGATTTTTTTCAACTAGGCTGATGAGGGACAGTGGAAATCAATTGATCAGGGATATCCTAATCAACCCCAATACACTTTTCCTCTAGTTAAATATTTGCTATCTCCAGCAAGTGAACTGGGATACTTTTGACACATTCTCAGTTCTGTTCAGCTCTCTAATGACTTGGGAAGGCTCAAGCATTATACTTTCAAGTGCATTCCACTTGAAAGTACCAGAAGTTTCAGCAAAGTCCATGTGGCACAGCTCTTAAGAATGTGGAAATTAACAGTCTTCCATGACAGCCTGGTCTGTGATAGCTGATGCACTATTACTTGCCACCAATTACACAGTTTCGCATAATAGAATTGCATTACTGTTGTTTGGTCATTTTTTCAGTGGTGTCTGATTCTTTGTTGACCCCATTTGAGGTTTTCTTGGCAAAGATACTGAAGCGTTTTTCTATTTCCTTCTCCAGCTCTTTTTACAGATGAGGAAACTGAGGTAAATAGGGTTAAGCAATTTGCCAAAGGTCTTCCTAACCGAGCAACTAGGTGGGCACAGTGAATAGAACACCAGGCTTGGAGTCAGGAAGACCTGAGTTCAAATACAGCCTCAGACACTAGCTGTGTGACCCTGCACAAGTTACTTAACCCTGTTTGCCTCAGTTTTGTCATGGATACTGCATGGTGTGCTGGTTCAGTTTTGTTCTCTTATTCCAAGTCTGACAGTCTGCATACCCCTATCTTCCTAGTCTCTTTCTGTGCCTTAATTATAAGTGATATATATGGACTGCTAGACTCCATAATGATACCACTGATCAGCAGTTCATTCAAGTTGTTGCTGAGATCTCCCATTACATGTAAAGGAATCTTCCCATGAATCACTTTTGAAAAGGTTCGGTTCCAGTAAGGTAAGTTGCTCCTTAGGCACTTCACATATCACCCTCTTGCGTTAAGAATGCCTTTGTCCACATTTTGAGCTTCTCTTTCAGCCAGTTCTTCCATTCTTCAGGCACCAGAGAGTTATTGAAGTCAAATATTTACAGTTCTATCCCTAAATCAGAGAAATTGGTGCTCTGGGGGTGTTTTAGGCTACCACTGCCCTGCGTGGATGGTAGCCATCTCTGGAGGGACCTGTGGAGGGGGAAGGAGAGGAAAAAAAATAACATTAAAAAAAAGAAATTTAAATGATAACTTTGTTGTAAATTTGGAGGGATTAGCAAATTGTATATGGTAGATTTACAGTTTCATGTGCAATCATTTTTTATCATGCTATGTTATGGAAATGCTTGTTTTGTTCCATGAATTGAAAATAAAGTAAATTTTTTAAAAAAACGCATCCAGATACTGAGCCCCAGCTTGTTGCTTACAGTATGCTGCTAGTGTCTTGGGTAAGCTGTCATTTGTCCCAATCTAATATGACAAAAAGTGTTCTCCAGTTCTGTGTGTAGTAGAGTCAAAGTTTCCACTTTCCTGCTATTGCCAACAGGCAACCCCCTTAGAAAACTCTAGAGCAGGGGTGGGGAACCTACAGCCTCAAGGCCACATGTGGCCCTCTAGGTCCTCAAGTGCAGCCCTTTGACTGAATACAAACTTCACAGAACAAATCCCCTTAATAAAGTCAGAAGGCTTCATGTGTCCTCAAGGCCACCCTGGCTCTAGCCTCACCCTGATGTAGCCCATGTATAGATAGTCCTGTCACTTAGTTCATTGAGTCCTAGCCCTGTCATAGGCCTCAGTAGAATTCTCCTCAGATATTTTTCATAAAAGGTCTGGAACATGATGTGCACCAGGGTCCACTATCTAGTATCACAGTGAATCTCATATTATCATTCTTCACTCTCACTTCTATGTGGGGTGCTACAAGTGCAGATGGGATGGACTCGGGGTATTATAGAGCCAGTTCAAACTATCTCTTGAGAGCTGATCATTAAATTTCTCAACATGAGCATTTACACCTCAGAAATGGATAAATGCCACAAATGAAAGCTTTATCTATAATTTGTTGATTGTCTAGAGTTAAGAAAGTGTCGTAGGAAGTGTATATTAAATGTAGATTAAACTTAAAAGTGTGTCATACATAATTTTTTCCCCAGAGAGCTGGTGGTTAAACATTTACTGGCACATTGCTGGATGAGCTCATAAGCAACTAGTGATGGTGAGGTCAGGTTTACCATTTTCAGGGGCCTAGGTGACCTCCATACTAGGCCCCACCTCCATTTCCCAATGCTAGTTCCTTTGAATTCAAACTTTCTCACACCAACACTAATTCCTTTCTCAGGTGCACACATTACTCGTGCATCCATCCAGGCCACAGCGGTAACAGATGGTGACCTGACTTTGTTGTTTGACTCTGTCACTGATTTCTGGGAGTGAGGCTTCTTTGGCCTCTACTCCCAACTCTTTTTTTCCCTCCAGGAAGGGTGGCTTTGCCAGTGAGATTTTCTCCTAATAGACCTATCTCAGTCTCCAGATGCTGCAGGGATAGATTGGATAGACCTATCCAATCCAATCACTTGGATTGGGTGATCTAGGCAGAGCTTCTTAGACTTTTTCCACTCACATGGGGTCAAGACCCACAGTTTAAGAAGTGCCAGGGGACAACCCCTCACTTGACCTTAGTGGTCCATATCTGGGAATAGATCTTGGACTCCAATGAGGCAGCTTTTTGTTCTCCACCCTCGTAGACTCCTTTCTCTTCCTGATCAAACTTATCAGTTTGACGGAGGGGTGTTTTGAAGTGGTAGTAATTTTTCCTTTTGTGTAGCTATGCATATGGCTGTAACATTGACAACAAAATGTATATACCAACCCCTTGAGAGTCTGAGCTAGTCTGGCATAGTCCGTGTACTCTGCAGGCCTTAATCACAACCCTTTGTTGAGGACCAATAACATCATGAGGGTGATGTCTTGACTTGGCATGAACTGGATTTAATTGAGGTAGAGTTGCGCAGTTGTCAGCCTCACTCTTCCAGAGTCATCAGAGTCCAGTGGCAAGATAAAAGTCAAGACAACTGGTGATGGATCAGGGTGCAGCAGATGACCTTGGTGTCTTCAATGTCTGACCGAGCTCTAAGCACTCCATAGCACCTGCTTCAGGGGCCTTCATGGCCTTGGAACAAATTGTTTTCATCTACCTGTTGTGCCAAGGGAAGTCATCACATGCTTGGTAGATATCCCCTTGCCTCATTGGTTCCCCTCTATTTTACCAGGCATTCTAAGAAGGGCCCAAAATATCAATTTACAAAAAAAATTTAAAAAATCATAGAGTTGTGGTCTTTCTCCTCAGATCCCTTAGTGAGTACTTATCTTTCCAGAATGTCAATATTATTATTTTTAAAAAGCCAGTCAATAGCTAGCTGCTTTTTACACCTCATAAAGGGGTGACAAAGTGAAAACCCTTCTTTGCACTTAAGACAATTAACACCTTGTCTTCTCTCTTACCTGACCCTTCAGTGGCTTCGCAAAGTGACTATGAGAGGAGTCAATTGATCAAGGGTGTCCTGATCATCCTGGCACTATATCTAAGAAGAGAGATTTGGACTAGTTTACCTCTAGGGTGCCTTCCACCTCTAAATCTCTGATCCTAATTCAATCAATATCTATTAAGTGTCTACTGTGTTTAGAGTATTGTGCGAGGTGCTAGAAGAGATGGAGTTCAGATCTACCTTGCCCTCAGGTAGCTCTAGTAAAGGGGTTGTGGCATATTTACCAGTAACTATAGAACAGACACTAGTTGTGTGACCCTGGGCAACTCACTCAACCCTGTTTGCTTCAGTTTCCTCATCTGTAAAATGAGCTGGAGAAGGAAATGGCAAACCACTCCTATATCTTAGCCAAGAAAATCCCAAATAGGGTCATAGAGAGTCAGAAACAATTGAATTGAATGAATAACAACAAAATAGTACAGAAGAAAATAAGGTAAACAGTGGTCTGTTTGTACTCTCTACTCCCTGTAATAGCAGGATAGAATCATAGATTTAGATATGGAAAGGACTCTAGAGGTTACCTGGTCCAATCCCCTCCTTTTACAAATGAGGAAACTGAGTCCCAGAGAAAAGTGGCTTGTCAAAGGTCACACAGGTAGTAGGTGGCAGGGACAGGATTAGAACCCAAGTATTCTAACCACAAATCCAACACTCCTCTGCTTCAGGTTCTCTTGATGGCAGTGTCAACTTGTCCTAGTGTTAGCTTATTATCATGCTGTTCCAGTAAGAGCCTCAATACCAAGTTCAGGTTGACTATTAATCAGATGGAGAAATTGAGACTCAGTTGCTCTGCACATAGTTCAGGTGGGGCCTGGAAGTTAGTGTCGGTACTAGCTATAGAAAAACATTTGCCTTTCATTAGTCAGTCCGTCAATCAATCACCTCTTAGAGGAGTGCTCAATCTCCATATCTATAGCTTTAAGGTATCACATCTTCACCTTCTTTTTAGAGGACAACATGGCAGCCCTTCTTTCCATAAGGCCTGCTCTTTCTGGGATATGTTTCAAGGCAGCCCATAACACTCCTGTGAAGGAATCTAGAGCAGATTTATGCAAAGGCTTTAATAGGTTGGGGGACTTTACATCCCTGATACCTGCACAGCAGGTCAGAAATAAGGCAAAACAAAACTCCACAGGTCTCATTCTCTGCTAGAGGATCTAATCTCCCTCCCTCCTGACTCCAGGAAATAAGTGGAAGAGTTCTCTGGGCCTCCCTTTTCCTCTCTGGGACTTCCGTGGCAGGAAAGCCTATGACAACTGAGCAAGGGAACAAGCTTGTCAGGAGTGGGTTTTGAAGCCAGGAAAAGAGTTGAGATAGTTCAAAGTCAAGAGAGATAACCTCCTCTGCTTCACTTTTTTTTCTTTAAGGTTCTCAAAGTACTTCACAAACAGTAAATTTTTGGTTTAGCTGCTGAAAGAGCAAGACGCATGTTTTCTCTTTTAGAAAAATAACTGATAGTTTACATTACTATTCTTTAATACTTCTTCCCCTTCCCCTCATACCAAGAGCTATCACTAGGAGTGAAGGATTAAAAAAAAAGGAGAGGAAAGCAAGACAGTAAAACTAACCAAGACATCGATAACAGTATATGCAATGTTCCACACTCATAGTCCCTCACCTCTGTAAAGAAGGAAAGGAGGTACATTTCCTCACTCTTTTTCAGGGCCAACCTTGGTCATTATAATTGCAAAGCATTCAGTTTCAGGTCTTTTTTTTTCTCTTTCCATTTCCCTGGTGAAGTCATGGTCTACATTGTTTTCCTGATTTTTCTTTCTTGCATCAGTTCATATAAATCTTGCCATGCATTTCTAAAAATTTCAAAAATTCTTCATATTCATTTTTTTCTTATGGTACCATGTTCTCTTTCTGTGGGGAACCAGTCCCACTCAGAACAGTGTACTTCATTTTAAGTGAGAGCTGAGGCCATTATCTAAGCTCATATTAATAATAAATTATACAGTTATATATAATATATAAATAATAATAATAATAATAAATGTGAAGTTCTGGGAACACAAATCTATAAGTGAAACAGTCCCTGCCCTCAAGGAGCTGATATTGTAATTGAGGAAGACAACAGCATATAAGAAAGTGGTAGCCAGGGAAGAAAGTTTTAATATAGGCAGTCATAGAGACAGTGATTTGATCCAAAGGAGAGCTGATTAATGCCCTTTGCAGAAGAAAAGTTAGTAATGATTTGGTTACTGTGGCCAAAGCAAGAGAGGGAGTGGAGAGCATACATACCTCAAAAGGGCAATGGTAAGATGACCCAGGTAGAAGGCTATATGGGACATGAAGGGTGATCAGGTCTGGAGCCAATTAGACACAGTGCACTAGACCTCCAGCAAACATGGAAGGTTCTAGCCAAGCCCAGTTTCCTGATAACCATGATCAAACAACAACTCCGCCCCCCCCAAAAAAAACCTTGGGTGGTGTATGTCAAGAAATCATTAAAGAAAACTGCCAGGGTCTATTATAACTACAGAGCAAATTGAAAATAGAATCCACTGTTCACCACCTAAAAGATACCTTAATGAAACATTCAGGAATGCCATAGATAGAATCTAGAGCTTCTAGGTCAAGGAAAAAATATTACAATCTGAAAAAAAGAGTTCAAGGACCAAGGAACCATAATCAGGATCATGTAAAACTATTCTGGAGCTATGATAAAGGAAAGAAAATTTTTTTCAAAAAAGGAAAGGAAATCTTAGCATATGCCATATCAAAATTAAAAAAAAGAAAAAAAGCTTCCAACCAAGAAGAACTTATCCAGCAAAATTGAGTATAATCTAACAAGGGAACAAAACAGATCTTTAGGGGACTAGAGCAAATGGTTCAGTGGGGGTGGGGGTGTTGGCAAAGAGAGGGGATGAATGGAAATGAGAGACAGGGAAAAGAGAAAGATAAACTATTTTCTCCCACCAAGAAAGTGTCCTTCTGGTGGCTGAGTTTGAACTGTAATCTTCAATTCCTGAATTGAAATCTTCCACCACTGGGAGAACTGCTGAAATTCTTCTGCTATTTAAAGTTCTCAGAGTTGTAGTTTACTTGTTTGGTTATTACTTGTTTGGTTACCAACTCTGCTTTTTCCATTAACCCAATCAAAGAGAGTCACATCTCAAGGTGTAGACAATCTTGTTTATATACCATATGCATTAATTGATTGATTGTTTCTGTATCTCAAAGAGGTATTCTCACCTGATAAAGGTATCAGGACATAGAACATCTTGTTAATTAAAGGTAGGGAGGGGAGAGGGAATGGAGCTCTACTTTCTCATACAAGAAAGAAGTTAAAATCCTAAATAGAATTTCAGAAATGCTAGATACAATAGAGTATGATGATGGAGTATGTATATTTCGTAGCTTTGCCTGACACCTTTACAAATCAAATTGATCCTATGCTAAGACATAAAAAATCTCGTAAATAAATGCAGAAAAGTAGGACTACTAAACGTGTACTTTACTGAAAAACAACATAATTAAATTTTAATCAATAAGCATTTGATTCGAGGATTCAAACTGAAATGGAGACTAAATATTATAATCCTAAAAAATATGTGAGTGAGTCAAAGAACAAACTATAGAAATGAGAGATAATTTTATCAAACAAAATGGCAACATAATTTCTCTAATGAGAACATACAAGAACTTTTGGGATGCAGCCAGAGCAATTCTTAAAGGAAAATTTGAATCTGTAAACACTTTCATTAACAGAAGAATGACTGTATCAGGAAATTGAGCATGCAATTGAAAAAAACTAAAAAAGCAACAAATTTTTTTAAAAAAACAACTAAAATCCAAGATAGAAATTCTGAAAATTGAAGGTATGATAATTTTTTTTTGCAAGGGGGAAGGCAGGGCAATTGGGGTTAAGCGACTTGCCCAAGGTCACACAGCTAGTGAGCGCGTCAAATGTCTGAGGCTGGATTTGAACTCAGGTCCTCCTGACTTCAGGGCTGGTGCTCTACTAACTGTGCCACCTAGCTGCCTCATGATAAATTTTAAAACAAAAATTTGGGTTTTTTTTATTTTAAGCATTTTAAAAAATATCCCAACTGCATGTCAATAAATTGATGTCAAATGGACTAGTAAACAAAATTAAGTCTTTAAAAAAACTAATAAAATAGAAAAACATTAGCTTATGTGATCAAGAAAAAAGAAAGAAAAACAACTGCTAAAAAGAAAATTCACAGTAGATGAAGATAAAAAAAATGAAATTTTTAGAAACTAAATCTCCAAATTAAAGGCCAACAAATGTATGAAGACTTACACAAATATAAAAATGTAAATTAAGGATAAGAAATAGAGAATTTAAATAACCCAATCTCAGAAAAAGTACTTAAATATGATGAACTAACTCAAAGTTCCCCGCCTTTTTTAAAGCAGGCCCAGATAAATTTATAAATGAATTCTATCGAATCTTTAAAGGACAATTAATTTTGGTATTATATAAATTGTTTTCAAAAAACAGGCTAGGTGAATTGGCAATCACTCATTCATCCACCAAGTTAATTCAGCCCCGAAGAGAGAGCTTCAAAACCAAGTGGATTTATTCTATTCAGGAACTGGAGGTGTGGTCCAAAGGGGGCTGCTATTACTGATGTGCTGAAGCAGGCCAGTAACAGGACAAATGGTAAAATGGCTCCAGTCCTAAGAGATGAGATTTAAACCCAGGCCTGTTAACTTTCATCCCTGCTCTCTCTTATTTCCAACCTACCATCGAGCCTCCATGGTCATCATGTCTATCTCCAAATGCTAAACTTGCTCTGAAAATGAATGGATCGTCTCTGGTAATACAGCCCTGAGTTTCTGCCCACTCAGCGTTGTTACCATCTAGGATATGATGAGGCAGTATGGCATAATGTTTAGAGTATTGGACTTGGATTCAGAAAGAAATGAGTTCATTAGCTGTATGACCTCTAAGAGGCTGGGGTCGGTTGAAGGAAGTTCTCACACCAATGAATCACAGATTCTTGACAGAAACACTCCCTAAAAGCACTAATAAATAATCAAGCCAAAGATTAAGTAAATATCCCGATCCTAAAATTGAAATCTTTTACACTTTGATTAATAATAATAGCTAGAATTTATATAATACATACTATATTCTAGGCACTGTGCTAAGCACTTTACAATTATCATCCCATTTGATCCTCACAATAACCATATGAGGTAGGTGTTACAATTATCCCCATTTTACAGATAAGAAAACTGAGGCAAACAGAAGTTAACCAGTTTGCCCAGGGTCACACAGCTAGTGTCTGAGGTTGGATTTGATCTCGGGTCTTCCTGACTCCAGGTTATAATATGCACTTTAACGAAATAAGAGCAATTAGAATATATTTGCTCTTTGTCACATTCTAAATATGTCCTTGTTGTTTTATTACATGGTGGCAGTCAATGTTTATGTTGTTCTGTTTTCTTTGTATTCTTAGGGTGTGGGGGGGTGGGGGGAGGGGGGATTATTTTGGCTCTGCCCTCAAGTAGCTTACCTTCTACTTGGGGTGGGGGGTGAGGAGGGAATAAACAACAGTCTTTTGGGTTTTTTTATACCACAGTCTGTACTAATCTATCAAATTCTACCTCTCTCATCCTCCCTTCAACATCCCCTCTTCCCTCCCACACACACACACACACACAGACACACACTGAACCCTCCCCAAAGAAAACTGACGGCCAAAATGGATATCTGGCAGTATTCTGTTCTGAGTCTCCCATCCCTCTACTGAACTACTTCGTCATCTGCTTTCAAAGACCCAAACTAGTCACTGCAATTAAACTGAGACTCGCTGCCCTGTTTTCATTTATGTTTCTGAAGTCATTGTATAGACCCTATGGCTGCTTAGTCAGCACTGGTTCAATTTGCACTTTTTCCCATGTTTTTCTTGTCCTTTCTTAGGGAGTGAGAGTATTCCATTACATTCATGTACCACAATTTGTTTATCCATTCCTCAGTTAAAGGGAACGTACTTCGTTTCCAGTTGGCCTTTTTTTCTTCTTTACTACCACAAAAAGTGCTGCTATAAATATTTTGGTATATATGGAATCTGCCTTTGATCTCCTTGGGTTATATGCCCTGCTGTGTGATCACTAGGTCAAAAGGTATGCATTTCCCTTCTTTTTAAAGGCCCAAAGAGAAAATGGTTTCCACATACTTAAAAGCCTCATCTGGCAACTGCTATCCTACACATAATCTCCAACTGACTTGCATGAACCAGCTGTTAGGTCCTAAGTATAATTAGACAAAAATTAAAGGAAAAGTCCACCTTACATCTCCTTGGGACACTTAACATTGACATTAAGGCATTCATGGTGGGGGTTGGGGAATTCACTCAGAGAGGGAAAGAAAGACAGGAAGAAGAAAGAGAAGAGAGAGGGAGAAAGAAGGAGAGAAAGGGAGAGGGGGAAGAGAGAAAGGAAGATGGGAGAGAGGGGGCTAAGGAGAGAGGAAGAGAGAGGGGGGGTTGAAAGAGAGAAAGAGGGGAGGAGGAAAGAGAGAGGGGGGGAAAGAGAGGGGGATGGAAAGAGAGAGACCAGACCCATCTTCTTGTATACCCAAGTATTTAAGTGATTCCTACGTACTAAGCAGGTAGCTGGGTGGCACAGTGGATAGAGTGCTGGGCCTGGAATCAGGAACATTAATCTTCATGAGTTCAAATTTTGCCTCAGACACTTAGTAGCTGTGTGACCCTGGGCAAGTCATTTAACCCTGTTTGCCTCAGTTTCCTCATCTGTAAAATGAGCTAGAGAAGGAAATGGCAAACCGTTTCAGTATCTTTGCCAAGAAAACCCCAAATGGGGTCACAAAGAATCGGACATGGCTGAAACAACTAAACAACAGAGTACAGAAAGAGAGTAATATATAAAAAGACTAGAAAGGTGGGTTGGGGCCAGGTTGTAGAAGGCTTCAAAGCCAAATAAAATAGTTTATATTTTATCCTAGAAGCAAAAAGGGGTACCTAGAGCTTATTGAGGAGAACGACATAGTCAACAGACCTATATTCAAGGGGGAAAATCACTTTGGCATCATACAGAGGATGGACTTGAGTGGAAAGAGATTTAAGGCATGGAGATCAATTAGAAGGCCCTTTCCAATAGTCCAACCTGACCTGAGGTGGTAGCTGGGGGGATAGTTTGAAGGCAACAGATATGACAGGGATGAAAATAGAGAGGGCAAGATTTGGCAACTGATTGGATTTGCAGAGGAAAGGAGAGTGATGGGTGACAAACCTGGGGAACTGGCAGGATGGTGGTATCCTCAAGAGAAACAGGGAAGTTTGGACAAGAGGCAGGTTTGGAAGGAAGACAATAAACTCTGTTTTGGACATGTTGAGCTTGAGATGTCTTTCTATGGCTCATCCAGTTGGAAATGTCTAAAAGGTACTTGGTGACACGGGAGAGAGAATGCTAAATGTATAGACACAGGGAGAGATGACAGGGTCACCAAATGAGAGAAACTAGAAGAAGGCTTCATGGCATCCTGACTCCTCACTACCCTAATCATGGGAGGAAAATGTGGTTCTCTTGAGGGGAGAGAAATTTTCATCCTTCTTGTTTATGGTCTTTTTATAATTTGGTACAAGAACTAAGCATTTAGCTTGGTAGGCACTACAGATAGTCATAAGGAGCTGATGAGATGCTCTGAAGATAGGAATTTGATTGCTTTTGAGTTCTCCACTGTCAGAACACAGAAGAGAGAGATCTTTTCTTTTCTGCCAAGTCATAGAACCTAAATATCACAATCTTTGATAGGTTCATCATCACAAGTCCTAAGGAAAGGGGGTGCGATTTTGGCCCATTTTAATGAATGAGTTTGAAGTCAAGTCATTTAAAGAGTTAGGAAATAGAATTTATGTGCTTCTTCTATGCCGGAATCGTGTGTGTAGTTGGATGTGCAAAAAAGCTCAGGATGTCAGATCCTTCACAAATGTTCCATCTTCATAGCTAGCATTCATATAGTGCTTTACACATATTATCTCGTTTGAGCCTCACAATAACCCTAGGAAGTATATATTATCCACATTTTACAGATGGGAAAATTAAGGCAGACAGCAGTGAATTGACTTGCCCAGAATCCATAGCTAATTAGTGTCTAAGGCTGGATTTTGAACTCAGTTCTTCCTGATTTTAGGTCCAGAGCTCTATCTGTTTTGCTACCAAGCCACCTCTCTGTATTGCATTATCAAGAGAGACAGTGCTTTGACTCTTTAATGGCTTGGCGTAATTGAGTCGCATCACTGGACCAATTTGCCATACTACTTAATGCTTGTGTATAATGACCACAGAGGTGTCACTGCCAGGCCCGTGAGAAAACAAGGTCATGAACAGGAATCAGCCAGCTCTCACCTTCACTCCAGTGGAAGGGGAGGAGGCCTGGAGGCACTGAGTACAGTTAACTAAGTTCTGTATCTCATTTAGTCTTGTGACTAGACACTGACTAAGCAGGGGGAAGCTGGTGAGTTAGAGGATGTGGATAAAGTAGGAATCATAGTTCTCTGTGTGGCCTTGACTTGTTGTCAAAGAGGGTGGCTAACTCAGACTGCCAGAAACCAAGTTGCCTGTCCCTGGGGAGCTGCTATAGTATACTTGTGGCTTGTGGGGGCTCCCATAGCTACAAGGGGCTCAAGAATTAGGGAGCTGGAGACCCCTTGAGGGGCTCAGATAAAAATGGGCATATTCTATAAAGAGATTAGAGATAGAGACTGGACGTGTTAGTACAGGGAACTCCCAAATGTGGAAACTCCATCTAGTGATGTATGTTGTCACCTTCTCTGTAATTTATAGTCTTAGACAATGGTGTCAAGCTCAAATAGAAACAGAGGGGCGGCTAAATTATACATAAGAATCCCTGTAGGCCCCCTATTGACTTAGAAAACCATGCATTTATATTTTTTTATTTATTAATATGTCAACACATTGAAATCAGATAGGAACTACATTTTAACCCTGTTCCTGCTGTGGAGTATTGTGGGTGGAGTGTTTGACACTTCTGGTCTTAGAGACTTACCTAAGGCACAGAGAGGTTGAGGGACTTGCCCAGGGTCAAACAGCCAGTATGTTCATAGGCAAGACTTGAACAACAAGGTCTTCCTGATTCTGAGGCCAGCTCTACATCCCTTTTGCCACATTGATTCTTTAAAAGAGGAAGGGAGTAAAAAAAATGAGGAAAAAACAGAGGTGCTAATTTTCAGGACGAGCTACTCTTGCCAAAAAAAAAAAAAAAGTAAAAAATCTGGTTCAGTGTGCCATGGGATGGTACCAGCCAACTGCCTTTCAACATGGAGATGCAAATCAAGTGCAGCAGGTGGCGGACAGAATGGCCGTTCAGGAAAGGAAGAAGTAATCATCTCTCTCTGCTGGATTTAGATTCACCATAAAGAGACCCAACAGGCTCCCCACCTTGGCCGCCACCACCCAAGGGCTTAGGGCTGGCTCTTCCTTGTTGCCAGAGCTTAGGAAGTTAGCATCTGCTTGTGTCAAAGTCATCAACTTCCAGGCAGTGTTGTACAGTGGATAGAGGGCACACCTAGAAGTCAGAATAACCCTGGGTTCAAGTCTTGCTTCCGATACACACTGGGTATATGTAACCCTCTGTAAGACACTTAACTTTTCAGTGTCCCCGATAACTCTATAAGATAACTAGTTGCAGAACTGATACAGCCATAGGTCATCAACAGTCATACACAGTCAATTCAGTTTTTTTGAGTGTAATGAAAACTAATGTAGTTTGAGGAAAAGGACAAAAATCAAGAATGTAAGCTCTGGAGGGCAGGGACACTTATTTTAGTAAATATCTGCTGAATGGAAATTATATGTGTATATATAAATAATGTATATTATATATGTATGTATATATAGAGGCAATTATTAGTACACATTAATTAATGTAGCAATTAATTAATAATAATAAATTAATTGACTGATTGCTAGAGTAGACACAGAGTCCAGCTTAGGAAATGAATCTTAGTGCTCCTTCATCTGGATACCTCAGTCCAGTCTATTTTACCCCAGGTTTTCCTTCTCTGGTTCCCTAAGAAGCCTCTAGTTTCTAGTTTCATCCTGCCCTTACTTCCAGGCAAGGATAATAGTAATTATTCATTTTTGTCTGGACCTATGAGTCCCCACTTCAGTTCAGATAATGTGTTGTTTAATTGTTTCAGTTATGTCTGACTCTTTGTGACTCCATTTGGGATTTTCTTGGCAAAGATACTGGACTGATTTGCCATTTCCTTCTCCAGCTCATTTTATAGATGAGGAAACTGAGGTAAATAGGTTAAGTGTCTGAGACCAGATTTGAACCCAGGTCTTCCTGACCAGACCTAGCATTAGCCATCTATCTGCCCTGTCAATTAATGTAATTACTTCTAAGTGTTTTATACCATCTTTATGAGGTATGAACTTCTTCAGTTGGGTCAAGAAGAGACTAGCTAATTGACTCATTATGCCTCTGAGGGCTTTAAGTAGCTGGATGAACTTTGGCAGGTGGTCAGTCAGGCACTAGTTCAGTCCAACAGGAGAGGACTCCCAAGTTTGGGGGTTAAGGACTCTATGGTTAGAGCCAGGTGCCTGAGAGGTAGTTCTTGGTCTTGGTGGAAGTGTAGCATCAGACCTGATGTTAGCAACCAGGACAGGTTTGATTTGGGAATGAAATGAGGTACTCTAAAGACACTGAATAGTGAATAAAGGGGAGTTTGCTTTTCCCTGGCACAACAAGAATGCACCAACACTTAGCTACAGTAGATGTACCGCCCCCCTCATTTATATATAGAAATTAGTCTGGCAGACAGGATAGGAAACTTGTGTGGTCTTCAGATATCCATCAACTGGGAGGAACCCAGACACATCACATGAGTGAGACTTGCTATATCCTTAGGTCACCAAGAAGCTGAGCCAAGGGAGGCAGGGGTCAGTCAGATCTTGGGGATATTTTGTTTTCTTTGAGGGAAAACTAATCTCTGTTGTACAGAAAGAGGTGAGGAGGGGGAGAGGACCCTTGGTTATCACAGAAGGAAAGAATTTCTCTGTCTCTGTCTCTCTGTCTCTCTCTCTTTTGCCCACACCCCTCCCCCCTACCATTGATCATCTCAGCAGAGAGAGAGGACTAGTAGCAGACATGCAGTCTAGCAGGATTCAAAAAAAACTGAATCAATAGGACACAATACATTCATTTGGGAACATAGTGACACACCAAAGACAAACAAATGCAGACCATCTAAAGAAGACAGTCTTTCTTTCATTCACAAGTAGCAATGGCCATTTGTACCATAGAATGTTAGCTATAGACTCATGTTAGGATTTCCAGGCCATAAAACACCAGGAGTTGTGAATTATCCCTTTGCCACAGATATATCCTATATGTGTGCCTCTCTACTATTATACTCTAAGTTTGAGCCCATTTTTCCCCATGTGTCTGTGCCTTATATTTGCAGAACAATGTGCCCCAGGATCTGAGAAAATTTTTATACCAATTGTCCTCACTATGCCACTTTAATAAATGCCTTTCTTAAAAATTGTCTACTGGCTGATTGTTAGTAGGAAGCACATTGGTGGGGGTTTATGGATGACAGCACTAGAAACCTAGCCTCTCAGGGTTGGTCCAAGATCCTTTAGAGATCCCAATCTCTAACTGCAAGTTTGAGTTGGGAGAATAGTTCCTGAGAATAACTGGAAGATAGGATATAATAGGAATAACTGGAGATAGGATATCTTGTATGAGAAACAGCAAGTAGGACAATTTGGCTAAACTAAAGAGTACACAAAAAGCAATAATGTATAATAAGCCTGGGAACAAAGTAGGTTGAAACCATATAGTGAAGGGCTTTAAATTCCAGAGGAGTTTGCATTTTATCCAAGAGTAAATAGGGAGCCACTAGACCTTCTCTCTGCTTTAGCGATGTCACTTTAGCAACTGCATGGATGACAGAAAAGATGGGAGTACCCTCAAGAGAAATAGGATATTTTGGAAATGAGGTAAGTTTTAGAAGAAAGAGATTAACTTCTATTTTGGACATATTGAAGTTGAAATGTTTATGGGACATCTAGTTTAAAATTTCTAATAGAAAGCTGGTGATGAAGCAGCAGAGTCCAGGAAAGAGCAAGTTTATTAGGTTCTTCTCTGGGAATTATCATTATAGAGGTAAAAACTGAATCGATGGAAACTGATAATATTCCCCAAAACAGAGTATAAAGAGAGAAAAGGACCCAGAACAAAGTCTTGAGGCACACCAATGTACACACATAAATGATGATCTCATAAAGGAGATTGGAGGCCATACGAGAGGAGAGCCAAGAAAGAGGAAGATGGTTAGTTCAGCTATAGTGCTTGTTTTTTAAAACATTAATTTGCTTCAACATGATTGATACACTGGGGAACAACTTGAGCACAACTCAAATTTTGAGTTTGTTTATGTTTTTTATTTCTTCCTAGTGAGAATTCAGAAAACTGCCCCAACTTCCCAAAAACCCACAAGCGGCAACCCTTCTGATCTCCACTTCCACAAGAAAATTTCAGGTCTTTTTCAAGGTAAAATGCCATATTTATTGTATATCTTCTGGCACATTAGGAACTAAGGGCAGAGTGGGGCTGGTCCACATCAGATGCACTCCACCCTCATCCTCTCATAACAGAGTTGGGGCCCACCAAAACTATCCTCTCGCTCCAAGCCACAGATTTTGTAGAAACCTGGGTGCGAGCTGAGCACGAGCCTAAGGCCTTGTACATAGACACTATTTTTGTTGTTTTTCAGTTGTTTCAGTCTCTTCGTGGCCCCTTTTGCGGGGATCTTCTTGGCAAAGATACTGGAGTGTTTGCCATTTCCTTCTCCAGCTCATTTTACAGATGAGGAAACTGAGGCAAATAGGGTGAAGTGACTTGCCAAGGGTCACACAGCTAATAAGTGTCTGAGACCAAATTTGAACTCAGGAAGTTGAGTCATCCAGATTCCAGGCTTGGCATTCTGTCCACTGCACCCAGCCACTATTTATTATAGCATTTATGTGTTTCTTAACCATTTAACATGTATAAAACTGTGCTACTATTTTTTATTAGGTTTCTGTCTTTTAAACATGTCATTGACAAAATGTTTTAGTGTTATGCCCCTAATTCCATTTTCCTCATAAACCCTGTGGCTTTTATTTCTTGATTTTGCCTAACTCGGTGCTTTGTAGGAACAAATATACATATGTTGTGTTATAGCAAAACCTACCATATCATGAAAACAAAAAAAGAAAGTATATGTAGGAGGAAAGAGTGTCAGTGGTTTCAAATACTTCGTTCAAGTCAAGAAGGATGAGGACTAAGAAAGAGTAATTTGAATTTGATCACTGAGAAATCATCAGTAGCTTTTAAAATAGCAATTTCAATTCAAAGATAAAATCAGGAACCAGATTTTAAGAGACTGAAAAGTGACCGAGAGGAGAGGAAGAGAGCAAAACAAATGTGGACAACTTTTTTAAGGAATTTGGGTGTAAAAGAGAGGAAATATCTCATAGGTAGATAGCTTGAAAGCTTTGTAAGATCAAGCACAGTTTTGTTTTTGGGTTTTTTTTTAAGGAAGGGAGAGACCTGAGTGTGATTGTAGGCAGCAGGAAGGCACTAATAGACAGGGAGAGAATGAAGGTTAGAGAGAGGTGGTAATTGTTGGTGCAATATGTTGGTGTAGATGGGAGGGAGTAAATAAGATCAAATGTAGAAGGGTTGGCCTGGGTGAGGAAAGACACTCCTTTATCAGAGACCAGAGGAGAGAACAGGGATTGAGTTCGAGAGGTTGTGAGATATAATGGAAGGAAAAAGAGGGATCTCAGAGTAGACAGCCTCTTTCTCAGGAAAGTATAAAGCAAGACCCTCTGAAATAATAATTATAAGTTGTTGTTCAATTGTTCAGTCATGTCCACCTCTTCATGACCCCCTGGTCCATAGCACTCCAGGCCCTTCTGTCCTCCACTATCTCTTGAAGTCTATCCAAGTTCATTTTCATTGTTTCGATGACACTATCCATCTCATCCTCTGCTGTCCATATAAATTACATAAATTAAATAATTTTAATTAAATAACTGTAAAGGGCTTAGCACAATGCTGACACATAGTTTATAAATATTACATATAATATAAATGAGAAACATTAGCCATTATTATTATTAGTTGGAGAATAATAGTATTAGTAATAAGTGACTTGCCTAGGATTATGAACCAATGTGTGGCAGAGGCGAGCTCACTGTACCATGTACTTACTTCTCTGCTAGTCAAGATTAGATAATATAAATTTGTAGTGGACTCAGTCAACGCAGTTGCACGATTTCCTCCCAAAGCAGCAGCAGCAGAAATATTTAGTAGCTTGTGAGTGACCACACCAAATAGATATCATACAGTTGGACCCCCATGAAAAAGGGAAGGGGTGGGGCAGGTGGCACATAGTGGAATCCCACAGTAAATCTGACTTCCTGTGAAGATTCTGGATAGACAAACAAAAAAAGGGTCCAACCAGTATTTCCTGTATGAACATGTACTGTCATTAGATGAACAAGTACGTACAGTCATGAGCCTCCTGGCCCAGGTTAGTGATCCTTGACGTTTAGAGACAGCCTCGTTCCCATGCTGATGCAGCAGGCCTGAAGCAAGGATCCATTTCATAATCTCATCTCTCCTGATGCTTTTTTGCATAATGCACTACCATTTGGTTCCCACATTACAATCATGGTATTTATCTATGCAAATCAGTAGCTCATAAAAAAAATTACCACCAATAGCCCAACCCTTCATTAGAGTATAATGTAGAGAATATGGACACACCCAGGGTGTCGAATGAGAGACTGGACAAAAAGATATTTGTAGGTCTCTCCCATCCTTCCCAGGCCCCACCCCCCACCCCAGTTCCTACTGGGTCTAACCCTGTTGATTCTCCAGTTTGTGCAGTTAGAGAAAGCAGAGCTTTTAGGAGCTAGGAAATGGTTTGTTGTTTGTTATTCAGTCATTTTAGTCACATGTGACTCTTTGTGACCCCATTTGGGGTTTTCTTGGCAAAGATACTGGAGCAGTTTGCCATTTCCTTCTCCAGCTCACTTTACAGATGAGACACTGAGGAAAACAGAGTTAAGTGACTTGCTCAGGGTCACGCAGCTATTAAGTATCTGAGGCTGGATTTGAACTCAGGAATATGACTCTGCCTGATTCCAAGCCCAGTGCTGTATCCGCCAAGCCACCTAGCTGCCCTAGGAGATGGTTCCATGCACTTCATTTCCCAGATCCCTTCTAAGCCACTTCTGCTTACGGATTTCCCTTGGTCAGTTTCACCTTTGCTTCTAGATCTATCTCATTCCTTCCCTAGGTCAAGCCTAAGCCATGCCTTCTCATCCTCGATGTCTGAGGTCTTGGAAAGAGTTGTTAAAAATTATTCCTGTTGTTCATTTGGGTGATAACATGGACTCCAGCTTACTGCATAGTGGGGTGTATGGGGTGTTCAGGAGGACTAGCACCTCTGATGTGAGGGCTTGCTGAGCCATTTCCAGGGCTGCTCATCCCCCTTTGGTGTCCACCTCACACCCAACTCTCACCCACAGCTCCAAAAAGCTGTAGCGTTTGCAGAAGCCACTTCCTGGTAAAACTGTCTTGGCCACTGGGCTAACCCAGGTTAACTGTCAGTGAATTAGAGGGGTGTGAAGACTTCCCTCTGCAGAATGGGTGATTGAGAACAATTTGTTCCAGTAGTCATGAAGGCAGCTGAAGCAGGGGCTGTGGATTGCTTAGAGCTTGGTCAGATGAAGACACCAAGATTATCTACATTCCGGGCCACTGCCAGTTGTCCTGGCTTTTGTCTTGCCACTGGACTTCAGTGACTGTGGAAAAGAAAGTGAGGCTGCCTACTTTGGGCAGCTCTGCCTTCCTTAAATCCAGTTTATACTCAATTCACTGTAATGTCATTGGTCCTCTGAAAACAAAGGATGAACGACAACTGCATAGTGCAGAGAATTGGGCTGATATACCAGTCTTAGTTCCACTCAATATCTCCTCTCTGTGCCTCAGTTTATCTGTAAAATGGGAATAATTGTGCCTTTCTCTTACCTACAGGGATTTTATTAAGGACAAGTGAGATAAATATCTATAAAATACCTGTAGCACCTTGGAAGAAAATTGTTTGATAACTATAAGGTGGTGATAAACTAAATAGGTAGTAGGTACCTAAGACAAAATTCACCCTAGATTACTTTGTACTTCAGAAAAAATACTAAAAGAATCAAACCTTAAACCTTCGTGTTTAAGATACCACAAATTCAATTGTGTTCTTATTCAAGTTTTTCAGTATCTGGCACTTCTCCATGGTAAATTCTCTGACTCCAGGAGTGTGATGTTAAATATTTAACAACTGGCTGTGTGGAGAGGGGAATTGGAGGAAGCATGCAAGAAGAACTTTTACCTTTAATCTGTGTTATTGAGACTCTTAAGACCGGACAAAATGTAGATCAAGCCCTGATTTGTAGCTTTGCCAGTTTCTGATGTATAGATGTTCACACTGAAAATTTAGGGTAGGCAAGTAGGGAGGCACAGGGCAATAGAGATGCTGCAGATTCAATACAATAAGCATTTCCTAAGGGCCAACTTGTATAAGTTAAAAGGCAGCCTGACTGTTATTGGAGTCAGGAAGATTTGGATGCGAGTGTTGCCTCTTATATATGTATGCCACCTACATGTCCACTGCAATTCACTTAACTTCTCAGTTCCTCAGGTGGCTCTGAGATTTGCATTAGCAGATAGGATGCTGATCTGCAGAGTGAGAAGGAGATTCTATACCAAAAGTTTCTTAAACCAATGAAAACACAGACCTGGACAAAAAACAAAGTGCAAAGCAGTGTTGTAGACACTTAGGATATAAAGACAGAGACAACAGTCCCTACCTTCAAGCTTATATTTGATTTACATTTGAATATAAAATAAGGTTGAGATACAGGAATGTCAAGAGAGCAGTAATAGACCTCAGAGGTAATCCAGATTACAGATACATTGAGGCCTACAATGGTTAAGCTCACCCAGCTATCAATTCAGGTCTTCTGACCTGTAGATTTTCTCCTACCAAAGGGAAGTCAGATTGAACCACTGGCACAAAGCTTTTCGCAGGGTTATAATCAAAATCCAGGTCAGAGCCTGCAAACCTAATGCTTACAGGAGTTCTGCCTTTTCAGGGGGCCTTGGAAAATATCAGGTTGCCATTGATTTGGATGCTGGGATTTCTGAGAAGATAATCTAGATAAAACAACTGACCCTAGAAGTGTCAGGATCTGCCAATTCCCCTGTAGCTCCTGGCATTTTTAATCATATTATAGTTTGTCTATGATACTGAAGATAACCAGCGACCACTGGAAATCTTTGAGGAAAAAGTTTTATGTGGCCAAAATTCAGTGGTATGGAATAACTAATGTCATAAAAAACCACTGTCCTATGGTGTCCTAACTCCTTCAGGGATGTTTACAAAAGAGACCATTCAGTAAGAGTGTGTTAGAGGAACATAAGCAGTGTTAACTCATGGTTTCTATAACAGATGAAAATGATCTTGATGTTGGCCTCTGGAGAAGTGAAGAATACACTGGACCAGGAATCACAAAAGACTTGGGTTTGTGTTCTGGGTCTGACATTTCAACCCCCCACTAAGCCCAAGTTTCCTCACCTGTAAAAGGAAAGTGCTCTTTGAGATTTCTTTGAGATCCCTTCTAGCTCTAAAATTTTTATAATTTCATCATGTGAGATGTGTTTAATGTACTATTTATGACAAGATCTCCATCTCTATACTATGTGGCTTGCTCACTCAGCCCTTTGCAGAGTTGCCCATCCACCTTTCGTGTCCGTCTGGCATTCAACTCACCTGTGGCTCCAAGAAGCTGTATAGCGTGTGCAGCAAACACACCCTGGGAAACCCTTTCATCAAATGGGATGAACCAGGTTGAGGGTAACGATTAGACCTCAGACCCGTCAATGAGGTAGAGGGGTGTCTATCCCAAGCATGTGAAGACTTCTCCCTGGCAGAATGGACAGATGAGAACGATTTGTTCCAACAGCCATGAAGGTGGCTGAAGCAGGTTGCTGTGGAGCGCTTAGAGCTTGGTCAGACATCAAAAAGGCCAAGGTCACCCACTGCATCCCAGGGTAGTTGTCCTGATTTTTGCCTGCTGCTGGACTTCTAAGCCTCTGGAAGAGAGAGTGAAGCTAACAACTTTGTGCAACTCTGCCTCATCTAAATCCAGTTCATGGGCAAGTCAAGATATCACCCCATGATGTCATTAGTTCTCTTTGAAAACAAAGGATGAACAACAACATGTGGCCATCTCTCTGGCCATCATCTATCTACCTATCTCCCTGCCCCATGAATCTTGGACTGTACCCTGAATCCCAGCTTCCAATAGGTGATCCTCCAAACCATTTCCTCACCATTTCCACACCACATTGCTTGCTCTTTGGTCATCATCTGGACTGCTCTCCAATCTTTCTAACTCCCTTTTATGTGTTGTCATCTTCCCCCTTTAGGATATAAGCTCCTTGAGGACAGAGACATTCTTGATTCCTTGTATGCATCACCTAGCACAATGACAGGCACATAGTAAATACTTAATAAATGCTCTAGCTAGCTAGAGGTGATCAAAGGGATGCGTTAGTGTCAAAACAGTGGGGGCAGACTGAACTGATTCTGGTAGAACTAGAGAGGCTGAAACTCAGTACAAGAATATTAGGAGAACCTGCAGGTCAGAGATGAGGATTTAGGAATGGAAGACTGATACTGTAGGAAGGCAATGACGTGCATAAGTTAAATTCATCTCATCAAATATTGTTAAGTGCCATGACACGGTGCTCAGTGTTGGGAATACAAACATACAGTGGATATTCCATAAGGGGAAATGGAAGACAAAAACGCGAATCATTATGATGCAAGAGAGAGTGAGAAGAGTTGGAGGACTGGGTTTGAATATCAATTGTGAAACCTTGGCAGTTCACCTTTCTCAGCCCCAGTGTTCTTAACTGTAAAATGAGGGGGTTGATAATTGGGGGAGCTTCTGGAAGGGAACAGTCAGAATGGTAAAGAGCCTTGAATCCATGCCATATGTGGGTCATTTGAAGGAGATGGGGAGGGTTAGATTGAGGAAGAGAAATCTCGGGGTTAGGCATCTGATTAGCTGTGGTCAAGGGCTACTACATGGAAGAGGGATTAGACTTGTTCTGTTTGGCTCCCAAGAGGCTGAGAGTAACCCAAGAACATTAAATAGAAGTTCAAAGAGAGAAATTTAGGATTGATATCAGGAAAAACTTTCCTAACAATTAGAGCTGTCCTGAAGTGGAATGAATTACCCTTCATTAGCTCTCCCTCAAACCCTCCCTGAATCCCATGGCTGTGCAACCACTCTTAATGGTGGATGTCTCTTCCCACACTCCCAGAGCCCAGGGTTCTGACCTCACTGAGCGGCTAGGATGCTCTAATAGGCTAAAAGTTAGGCAACCTGCCTCTGTATACACCACTTTAGGCATGTCAGTAAACTTTACTCATCTCTAATAATCCCTGCCCCCTCCCTGCTGTGTGAGGAAGTTGGAAGTATCGTTGAATAATTTCCACATAGAATTTAGTCCTGGAGGGGTAGGGGGAAAGGAATGGCTGAGGTCACAGACCTAGAGCTTAGAGCTGGAGCTCAGAGGCCCTTCTAGTCTGACCCCTCAGTTAATAGATGAGGAAACTGAAGCAGGAGAAGGTTAATGGTTTGCCCGAGGTCATACAGGTTGATAGAGATAGGATCTGAGCCCAGGTTCTCTGATTTTGGGAGAAAGGTACTGTGCCCATATAGGATACTGGTGATAAGAGATAGCTACCTAATTCTCTTCCTACTCTCTCAACCATTCCTTTGTCACCATCTTGGTTTTTCTTAGATTATGGGCCACCATTATCTTGCTACTTGAAAAGTTTAGAGAATTCTCCTCCAATATGAGACTCACCTCTGACCTCATCATGGGTATTCTAAAGGGAGACAGTGGGGAACAAGGCTTCCATGGTAGACAGAAGGAAGCAAGACAGACCACTGACCCTCTTTCCCCCACCCAGCTCCCACCCCTCACTCTCCCCCACACCCTGCCCCACACAGCCTTGACAATAGCTGGTTTTTTCCAGGAGTAAGAATGTATACTTACTTGGGCAGGGAATTTGAGCCTCTAAAGGTTTTTGAATAGAAGAGTGATGTGGTGAAGGGTGGGCTAAAGAATGGTGGGACTAGAAGCAAAACAAAACAAAAACACTTAGGAAGCTGTTGTCATCTGGGCAAGAAGACGAGGTCCTGAGCTAGGGTAGCTGCAAAGGGAATGGAGAAGAGGAAACAGAAGTAAGTGATAATTATTGAAATAGAATCAGCAAGACTTTGCAACTGATTGGAAAAGGGGAGGGGTGACAGTGCTGAGGGAAAGGGAAAGGAATATGAATGGAAGTCTCCATTCCTTTCCCAATTTTCTGCCTCCATAATCTCCCCAGTCCTGGAATGACTTCTTGCTTGAGTTTTGTTGACCCTTCAGCCATTTGATACAGAAATCCTGTAATGCAGGTGTCCTCTTAGAGAGAATCCAGGCTTTCAATCAGCTACAATGGGCCTTGTTTGAGTGTGGAGCACTTTAGAAAAGCCTAAAGAGAGAAGTACATATTTACCTAAGCCTGCGATGCTTGCAAAGCAATTACTGGAAGCTGAGAGGTCCTTTCAGTGGCATTCCTCCCTCAGATAGAGGTGACTCATTCTTACCTGGGCTATGTAGGTCTTGGTAATTGCTAGGTATCCTGTCAGCCTGCCTACTCAGTTGATTTAGTATCAGAATCACAGCATTGCAAAGGACCCCAGAGGCCTTCTTGTCCCATGATGTTAAAGGGAGCTGTGGGCAGTGTTCTCTTTGCTTTTTCCAATTGTCTGTCTAAGGTAGCCCTTACCACAAGTCAGAATCAGGGAAGCCTTTAGTCATGGAAACACATTAGCCATGGTATACAGTTTCATTCGCTGGGATAAAACCTTTACATCAATTTTAGGAACGATCCCTGATTGTGGGATCAAGATCAGTTTTAGCAATTTAGAGGCTGATTGAATATTAACTCTACCACTGCCCTTAGCAAATCCTATCCCCAAATTCCCAACCCTATACACTTTAATTCTTGCTCCCTAGAAAATCACTTCAATCTCTTTCACAGCTTATTTTTAAGAAAGAAAACATGATGTATTCAATTCAATTTAACAAACATTTTTTAAAACTTCTTATGTCCTACACATCATGCTAGGTGCTGGGGATGCAAAGACAAAAATGAAAATAAATTCTTGTCCTCAAGGAGCTTATGTCATACTAGAAAGAAACAACATGTAAACATATGTACAGAGAAGCAATATATGCTGAGTAAGGGCAAAGCAATTTGCAGAAGGATGGGGAGGAAAACTCTTAACAACTGAGGAAAGCAGAAAAAGTCTAATATAGGAGGTGCCTCTTAAACTTAAAGAGATCTAGGGATCCTAAGAAGTAGAAATGAGGAGGGAAATATTCCAAGCAGGGAAGACGGCACTAAACAAGTGGAAAGGTCTATTTACAATGAGTACCGAGAATAGAATATCCTATAACGAGCTTTATCTACAGCAAGGGTTCTTAAACTGGACCCAGAAGGGATTTGGGCATAGCTTTTAGGGAGCTAGGTGGCACAATGGTTAGAGTGCTGGGCTTGGAATCAGGAAGATTCATCTTTATGAGTTCCAATCCAGCCTCAGACACTTCCTAGCTGTGTAACTCTGGGCAAGTCACTTAACCCTGTTTGCCTCAGTTTCCTTATGTGTAAAATGAGCTGAAGAAGGAAATATCTAACCACTCCAGTATCTTTGCCAAGAAAACCCTAAAAATATGGCCATGAGGAATCAGATATGACTTAACAACATAATTCAAGGAGTCCGTGAAGTTAGATGGGGAAAAAATTACTTCTTTATTTTCACTTCTTTCTAACTGAAAGTTAGCATTTTCTCCCATTATGAATTTTTTAAAATAACATTATTCTGAGGAGGAGTCCATAGGCTTTAACAAAATGCTAAAGGGGCCCATGAAACAACAAAGTTAAGAATCCCAGGTCTACGAGTAACCCCTGAAAACCAATGGGAAACATTTTCTGAGAAGGTAAAGTTTAAAGCCATTAAGATATCACATATTTGAAGACGTAACCAATGATCTCTTAAGGGCCAAAGCTAATGATATTTTTTTCAATCTTCATCCTTCATCAGAGAGGTTACTTCCTGAAGCCTATTATGCTGTTGATCACCCTCTCCCCCTGGATACTCTCTCCTTCTTAGGCTTTCATGACTGCTTTTTCTGGTTTTCTTCCTCCCTGTTGGAGAACCCTTCAATCTTCTTTGCTGAATCTTCAACCATGGCATACCCACTAACCCTAGATATCCCCCAAGGCTTTGTCCTGGGCCTTCTTTTCTTCTCCCTCTATATTGTTTTACTTGGTGATCCCAAACTTTACCTGAGTTCAATTATCATCTCAATGCCAAAGATTCCCAGGTCTCTATTTCCAGCCCTGACTTCCCATCTTAAATCAACAAGTACCCATTGAATATCTTTTTTCTTGTTTGTTTTGTTTTGTTTTGGAGGGGAGAAGGCAGGGCAATTGGGGTTAAGTGACTTGCCCAAGGTCACATAGCTAGTAAGTGTGTTAAGTGTCTGAGGCCGGAATTGAACTCAGGTCCTCCTGACTCCAGGGCTGGTGCTCTACTCACTGTGCCACCTAGCTGTCCCCCCGCCCATTGAATATCTTAAACTGGATATATCCCATGGGCATTTCAAACTCAGCATATCTAAAACAGAATTTATTATCTTTTCCCTAAAATCATTTCTTCTTCATAATTCCCTATTACATCAAGAGCATTATCATCCTCCTAGTCATCCAAACTCAATCTCAGCATCATCCTCAACTCCTCTCTCAAACCCAATTCATATATCCAACCTGTTTTCAAGTCTTTTCCTTTTTAACTTCATGACATCTTAAGATATGCATCCCTTTTTCTACACTCACACAACCACCATCCTGGTCAAGGCCATCATCATCCCATGCCTGAAATACTGTAATAGCATTTTACTTAAATTCCCTACTTCATTTCTCATCCTTTCAAACCATTCTCCACTAAGCTGCTAAAGGAATTTTCCTAATGTGCAGGTCTGATCATGTCATCCCCCAACCCCATACACACACACACACACACACACACCAATTCAAAAAACTCCAGTAGTTTCCTATTACTCTAGGATCAGAGAGGGCAACTCCAATGGGTTGTCCACATTGTTTGAATGCCAAATGTACATTTACCTAAAAAGCTATTTTATGGAGAACCCACACAATGCAGGTGCTCAAATCGTGTTCACCAGAAGCGATACAAGGACATTTTCAAGGTCTCTTTGAAGAACCTTGGAATTGATTTCATAACATGGGAGATATTGGCAAAGGACTGCCCAGCATGGCATGCCTGCATCAAAGTAGATGCTGTGCTCTATGAGCAAAGCAGAATTGAAGTAGCTCAAAAGAAACATGAGATGTACAAATTTAGAGACATCTCCACCAAATGTTCATATGATTATTTGTGCCCGACCTGTAGTAGAGCCTTCTGAGCTTGTATTGGTCTGATCACCCACAATTGGACATACTGTACCTTGACTCCAACTTAGTGATGTCATTTTGGTCTTCTTCAAGAACAAAGGACAATAACCAACCAATCTCTCAAAGTCTGTCCAAGTTCATGTTCGTTTTGACACTGTCAATTTCATCCTCTGCCTTCCCCTTTTCCTTTTGCCTTCAATCTTTCTCAGCATCAGAGTCTTTTCCAGTGAATCCCATCTTCTCATTATGTGGCCAAAGTATTTCATCTTTAGCTTCAGTATTTGACCTTCCAGTGAATAGCCTAAATTGATTTAAGTATTAACTGAATGAATATCTTTGCTGTACAAGGGACTCTCGAAAGTCTTTTCCAGCACCACAGTTTGACAGTGTCAGTTCTGTGGCATTCAGTTTTCCTTGTAGTCCAACTCTGACAGCCCTACATTGCTACTGGAAAAACCATAGCTTTGACTATATGGAGTCAGTAAGGTAATGTCTCTACTTTTTAGTATGCGGTTCAGATTTGCTATAACTTTCCTTCCAAGGAGCAAGTGTCTTTTAATTTTATGGCTGCAGTCACCATCTGCAGTGATCTTTGAGCACAAGAATATAAAATCTGACACTGCTTCCATTTCTTCTCCCTCTTTTGCCAGGAAGGATCTACCAAGGCAAATCAGAATTGTTCTACAATTGATAACCTTACAGAGTTGTCTGGAGCACTGAGAATTTTAGTGATTTGTCTGGAGGTCACAATGACAGGGGCAGGAGACATATAGAGATCAAGAATGATGGATAAACATAGAGAGGTATAGATATATAGATTTATGTATATATGTATGTGTATGTATTTATATTCAGAGAGAGAGAGATACCAGTGTGGTACAGGGGTCTCTGGATACACACATACACACACACACACTACATAAATACATATACATGCACATTCACACACATAAATGTATATATTATTGCATTGCATACATGTTATACATACATGCAAACAATATACATACATGTATATACATTGTGCGTGTATGATCATATAAACACATGATCTATATCATACATACACATATATATTCTAACAAAAATAATTTATTTATTAGGCAACATAATATAATGGGCAGAACACTAGACCAATTATTGTAAAATAACAATGTTAGACTAGATCAGTGGTTCATCTCTAAAATTCTACGACCATCTAGTTACGAATCCATCAAAATTAAGATGTTGAACCAACATGAACAATCAAATGAGTGGTACGGGCATGGGAGAAGGGAGCTAGAAGTACCAGCTGTCTTACTGTTCACTCTTAGGATTTGCAGCTTTGCTGAAGGGAGTTCATGGTGAGGACTGCTCACCTCCGGAATTTGTTTTTCCTCTTTGTCCAGTGCATGCCAAGTTTGCTGGCCTTTAAGAAGTTCAGTCTTCAGTATGGACCTCTAGGTGGTCATGGGTCAGAATGACCTGGGTTGAGGTGACATAGCGTGTAAAGTAACTAAATGTGTGTGTGTGTGTGGGCTTTGTGTCTGTGTCCTAAGGCTCCCATGTGGCTGTCTTTTACAAATCAAGGCAAATCCTCAGGTGGGGTCAGTTGTAGTGGGAAGGTTTACTCTCCTCAGGTTAAGTTGGAAGGAGGCATTCTGACATGGTAAGAATTTTCAGATGATCCCTTAAGATAGGAATACAGTATAGGGTTATGCTAACAGAATTCAGAGAATAGAGTACCTCAATTATGCTTTAGGAGGGGTGGAGGAAGGAAGTAAAGGTCTGTTGAGCTTCTGTGACTGTTGATGTGGAACAAGTAGCTACCAGCAACCTTTAGGGATATACTTTTTCTTCTTTCTTTTCTTTACTCTTGTGTTACATTCAACACTTAAGAAAGGGATAAAGAAATGTGCCAGTCCTTGGACAGGGACATTTAGGAATATTGAGGCAGGGGGTGTGGCCAGAAACAAGTTTAAGTTTTGCTTGATAGTAATTATGTAATACAGGGTTTCTGCATTTCTTTTCTTTTGTGTGTGTGTGGGTGGGTGCAATGGAAAGGGAAAATAAATGATTAATTAATCAAAATTTTTAAAATTATAAATGTTAAAAAACCCAAATATATATATTTATCCTAAAAGCAAGAAAGAGCCACTAGAGCTTGATGATAGAACAATGGCATGGTCTCAGCTGTACTTTATAAATAAATATCAGTTTTGTAGGTATGTGGAGGATGGATAGGAGGGTATAGAGACTGCAAATAGGGAGATAAATTAGGGGACTATTGCAGTAGTCCTAGTGAAAGGTTTATGAGGGCCAACATCCCTGACAGATGCTCAACTAAATTCTCTATGGACACTTCTGCTGGTGAGTAGCCTCTCTTAACTCAACTCTATTTAGAAAAAAAAATAGCACTTTTTTCATTAGAGAGAGGATGGAGGAGGAGGAAGAGGAGGAGGAGGAGGAGAAGAAGAAGAAGACAAAGAAGAAAATATACTTAAGTAGATGACCCTTAATAGATAGTCCCTATAAACAAAAAATCTACCCATCATTAAATTTTTATTTCCTTTACCAAATAGCACAAATGTTTTTATACTTTGAAAACCAGTTGGGAGTAAGCCCTCTGTTAAACGGTGGCTTCTTTGTAATTTATAATCTTAGAGCCCTGCCTAGAACACTGAAAGTTTAACTGACGTGTACACAGCCAGGATGTATCAGAGGTAAAACTTGAATGTGGGTCTTCCTTGACTCTGAGGTCATCTCTCTATCCTCCATGCCACTCTGTCTCTCAGTTGTCATTGTCACCAATCATCATCATTGTCTCATCATCATCATCTCTTCCACATCTTCCACATCTGTTCCATGTCTCTTCTCTCTTCTTTTAAATATTTAGAGAAAGTTTCATATTGTTTTATTCTCCTTCAACTATTTCTTATAACCTCCTCAACTCCCTCTTCCTCCTTCTCATATGTTTTAGCAGAATCATTGTCTGCAGCTTGTTGTCAATATGGGATTGAACAGGGAGCAAGGTGTAGCAGCAATTTTTGCAGAAGGAGATCCAATTCTGAGTCCCCAGCACAAGCCCTTGGGTCAGTTTTCATTGATTTGTAGGTCTTTGCCTGGAATGTAGAGGCTGGTGGGAAAGAAGTGCTGAGAGTTCTTTAAAAATGAATGTCTTCGAAGATGGCGGCTGGTAAGCAGGGACTACTGTGAGCTCCATACGGAGTCCCTCCAAAAACCTATAAAAAATGGCTCAGAACCAATTCTAGAATGGCAGAACCCACAGAACAGCAGAGGGAAGCAGGGCTCCAGCCCAGGACAGCGTGGATGGTCTCTGGGTGAGGTCTATCCCACACAGAGCTGGGAGCAGGGAACGGAGTGGAGCAGAGCCCAGCCTGAGCGGCGTGGAACAACCAAACTTGGAGTCGGGCAGATGGGGCCCCTAGCGCCCTGATTATGTGAGCTGCGGCAGTTACCAGACTCCTGAACCCACAAACACGAAAGACTGCAGAGAAGGTTAGTGGGAAAAGCTGCGGGAGTGGAAGGAGTTCGCGGTTCGGCTTCCAGCCCCGGGGGCAGCGGAGGTGGGGCAGCTACAGCTGTTGTTACTTCCGGCTCCAGGCCCACCTGGTGGGAGGAATTAAGTGGCGGATCAGAGCAGGAGTGCACAGCCTGCTAAAGATCTAAGCCCAGCCTGGGCTGGGGGTTCTTGGGGAAGGAGGAGTGCTGGTGTGACAGAGCTGGCACCTCCCCCCAAAACGTGGAACATAGAACTCGTTAGTCTACAAGCAGTCATACCCCACTGAAAAACTCAAGGGTCAAGTTAGTTGGCTGGGAATATGGCCAGGCAGCGAAAGCACACCCAGATTCAGTCTCAGACTTTGGATTCTTTCTTTGGTGACAAAGAAGACCAAAACATACAGCCTAAAGAAGACAACAAAGTCATAGAGCCTACAACAAAAACCTCCAAGAAAAACATGAACTGGTCCCAGGCCATGGAAGAGCTCAAAAAGGATTTGGAAAAGCAAGTTAGAGAAGTAGAGGAAAAACTGGGAAGAGAAATGAGAAGGATGCAAGAAAACCATGAAAAACAAGTCAATGACTTGCTAAAGGAGACCCCAGAAAATACTGAAAAATACACTGAAGAAAACAACACCTTAAAAAATAGACTAACTCAAATGGCAAAAGAGCTCCAAAAAGCCAATGAGGAGAAGAATGCCTTGAAAGGCAGAATTAGCCAAATGGAAAAGGAGGTCCAAAAGACCACTAAAGAAAATACTACTTTAAAAATTAGATTGGAGCAAGTGGAAGCTAGGGACTTTATGAGAAATCAGGATATTATAAAACAGAACCAAAAGAATGAAAAAATGGAAGACAATGTGAAATATCTCATTGGAAAAACCACTGACCTGGAAAATAGATCCAGGAGAGATAATTTAAAAATTATTGGACTACCTGAAAGCCATGATCAAAAAAAGAGCCTAGATACAATCTTTCAAGAAATGATCAAGGAGAACTGCCCTGATATTCTAGAGCCACAGGGCAAAATAGAAATTGAAAGAATCCATCGATTGCCTCCTCAAATATATCCCAAAAAGAAATCTCCTAGGAATATTGTCGCCAAATTCCAGAGCTCCCAGATCAAGGAGAAAATATTGCAAGCAGTCAGAAAGAAACAATTTGAGTATTGTGGTAACCCAATCAGAATAACCCAAGATCTGGCAGCTTCTACATTAAGAGATCGAAGGGCTTGGAATGCAATATTCCGGAGGTCAATGGAGCTAGGATTAAAACCTAGAATCACATACCCAGCAAAACTGAGTATCATGCTCCAAGGCAAAATATGGATTTTCAATAAAATAGAGGACTTTCAAGCTTTCTCAGTGAAAAGACCAGAACTGAATAGAAACTTTGACTTTCAAACACAAGAATCAAGAGAAGCATGAAAAGGTAATCAAGAAACAGAAACTGCAAGGGACTTACTAAAGTTGAACTGTTTTGTTGACATTCCTACATGGAAAGATGACGTGTATGATTCATGAGACCTCAGTATTAGGGTAGTTGAACGGAATATGCATATATATATATATATATATATGTGTGTGTGTGTGTGTGTGTGTTTATGTATATATATATAGGTGAATGTGTATGTATGTATATATCTATGTGTGTATGTATGTGTATATATATATGTGTGTATGTGTATGTATGTGTATGTATGTGTATATATATGTGTGTGTTTATATATGTGTATATATATGTGTATATATATATATATGTAAAAGAGAGAGAGCAGACACAGGGTGAGTTGAAGATGAAGGGAAGATATCTAAAAGAAATAAAATGAAATTAAGGGATGAGAGAGCAACATACTGAGAGAGGGAGATAGGGAGAGATAGAATGGGATGGATTATCTCGCATAAAGGTGGCAAGAGGAAGCAGTTCTGTGGGAGGAGGGGAGAGGGCAGGTGAGGGGGGAATGAGTGAACCTTGCTCTCATCAGATTTGGCCTGAGGAGGGAATACCATACATACTCTGTTGGGTATCTTACCCCACAGGAAAGAAGAGGGAGGAAGATAAAAAAATAAAAGGGGGGGATGATGGAGGGGAGGGCAGATGGGGGTGGAGGTAATCAAAAACAAACACTTTGGAAAGGGGATAGGGTCAAGGGAGAAAATTCAATAAAGCGGGATGGGTTGGGAATGAGCAAAATGAAGTTAGTCTTTCACAACATGAGTAGTGTGGAAGGGTTATACATAATGATACACATGTGGCCTAGGTTGAATTGCTCTACTTCTTAGGGAGGGTGGGTGGGAAGGGAAGAGGGGAGAGAATCTGGAACTCAAAGTTTTAAAATCAGATGTTCAAAAACAAAAAAAAAAGTTTTTGCATGCAACTAAAAAATAAGATACACAGGCAATGGGGCGTAGAAATTTATCTTGACCTACAAGAAAGGAAGGGAAAAGGGGATGAGAGGGGAGGGGGGTGATAGAGGGGAGGGCTGACTGGGGAACAGGGCAACCAGAATATATGCCATCTTGGAGTGGGGGGGAGGGTAGAAATGGGGAGAAAATTTGTAATTCAAACTGTTGTGAAAATCAATGCTGAAAACTAAATATGTTAAATAAATAAATTTAAATTAAAAAAAATGAATGTCTTCTAGTATGAATTGGTAAAACTTTTATCTTGTTGGAGTTCTTTCTTTTTTGTCCTTAAGATTCAACTGTAATTGCCCTAAATATCAAGTTTATAATTCCTCTTTTGGAGAATTTTGTCAGTTACATCTTATAATTGATTTGTTTTTTACCTAAATGCAGTAATTTACATTTATGCTGGCTGAATTCCATTTCTTGATTTGAGCCTCTCTTATAAAATCCTAATTCTGTCATCCAGAGTTTTTTCTTTTCTTACTGACTCTGTTTCATTTGTCTTTGCATTCTTGGTGTCTAACACAGCTCCTGGCATTTAATAAATAGTAGGTAGTTGATAAACTCTTGTTGATTGATTGACCTGCAGATTTGCTAAGCATGCCATCTCTCTGTCAATATTCAGGTTGCTAATCCAAGTTGCTAACACCTTTCCTGGGAAAAGATGAGTTGCTAGGAGAAATAAAAGCTTTTGTATTTAAACACTTTAAAAACTCAGAATAACCTCTTTTAAAAGTCCACAAGAGACTTCCTCCCCCTGCCTCAAGAAACAGGAGATTTAAGTAATAATTTTATTACCTCTTTCCATTTATGTGCTATAATTCAATCATTCGGGAAGCTTATTTCATCCCTTTCTAATTTCTGATTTTCTTTGAGGACTCCCTAAAATGCTATTTCTGTGGAAGAAACATGGTACACAAGAAGACTGGAATATTTGTATTTATGTACATTTTTAATGTGCTTGATCTCATTCTGAGAATCATTTTCTGGATGATTTTTTAAAAGATTAATTAATCAACATTCCTTAGGTATGGTTGTTAACCCAGGTATAAGTCCACTTAATTGTAGCAACATCTGTCCACAAGGATAGATGCTCAGAATTTTCTTCAGATGCTTTGCTGAAATTAAGATATAGTGAAAAAAGCACAGGACTTTGAGTCAGAAGAACTTGATTTAAATTCTAGCTTTGAACATGGGAAAATTACTTAATTTTTTTTTGGACTTTAGTTTCTGTATCAGACAAACTCTTGATTCTGTAATATGTTCCAGAATGTTGTCAGGAACCAAAATAAGGTTTCTATCACTTCTAAAATCCATCTTTTGAAAATTAGGACATTGTCCCACTTCCAGTGTTCTGATTCTTCTACTAAGTCTCCATGATTTCTGACAATTGCTATATTAGTGGCTCTACTATCACTTCCACAAGTTCTTTCAACACTTTGGGATTTAAATATAGAGATATTTTAGTGACCTATAATTTTGTTGATGTAGGTGCTTCCTCCGCCTATGCAGATTTCAGCCTCTCTCTATACTGATTGCTTTACTTCTTTCCCCTGGCCACCTCCCTCTACTACTCTCCCCTCTCCATGGTTTTTGAGATTCCCTGCGGGGAAAGAGAGCCCAGCTGGAAGGCAGGGTTCCCTTCCCCCAGTTTTATTCAGGGACATTACTTTTAACATTCTATCACTATGCCTTCCCTCTGAAGGGAAGGTCAAGTAAATGGGAAGTTGAGGTCTTTCCCACACAGGCAAGGACTCTTATATTGTGATGTAATGTTTCAGTAATAGAAGAAACTTTGAGCAGCTCTATCAAAACAAGACAAAGGTCTCACTAGACTTGTCAGAGCACCTGCCACTTCGATTGTTTGGGAGGCCAAAGAGAGTTAATCAGTACCTGGAGCATTTGAATCAATCTTTGCTGAATAAATTGCGCTGATGTTCCTGTTACAGAGTCTAATAGAGCACTGAGTTGGAATGGAAACCATTTCCAGCTGACTGTAAGGTTTTAGACAAGTTAATTCTTTAGAGTCCAAACTATGAATTGGGGAATAATAACACCTACTCTATAGAAGTAAAAGCATTTTGAATTATTGGAAGGGAAATGTCCAACCAATACAAAAATAATGTCAAAATCCTTTGCCTTAAGTACTGCTACTAAAAACAGAAGATCTTCTACCGCCAATTTGGCCAGATCTTCTCCAATGTTGCTTCAGGTCCTTATCGCTCTTTAAATTTTAATCATAGGCCTTAAGGCTCTTACCAGCAGAGCCCACCAAGACTTACTAACTTTCCTTCCTTTATATTTCCCAGGCCCTACTGGGAATAGTCCATGGTTTTGCTTTGTCCATTGATTTTGTCAGCATGGTTTAACATTTCCCTGAATCCCATTCCACTAATGCCAGTTCAACGTAATACAAAAAAGGACAAATAATCCAAACTATACCTCACTTATCCATTTATTCTCCTTATCTAGTGACCAATAAATCACATCCTTTACTTTGATAGGCATTTATGCCTTGATTTTAGGATTTAGTATTGTGATAGATACATATATAAACTTCAAGTTTCACCCAAGAGTGTCAGTATGCTGGCTCACTTATCCTTGGTTAGATTACGGGTTATCAAGAACAGAACTCTTCTTAATTATGAGCAAAGCTTTGCACTTTTATGTTGATTTGCCTTTTAAAGTTTACGAATCATTTTCCTGAGGTTATTCAGGTAGTACATAAATGTATTATCATCCTCATTTTACATATGAGGAAACTAACATTAAGAGATTCCACTCAGCACAGATTTAATAAGTGTTGAGTTTTTTTAAAAAAATAATGATGGCAACTCTTGCCACTTGGGTGGAGGAGAAGGAGAAAGGGAAGAGAATTGAAGGGTAAGTCATAATGATATAGTGGGTGTTTTGAGGCAATATTTAATAAGTAATACCTGAAAGACAGGTGGATAGAAATAGGCTATCTTATTAGCAGCCAACTCTGGCTAACTGATTAAAGATTTGATTGATAAATAAAGATCCTATCCTGGAAATAATGGGGCAGTGAAATCAGACATTGGCCCAGAGAAGTAACCTATTCACCACAGAACCAAGGGAAAATCAGAAGGAGGAATATTGGATCATACTGATTGGCATGCAAATTTTGAAAGATCAAGTTGGTTCTTGGGTTAAATTGTTTTCTATCCTCCTCTAGGCATTGGAAGATATATGTTAGTATATAGCAAATTTCTGTTGGATTATTTTTATCTGTTTTAATGATCAATGTATCATACAATCAGTTGTGATTCAATAGCTTTTAATGTCTCATTAACTGCAAATGTATATTGGTAATTTGATAAGTCTAGTTTATTGAACAAGAAAGATCAGTGTTGATTCCTAAATATCCCCATCGATGCCCAGGGAGTGAAGACCCTAGACAGTGAGGTATTAATTGAATCAGTCAATGGACAAACTTTGTTAAGTGTCTATTCTGTGCCGGAGTACTCTATACCCTGTCCTAGGCACCAAGGATACGAATAAAAAATCAAGACAGTCCCTGCCCTCAGGGAGTTTACTTCTGTGAGGAGGGGAGGAGATACAGCATATAATTTTATAGCAGTAAATATAGTATATAGGGCAGCTAGGTGGTACAGTGTATAGAGCGCCAGGCCTGGAGTCGGGAAGACCCAATATCCTGAGTTCAAATCCAGCTTCAGATACTTATTGACTTTGTGACTCTGGGCAAGTCACTTAACCCTGTTTGCCTCAGTTCCTCGTCTGTAAAATGAACTAGAGAAGGAAATGGCAAGCTATTACAGTATCTCTGCCAAGAAAACCAAAATGGAGTCACGAAGAGTTGGACACCACTGAAAATGACTTAATAGCACAAATACAGCATATATAAAGCAAATCCAGAATTATGGGGGTGGGACACTAAGAACTAGGGAATCAGAGAAGGCTTCTCAAAGAAGGTGACATTTGAAGGGAACTAGGAAGTTCAAAAGGCCAAGAAGAAGAGGCAATGCATTCCAACCTAGGCAAAACCTTGGAAACAGAAGATGAAATATTATGTACAGAGAAGAATGAGTAGGCCAGTTTGGCTGTAATGCAGCACGTGAGGGGGAGTAATATGACATCAATCTGTAAAGATAGGTTGAAGGCAAATTATGCAGGATTTTAAATGCCAAACCAAGTATATATTTTATCCTACATGCAATAAAGAACCGAAGGAGCTTCTTGAGCAAGGGTGTGACTTGGTTACAGCTGTGCGTTAGGAATATCAATTTGGCAACTGTGCAGAAGGAGAACTGCAGAGAGGAGAGGGTAGCTGCAGGGAGGCCAATCAGGAGGATGTTTGCAGTAGTAAAGGTGATAAGGAAGGAAGGTGTGAAATAGCTTGGTTGTGACTTGAGTGGCAAGAAGGGGGCAAATAAGGCAGCCAGGTGGCACAGTGGATAGAGTGCCAAGCTTGGAATCAGGAAGACTCATCTTTATGAGTTCAAATCCAGCCTCAGACACTATCTGTGTGACCCCTAGGCAAGTCATTTAATTCTGTTTGCCTCAGTCTCCTCATTTGTAAAATGAGCTGAAGAAGGAAATGGCAAACTACAATGGCAGCAACCACTCTGGCATACCCAGGATGGCTGCTAGTGCAGGTTCTTTTGTCTGCCTTACTAGGAAAGACAGCTGTTTCAGGGGTCAACAAGCTTCTTTAATTAAACGGAAAAAATATACCGAGGAGAAATAAAGACCAACAGACAGGCCTCTACTGCCTGTACTGCTGTGTGTATACTTTACATTCACCACTGGATAGAGAGACCTTTACTGAGCAGTCAGGGAGCTCTGAACATACGGCCACTCAGAGTCTCGACCAAGGAATCACAAGATCCTTCTTGTAAGCGAGGCCCCAAAGCAAAAAGCTCACCTCTCAGAACATATACTCTTTAGTCTAATGGGCTCAGAGCCAGAACCCTCCTGACTCAGTGCCTAATTAGAAATTAACAAAAAGTGTGTAAGCCTTACTCCAAGCAAGCAAGCTTCCCTTAATGGGCTCCACATGAGGCCTATTGATGGGTGGGGAAGATCTTATTCCCCATTGACCTTACAACCACTCCAGTTTCTTGGCCAAGAAAACCCCAAAGGGGGGTTTTGTGCCCGAAGAGTCGGACACAACTGAAAGATCGAACAACAACAAAACATAATATAGTGGAAAGAACTCTGGCACTGGAATCTGAGGACATAGGTTCAAATCCTGTTTCTGATGCTTAGTCAGTCAAAAAAACCCCACATTTATTGAGTACCTACTGTGTGCCAGGAACTGTGTTAAATGCTGGGATACAGAGAAAGGTAAAAGTTGCTGCTTTCAAGGAGCTAATGATGTAATGGGGCAGACAACATGCAAACAATTATGTATAAATAAGCTACATATAGACTACATTGGAAATAATCAAGAGAGGGGAAGCACTAGAATTAAGGGGGCATTAGAAAAGGCTTCCTGTAAAAAGTGGAATTGTAACTAGGACTTGATGGAAGCCAAGTGCAGAGATGAGGAGGGAGAACATTCCAAATATGGGGGACAGCCAATGAAAGAGTCAGAATACCGAGTATCCTATTTGAGGAACAGCCAGGAGACCAGTGTCACTGGATAAAAGAGTACATGTCATTTTGGGAGAAAGATGTAAGCAGACTACAAAGATTGGGGTGGTGGTGGTAGGGAGGTGCAAGTTATAAAGGATTTTGAATAACAGAGGACTTGATATTTGATCCCAGAAGTAATAGGGAACCATTGGAGTTCACTGAGGGAGGGGTGTGTGTGTGTTTGTGTGTGTGTGTGTTGGTTATACCTACTCTTTAGGAAGATCACTAGCTGTATGACCTCAGGCAAGTCATATTCCTTAACTATAAAATTATGGAATTGCATCAGATGATCTTCAGGGGTCCTTTTAGCATTAGATCTAATCCCCATTAATTATACTGTGAGGTCCTTGAGAATGGGACCTGGTGTGTGTGTGTGTGTGTGTGTGTGTGTGTGTGTGTGTGTGTGTGTTTTGCCTTTCTTTGTATCTCCTTTGCGTAACAAAGCACCTAGCACTTTGTAGTAGGTGCTTAATATATGCTTATTGACTTGACTTACCTTAATCTATCATTTTTTTATCCTAGGGAACCACTGAAGTTTAATGAGATGATTTGACTTGTGTTTTAGGAATATCAGCTTGATAGCTGTATAGAAAACGGACTGGAGAAGGGAGAGACTTGAGGTAGGGCTATTGAATAGACCAGGTGAGAGGCAATAAAGAACTGAACTAGGGTTGCATGAGGAGAGAGAAAGGGAGCAAATTCAACAGATGCTGTAAAATCAACAAGATTTAACAACTAATTGATATGTGGGGTGAGTGAGAGCAAAGAATTAATAATGACTGTAAGATTGAGAGTCTAGGTGATTAGAAGGACGATGATGCCCTCCAAAGAAGGGAAGGGTTTGGGGAAATAAGTTCCACTTTGGACACATTGAATTTGAGGTGCCTAGAAGACATCTAGTTTCAAAAAATCCAATAGGCTCTCAGCAATATGGGACAAGACCTCAGAAGAGAGACTAGGGTTAGATATTTAGATCCAGAGGTCATCTGCACAGAGATAATCATTAAACTCATGGGAGCTACTGAGGTCACCAAGAGGGAAACAGAAGGTAGAGAGAACAGAAAAGTGGGCCCAGGAAAGAGCTTTGGATCATATTCACAGGTTGGGGATGTGATATGGATGATGATCCAACAAAAGAGACTGAGAAAAGAAACAGATAGGAGAATCAAATTCTCTTAGTGACAGATATAAGCAGGGTCCCAAAAATCCAGAGAGGAGAGAGCACCTGGGAGGAGATGGTAGTTAATAATGTCAAATGCTGCAGAGAATAAAGAAGGATGAGGAGTGAGAAAAAGCCACTGGATTTAGAAATTTTAAAAACCGTGTTGAACTTAGAGAGAGCAGTTTCAATGGAATGGTGGGATAAAAGCTAGATTGCAAAGTATTGAGAACTGAGTGAAAGATAAAGTGAAGGCAAACTAGTATGTACAACTTTTTCTGAGTTTGGCTATCAAAGAGAGAAAAGATAAATGATGATAGCTTGAGAGGGTTAAGTGGGGGGTTCTTTTAAGGATGGGGAGTATTTAGGAATGTTCCAAGGCAACAGGGAAGGAACCAGTGAATAACACTAGGAACACTATTGAACACTAGGAAGACCCAGGGAATATGTAAATGTCCAAACAACAGAAGAAACAGAAAGGGATAGGTTCAAAGGCACAAGTAGAGGTTTTAGGAGAAGGCAAGGGTGCTGTCTACACTGTGTAATTCATTTTTATAGTCCTCCCCCACCTCAACAAGCAATTTATCCCCATTGATATTTTTTCTACATTGCATATTAGTATTTTTATAAAACGGATTATATTGACCACTAGATTTGTTTCTATGCCAATCAATAAGCCAATTGAATTCAATTAATTCAGCTAAGTTGACTACTTAAAAAAAATTGGCCACAGGTTGTACATGCAAACCACGTGGAACTTTATCCCCTGGATTATTTCCTTATCTTGGAACTTGCTGTGCAGGTTTTTCTTCATCTTTAACTGCCTACAGTATATCTCTACTTAGACATCCCACCACTACCTAAAAATCCCAGCTTGTCCAAAACTGAGCATATTACTGTTATCCCAAATTTACTTTTCTTCTGTCTTCACTTTCTGCCAGTAGCCCTACCATTAACCAATCCTCTCATGTTCAAAACCCTGCTGTTATCTTTCACACGTCCCTTTTCCCCACTTCACATAATTAATTGGTTACCAAATTCTTTTGATTCCAATTCTGGAACATCCCTTCTATCTTTCTCTTCTATATTCCCATAACCACCGTACTGCTACAGACCCACCTGAACAACCGCCATAACATTGGAACAGATTTTCTAACATCAACCCCAGTGATTTTAAACAATCATTCACATGGCTGCTCTGTGTCAATCTGGCCAAGATGCTTCTCTAACTCTAATCCCTCCGATAGCTCCCTGTTGCCTACCAAATTCAAACTCCTTTGCCTGACCCTCAAGGTTCTCTGCAAAATGTGGCACCATTCTACCCTTCCCCTTTATCTCACTTTAGTCCTCTCTACATAGTCTATAACCAGACTGGCTGCTCACATGATTTCCTGTGCCTGAAATGCCCCCCTTTCCAACTGCTGGATTCTTCTTTTTGTCAGGAGAGTGGGAGGACCTATTGGAGGGGGGAGGTCTGACCCCCACGGTCATTCTGACTCCAATTCTCTATGCACTATGATAGATTCTCTGATTCTGTATTCACCATGACATGCTGCTTCTCTGTTGGATTCTTACCCATCCTTTACAACTCGTCACTTTTCTTTGGGAAGAATTCTTTAATTCAAGTTGAGAAAGATTTGGCCTGCTATAACACTTTGTAGCTCTCTTATACACTTACTATGTAGCATTTTGTAATAGAGCTATTTGTGTCTATGTAGTATCCTCCTACTAGATACTAAACTCCACAAAAGTAAGGACAGTGTCTTATCTGGGAGTCATAGCTGTTTATTGGAGGAGGGTACTACTCTAAGAGTCAGAGGACCTGAATTCAAATCCCCACCCAGATACTAGCTGTGTGATCCTGGGCAAGTGGTTTCATCTCTTCTACCCTTAATTTTCTCATCTATAGATAATACTTGCATGACCTACTTTATGAGACTGTTCAGGAGGTAAGCATTTTGCAAACCTTAAAGTCGTGATTGTCACAGTTCAACCAGCTGAGACCACATGGGCTAACAAGCTTGACCACTCCCTGTCCTTTGCTTACTCTTGTGGTTTACTAGGGGTTCACTGCTCTAGGGTTACTGCTTTCTCAGTTGGGGAATTGAGCCCCACTGTTCTTTCATTTCATGCCCAACTCAGATTCCTGAGAAAGAACTCTATTTTTGGCTCAAGGTTAAGGTGTCCTTCCCAGAGAGGTGGGGGTGGGGGGCAGACAGTGGTCAGTTTAAAAAAAAGGTACCCAGAGTACAAACATGAAACAAGTATGGAACAGATAGTTTTATTTCCACACAAGAAAGGGAATTCTAAGCAATAAAGAATCATGCAATGATTACATTCATTTCAGAGGTTTTAAAATTAGGGTTACTAATTAACCATTTTACATTTTCCCTCCACCAATTCAGCCCAATTCATACACCAAGTGGGCTCTTTCCACTGTGCGCTCTCTCTCTCTCTCTCTCTCTCTCTCCCTCCCCCTCTGCCCCTCTGCCCTTCTTTCTCTCCCTCTTCCTCTCTCTAGATAGAGGTATATAAATACACACACACACACACATGTTTATCTGTCTCTTGGTGACTCTTACCCTTTTGGCTAGCCTGTCTGCTATCTCCCTGCCCTCCCCCACAGTCTCCTTTTCCCTCTTCTCCCTTTCTCCCTCCCTCCCTCCCTCCCTTTTGGCCAGTCTGTCTTTGTTGCTGTCAAAAATGTGTAATTACTCTGGCAGCTATTACCCTGCTATCTGTGTACCTGGGAAGGGGAAGATGCCAGCTACCTTTCAAATCTCATAAGGCTCTGTACCAAAGCAAGGAAGATATAAATGGAAAGTGACCCCATCCCAGGCACATGCTTGCCTAAGAGGCTTTGACATATATCCCAAGTAGTTGACTCCTCTGGATCTTATAAAGCTATCCTTACACTTAAAAGCCATCAGGAAGAAACTGGTATCAAAAGAGAGAGGTATCATTCCTTCAGTAAAGTCATGGAGTTCCAACTTAGCAGCCAACTAAAAGACTTTTTATCACCACACGCTATGAATCCCTTAGTCATCATGGCCTACTAGAAACAGTCAGAGGATATCTAGCTTGCTCTGAAGTAGGCAGTGGACAGCAGGGAAGGAAGGCCCCTTCCCCTTCCATCACGCACATCCTAAGCAAACCCACCCCAAACTTCCACAGCTTTCTCGGAATAACAACCAAGCAAGCTGTGGGGAGGGGGGGGAGTAGAGGAGAATGGAAAGGGGCCCTACACTATTGTAATTATTATTTACATTTTATATCTCTCTTAGTGCTCTGTATTCAGCAGGTGTTTAACAGGGTTGTTGAACTGGCTTCATTTTCTTTTTGTTTTTTCTAGATAAAAGTGATCTACCTAATCTCAACCGGGGGAAGGAACCAATCCTGGCCTAGGAGCAAAAAGGGTGACCAAGGAAGTATGCATGTACTTCATAGATGAGGACCCTGGCAATCCTGCTGGGAAATTTTAGTGACTCCATTCCCAGCCCCTCAGGAAAAATGAGAAAAAGTCTTCCCTGGGAGAGCTGGCCAGAGTACAGGCTCTCATCTCCTCAGAATTTTCCTGATTTTTCTTCTAAAGTTCTATGGAAGCTTTTGTGCTTGTATATCACGGTCTTTTTCCTCATGAAGTCTGTGCTGTAATACAGGAAAACTATTCAGCAGAACCAACCAATATAGCAACTCTACTATATGTGTGTGTTTACTGTTACCTCCTCCATCTGTATTTCTACTCTCCTCCTCCCCTAACCAAGAAGAGAGAGTTTTGTTTTATCATCTGCCTTATGCAATCCACAGTCCAAACTACTTGGGTTTTTTTGGTCCAGACTCGGGATTTCATTAGTATAGGGAACTCCTGGTGAGGAGGTTCCTCCTGCCAATCCAGATGGGCAAATCCACTGAAACTTGTGGTCTCAGAAAGTTATCTGGGGACACTGATGGGTTAAAAGACACACAGCCAATATGTGCAGAGGTGGTACTTGAATCAAGACTGTTCTAACTGTGAGGTCAGTTCTCTATCCCCTAGCTCAATAAATTGCAGTGGTTCCCTATTACCTGCAAGATCAAATATCTGGCTTTTAAAGACCTTTATAACCTGGCTCCTTCCTACCTTTCCAGTCTTTTTGCATCTTACTCTGGCCTCCTGTTTTTTTTGAAGGGGGAAGGCAAGGCAACTGGGGTTAAGTAACTTGCCCAAGGTCACATAGCTAGTAAGTATATCAAGTGTCTGAGGCCAGATTTGAACTCAGGTCCTCCTGATTCCAAGGCTCTACTCACTGCACCACCTAGCTGCCCCTTTCTTACACATTACTCCATCTCCTGACTCTGGGTGTTTTCATTTGCTGTCCTGCATGTGGTGGAACCCTCTCCCTACTCATTTCTACCTCCTGGCTTGCTTCGTTCAAGTTTCAGCTCAGATCCCACCTTCTGCAAAAAGCCTTTCCTGATCTTCCTTAATTCTTCCCTCCAATTTATCCCACATATATCTTATCTGTACATTTGAGTTTTTATTTAAGTTTGTTTAGTTGTTTTTAAGCTGTTAAGTTGTTTATTTAAGTGTCGTTTCCCCTATTACACTGTGAGCTCCTTGAAAGAAAGTGCTATTCTTTGTCTTTCTTTAGTGCCTGGCACGTAGTAGGTGCTTAGTAAATACTTATTAAAATAACTCTGCCTCTAGCATTGTCTGTGGGTTTGTTTACTACAATTACTTAGATTAAAAGTGATTTACAAAGGTATCCTTGTGGTAAAATAAATGAGACTTTCATTCTTATTCCTTTTTCTTCCTCCATATTTTATGACAAATATCTATTACTGAATCACAGTCAGCGCTTGTATCAATCAACAATCATTTATTAAGCACCTACTATGTGCCAGACGTGCTGCCACAATGTGTACTTGAAATAAACTTACTTTCTAATTAGGGAGACAAGTACTTATTAAAACATATACGACATAAATATAAAGTTAATACAAATATATACAAAGTAGCTAAAAACAAAGTAGTTTGGGATAAAGGAAAATCCTTTAATGATTTGCAGAGTATTTTACAAATATCATCTCATTTGATCTTCACAGCAACTATTATTATCCCCATTTTATGGATAAGGGAACTGATACAGAAAAAGGCTACATGACTTGCCCAGAGTCACACAGCTAGTAAATGCCTAAACCCATTTGAATTCAGGTCTTCCTGACTCCACACATCCAGTGCACTCTGCAAAACCTAGCTGCCGATAGCCCTAGCAGATGGGAAGATCAGGAAAGTGTTTATGATACCTGAGCTGTATCTTTTTTTCTATTTTCTAAAAAAAATTATTTAATATTTTTAGTTTTCAGCATTGATTTTCACAAGTTTGAATTATAAATTTTTTCCCCATTTCTACCCTCCCCCACACTCCAAGATGGCATATATTCTGGTTGCCCCATTCCCCAGTCAGCCCTCCTTTCTGTCACTCCACTCCCCTCCCTTCCCCTTTTCCCTTACTTTCTTGTAGGGCAAGATAAATTTCTATGCCCCATTGCCCGTATATCTTATTTCCTAGTTGCATGCAAAAACTTTTTTTGAACATTTGTTTTTAAAACTTTGAGTTCCAAATTCTCTCCCCTCTTCCCTCCCCACCCACCCTCCCTAAGAAGGCAAGCAATTCAATATAGGCAACATGCATATCATTATGTAAAACCCTTCCATGGTACTCATGTTGTGAAAGACTAACTATATAGCTCCTTTCCATCCTATCCCCCTTTATTCAATTTTCTCCCTTGCCCCTGTCCCTTTTTGAAAGTGTTTGTTTTTGATTACCTCCTCCCCCATCTGCCCTCCCTTCTATCGTCTCCCCTTTTTTTATCTCCTTCCTCCTCCTTTCCTGTGGGGTAAGATACCCAATTGAATGTGTATGTTATGCCCTCCTCAGGTCAATTCTGATGAGAGCAAGATTCACTCATTCCCCCTCACCTGCCCCCTCTTCCCTTCCTACAGAACTGCTTTTTCTTGCCACTTTTATGCCAGATAATTTACCCCATTCTATCTCTCCCTTTCTCCCTCTCTCAATATATTCCTCTCTCATGCCTTAATTTGATTTTATTTTTTTAGAAATCATCCCTTCATATTCAACTCACCCTGTGCTGTCTCTCTCTGTGTCTCTCTCTGTCTCTCTCTCTGTCTCTGTCTCTCTCTCTCTCTCTCTCTCTCTCTCTCTCTCTCTCTCCCTATATGTATATATATATATATATATATATATATGTATATAGTCTCATGAATTATACACATCATCTTTCCATGTAGGAATGTAAACAAAACAGTTCAACTTTAGTAAGTCCCTTATGATTTCTCTTTCTTGTTTACCTTTTCATGCTTCTCTTGATTCTTGGGTTTGAAAGTCAAATTTTCTATTCAGCTCTGGTCTTTTCACTCAGAAAGCTTGAAATTCCTCTATTTTATTGAAAGTCCATATATTGCCTTGAACCATGATAATCAGTTTTGCTGGGTAGGTGATTCTTGGTTTTAATCCTACTCCATTGACCTCTGGAATATCGTATTCCGAGCCCTTCAATCCCTTAATGTAGAAGCTGCCGGATCCTGTGTTATCCTGGTTGTTTTTCCACAATATTCAAATTGTTTCTTTATGGCTGCTTGCAGTATTTTCTCCTTGATCTGGGAGCTCTGGAATTTGGCAACAATGTTCCTGGGAGTTTTCTTTTTGAGATCTTTGTCAGGAGGCAATGGGTGGATTCTTTCAATTTCTCTTTTACTCTCTGGCTCTAGAATCTCAGGGCAGTTCTCCTTGATAATTTCTTGAAAGATGGTGTCTAGGCTCTTTTTTTGATCATGGCTTTCAGGTAGTCCAATGATTTTTAAATTATCTCTCCTGGATCTATTCTCCAGGTCAGTGGCTTTTCCCATGAGGTATTTCACATTGTCTTCCATTTTTTCACTCCTTTGGTTCTGCTTTATAATATCTTGATTTCTCATAAAGTCACTAGCTTCCACTTGCTCCAATATAATTTTTAAGGTAGTATTTTCTTCAGTGGTCTTTTGGACCTCCTTTTCCATTTGGCTAATTCTGCCTTTCAAGGCATTCTTCTTCTCATTGGCTTTTTGGAGCTCTTTTGCCATTTGAGTTAGTCTATTTTTTAAGGTGTTATTTTCTTCAGTATTTTTGGGGTCTCTTTTAGCCAGTCATTGACTTGTGTTTCATGTTTTCTCGCATCATTCTCATTTCTCTTCCCAATTTTTCCTCTACTTCTCTAACTTGTTTTTCCAAATCCTTTTTGAGCTCTTCCATGGCCTAAGACCAGTTCGTGTTTTTCTTGGAGGCTTTTGATGTAGGCTCTTTGACTTTGGTGACTTCTTCTGGCTATAGATTTTGGTCTTCTTTGTCACCAAAGAAAGATTCCAAAGTGTGAGTCTGAATCTGAGTCTGTTTTTGCTGCCTGGCCATGTTCCCAGCCAACTTACTTGACCCTTGAGTTTTTTGTTGGGGTATGACTGCTTGCAGAGTAGAGAGTACTATGTCCCAAGCTTGAGGGGCTGTGCTGTTGTTTTCAGAGCGATTTCTACACAGCAAGCTCTGCCACACCAGCGCTACTGCTCCCCCAAGAACCGCCAACCCGGACCTGACTCAGATCTAAGTGGGCTCTGCACTCCTGCTCAGATCTGCCACTTATTTCCTCCCAGCAGGTATGCCTGGGGCTGGAAGCAACTGCAGCTGTAGCTCTGGAAGCAGCCTCAGAGCTGCATCACCTCCACTGCCCCCAGGGTGGTGGCCGAACCTGGAACCCCTTTCATTCTGTCCCAGCAGCATTTCCCACTAAGCTTTTCTGTTGTCTTTGGTGTTTGTGGGTTGAGAAGTCTGGTAACTGCCACAGCGCACTGATTCAGGGTGCTAGGGCCTGTTCCTCCCAGCTCCTGTTCTGGTTGGTCCGGGCACAGCCCATGCTGGGCTCTGCTCCGCTCCGCTCCCAGCTCCATGTGATAAACCTCACCCCATGACAATCCAGGCTGTCCTGGGCTGGAGCCCTGCTTCCCTGTGCTATTTTGTGGGTTCTTCAGTTCTAGAATTTCTTCAGAGCCATTTTCATAGGTGTTTGGAGGGATCTGGGGGGGAGCTCAGCTCCACGCACCTCCCCCCCACACACACACACACATGCACACAGAGCTGTATCTTAAAGGACTGGAGGAGGTCAATGAGTCAGAGGTAAGGAGGGAGGACATTCTAGGGATAGGAGACTGCCAAGGGATGGGAAATGGAGTATTTTTCTTCAGGCAACATAGAGAAGGCCAGTTTGGCTGCACTGCAGAGGGTAGGAGGGGAAGTGAGGTCCAGCAAGGCTGGAAAGGTAGGCCAAGGCCAGGTTATGTAGGTCTTTAAAAACTAAAGAGTGAAGTTTATATTTTATACCAGAGGCAATAGGAAGCTTTTGGAATTGGTTGAGTAGGGGAGACAAGTGGTCATATCTGCACTTCAGGAAAATTACTTTGACAGCAGTTTACAGAATGGACTGGAGGGGTAAGAGACTTGAGGCAGGGAGGCCATTTAGGAGGCTTTTGGAATAATCTTGGTGAGGGGTAATGAGGACCTTGACATTTAGAACCAGCAAAGGAAACTGAGAAAGATCAGTCAAACAATTAGTAGGGAAATGATGAGAGAGTAGTGTCATGAAAACCTGGAGGAGAATAGGGGGGTCAACAGAGAAGCAGAGAAGTTGAGAAGGATGAGGACTGAGAAAAGATGATCTAATTGGCAATTAAGAAATCATTGGTATCTTTCGCTAGAACTGTTACAGTTATGTTTAAAAAAATATTGTAGTTGTAGTACAAAGAAATGAAGCACTTAAATTTTTAAAAATCCATAAGTGGCATTTGTATATACATAAATGATGAAATCACTACTGAGACTGAGCCTTTTTTTGAATCAGGTTGCGTCTGGAGTTTTTGTTGGTTTGGGATTTCTTAGTGTGTTTGGTCCTATGGGTTAATTTCACAGACAATTTTCACAACGAATATTCCACAATGGACCACATCAGTACCATTGCAAATGGAAAGAGATAAAGAAAACAAGATCCTCCTATGCCTAGTATTTCTTTTCTCTTTTTTTTTGCAATCATGTAAAACATTTCCATATTAGTCTTTTTGTACAAAAAGACTCCAATAAAAGAAAAAGAATGAAAGAGTGAAAATAGCATGTTTTAGTCTATATTCAAACAATATCAGTTTTTTCTTGGGAGATAAATAGTATGCTTCATAATTGGGATTTTCTTGGACCATTGTATTGTTGAGAATAACTAAGTCATTCACAATTCTTCATGGAACAATACTGATGTTACTGTGCATAATGTCCTGGTCCTGTTCACTTCACTTTTCTTCATTTTATTTAAGTCTTTCCAGATTTTTCTGAAATCATCCTGCTTGTCATTTCTTATAGCACAATAATATTTCATTACAGTCACATATCACAGCTTGTTTATTCCCCAATTGATGGACATCTCTTCAATTTCCAATTCTTAGTCGCCATAAAAATAGCTGTTATAAATATTTTTGTACAGATAAATTCTTTTCCCACATTTTTTTGTGTCTTTGGGATATAGATCTAGCAATGGTATTGCTGGATCAAAGGGTATGCACAATTTTATAACCCTTTGGGCATAGTTCCAAATGGCTCTCCAAAATGGTTGGATCAGTTCACAACTCCACTAACAGTGCATTAGTGTCCAGTTTTCCTACATCCCCTCTAACATCTATTTTTTCTCATATTAGCCAATCTGATAGGTGTGAGGTGGTACCTCAGAGTTGTTTCAATTTGCATTTCTTTAATCAATAGTGATTTGGAGCATTTTTTTTCATATGACTATAGATGCCTTTGGTATCTTTATCTGAAAACTGCTGTTCATATCTTTGAACATTTATCAATTTGGGAATGATTTGTATTTTTATAAATTTAACTCCATTCTTTATATATTTGAGAATGAGGTCTTTTTCAGAGATACTCGTTATAAAAAATTTCCCCCAGTTTTCTGCTTTCCTAATAATTTTGGTTGCATTAGTTTTGTTTGTGCAAAAACTTTTTAATTTTACATAATTAAATTATTTGTTTTATATTTTGTAATGCTCTCTATATCTTGTTTGGTCACAAATTCTTCCCATATCCATAGATCTGACAATAAACTATTCCATGCTCTCCTGATTTGCTTATGGTATCACCCTTTATGTGTAAATCATGTACCCATTTTTGACTCTTGATCTTGGTATATGGTGTAAGGTGTTGGCCTATACCTAATTTCTTCCATACTGTTTTCCAGTTTTCCCTGCAGTTTTTTTGTGAAATAATGAAATTTGGGTCCAAAAGCTTGGATCTCTGGGTTTATCATATGCTCATTACTATGGTCGTTTAATATAATGTAATTTGTACCTAATCTGTTCCACTGATCCACCACTCTGTTTCTTAGCCAGTACCAGATTGTTTGGTTAATTACAACTTTATAATACAGTTTGAGATCTGGTATGGCTAGCGTGCTTTCCTTTACATTTTTTTTTCATTGATTCCCATGATATCCTTGACCTTTTGTTCTTCCAGATGAATTTGGTTATTATTTTTTCTAGTTCTATAATTTTTTCATAGTTTGATTGGTTGTGTTGGCAATCAAAATGGGCTCTTAGCACTTAGTTCAACCAAGTGCCCTTGAAGAGTTTGGCCCTTATTTCCTTGATTAAATTAGGAGTCCTTGATGACCTCCTGGCCTCAGGGGAGGGCCTAGTTTACATGGGTTTGAGTGACACGTTTGTGACATCAGAAGATTTTAGACCACGTGGGTTTAAGTTGCATCTTGGTGATGATTTTAGGTCACATGGGTGAGTCGCATGTGTGACTCACCCTTGACCCTGAAAAAGATATAAAACCAGAGGTTGGCTTTCTCTTTTTTTGGAGCTATGGCCCACAGCTGTGATGGCATGAGTGACTCTGGGCCAGCTGTTGTTATGAGCTCCTGGGCTGAACTCTGATGTTGGTCACTATGAATTGTATTTGGTCTGTCTGTCGATGTTTGTAATTTGTTTGTATTTGCTCTGAAGTTCAGGGTGCTGGCTTTTTCCCCTAAACTAAGTGAATGATATTTGTATGCTGGGTTAAAGTAAACTTGTTAACCCCTTAGCGTTGCTTTCCTTAGTAAAGCAGATCAAAAGAACCTGGGCTTTCACAGTGTTCTGTGAGCTGGTTGTTGTTGATCTTACACCCCCCCACAGCAGCTGCTAGCCGGATTGTTGAAATATTGGTATGGCACTAAATAAATAGATTAATTTAGGCAGAATTGTCATTTTTATTATATTGGTTCAGCCTACCCACGAGCAATTAATATTTTTTCAATTGTTTAGATCTGACTTTATTTGTGTGAAAAGTGTTTTGTAGTTGTGTTCATATAGTTCCTGGGTTTTTCTTGGCAGAAGCATTTCATATATATATATATATATGTGTGTGTGTGTGTGTGTGTGTACGTGTGTGTTTGTGTGTGTGTGTATTTACATATATATTATTTATATATACAGGATGTTCCTAAAGTCTGGACACATAGGCAAAAAATGGATATTTTCAAGAAATGAAATGAATGAAATTTTCAACATTTTATTTAATTGGAATATTAACAAATAATACCTTCAATATGATTTCCATCATTTGTGATGCAAAGGTTGATGTACTTTGCAAGATTCACGTGAACTCGATGCAATAACTCCACATTGCTATCAATTTTCCTGTGTATCCAGACTTTAGGGACACCCTGTATTTTATACCCAAGCATTTTATATTGTCTACAATTATTTTAAATGGAATTTCTCTTTCTATCTCTTGCTGCTGTGCTTTATTGGTAATATACAGAAGTGCTTATGATTTATATGGATTTATTTTGAATCCTGCAACTTTTCTAAGGTTGTTAATAATTTCAAGTAGTTGTTTAGTTGATTCTCTAGGACTCTCTAAGTATCATATCATCTGCAAGCAGTGATAGTTTTGTTTCCTCATTGCCTATTCTAATTCTTTCGATTTATTTTTCTTGTTCCTATGGCTAATATTTCTACTACAAAACTGAGTAGTAGAGGTGATAATTGGCATCCTTGCTTAACCCCTGATTGTAGTGGGAAGGTTTCCAGCTTATGCCCATTATAGATAATGCTTGCCGATGGTTTTAGGTAAATGTTACTTATGATTTTAAGAAAGGCTCCATTGATCCCTATGCTTTCTAGTGGTTTTAATAGGAATGGATGTTGTATTATGCCAAAGGCTCTTTCTGTATCTGTTGAGATAATCATATGCTTTTTTGTTGGTTTTGCTATTGACATGGTTAATTATGCTGATAATTTTCCTAATATTGAACCAGCCCTGAAATCCTACCTGGTAATAGTATATGATTCTTGTGATAAATTGCTGTAACCTCTTTGCTAGAATTTTATTTAAAATTTTTACATCAACATTCAATGGAGAAATTGGTCTTTAATTTTCTTTCTCTGTTTTGCCTCTTCCTGGTTTAGGTGTCAGCACCATATTTGTGTCATAAAAGGAATTTTGTAGGACTCTTTCTTGGCCTATTTTTCCAAATAGCTTATATAGCATTAGGATTGATTGTTCCTTAAATGTTTGGTAGAATTCATTTGTGAATCCATCTGGTTCTCGAGATTTTTTCTTAGGAAGTTCATTGATGGCTTGTTCAATTTTTTTTCTAAGATTGGGTTATTATTTTATTACTTCTGTTAATCTTGGTAATTTATATTTTGTAAGTATTCATCTATTTCATTTAAATTGTTAAATTTATTGGCATATACTTGAGAAAAATAGCTCCTAACAACTGTCTTAATTGCCTCTTCATTGGTGAATTCACTCTTTCATTTTTGATAATAGTAATTTGGTTTTCTTCTTTCCTCTTTAAAATCAAATTAACCAATGGTTTATCTATTTTAGTGGGCTTTTATTAGTTCAGGATTTCCAATTTGGTATTTAATTGGTGGTTTTAATTTGTTCTTTTTCTAGTTTTTTTAACTGCATATCCTATTCATTAATCTGCTGTTTCTCTACTTTATTGATGCAAGCAATCAGAGATATAAATTTTCCCCTACGTACCACTTTAGCCGCATTCCATAAATTTTGGTATGTGGTCTCATTGTCATCATTTTCATTAATGAAATTATTGTTTCTATGATTTGTCCTTTCACCCACTTGTCTTTTAGGATTAGATTATTTAATTTTCCATCGACTTTTATCTTTCCATTGCTTTTTATGGAATGTAATTTTTATTGCATTATGACCTGAAAAAGATACATTTACTATTTCTGCTTTTCTACATTTGGTTATGAGTTTTTATGCCCTAATACAAGGTAAGTTTTTGTGCAGATGCCATGCACTGCTGAGAAAAAGGTATATTCCTTTCTATTCCCATTCAATTTTCTCCAGAGATCTCTCATGTCTAACTTTTCCAGAATTTTATTCTTATCCTATCCTTAACTTCTTTCTTGTTTATTTTTTGCTTAGATTTATCTAGTTCTGAGAGGAAAAAAGTCAAGGTCCCCCACTAGTATAGTTTTATTATCTATTTCTTCCTGTAACTCATTTAACTTCTTCAAAAATTTAGATGCTATACCATTTGGTGCATATATGTTTAGTATTGATATTGCTTCACTGTCTATGGTACCTTTTAACAAAATACAGTTTCCTTCCTTATCTCTTTTAATTAGATCTGTTTTCACTTTTGCTTTCTCTGAGATCGTGATTGCTACCCCTGCTTTATTTGCTTCAGCTGAAGCATAATAGATTCTGCTCCAGCTATTTATTCTGTATGTCTCTCTGTTTTAAATGTGTTTCACATAAACAACATATTGCACAATTCTGATTTTTAATCCATTCTGCTATCTGCTTCCATTTTATGAGTGAGTTCATCCCATTCATATTTATAATAATGATAACTTCACATTTCCCTCCATGCTATTTTCCCCTTGTTTATTCCTCTCTCTCTTAACCCTATCCTTTACTTCCTCACAAATGTTTTACTTCCGATAACCATCTCCCCCAATCTACCCTCCCTTTTATCTTCCCACTTCTGTTATCTCCATCTTTTCACTTCCTTATAGGGTAAGATAGATTTTTATATCCAACTAAGTGTGTGTTTTATTCTCTCTTTGAGCCCATTTTGATGAGAGTAAGTGTAATGACAATTTAAATTTGAAGATCTTTTCCACCCATTAATAGGCCATGTGACCTGCTTATGTCACAGAAAGCTTAAGTCACATATGATGGGAGGAGATTGCTGAGAGGAAAAGGAAAGTGTGTCACAGAGATAACACAGTTGCAGCTGAGGGAGAGAGCAGACACAGGCATTCTAGCTGTGCTGTGAGTGTGTTAGTGGGGAGGCCCCAGTAGCAGGGTGGAAGTCTAAGGACAGTGAGGCTCCATGCTGTGATACTGTGTTTTAAGTTCCTTGCTGTTATGATAAAGTAAGCTTACTGGTTTGGGGAGCTGGTTGCTGTTTGGGTTGGACTTATTGGTTATGGGATTTGGTACTCTGGTGTCTGCATAAATGTTTTACTTCTTCTACCTTCTATTTGGAGAGCCTCTCATATTTTGCAATACAGAACTACATAGGCATATTCACAATTATTGTCGATGTTGTGTTTATTGCCTTGCTAATACATTTGGTGTCATGAACAGGATCGCAAGGTATAAGATATCTATTTGGAGGCAGAAGGGCTTTAGAGGAAGAAATGGTTATCCCAGGATGGGATAAGGTACTTTATTCCTCCCTTGCAAGGGAATGGGCTAAAGGTACCTAATTCTGTGAAGACTGGAAGCAGAAGCTACAGAGGGAAGAACCTAGAGACTTGGAAAGATGTTTGCAAGAAATTAAACTTAAGCCAGGGAGAGAATTGCCAACAGCATTCTCTAGGAGAGATTGGATTTTACTCACAGCATATCATATTATTATGTGAAAGCAGGGACAGATTGTAAAGAGAGAGAACTCAGATAGTGTAATATCAATTAAGTTGGGCCTTTTTTTACTGTTTTAGAATGATAAATTAATTGTCTTTGCTTGAGCCTTACTAGGTGCAAAGCCCCGGGCCCAAACCCTTGTGTACTAGGTACTAAGCCTATGTGGGTGTGAAACCCCCAGGGCCCTAAGCGGAGTTGCTAAGACTAGAGCCAATAGAATGTGCCCAAGTTCTGGTCACTCAGATGATATTTGATGACGTCTGAAAACTGTATAAAAAGAGAGAATAGAGCTATTTGCTTGGGGCTGTCACTCACTGGAAGAGTGGCGTGTGACTGGAAGAGACTCTGGACAGCTGTTAAGAGCCCCCCAGCTTGTAAACCCAGATGTTCAGACTTTTTTAAACCCTGGTAACTATGAATTGAGATTTGAATCAGACAAGGTCTGTCTGTTGATGTTTGTAATTTGTTTGTATTTGCTCTGAAGTTCAGGGTGCTGGCTTTTCCCCCTAAACTAAGTGAATGATATTTGTGTGCTGGATTAAAGTAAGATTGTTAACTCCTTAGTGTTACTTTCCTTAGTAAAGCAGATGAAAAGAACCTGTGCTGGCCGCATTCTTTTTGTTGGGATTGTGTTGGTCTTTCACCCCCACAGCAGCTGCTAGCCAAATTGTTGCAACAGATAGGAAGAGAACCAGCTAGCTAGAATGAGAATATTTCTATATCACAGCAAGATAAGGAATCTTTTTTTTTGCTGTTAATTTGGCTAGAAGAAAGAGGAAGGCAAGGATGTCAAAAGTGCATTTGAGTTCAGCCCAAGTCAAGTCTAGCTGCCAGTCTGGTTGCCATGGTGACAGAGGAAGAGAGTCAGGAGAGAATGATACAATATTAGGAGCTGAGGCACAAATTGACGCTTTGTGGCATAATGCTCCTGAGCCAGAGAATGATAGAATATCAGACCAGGCTCCTCAGACAGAAGTGCTCCCCATACAGCAAAGGAGGCAAGAAACCCAAGAAAGTAATACAGTGTTTGGAGAGGTGCTTGAAGATTTTACACAGCAGATCACAGATGTCTTGAGTGGGTTTACCCAAGGAATGGGAGAAGCATTAATATCTTGGATTGTGAGAATCAGTGATGAAGGGGCTACAGGAGTATCCGTGGATAGTGTGAATTGTATGAAATTCATAAGCATTAGAATCTTTTTGTTTTTAGAGATTATCATCTGCAAGGAGGTAACACGACAACTAGTCTGTTAGCTTTAGCAGCAGAAGGATGAAATCGAGAGTATCTCAATGATTCTATGTGGCCCAGTGTAGACAGACACTGGTATTCACTTAGGAACTGTATGAGAAAGTTAAAGAAGACTGCTATTATGATGGGAAATGCAGATGCATACTATGATACTCCCTTGGCAGCCTCTCAAAGAAATTTAATAGTTAAGACAGCTCCCCCTACTAATAAACACCTAATTCTGACTGCTAATTGGGGAAGTAGGGCACCCTCTTTTGGAGGTGCCATATAAGATTTCACAGTTAAGTGACTTAAGAGGAAAAGATAAATTTCCTCAAGAGAAAAGAGTGAATAGCCAGCAGATTCAATGTTGAAATAGAGTGACAGGGGTAGATTTTAGAAGAATAGATGTTATTCCAACTAATGAGCTATACAAAATGTACCAAGATAAGGGACTTCATAGAAAACGGAATACAGAAGTAAGAACTGCCCCTACAGATCCTACAGATCTTGAACCCTTGTACACAAGTGAGTCACACTTCAGGGAAACTAGGAAATAGGCCAAGCCCCAGCTCAGATTAAAGAAACACACAGACAGGATTACAGATCTCATATTAATCCAACTATATATTGGAAAAATGGATCAAATAGTATAACTAGGGCATTGATCACCTCCGGGGCAGAGGCCGTTTTGATTTATGGAAATCCTAACAAGTTCAGCCATGGAACCCCTATTACCATCACAGGACTAGGAGAGGCTGAAATATCAGCTAGACAAGTCAAACTAATGATTAAAATTGGACAACTGCCTAAGAAAGAATATACCATGATGTTGCTCCTATTCCTGAATTCATCATTGGAATAGATATATTAAAAGGTATGACTCTGAATTTGCCTGAAGGAATAGGAATTAATACAGTTTTAGTGGGAAAAATAAAAATGAACCCAATCACTTTACCTGAACCTTCTAAAGTAATTACTTTGAAGCAGTATTGTGTGTCAGGTGGGCAAGATGAAATTCCAGTACTATAAATGAATATGTTGAAGCAGGAGTGTTAGTCCCTACAACCTGTCAATGGAATAATCTTGTCTGGCTAGTATGAAAGTCAGATGGAACGTGGAGAATGACAATGGATTATATACAATTGAATAAAGTGACTCCTCCCTTGTATGCTGCTGTTCCAGATACTGTTACCTTAATAGAAAGGATCCAGAAATATGATGAGACTTGGTACACAGTTATTGATTTAGCCAATGCTTTCTTTATGATCCCATTAGACTGTAAACAATGGGACCAGTTTGCTTTCACATGGCAGGGCTGACAATATGTTTTTACCTGATTGCCACAAGGATATCTGCATAGCCCAACTATTTGTCATATGATTGTGGCTGAACATTTGGATGAATTAAAGTTACCTGGTGTACAGCTTACCCACTACATAGATGATATTATGATACAGGGAGAAAATGTTAAAGAAGTGGAAAAGAATTTGATACTTTTAATTGGGCATATGAAAAGCAAAGAGTGGGAAATTAACCCTGCAAAGATTCAAAGGCCAGCTCAGACCATAAAGTTTTTGGGTATACAATGGAATAAGGGACTGTGAGAAATTCTCCCACAAGCTCGACAAAAGATTCAGGATTTTCCCATCCTCACCAATAAGAAGGAGGCCCAAAAGTTTATAATACTGTTTGGATATTGGAGACACCACATTCTGCATTAAGTACAGATTTTGAAACCCTTTATACAAAGTTACCAGGAAAAAGTATGAATTTGATTGAGGACTTGAAGAGAGTAAAGCTTTTAAGGAAGCCAAAGCTGCTATACAATCGGCTCTGGATTTATGGCCTATGGAAAATGGCCCAGTAGAAATACAAGTGACCGTACAAGATGACTATGTCAAATGGAGTTTGTGGCAAAAACAACAAAGCTGAAATGTACCCTTAGGATTTTGGTCAAGGAAACTTCCTTCATCTGGAATACAGTATACACCTTTTGCAAAGCAGTTGTTAGCTGCAAATTGGGCTTTGGTAGAGACTGAACAACTGATTCTGGGCCATGAAGTGATATTAAGGCCTGGAATCCCGATTATGACTTGGGTAATGTGAGCATCTCACAGAATTAGACATGCTCAAGAGGCTAGCATAATTAAATAGAAATGGTCTATTCAAAATAGATCAAAAACAGGCAAAAGTAGAGTTTCTACTCTACATGAATCTATAGCAAGCATAGATATTGCTGGAAATGATAAACCCCCTGAACCAAGACAACAGTTGGTACAGGATTTTGGTAAAATAGAATGATTGATATGATGGATTAACTGAAGAACAGAAGAAACATGCATGGTTTACTGATGGGACAGCAAAATATTTGGGCCATAAAAGACATTGGAAAGCAATAGCCTATAACCCATGTATGAAGAGAACTTTGGAAAGCTTTGGAATAGGTGGACGTAGAACTTATGGCAGTGCATCAAGTTATCAAAGCAAAACAAGGAGGACATTTTCTTCTATTTTTTTTTTTACTTTTTGATTTTGTTTTATCATATCTCAATGTCTCATGGAGTCATTAGTTTTCACTTGCTCAATTCTAATTTTTACGAAATTGTTTTCTCCAGTGAGCTTTTGTAATTCCCTTTCCATTTGGCCAATTCTAATTTTTAAGGAGTTATTTTCTTCAGTGAATTTTTTGTATATCTTTTTCAGTGCTATTGACTCTTTTTTCATTATTCTCTTGCAATGTTCTCATTTCTTTTCCCAGTTTTTCTTCTACTTCTCTAATTTGCTTTTTTTTAATCCTTTTTAAGCTTTTCCAGGAGTACTTTTTGGGCCTGCTACAAAATCGCATTTTTTTTTGAGACTTCACATGTAGCAATTTTGACACTATTATCCTCTTCTAAGTTTATGCCTTAATCCTCCCTGTCACAATAGTAACTTTCTATGGTTAAGTTCTTTTGGGGGGGGGGTTTGCTCATTTTTTGTATATTTTGTGATTTGGTGTTTTTATGTGAGAGTTGGGCTCTGGTCCTGCACTACACTTTTTCTGCTGGAGCTCAAGGTCTTGCTTCGGGCTTTCACTGGGATTCAGGAACTAGCTGTTTGCTTACACTAGATGGTATGCTTCTCTTCTGGTTTGTACTAGGGTGTAGGCCTCCCTGTTGACCTTCCCAGGGTATGGGGTTTCTCTTTTGGCCTGCCCCAGGGGCAGGGTCTTGCTGCCAGGTTGCTATGGAAACAGTCTTTCTGCAGGTTGTCCCTGGGGGAGGGATCTTGTTGCTGATCTACCCCAGGGGCAAGGCCCTGCTGATGGGTTGCTATAGAAGGCCTCTCTTGGGGAGGAATAGGGGGAGGTGACTTGCTGTTGACCAGCCCTGGTGGGGGGAGCCTCACATAATGTTCAGCAAAGGGGTCAAGACCTGGCCAGTGCCTTGTGCTGGAGGTGGGGCTCTGGGGTGGGGCCTTGCTGTACTTGTAGACACTACTAGCTTGCATAGGGGCTGGTGGTTTGTAGGAGGGTGGGACCTCACTGGTGGACTGCTTCAGGGGTCAGAGTCCTGCTGAAGGCCACCTGCTGTGAGGATGGCTGCTGCTGCTGCTCTCAGACCTCATTCCCCTTCCACTCCACTGAAACAGACTTTTCCTTCTGTGCTGGTAAGCTGCTTCTCTGCTCCTAGATTAGTTCTGAGGCAATTTTATAGTTGTTTAGAGGTGAATTTGGGAGGGTTTCAGAGGGTTTCTTCCTCACTCTGCCATCTTGGTACTAGAAGTCCTAGTATTTCTTAGTTATGAAAAAGCATTTTTGATTCAGCAGAGCAAAATGCCACCTTCCAGTAAGGTATATATCGTTCATACATTGTTCACAATTTCTTAATATTATCACACCAGAGATAAACTTAGTCACCAATCCTCTCATCATAAACATCAGGCAAGGCATCAAACAGCTGCTTGCAAAAAGTATTTGCTCCTGTCGTGGTGCAAATCCAGTACAAATATGCCCAGGTCTTTTAATCAATGTCATGGACTCAAAGCCCTTCACTATCTTGGAGATTCTCCTCCGAAGACTCTCTAGCTTATCAAAGTCCCTCCTAAACTATGGTGCCTAGAACTGAATACAATATTCCAGGTGAGGTACAGTAGGATATCACTTTCTTATTCTTGGAAGCTATTTCTTTCTTTATAGCTCAAGATTAAATTAGCTTTTTTAGCTGCTTACTCATATTGAGCTTGCAAAGCCGCTAAAATCACCAGATCTTTTTCAGAATAACTGCTATCTATCTATGCCTCCCTCATCTTATATTGGTGAAGTTGATTTCTTGTACCCAAGTGCAAGACTTTTCCTGTTAAATTTCATCCTGGCTGCTGTTCAGTACATTAGCTATATTCCTTCCAGCACCGTATCATCTGTAAATCTGATGAGCATACAATATATGCCTTTGTTCACATCCTGGAGACAAGTGTTAAATGACAGAGGGCCACCAAGCCTGGATCCCTGGGGTACTCCACTGGAGACCTGCTATGTCGACATTAATCCATTAGTTACTCTTTGAGTCTAGCCATCCAACTAGTTCTCAATGAACTATCCGAGTAACAGATTCTACATTTTTTTACTTGTCTGAATTTCAGTCTTCTAACTTCCTGGTATTAAAAGATTATCTCTGCCCGGTGCTTCAAGACCAGTTTCAGGAGCCAGGCACCTGCCTTTTTATCTTATTTATCTTCTGGAGTCCTTCCTTTGGTGTTCAATGGAGCCAATATCACCTATCAACAGGCATTTATTAAGTGCTTACTGTGTGTATCAGGCCCTTTGCTGAGGACCAGGAATACAAAGAAAAGTAAAAAAAAAAACACTCAAATCACACAGTAACAGCAATGTTGTGATGATAATGAAGTGATCCAAGACAATTCCAAAGGGCTCATGATGAAAAATGCTATCCACCTCCAGAGAGAGAACTGATGAACTTGGAGTGCAAATTAAAGTATATTTTTTCACTTTCCTTATTTTTCTTGCTTTTTTTCAATATGGCTAACACGGAAATATGTTTTGCATGATTTCACACATATAATTGATATCATATTGCTTGCCTTCTCCCTGGGTGGGGGAGGGGGAGAGATTTTGGAACTCAAAATTTTAAAAAATATAATGCTAAAAATAAATAATAAAAACTAACCACTATTCAAATAGTCTGATTCCATTCAATTAAATCAATTTTTATTAAATTTACCTGAGCACTGGGAATACAAAGATAAAACAAGCCGCCATTCCACCCTCCATCTCCAAACATATTTCCATGTTAACCATGTTGGAAAAAAGCAAGAAAAATAAGGAATTTGAAAAAAATACATACTTCAATTTGCACTCAAAGTTCATCAGTTCTCTCTCTCTGGAGGTGGAGAGCATTTTTCTTCATGGATCTTTTGGAATTGTCTCAGATCATTGTATTGGGCAGAGCAGCTAAGTCTTTCACAGTTGATCATCATTGCAATATTGCTGTTACTGTGTACGATGATTTGGGTAAGAGGACTAAGTTTACTTAGCGCAGGAGATAAAATCATACAGAAATAATAAGGTGTTGTGATGGATCTGTGATGTGGACGTCAGTGGGTTGCACGTGGCAATCCATCTCTGCTCGCTTCTCCTAGGCAGCTTTTCTTTTCCATGACCTTCTGAAATTGCTAGTCCCTGCTAGTTCTTCTTCCAGGACTAGCCCTCTGCTTTTGCATCAATAAAGCTCCCAACAGCTACAGAGAAGGTCTAAGTGAATTCTTCACACTTGAACCAGCTCTTCCAACTCTGACCTCGTCACTTCTATGAAGATTCCACAAGGGTTCACCCAGAATGGTGGGACCTTCCTTTAGTCACCTTGACATTTAATGGAGACTTAACGGAGTGCATGGGTTGGTCCATTACTTATTCTTTGCACTGGCTATAATAAATTATCACAATAGTTAACTGTACAGAAGATGTCCCAATGGAGGAGAATGAGAGATTGGAGATTACTTATAGCTAGGGGAGATAGATGGAGAAGATAGAGTATTTGAGCAAACAGGCTTTAAGGAAAGGCAGAGATGTGGGTGAAGATCATCTCCAACATGAGGAGCAATGTGCACAGAAATCATTGAGGGAGAAAAGATAATCCCTTTAAAGTTTCTGAAAGAGTTTTGAAAGGACAAAACATTAATAATCCCACCATGGGCCACAGAACATATGTGCTCAAAGAGCAGCAGCTCTACCATAAAAATGCAGAGCAGATAAGACTACTCCCTCCTTCCCTCACCACCAACCCCCATCTCCAAACTCTTAGCATACCCAATTGTTGGGAGTTTTCAGACCCATATTTCAAGACCTGAGGAAGCTTCCCCCAATACTGAATTGTCCTGCACAGCAGGCTGGTCCCCACCCCTTCCCCCTTCCACAGGCTGCTTAGCTTTCCTCCCCTGCCCGCACCCCCTCCTCTTTTCTCTTCTGTGAAAAAACCATAGACTTAAGCAAGGCAGTTGCTACGGCAACCAAAGCTGTTATTCTGTTTCAGCGCAGAGAGAGGGAGAAGGCCGGGTGGCAACTGTTGCTCACACTGATGGAAGCCCATTTGGGGGCAGAGAGGGAGGGGGTCTGTTGCATCCTCATTGCCTTTTCCCCTAACTCCAGCTGGGGGAGACGGAGCCCATGGGAGCTCCTTGAGAGCCAAGCATTCAGGGAAAGCTGAGATGCCCAGCCCCTCCTCTTGGTCACAGGCCTTTGCAAGGACAATGGTGTTAACTCTGGGGAAAATTCCATCACACAGGGTTCAAGTCTCCAAGGAGCCGCTGAGGCCCCTGTTCAGCCTGGAGGGGTCTCTGAGGAACCACTGCAGCTGCCTGGCCTCTTCCCCTCCTCTCCGCGCCCCCCCCCCCCCGCCACTTTTTGTATTTCATTTTTAACCCCTGAACTGCCAAGCATTTAATTTTCTTATATTTTCTTTGTAGTCAGCCTCTAGAAATCTAAAGAGTACAGAAACAAGGACCTGTCCTCTTTTGAGGATGGACCAAGGACAAGTGGTGTCCACCTAATTCAACTCCTATTAAGGAGCTAACCCCTTTTGTCCACTTCGCCCACGCCTTGGCCCCCAGCCCCATGTACTTTTCAGAGTGACTCACTCAGTAGAGGGTTAATATTCTCCAGGGCTAGAATTGAAACCAAGGCACTTGATGAAATGCAAGAACTTTCTAAAAGCTGCTCAGTCTGAGAGCTCCAGTGCAAAGGCAGAGAAAGAGACTAGTAGCCAGGACAGAGCAATTTCCTTATGCTAAGGAGATAATCAGTAAGTGGAGAGGGAGGTGGGAGCCGGCAGAGCCGTGCCTCCCTCTAATTCCCATTGCCAACTTCCAAATGAATTTCTGCTTTTCTGTCTCTGCCATGTACCTTAGAATAGGTTCTGCACAGGGAGAGAATTTTGGGTTAAAGTGATCATTAGAAAGAACAAAGAAGAAAACATCAGTAGACAATTTTAAATATAATACTTTAAGCAGTGGTATAGTAGGGGTGGCGGGCTGATCTTGGAGTCAAGGAGACCTTTGTTCAAATTCTGCCTCTGACACCTGTCAGCTATAAGAGAATGGGCAAGTCACTTAACACTTACTGCCCCCAGGCAACTCTCTAAAGAAGAAAATAAGTTACAAATGAGCTGCCAATCTGTACTTCTGTAGAAGTTTCCACATTAGGAGATAAAATCACAGATCCCTTTCTTTCTTTTTTTCTTTTTCTTTAGTGGTTTTTATCAGGTTTTAATAACATTCATAGGAAAAGTATTTTAGAGATAAACGTTAGCAGTGAACGTTTTATATACATATATGTATATATGCATACATACATGTGAATAATGAATCCCTTGAAGTGATCCTATATATTTGAATTCACACAATTCCAGTTATAATTATGCTAAGTACAGCCATTGATTCCAGCCCAATGGAAATGTGCAGTATGAATTCAAATAATGTGACACTTCATAAGATATCTTATTCTAATGAATTGAGACCTGACTGTATATTTGAAAACTTTTATTGGCTGGCATTTTTGTTTCAAGATGGTGGATTAACTATAAATTGAATTTTGAGTTAATTTTTATTTTCTGTTGTGCATGACTCTTTCTTAGTGACCCCTTTTCAGGTGTTTTCTGGGCAAAGATATTGGGATGATTTGCCATTTCCTTATCCAGCTCATTTTACAGATGACGGCATTGATGCAAACAGGGTTAAATGATTTGCCCAGGGTCACACAGCTAGTAAGTGCCTGAGACTGGATTTGAACTCAGTCTTCCTGACTCAAGAATTGGTGCTGCAGTCACGGCATCACCAAATAATATCCCAAACAAAGGCAAAATTAACTAACTCTTCAAATGTTATCTGGAGCAAATAAAGCAGCAGACAGACAACATAAGATGTAGAGCAGTCAACCTGAAGCAGGGATATAATTTCATTCTATCAAATGTGTAGTTTTTTAGTTGTGTAAAACTATTACTGAGTACAGATGTACTACAGGGGTTGAGATTGTTAAAGCAAATGAACAATAACAATAATAGTATTTATGTAGCACTTTAAGGTTTGTAAAACATTTTATATATATGTATGTATACATATATGTGTGTATATATGTGTATATATATACATATATGTATATATAATGTATATATACATATATGTGTATATATAATGTGTATATATACATATGTATATATATAATGTGTGTATATATACATATATGTGTATATATGTGTGTGTGTGTGTGTGTGTGTGTGTGTGTATACTCTCCAATTTGACCCTCACAATAACCCTGTGAGGTACGTACTATTATTATCTCCATTTTACAGGTGAGGAAACTGAGGCAAACAGAAGTTAAGTGGTTTACTCAGGGTCACACAACTAGTAAGCATCTGAGGCAAGATTTGAACTCAGGTATTTCTGATTCCAGGCCCAGCACTCTATCCACTGTGCCACCTAGCAAAGATAAATAAGTACTCCTATTGCCTTAAATAAACGATTGTTGAATTTAGGTGCATTTTCCCCCAAACGTATTATATTATCAATAACACTGGTGAAAATTGTTCTGGGGGAAAAAGGCTGTGGGTTCATGTACTTTAGGAGGGTATTTTTTTAACCTTATTAAGTTGGAGTAGTACAAACTGATGCAAATGTTCAGCCCCAAGAAGCCTTCTAAAGGCTAGTGCCCTTCTAAGTATTTCACACACCCAACTATGGCTCACTTACTTGTGTGAGAGAGTGTCCTCAATTCATAGCATTGCTTAGGTATTCCATGGTTGTTTCTCTACCGCTTTCTGTACTGTGAAGAAAAGCCTCTAAATTGGTTGCTGAGTTTACATATAAAAGACACCATTGGAGGAGCTTAACCTCTCTCTCCCAGGAGGCTTTCAAGAGAAAAGGAAGATATGCTGTGGACCTTGAGGAGGGGTGAAAGATAGTAGGGGCAGCAGAGGTGGCATGTGACAGCCGGCTCATCTATGACTATTATATCTTCCCACCCGGGTCAGCATGTGGCCGGGAGCCCATGGCCCTGCTGTTTCTTCTGTTCCTGTTAAAATTATTCTTTCCTAGGAGTAGTGAGATGCCAGCACCCAGAAGAGCAAGCTGTGTGACCCAGCCTAGTGGTGAATCAACATAGCAGCTGAGATACTCCCTCATCCATTGGTTATGTCACCTTTGGAAGTGCATTTGGTAGGCAGAATGTTTGTAGCAGCCAATTTAAGCTTGAGGCCACTCTGTCCAGAGCCTGAGATGGTCAAAGGGAGAGTATGCCCTGGCTCAAGGAGATGTGTTTGTACTTCTCTTCTTGCTATATTTTCTCAGTAAATATCCTTTTGTAAAAGTTAAATGATGTTAATTGATAATATGGAGGAAATAACTAGTCAAAAGATGTTGGGGAGATACCAACAAGCAGCTATTGTATACATTGCATGTATTGAAGAGATAACTAATTTATTGATTTGGGGGGAAGGGAGAGAATACCCCTGAACAGAACTCAACAATACCATTAACAGAATCACTCATGCCTCAGGGTTGTCATTAGAACCCTTGAGGGAGATGTAGTTGCCTTCTGAGGACCTAACCCCTTTGGGCAAGTGGGAGTTAGAATAATAATCCATGGTTACATGATGATGCTGATGATGACCCACCATCAATTTGGAGTTGTTTTCTAGTGGGGTACCGGGTACATTGCAGTAGTGGGGTACACTGCCTCATCTACCCTTTTGGCCAGAGAGGTTTATAGTGTGTTCAGGGAAGACTAGCGCCTCTGGTGTGAGGGTTTGCTGATTCCTCTTCAGGGCTTATCATCCATCTTTGGTGTTCACCTGTCACTCAACTCTCACCTGTGGCTCCAAGGAGCTGTAGCATGTGCAATAGCCACACCACAGTAAAACCATCTGGGCTGACAGACTAAGCCAGGTTGAGGATAATCAACAGGCCTTGAACCTGTCAGAGAGTTAGGAAGATGTCTCTCCCAAGTATATAAAGATTTCCCCCTGTGGAATGGGCAGATGAGAACAGTTTGTTCCAGTGGCCATGAAAGTGGCTGAAGCAGGTGCTGTGGAGTGCTTGGAGCTTGGTCAGAAAAGGAAGACATCAAAATCATCCACTGCATCCCAGGCCATCACCAGTCTTCTTGACTTTGGTCTTGTCATTGGACTTCAGTGACTCAGGAAGAGAGTGTACGGCTGATGACTTTGTGCAACTCTGCTTCACTTAAATCCAATTCACCCATGATGTCAATGGTCTTCTTTGAAAATGAAGAACGGATAACAACCACCCTTTTGGTCAGTAGTTGGCATCCATTTGACTAAGGTTAGTGGTGGAATCAATGGTCATTCTCACTGCAACTAATGCCTTTGAGGCATATAGTAGGTAGGAAAGTATACCTTTCTTTTCCCAGTGATGTTTCTTGAAGGTAGGGATGAGAACGTCAGAGATATAAAGACTTCAGGCATGTTCATGCTTATCTCCATGCCTGGAATCCTCTCCCTCCTCTCTCTGTCTTCTGGATTCCCTGGCTTCCTTCAAGTCCCAGCAAAAACCCTGTCTTGTATGAGAAGATTTTACAAATCCTCCTTAATGGTAATGCCTTCTCTCTATTAATTATCTCCAATTTATCCTGTATAGATCTTGTTTGTCCATAGTCTCCCCCATTAGACTGTGAGCTCCTTGGGAGTAGGACTGTCTTGCCTATTTTTTCATCCCTTGTGCTTAGAACAGTGCCTGGTACATGGTAAGCACTCAATAAATGCTTATTGACGAACATACCAAAACACGAGATTAATTTGCTTACTCTAGAGTCATGCCTCATCAGTATTTCTTAAATAATCTGACCATATCAGGCCAATTTCTCAATCCTTTCCCGCTTCCTAGAGCAAGTCACAAGCCACTGCAGGCACTGCTGGGGGATGGGAGGGGGAGTCTCTGTTCTGAGGAATCTATAAATAAGACACAACTTCCTAAGCCCCAAACAGGAAGTAAAACAAGCACACAAAGAAATATGGAACTGAATCCTGAGATAACTAAAAGGTCCCCATGATCATCAGTCTTATCTGACATGACACTATTTGTCTCAGCTATAGCAGAGAAGCAAGAGGTTGGATCAAAATCAGATCACCAGCACCAGGGCATCCCTGTTGCTGCTTTATAGAGTATGCTCACTATCTTTAAACCAAGAGTATAACCCACATGCCGCTCTTCTGCCAAAGTGTGTATGTTCATGTTTGTCTGTTTTCCAGTTCCACTGTTCTTGACAGGCAACTTAGTCATCAGTAATGTGGCTTTTACTGCATGCATGTGGTAAATTTAATTCAATTCAGTTCAACAGGCACTTCAATTAAGTGGCTACTATGTTATTGGCACTGGGAATTCAATGACAAAAACAACTGCAACTAATGCCCTGAACAAGCTCTTATCCTACTGAAGGAGATGCACAGAATATTCAAATGAATATTATGCAAACTAAATTATGGAGGGATCTGACATTTGCATGCCTATAAAGAGGTATCTTTTCATTTTATTGATCATGCAATAATGACAATAGGCCCTTAAAATTGATGATGATGATGATGATGGTGGTGGTGGTGGTGGTGGTGGTGATGATGTGATAATGGCTAACATTTATATAGCATTATAAGGTTTGCAGACTTACTTCATATATATATATATATATATATGTACACATATAGGTATTAATTCATTCATTTTTATCATCACAACAAGCACTGAGGTACGTGCCCCAATCTACAGATTAGGAAACTGAGGCTGAGAGATGTTAAGTAACTTTCCCAAGGTCACACAGTTAAGTAGGTAACTGAGTCATGATTCAAACTAAGGTCTTTTCAACTCCAAGACTTTCACTTCCCCTTATTGTCACCCATAATTATTAAATTCAATGGCCTAACTATGCAGCAAAAAATCATACTGAGGATGCTCAAAGATGAAAAATGGAATTGTCTCCCCTTAAGGAGTTTATCAGGTAATAGGGAAAATAAGATCATAGGATTATGTGAGATTTCTGATCTCATCTATTTGGATATTTCCTCTAACAATGTAGATGGAAATCCATCCAAAGCCTATTCTGTGGGATTCTTGCTTGTGTCTTCCCATTAATTTGCCACAGCACATCCACCCAATATGCTAGGGAGCTCTCTCTCTCTCTCTCTCTCTCTCTCTCTCTCTCTCTCTCTCTCTCCCTCTCCCTCTCTCTCTCTCCATTACAAGGATCTCTGTGTAGCATTCCCTTTTGTTCCTTGCTCTCTAACTAAATCAGCTCATCTTCTATTTTGATCAGACATTTCTCTTATGGAGAGATAGCATACATACACAGAAGGAAGCTAAGGCTTCTAAAGTGTAGAAGTGAGGAGGAAGGACATGCCAAGCATGAGGAGGAGCCAGTACAAAGGTCATGGAGAAGGGCAATGGAAAGCATGTGTGAGAAACAGTAAGAAGGCTTGTTTGGTTGAACTGGACTGTGCATAAAGGGAAGAAATGCATAGTAAGATTGGAAAGATAGTTTGGGGTGAGTTTGTGAAGGTCTTTAAATGCCAAACAGAAGATCCTAGACTGATTCTGGAGTTCATTCAATAAGAGAAAAAGCATGATCTGATCTTCATATTAAAGAAATCACTTTACTATCTATGTGGAAGATGGATTAGAGTAGAGAGACAATGCAGAGAGATATATTAGAAAGCTATTAAAATAGTAATAGGTCACGGGGCAGAGCCAAGAAGGCGGCTGGAAAGCAGGGATTTCTGTGAGCTCCCACCCAGGTCCCTCCAAACACTTATAAAAAATGGCTCTGAACAAATTCTAGAACTGCACAACCCACGTAATAGCAGAGGGAAGCAGGGTTCCAGCCTAGGACAGCCTGGATGGTCGCGGGGTGAGGTCTATCACACAGACCTGGGAGCAGAGCAGAGCCCAGCATGGGCCGCGCAGACCAACCAGGCTGAGAGCCAGGAGGAATGGGCCCTAGCGCCCTAAATCAGTGAGCTGTGGCAGTTACCAGACTTCTCAACCCACAAACACCAAAGACAACAAAGAAGTTTAGTGGGAAAAGCTGCTGGGACAGAGTGAAAGGAGTTTGCGGTCAGCCACTGGCCTGGGGGCAGTGGAGGTGGTGCAGCTCTGAGGAACTACAGCTGCAGTTGCTTCCAGCCCCAGGCCTACCTGCTGGGAGGAAATAAGTGGTGGATCAGAGCAGGAGTGCAGAGCCTGCTGAAGATCTGAGTCCAGTCCGGGTTGGTGGTTCTTGGGGAAGGAGTAGCACTGGTGTGGCAGAGCTTGCTGTGTAGAAATAGCTCTGAAAACAACAACACAGCCCCTCAAGCTTGGGACATAGTACTCTCTACTCTACAAGCAGTCAGACCCCAACAAAAAACTCAAGGGTCAAGTAAGTTGGCTGAGAACATGGCCAGGCAGCAAAAACAGACTCAGATTCAGACTTACACTTTGGAATCTTTCTTTGGTGACAAAGAAGACCAAAACATACAGCCAGAAGAAGTCAACAAAGTCAAAGAGTCTACATCAAAAGCCTCCACAAAAAACATGAACTGGTCTCAGGTCATGGAAGAGCTCAAAAAGGATTTGGAAAAGCAAGTTAGAGAAGTAGAGGAAAAATTGGGAAGAGAAATGAGAGTGATGTGAGAAAACCATGAAACACAAGTCAATGACTTGCTAAAGGAGACCCTAAAAAATACTGAAGAAAATAACAACTCAAAAATAGACTAAATCAAATGGCAAAAGGGCTCCGAAAAGCCAATGAGGAGAAGAATGCCTTAAAAAGCAGAATTAGCCAAATGGAAAAGGAGGTCCAAAAGACCACTGAAGAAAATACTACCTTAAAATTATATTGGAGCAAGTGGAAGCTAGTGACTTGATGAGAAATCAAGATATTATAAAACAGAACCAAAGGAATGAAAAAGTGGAAGACAATGTGAAATATCTCATTGGAAAAACGACTGACCTGGAGAATAGATCCAGGAGAGATAATTTTAAAATTATTGGACTACCTGAAAGCCATGATGAAAAAAGAGCCTAGAAATCATCTTTCAAGAAATTATCAAGGAGAACTGCCCTGATACTCCCCAGAGCCAGAGGGTAAAATAGAAATTAAAAGAATCCATCGATGGCCTCCTCAAATAGATCCCCAAAAGAAAACTCCTAGGAACATTGTCACCAAATTCCAGAGCTCCCAGATCAAGGAGAAAATACTGCAAGCAGCCAGAAAGAAACAATTTGGGTATTGTGGAGACACAATCAGGATAAAACAAGATCTAGCAGCTTCTACATTAAGGGATTGAAGGGCTTGGAATATGATATTCTGGAGGTCAATGGAGCTAGGATTAAAACCAAGAATCACCTACCCAGCAAAACTGAGTATCATGCTCCAAGGCAAAATATGGATTTTCAATAAAATAGAGGACTTTCAGGCTTTCTCAGTGAAAAGACCAGAGCTGAATAGAAAATTTGACTTTCAAACACAAGAATCAAGAGAAGCATGAAAAGGTAAACAAGAAAGAGAAATCATAAGGGACTTACTAAAGTGGAACTGTTTTGTTTACATTCCTACATGGAAAGATGATGTGTATAATTCATGAGACCTCAGTATCAGGGTAGCTGAAGGGAATATACATATATAGAGAGACCGAGGGCACAGAGTGAGTTGAATATGAAGGGATGATATCTAAAAAATAAAATCAAATTAAGGGATGAGAGAGGAATATATATTGAGAGAGGGAGAAAGGGAGAGATAGAATGGGGTAAATTATCTGACATAAAAGTGGCAAGAAAAAGTAGTTCTGTAGGAAGGGAGGAGGGGGCAGGTGAGGGGGAATGAGTGAATCTTGCTCTCATCAGAATTGACCTGAGGAGGGAATAAGATACACACTCAATTGGGCATCTTACCTCACAGGAAAGAAGGAGGAAGGAGATAAAAAAAAAGGGGGAGACGATAGAACGGAGGGCAGATAGGGGGAGGTAATCAAAAACAAACACTTTCAAAAAGGGACAGGGTCAAGGGAGAAAACTGAGTAAAGGGGGATAGGATAGGAAGGAGCAAAATATAAGTCATCTTTCACAACATGAGTATTGTGGAAGGGTTTTGCATAATGATACCAATTGTCTTATGTGGAATTGCTTGCCTTCTTAGGGAGGGTGGTTGGGGAGGGAAGAGGGGAGAGAATTTGGAACTCAAAGTTTTAAAAATAGATGTTCAAAAAAAAGTCTTTGCATGCAACTAGGAAATAAGATATACATGCAATGGGGCATAGAAATCTATCTTGCCGTACAAGAAAGTAAGGAAAAATGGGATGGGGGGGAGTGGGGTGACAGAAGGGAGGGCTGACTGGGGAATGGGGCAACCAGAATATATGCCATCTTGGAGGGTAGAAATGGGGAGAAAATTTGTAATTCAAACTCTTGTGAAAATCAATGCTGAAAACTAAAAATATTAAATAAATTAAAAGAAGAAGAAGAAGAGGAGAACCAAATGGCTGGATGGAGCTTGTCTCCAAACCTGGGGTGAATAAGAGAGGCAGGCTCCACTTTTCTTTTTCCCTGATAAAGATCAAACAAGAAGGAATGAGGTTTTGCTTCAGGTTCTCTTCTTCTTTTTCTATATGTTCTCCCTAGACCACATACGTCATCAGCTCCTAGGGGTTCAATCACCATCTCTACACAGATGACTCTGCCTGTCTCTATAACTATCCAGACATCCCTAATCTCTCTCCTGAGTTCTGTTTCCACAACATTAACTGCCTATTGGACTTTTTGAACTGGATATCCTATGGACATCTCAAATGCAGCATATCTAAAGCAAAACTCATTATCTTTCCCCTTCAAACACATTCCTCCTCTGACCTTCCTTATTTCTGTTGTAGGTACCACTATCCTTCTATTGACCCAGATTTTCAGCCTCTGTATCATTCTAAAAACCTCACCCCCCTGCTCCCACATATTTAATTAGTTACCAGATCTAATCATTTCTATTTCTATATTCTATTATTTCTATTTCTACATCTCTCACATTGCCACATCTCTGGATTCAAAAAGCTACTACCCTAATCCAGGCCCTTATCACCTGTCACCTATTACTATTTTATTTTTATTGTTTTTGTAATGCTATGTGTTTTATTTTATGTGTTTAAAAATATTATTCTGAGAAGAGGCCCATAGGCTTCGTGTCTATAATACAAAAAAGGTTACAAACACCAGGTCTAACCTGAATCCTGCATGAGCAAATAAGTCATTTTGACTATTATAAATTTGCAAATTAACTACAAAGGATATCTATTGAGGAGATCGTATCTGCATCCAGAGAAAGAACTGATAAATAGAAGTATATTTAGAATGATTTTACATATGTATATATAATGTATATACGTATATATATGCATATTTGTTTCTAATGATAGCCATTTCTAGGGTTGGGGGAAAGGGAAAAAAGAAATTTACATGATAACTTTATTATATATTTTAAAGGAATAGCAAGTTGTATATAATAGATTTGCAGTTTCAATTGCAATCATCTTTTTATTATACTATGTTATGGAACTGCTTGTTTTATCCCATAAATTAAAAACAAATAAAACTAAAAAATATTTTATGCTATATTATTGTTACCATAGCCCATGTATATAATATCTATATCTATCTATCATCTATCTATCTATGCGTGTGTGTGCGTGCGCACGCACGCACGTAGGCTGCAAGCTCAGAAAAAAATTTTTTGCTGATGAGGTAAAGCTCAGTTTGGAGATCATTGCTCTATCCCACTCACCACAGAGGCTATTCCAAACTTTTTCTGCTTTACTTATGTCTCATCCAGTTTCCCCTTCTCCTGTCCTCTCAGCTGAAGACTTTGCTTTCATACTTCACCTAAAAAATCTAGGCTATTCAATTCAAACTCCCACTTCTACCTTTCTCTTTTCACATTCCTCTGACAGCACCAACTAACTTCTCCTTCACTTTAGTTTCTGAAGAGTTCACTCTTCTTGCTAAAGCCAACCCATCCCCTACCATCTGTTCCAGCAGATTGTCCCTACTATCATCCCCACCCCTCTCTCTAATCTTCAATCTCTCCCTATCTACTGGTTCTTCTCCTGCTGCCTGCAAGCACACCCAAGTCTCCTCCATCCTTATAAACCCCTACTAGAACCTAGCATCCCCACTAGCTATTGACCTGTGTCCTCTTATCAACTAAGGTATCTGAATGTCTATATTCATGACCTATTCTTTTTGTTATTTATATACTTTATTTTATTTACTTTCTCTTCTCATTCTCTTCAAAACTTCTGTAATCTGCCTTCTAACAACTTCATTCAAATGAAAATGCACTCTCCAAAATTTCCAAGGATCTCTTAATTGCCAAATCTATATTTTTTCTCAATTCTCATTCTTCTTGACCTTTATATAGTATCTGACACCGTTGACCACCTTCTCCTAGTAGATCCTCTCTCCTCCCTAGGTTTGTGAAGCTCTTCTCTTTTGGCTCTCTGCCTATCTGCCTTACTGCCTTTACTAGATCTTCATCTGTGTCATTCTCACAAACTGTGGGTGTACCTCTAGGCTCTGTTTTCTTTTCTCTCTGTACTCTGTTATTTGGTAATGTCATCAGTTCTCTAGGTTCAGTTACCATCTCTATTTAGATGACTCCCAGATCTATATATCCAACTCTAATATTTCTGAATTTCAATTCCAAATCATAGATTGCCTAATAGACATTTCAAACTACATGTTCTAAAGGATACATCCCAGTTTGCAACCTTAGCATCATCCTCAACTCCACTTTCTCATCCTATATGTCCCATCCATTGTCATTTCTACCTCCACATTTCTGGTATATGGCTCCTTCTCTCTACTCAGACAGTCACTACCTTCATTCAGGCCCTAGACACTGCTCACTTTTCCTATTGCAATAGCCTGATAATTGCTATCCTTACCTCATGCATCTCTGCAGTCCAATCTGTCCTCCATACAGCTGCCAAAGTTATTTTTCTAAAGTGTGAGTCTGACCATGTTACACAACTACTCAAAATCTAATGGTTCCTATTACCTTCACTGTTTGGCATTTAAAGTTCTTTACAACTTGGCCTCTGCCTGTCTTCCCACTCTTCTTATACATTATTCCCTTCCATGCCCTCCATAGTCTAACAGTACTGGCCTCCTTACTGTCCCTCACACACAATACTCTGTTTTCCATCTCTACCTTTGTAGTAACTGTTTTCCATTCCTAGAATGCTTGCTCCCTCCCTCCCTCTTCCTCTTAAATCCCTAGCTTCCCTCAAGATATAGTTCAACAACCAGACAAAAGAATCACTAATAATAGGAAATACAAATCAAAATAACCCTGAAGTTTCATTTCGCACCCTGAAAATCGGAAAAGATAAATACTTAATGTCAGAGGGGTTGTGGGAAGATAGGCATACTGGTGCATTGTTGGTGGAGCTATGAATTGGTACAGTCATTTTTGAAAGCAATTTGGAATTATGTGAATAAAGTGACTAAAATGTTCATACCCTTTGAGTCAGAGATTCCATTAGTTGGGCTTATAACCCAAGGAGGCCATCAAAAGGACAAAAGGTCCCCATATAGACCAAAATACTTATAGCAGCACTTTTTATGATAGCAAAAAATTGGAAACAAAGTAAATACCCATCAATTGGGGAATGGCTAAACAAATTTTGGTACATTAATGTAGTGGAATATTACTGTGCTGAAAGAAATGATGTGTGTGATGAATACAGAGAAGCATGGAAAGATTTACATGAACTGATGCAGAGTAAAGTAATTAGAGCCAAGAAAACAATATATACAATGACTACAACAATATAAATGGAAAGAATAGCCACCATACATAAAAGAAAACAAAAATGAATGTTGCAAAATTAAAAAGAATAAGCATAGCCTGAAAGAAGATATAAGACACCTTTACCCCACCCCTTTGCAGAGGGGGGACAGTACATAAGCATTGAACATTGTACATATTTTCAGATTTTCTGAATATGTTGATCAGTTATGATGATTTTTCCCCTCTTTTTCTTTTTTTTTGGTGTTTAAATGTACTATTTGTTATATGGTATAATTCTCTGAGAGGGGTAAGGAGAAGGATACTGGAGGAAACTGTAGTGATGTGAAAAAAAAAGATACCAATAAAAACTTACTTAAAAATAAATTTTTAAAAAGACTCAGCTCGAGCATTATCTTTTAGAAGAGGCTTTTCCCAATTTTCCCAGCTACTAGTGTCTTCCCTCAAAATTTATTTCATTTCTACTTTGTATGTATCATGTATAAATCCATATATGTACATGTTATCCCCCTCCATTAAAATGTAAACTCCATGAGGGCAAAGACAGTGCTTAACACAGTGACTGGCTTATAGTAAATCCTCAATACATGATTGATGGGTGTTTTTGAATAGGTCAGGTTGGGGCTGTTTTAGTATCTTCTCTTTATTTTCTTCTAATTTGCCGTTGATTTTTATCTTTTCTCTAAGGATGACTGTACCAAGATAGCTAATTCAAAAATGACTCCCATAGCTGTAATCAATCACTTCCTATCTCTTAAGATAAGAAATGTATGACCCAGGGCAAGTTGCTTAACCCATTAATGCCTCAGGCTACTCCATAAGACTATACATTACAAAGAAGGTACCCAAGACCTGCTTGGCAGAGGAAGCTCCTCACTGGAACCAATAAAATCAGAGGTACAGTCAAAGCAAACACACAAACAAAAGAAAGACTCAATTTCAGTGGCTCCTGACTCTTCTTGAAGAAAGGATTTATGATATATTGGCATAAGGCTTTTGTGTAGGGACTTTGGTCTCTTGTTTCTCAGACCTGAGTCATGCTTTCCATCATATTCTTCATATACTCCTCTGTGCTCAAGAATAACAATTCAATGTATATAGTACTTTAAAGTTTACAAAGCCCTTTCATCCCAGAACCCTCATTTCGGTTTCTGATGTTGTTGCCATGAAGACTTAGGCTGTGGGATATGCCTATGGCAGCCCAATAGATATTTTTACCCAGAGTTCCCTGATGCCAGTAACATGGAACTTGAGGGACTTTCTATAAAGGAGAGGGCACCACACAGGGTGAGGAGACAATGGAAAAGTCATGACAGTCCTGATGGCAGCCTAGATGGGGCTGAGAATATCATCTAGCAGGGAGATGACTAATGTCTGGGGCCAATGGCCTCCATTAGACCTGAGGAAGGTCTCTGAGCTCAAGGAATGATGGAGAGTAGAGTAATGATAATCAGACAACACTGGGCACCAGGGGAAGCACTAAATCCTGGATTGGGCTAGTTAGTCACCCTCACTTGGTCACTAACACTTTTCTTTTCCCTCCTCCATTTCTGGTCTCCCATTCTTTTCCCAGACATGGAATTCCCCAGAGAAGGAAGGAGTAAAGGAGAGAGAAGGCTATTCTACCCAGTTTTGCCAGAAGCCCGGGCAGCCATCATTCCAAATGAACTGTATCTCAATTGATTTCTGTAATTGCTTTGCTTATAGAGTGGAGTTGAAACTCCCCTTCCCCCTTTTAGCTCTGATACCTTTTGATTCCATCAAAAAGCATTCTTACCTAATTAAGGTACCAAAGCTAAAACAGGGTAGATTCAACCCCATCTTTTCAAATTGAGTCCTAGAAAAGCCATCTAGCCTAGGGTTGTCTCTCCTGTCTCTTGCTGAGTTCTTCCCCTGAAAGTAAAGCTTTTACACCTGGGTCCCATATCATATGTGGATTCTAATATACACACGAGCTCTGTAACATATGAGCTCCCTTAATAGTAACAACAATTATCATCCCTATTGACAAACAAGGAACTGGAAGCTGAAAGTACTCTTTGACATGCTTATGCTCACACAGCTAGAAAGCATCGGAACTGGGAGGAGGGAGCTGTACCAGACTGGGGCTATTAACCTTACGATTTCATTTGAGCAAGGCAGTTTGCTGAGGTAGGTGCTTTTTTATCATGAGGAAACTGAGGTTCAGAGAAATTAAGCAATTTGGCCAGGTTCATTTGCCTAGTAAGTATCCAAATTGTGTCTGGACCCATTTGACAGTCTGGTGAAGTCTATGGACCCTTTCTCAGAAAAATGTTTCTAAATCATTGAAATAAAGGCCCAATTTCAGTTAGAGGTTTGTGCAAATAAATATGCAGTATTTTTTTCTCATCCAGTCTCATGGATCTTCTGAAGTCTATCCACAGATCCCTTGGGGATCCATGGACCTCAGAATAATAATAATATGATATTATAATGTATATTATATTACTATAATGTATATTATAATATGTCAAGGTTTGCAAAGAGCTTTTCGAATATTATCTCATTTTATCCTTACAACAGCCCTGGGAGGTAGGGGCCATTGCTGTTTCCATTTTGCTGATGAGGAAACTCAAGTAGACAGAGTTCAAGTGACTCATCCAGGAGTGATCCAACTAATAAGCAAGCATGGATTTGAACTCAGGTCATTCTGGCTCCTGGTCCAACTCTCCATGAGCTACCCAGAGATGGTCCCTGTGCGAGGTGATTTCTAAGGCCCATTAGAGCTCTTACAATTGTTAAAATGAACAATTAAAAAATAGCATATAAGAGCTCAGAAAAGCACATAGATATTGTAAACTTGGGACAGCTAAGTGACACAGTGGATAGAGCACAGGGCCTGAAGTCAGGAAAACTTGTGTTTAAATCCAGGCTCAGATACTTACTAGCTGCATGACCCCGGACAAGTCACTTAACCCTGTTTGCCTCAGTTTCCCCATCTGTAAAATGAGTTGGAGAAGGAAATAGCGAACCACTCCAGTATTTTTGCCAAGAAAACCCCAAATGAGATCATGAAAAGTGGGATACGGCTGAAAAAGATTGCATTTGCATTCAGTAGATGAACATATCTAATGCTGCACCACATACCACAAATAAGCATTTACTCAATATAAAAAATCAGAAACTAGAACATAAGAAATGCTCGTAGATTGAGCACATGGTCTAATAGAATAGAGTGTGTGAGCTGTGTTGGTAGTAAGTGGTGGGGAAGAAGGGATTGCCTTCTTTTTTCCCATTGGAGGATGAAGCTTTTATTAGTTGCATTTCCTGTTCTTTGTTGACATTTTCAAAAATCTGTACAAACATGTACTGAGAAATCCTTACTTATCTTATCTACCCACAGCAGAGCAATAAAATTGCAACATCCTGGAGAGGACAGCTCTTTGAAAAAGAGAGAGGAACATGATTGGACAAGTAGGAGAAGGCACAAGGATCCTTTAAGCTAACCCGGTAGGACGGCTGGTTGAAAGGGAGTCTGCACAGTGGTAGAGTTAGGCCTTAGGCTAGTGTGGGACAGAGCCAGAACAAGGGACTTTTTCAAGTGGAACAACAACAGTAATAATACAATACAATAAAACAGACATATTACATTTAAGGTTTGCAGAACATTTTACATCTATATTACTTCATTTGATCACAGTTCTGCTGAGGTAGGTGCTGTTTTATGATAGGGAAACGGAGGTGGAGAGAGGTTAACCAAACTGCCCATGGTCATACAGCTAGTATCAGAAGCAGGATGCAAATCTGGGTCTTCCTGCCTCCAAGTCTAGTGCTTCACGACTAGTTCATCACGTTGCCTCCACATACTGCACCCTGGGCAAGTGGTATAGAGGGAATTCTTAGGTAGAATGGGGAGGGGAGGAGGTAAACTACCCCACAGAAGGACAGACACTTGGAAACGAGGAGACCACTATTGGGGGATCCTACTCCCTCTCATCCCAAGGAAGATGGCCTTTTGAAAGCTTCCATTTTAACTAATTCTGCTTGGAAACTAGGTGCTAAGTTCAGTTGTTTCTTCATGCTTGGTAACAGAGTCTGATCTCTGGAGGGTGGTTGTGGCATAATAAACTCTACTGCAAACAAATGGCAAAAGAAGCTGAAAAGGGGCTAGGAGACAACCCCATCAAAAAATAATCCTGAAGGCACTGTATCATGTTGAAAGGCAACTTAGAAATCATCTGATCCAACTCCATTTTGCAGATTTGGAAACTGAGGCTCCAGAGAAATGAAGAGACCTGCCCAAGGAAGACTCATTGAACTCTTACTGAAATTGAGGCTAAGACAAAGTCCAATGGAGCCTTAATCCTGTAGATTCAAAAACATTTAGAGCTGGAAGGCACATTAGGGAGAAAAGTGAGGTCCAGAGTTCATGTCAGAGAAGGTACTAGAACCCAGATCTCTAGCGTCCTTTCAGCCAGGTTGTTGAAATTTCTCCTCCCTTAGGGGCATGACCCTTCCAAGGTAGCTGTCTCATCAGTCAGGCCAGGAATGTGAGGAGGAGGGGACTGCTGTCTGTCTGGATGCACTGTCCTGGCTCCAAACTTATTCACCTCATCCGTTCTGCAGTTGGCAAAGATGTTTTGAAAAGCCAAATATGACAGAAGTTCAAGGGAAAGAAAAGGTCTTCAGGATGGGGACACAGGGACATCCCCACAAAAGCAAGGCCCTCTGGTAGGAGCTGAGGTGTATTCTCCTGCCCTGTGAGGCCCTGCCATCGAGCCTTTCTAGATGAGGCAGTGCTTCCCAGGCCACCCCTCGTTCCCTGGTTCCTAAGTTGACCTCATTCAAGGCAGAAGATGATGTGAAGTGGCCCCTAGAAAGTCACTGCTATTGGTACCAAAGGGAAATCAGTTCAACTTGTTCAGGGTCTGGCCTCCCCGGCCAAATTCCCAGGCCTGCCAGCTGATGCCTCTGCCTTCTCTGCTCCCTCACCTGAGGAAGCTCAACAGATGAAGCCAGAAACTGAACAATAATTGAACCTTCCCCAGAGAAAGCTCATACTTGCCTCTTCTCTCATCATGTCACCATTTTTACCACCACAGTATTTTCACTCTGCCTTCTTGCTGAAAGGAGTATAAGTGTTTTCAATAGCCCTTTAATTTTCTGTGCTACGGCAAAACTCATGGGCAACTAAGTGGCACAGGCCTGGAGTTAGGAAGACTCACCTCCCTGAGTTCAAATTTGGCCTCAGACATTTATGAGCCATGTGACCCTGGGCAAGTCACAGCCCCATTTGCCTCAGTTTCCTCATTTGTAAAATGAGCTGGAGAAGGAAATGGCAAACCACTTCAGTATCTTTGCCAAGAAAACCCCAAATAGGGTCATGAAGAGTTGGACATGGCTGAAAAACGACTTAACAAAAAACAATGGGAAAATTCAGGTTGACCTACTCTAGTTCAAGGTCTGCTAGTAGTAGAATGAGCACTGAATGTGGAACCAGAGGAACTGGGTTTGAATCCTTCCTCTGCCATTTATTACTTGTGTGACTTTTGGCATTGACCTTCTTTACGTCCCAGTTTCCTCATTTATACAGGCATACCTCATTTTATTGTGCTTTATTCTATTGCACTTCACAGATAATACATTTTTTACAGACTGAAGGTTTGTGGCAACCCTGCACCAAGCTCCAGTTCATTTTGATTGAGAGACAACAGGCCCTGTGCCTTCCCCAGCGATAAATCCATCAAGACAATAGAAGCTTTTAAAACTAAAACATTTCACATAGGATCCTATGATCCTAAGTTCCCTTTCAGCTCTAAATCTGTATTTAGAGCTGGAAGGGAATTTAGAAGTCGGTGAGTCCCACACTTAGCTCAAACCATCACACTCATTCTCTCCAACATTCCTTACACTGGCAGGTCTAGGTTTCCAAAGAATGACAACCAATGCATATTTACACTCCAGTTCTCTCAGGGTCCTAGGGATAACCTATTGTGGCTCTTGAGCCCCTACCAGATTATTCCCATTTACACAAAATTTGTCACTCACAACAAAAACACTTTTAGATCTTAAACAGGATGATGCTTCAACCAATCAGCTTGTAGCAAATGGAGATCATCACCAAATAACTGCAAAGTCTGTTTTTTCCATCTCAAACCAGGGGTAGCAACAAAAAACAACTTGTGCTTGAGAGGCTTGATTTCTCTCATACTGTAGACAGAGCAGAAAAGCAATAGCTACCAAACATTGAAGCTTTTCCATCCAATGAATGGCTCTGATCACTCCTCCATCAATCAAGAACTAGCAACAGAAGCCTTCTTGTCAACTCTTCTAGTGCCACTTCCTTACCTAGCTCTAAAAGAGCTAGTCTTTTAACCCTCTACTGTTTTTTTTTCAGTCTTTGATCTTCATTTGCCAAGTTCTTCAGTCTTCCCCCTTTTCATTTACTACTTTTAAAGGCTTAAAACAGAGACTCCTGGTATTCAATGACTCATCTTTCATTTATAAGCTAATCAATAACTCACCAAATCTCCCCTATAAAATCAATAGCCTCTATTTAACCTTCCGCTGGTCTTCAAACAGTTACACAATCTTCCATGTTGTAAGTTTTAACCTTTTAATCCTTGAAAAAAGTTATGCACAAATGAGCTGATAGACCACAATGCCCTGTGGCTCCAGCTATTCTGTAGTCTTCAAACAACCCCAATTCTAACAATCTGTGCCTCTGACAAATATGATTCCTCATAATTGAAATTTAATAAATTTTAATAAAAGTTGTCTCTGCTCCCTTAAAACCATGAAACTATTCTCATACAGCACCCTATGTCCTTAACAAGGTGACTTAAGCCTTTATATTCACACCACAGTTCATTTTCTTTCCCTTTTTCAACTACTCAAACCTTGTCTAAAAATTGTGGGGTTTTTACACACAAATTTTAGCAGTTTTTATTAAACCTAAGTTCTTTTCTTGCTCTTTTCAGGCACCAAACTATTCACCCACAAAAGAGACAATATGTATTCCTTTACCAGTTGATTTAATTCTTTTTCTTTATGCAAAACTAATTTTTCTGCCCCTTTCAACACCAAACTGCTCTGCATGAATTCATATACGTATAAACCCTTTTCTGCCAAGACAGTTATAAAGGCATAGAGTCTATAGAACACAAGTGTAACTAATTTTCTTTTTGTAGATCTGAAGGCTAGGTAGTGCAGTGGATAGAATACTGGGCCTAAAGTCAGTATGACCTGATTTCAAATCTAACCCCAGATATGTACTGGCTGTGTGAACCAGGGCAAGTCACTTAATCTTTACTTGCTTCAGTTTTCCCAACTGTAAAATGGGGATAATAATAGCACCTTGTGAAGATCAAATAGTAAATGCTTACAAAATGCTTATTTCCTTCCTACCTTCCTTCCTTCCTTCTTACAGTTCTTTACATATGACATTCCACCTCCATTCTCTGTACCTCATGCCTGGAATGTATTCTCTCTCCACCTCAGCCTCTTAGAATTCCTAGTTTCCTTCAAAGCTCAATACAAAAGTCACCTTCTACATGAGGCTTTTCCTGATCCCACCAGCTACTAGTATCTAACTCTACCCCAAATTACCAAGTGTTTATTTGCACATACTATTTCATATATACTTACATGTGTACACATTAGCTCTCCTAATTGAATGTAACTTCCTCAAGGAGAAAGACTGATTTTGTTTTTGTATCCCCGGAACTTATCACAGTTCTTGGCATATAGTAGGTGCTTAATAAGCTTATCAATTGATTGAAAAAACCATGAATTTTTTACACTTTTTTGTTACATTTTAAGTTCCAAGCTGTCTCCCTTCCTCCCACTCCACATATACATATGTATATGTGTGTCTGTAAAACCATACTATGCATACTTCCATTTATCAATTCTTCCTCTGGAGGTAGATAGCATCTTCGTTCATTGGTCCTTTGTAGTTGATTTGAGCATTTATAATACTAAGAATAGCTTAGTTGTTCACAGTTATTCTTAGAACAGTATTTCTGTTAGTGCATCCAACATGCTCTTGGTTCTAGTCATTTCAGTCTTCATTATTTCATGCAAGTCTTTTCATGGTTTTCTAAAATCAACCTGCTTATCATTCCTTACAGCACAGTAGAATTCCATCACAATCATATACCATAACGTGTTTAGCCGTTCTCCAATTGATGAACATCCCTGCAATTTCCAGTTCTTTGCCACCACAAAGTGAACTACTGTAACTATTTTAGAACACATAGGTTCTTTTTCCTTTCTCCCTGATCACCTTGGAAAACAGACTAGTGCTATTGCCAGGTCAAAGGGTATACACAGTTTTATAACTCTTTGGGCAAAATTCCAGATTGCTCTCCAAAATGGTTGGATCAGTCCACAGTTTCACCAACAGTTGTCTCAGTATTTCCACATCCTCCTCAAAATTTGTCATTTTCCCTTCTGTTATTTTAGAAAATCTGATAGGTGTGAGATGGTATCTCAAAGTTGTTTTAATTTGCATTTCTGCAATCAATAATGATTTAGAAGAATTTTTCATATGACCATATCTTTGATTTCTTCATCAAAAAACTGCCAGTTCATATCCTTTGACCATTGTGGCATGACTCATATTCTTATAAATTTGACAAAGTTCTCTATATGTTTAAGATATGAGACTTTTATCTGAGAAACTGTCTATATAAATTTTCCCCAAATTTTCTGTTTTCCTTCTGATCTTGGCTACGTTGGTTTTATTTTTACAAAACCTTTTTAATTTAATGTAGTCAAAATTACTCCTTTAGATCTCATAATATCTCTTGTTTATTCATAATTCTTACCCTATCCATAAGTCTGATAAGTAATATGCTCCATGTCCTTTTAATTTACTTATGATATCTCTCTTTATGCCTAGGTCATGTATCCATTTTGACCATATCTTGGTAAGTGATGCAAAATATTGTTCTATATATAGTTCCTGATAAACTGTTTTCCAGTTTTCCCAATAATTTTTATCAAATAGTAAATTCTTATCCCAAAAGCTTAAATCTTTCCACTTGTCAAACAAAAGGCTATTTAATACTGTATATTGTACATCTACTCTATTCTACTGAACCACCATTCTATTTCTTAGACAGTACCAGATAATTTTGGTAATTACTGCCTTATAATATAGTTTAAGATCTGATACGGCTAGATTTCTTTCCTTTACTTTTTTCATTAATTCCTTTGATATTCTTGACCTTTTATTCTTCCAAATAAATTTTATTATTTTTTCTGACTCAACAAAATAATTTTTAATAATTTAGTTGGGATGGCATTGAATAAGTGGATTGGTTTAGGTAGAACTGTCATTTTACTATATTGGCTCTGCCTACCCATGAACAATGAATATTTCTCCAGTTATTTCAATCTGATTTTATTTGTATAAAAAGTGTTTTATAATTATGCTCATATAATTCCTGGGTTTGTCTTGGCGGTTGTACTCCCAGGTTGACCATGATTATTTTAAATGGGGTATCTCTTACTATTTCTTCTTCAAGGATTTTGTGGGTGGTATATAGAAATGCTATGATTTATATGGGTTTATTTTATGTTACTTTGCTAAAAATTATTGTTTCAACTAGGTTATTAATTGACTCTCTCGGATTTTCCAAGTATATCATCATGTCATCTGCAAAAAGAGACAGTTTTATTGCGTCATTGCCCATTCCAATTCCTTCAATTTCTTTTTCTTCTCTTATTGCTATTGCTAGCATTGCTAATACATAATATTGGTGATAATGGCCACCCTCGTTTAACTCTTGATCTTATTGAGAAGGCTTCTAGCTTATCCCCATTACAAATAATACTTGCTGATAGTTTCAGATAGATGCTTCCTTTCATTTTAAGGAAAAATCCATTTATACCTATGCTTTCAAGTGTTTTTTAATAGGAATGAGTGTTGTACTTTATCCAAAGCTTTTTTATATCTATTTATATAATCATATTTTTGTTACTTTTATCATTGATATAATCAATCACATTAATAGTTCTCTTCATATTAAACCATCCCTGCATTCCTGTTATAAATCCTATTTGGTCACCACGTATAATCTTTGTGATATATTGTTGTAACCTCCTACGTAGTAGGAAATTACCTGTATATTACATCCATATTCATTAATGAAATTGGTCTATAATTTTTTGTCTCTGCTTTTGTTCTTCCTAACTCAGGTATCAGCACCATATTTGTTTCATAAAATGAGTTTGGTAGGAGTCCTTCTTTGCCTATCATTCCAAATAATTTATTCAATATTGGAATTAGTTGATCTTTAAATGTCTGGTAGAATTCACTTGTAAATCCTTCTGTTCCTGGTAAATTTTTCTGTTCAATTTCTTTTTCTAAAAGAGATTTATTTTGATACTCTATTTCCTCTCCTGTTGGTTTAGGCATTTATATTTTTGTAAGTATTCTTCCATTTCACTTAAATTGTAAAATTTATTGGCATATAATTGGTCAAAATAACTCCTAATAATTGTTTCAATTTCATCTTCATTAGTGGTGTATTTACCTTTTTCATTTTTTATACCATTGATTTGGTTTTCCTCTCCCTCTTTTTAAAAATCATACTAACCAATGGTTTATCTATTTTATTGGTTTTTTCATAAAGCCAACTCCTAGTTACATTTATTAATTCAATGGTTTTCTTTTCAATTTTATCAATCTCACCTTTAATTTTAGGATTTCTAATTTGGTGTTTAATTGGAGGTTTTTAATTTGTTCTTTTTCTAGTTTTTTTTTTAAATTGCATACCCAATTCATTGTTCTGCTCTTTCTCTATTTTATTGATGTAAACATTTAGAGATATAAATTTTCCTGTGATCACTGCTCTTGCTGCATCCCATAGGTTTTTTTATGTTGTCTCGTTATTATCATTCTTTTTAATAAGATTATTTATTGTTTCTATGACTTGTTTTTAACCCACTCATTCTTTAAGATTATGTCATTTAGTCTTCAATTAATTTTTAATCTGTGTTTCCATGGGCCCTTATTAAATATAATTTTATTGCATTATGATCTGAAAAGATGTTTTTAATATTTTTGCTTTTCTGTATTCAACTATAAAGTTTTATGCCCTAATATATGGTAATTATTTAAAAGGTAACATGTAATACAGAGAAAAAGGCATGTTCCTTTCTATTCCCATTCAAATATCTCTGGATATCTATCATATCTAGCTTATATAGGATTCTATTCATCTTCTTGACTTCTTTCTTAATTTTTTTATTAGATTTATCTAGTTCTGAGAGGGAAAGATTGAAGTCTCCCACTATTATAGTTTCTATCTATTTCTCCTGCAATTCATTTAGTTTTTACTTTAAAAATTTAGTTGCTATAGCATTTGGCACATGTTGATATTACTTCATTATCTACTGTACCTTTTACATAATGTAGTTTTCCTGTTTATTTCTTTCAATTAAATCTATTTTAGTTTTAACTTTGTCTGAGATCATGATTGTTACCCCTGCTTTTTTGCATCAAATGGAGCATAAAAAATTCTATTCCAGCCCTTTATTTTTACTATATGTGTGTCCCTCATGTTTTAAATGTGATTCTTGTAAACTACATATTGTCAGATTCTGGATTTTGATTCATTCTTCTGTCTCTGTTTTATGGGTAGTTCATCCCATTCACATTCAAAGTTATATTGACTAGTTGTGCATTTCCCTCCATTCTATTTTTCCTCACTGTTTATCCTTCTCTGCTCTCTTTTTATCCTATGCCTCCTCAGACACCTAATTTACTTCTGATCACTGCCTCCCTAATCTGCACCCCTTTTAAGAGTCCCTCCCTTATCTTATCCCCTTGCCTCCTTCTTTCTTAATCTGCACACCCTTCTAGGAGTCTCCCCCTTAGCCTGTCTTCTCACTCTCCTATTTTTTGTAAGTTAAGAAGACTTTTATACACTTCTAAATATGTATGTAATCCCCTCTTTAACCCAGTTCTGATGAGAATAAAGTTCTACTATCAGCCCTCCACTCCCTCCTGTCTCCACTGTAACAGTTCCTCCATTCATGCCTCATTTGTATAATTACTCCATTGTGCCTCTCTCTACCCAATTTTATTTTTTAGGATCATTCCATCATAATCAAGCTTTCAATCTATGTATGCTCTTTCAAATTATCCTAGTAATGACAATATTAAGAGTTACAGATAACAGTTTCTCATATAAGAAGTAAACAGTTTGACCTTATTAAACCCCTTATAATTGGTCTTTCATGTTTATCCTATGTTTCTCCCAATTCTTGTAGGTAAAATTTATTATTCAGTTCTGGTCTTTTCCTCAAGAATAACTGAAAGTTCTTTAATTCATTAAATATCAGGTTTTTTTTTTACTTGCAGGATTACTCTCAGCTTTGCTGGGTAATTTACTCTTGGCTGCAAACCTGGTTCCTTTCCTCGTCAAAATATCATATCCTATACCCTTGGGTATAGGAATTTTAATGTAGAACTGCTAAATCTTGTGTTATCCTGACTGCAGCTCCACAATATTTAAATTATTTCTTTTTAGTTGCTTGTAGTATTTTTTCCTTGACCTAGGAGCTTTGAAACTTAGCTGTAATGTTCCTCTGGGTTTTCATCTTGGGATCTCTTTCAGGTGATGATCAGTGGATGTTTTCAATTTCTGTTTTATCCTCTAGCTCTAAAACCTCAGAGCAATTTTCCTTAATAATTTCTTGAAGTATAGTGCTTAGACTCTTTTTTATCATAACTTTCAGTAGTCAAACAATTTTTATATTGTCTCTCCTTGATGTATTTCCAGGTCAGTTGTTTTATAATGAGATATTTCACATTCTCTTCTGTTTTTTCATTATTTTGATTTTGTTTTTGTTATTTGTTGGTGTCTTATGAAGCCATTAGTTTCCCCTTGCCCAATTTTAACTCATAAGGAGTTATTTTCTTCTTTAAGTTTTTGGACCTCTTTTTCTAATTGGCTGACTTTCTTTTCTTAATTTTCTTGCATTATTAATATTTTTTTCTAATTTTTCCTTAACCTCTCTTACTTGATTTTTAAAGTCCTTTTTAAAGCTCTTCCAAGAGCTCTTTTTGGGCTTGTGACATTTCACTTTTTTAAGCTTTAGAAATAGCTGTTTTGACTTCACTGTCTTCTTCTGAGTTTGAACCCTGATCTTTTCTATCACTATGGTGGCTATCTATGGTTGGGTTCTTTCTCTTTTGCTTATTCATTTTTAGCAGCCTATTTCTTGGCTGTTAACTTAATGTTAAAGTCAGGTTCTAGGCTTGAGGTGTGGGGGATAATGTCTCAACCTTCAGGGTTTTTGTGCTGTTGTTTTCTGAGTTCTCTCTGAGGGCCTTTGACCTCTTGGTTCTTCCAGTGCTCTATAATCCAAGTCCAAGTATGATCACTGTTCCTCCAGCTCACTCTTTGGTCTATGAATAATCTCAGGTACTCCTCTCTGCCCCTGAGCTGAGACCAGGGCTCCCAGCAATTCTGTTAGCCCAAATATTTGCTCTCTGCAGTCCTTCTAGCAGTTGCAAACTTCAGCTCACCCCTCTTTCTGCTCTCATGCAAGTGACCACAGACAGCAGGGTCCCTATCCCTCTGCAGTGGCACTTACCAGTATGTACTTACTCTTTCTCACCCATACCCATACCTTGTCTGGTCAGCACGCCTGAGCCCTATGTCCAGTGCCAGCCAGCAGACAGCCTTACAATCTTCCCCTGATCCCCCAACACTGTCTGTGGGGCAAAAGTTTCTGAAGCTGGGGCTGTCACCTACACCACTGCCCCCAGGGCTTGTTGTTTGTTGATTCAGTGGTCTCTGCCTACCTAACATCCCCCCAAGTTGTCTTAGGCTGGACAACTGTTTTATCCCAACTTGTCATTTTTGCCACTCTAAAGTTCATTTTGAGGTATTATCTTATTTGTAGGGGAATTTGGGAGAGCCAGGTAATTTCCTGCCTTATGCTGCCATCTTCCCAGAATCCTTCCAGAACCAGGAATTTGTCCAGGAGTTTAGATATTAATACTTCTCTGAACTTCCCTCTTCACCAAATACATTAATTCAATGTCATGGACTAATTACTGTTGCAATTGCTGAGATGTTTAATAGATTCAGAGCTGAAAGGGAACTCAAGGGTCAATCAATAAACATTTATTAGGCAACAGATCAAAAGATAATAGATTTAGAGACCTTAGTAGTCACCTAATCCAATTCCCTCATTTGACAGATGAGAAAACTGAGGCCTAGACAGGGCAACTGATTTATCCAAGGTCATACTGACAGTAATTAGCAGCATCAGGTCCTTTGTCTTCAAATACAATTCTTCTTTTCTTTCTTTCTTCCTCCGTTCCTTTTTTTAGGCAATCAGGGCTAAGTGACTTGCCCAGGGTCACACAGGAATAAGTGTCTGAGTGTCTGGACTTGAACTTGAGGTCCTTCTGACTCCAGGGAGAAATCCAACTCTTTTTGAACATTACCTCTCTAGAAGGGTATGCTGGATTCAAGGAAAATGCAAAATTTAAGATAAGATATGACACACAAATAAGGTCAAGATGATCAATGAGCTTAAGAAAGAAAAAGGTACCAGTGCTAACAATATTGTCACTCAACCTAATGAAGAGCCATTGGCCAAGGGGAGCGGGCAGGCAGGTGAGGCTACCAAAAGTACTTCATGTGATATGGTAAGACTTGCATCTTCCCATGCTAGCTAAATTGTACAATTCATCGGCAATACATTAATGTGAAAAGCATTTCTTTCTGCTCATGGGCTTCAACTGAAAGTGTTCACTGAACAGCATGGAAACAGAGCTGTAGAAAGATGGTTTTCAGTGAGTGAAAAGTTGATGTGAGACTGGAAGAAACTAAAAGACAAGTAATATTGGCACAGTTTTTTTAAACTTCATAAAATGGTCACACCCCACTTTTTTTGCAAAAAATTTGTCATAAAATCTGTGACAATTATGTGGTGAAATATGGTACTTCAGCCTCCCCTACAGCAGAGATTATAGATGTATGCCCAGCTTTTTATTTACCTAACTTTTAAGGAGGAAACATTTGAGCTAAGCCTTAAAGGGAACTAGGGATTCCAATAAATGGAGGTGAAGAGGGAGGGCATCCTAAGTGGAACAGGAGGGGTGAGGCTGACTATGCACTGAAGCCACTTCCAGTGGCAAATATGCCTCTTGTTGAAGGGCATGCCTGACCTACTCCTGGTTGGTCCCTTAGTCCATGTGGAGAATGAGGGTGGGGAACTATGCTGAAGAGAACTGGCCACTGTCAGTCTCTCTTTCCCTTTCAAGAATGTTGGGACTCTTGCCAGCTCTCCCTTTGACTCCTAGTGAAGGGTGAAAGAAGGTGATGGTATCTTCCCTCCCCATTCAGTGATGGCTATAGCAGTTGCTTATATGCAGCCATGAGTACAAGTGCTTGCCTCAGACTCAATCTCAAGCCCCTGGCTGCTGCTTCTGCTTGGCATTTCTTTCCCAGAACGCAAGAACAGTGAGAAGCCAGAGCACATGTTACCAGAAATGGCCAGAGGACATGCCCATTTCCTCCATGTCATAGGGCTTAAGGAACCAACCAGGAGCCTCTGGTTGCACAGGACCTTCAGCCAGAGACCATATTGCACACAGTCACATTCCACCATACAGGCAAGAGATGGAATGTTGTGTACAGAGAAGACAAGTAGATCAGTCTGGCTAGACCAGAGAGTGTATGAAGGAAAACGACCAGCCTAGAAAGATAAGGTGGAAGTCACAGTATAAAGGGCTTTAAATTCCAAACAGAAGTTCACATTTTATGTTAGAAGCAATAGGAAGCCACTGAAGCTTCTTAACACATGTAGTCCAGAAAAACAAATTCCTTCATTTTCTATGCCTAAAAATGTATGTTTCTCCCTACATTTTAAGCTCATCATTTCTCTGGCAGAAGGTGAGCTGTGAGATTCTTGTCGTTGTATTTTTAATGCATTGCATTCTGAAGTCTTTCAAAAGTGCTTTTACTCTATAACGTTATCATTGCTTAAACTATTCTCCTAACTCGCTTCACTCTGCATCAGATCACAGAGATCTCCTTATTTTCCTCTGAAACCATCCATTTTGTCATTTCTTGTGGTATGATAATATTCCATTATATTTATATACCATAATTTGTTTATCCATTCCCCAATATGAGGATAGCCTGGGAATCAGGCCCTAGTCCCCTTCCACTAGGACAACTACAACAGTATCACTACACACAGAACTTTTCTCTGCCTATTGTAGCAAGAATAATAAGGTATCTAAAGTTTTCCCAAGATCATATCAACCCCAACTCTGAAGTTTACAGTGCTTCCCAATTAGACTCCATTGAAGATAAGAACCTCTAATTCATGGATTCTACAGACCCTACCATTTTGTCGCCAATTATATCTTTTTGACTGTAATATTCTGTTCCAACTAAGCAAAACTGTTAATCATCCCACCCAGCCCCGTCCCACCTCTCCTCATTCACACACACATATATATAGACATATATGTCTATATATATATATATGTATGTATGTATGTATGTATGCATGTACTTATTCCATATGTGTACCTGTAATGGATGAAATCCTGTCTCTCTCTATCACGTTTCTGTATATCCTATCCTTTAAAAATTCAACTGGAGTTGAATTTGCCACCTAAGAACATGGATCTCAAACCCATTCTCTGTTCAAAATTTATGTCCCTCCAGGAAGCCTTTCTAAGCCAACTTGGTTCCAGTCACTGCAGAATTATTTCAGTGCATATTTATGCAAGGTATTTCATTTTAATGGAACATTTTGTGGTACATGTTTTAGCAAGTCTATGAAATAAATCTTATCTTGCCATTGATTCACATTAAGAAATTGGAGATACATTCTATGATAAATTATGCCCATGGAAAATTCCCTGGCATTTTGCTGTGGGTGTCATTTCTGCCATCACAACCACCCAGTGGCTCTGGAGTTCTCCTGCAAAATATAGTCTTTTCCTTTTCTATCTCCAGTATTTTTCCTACATAGTTATTCTTCAATAGTGGCTTACCCAAGATGCTCAGTCATCTGTTTAAAATGCAGACTTAGTAGTGTGGCCTGTGGAAATGTTAGGCTACAAATTATGTTCACTTTGATACTTCAATGTAATCTCCACAATGTGGGTACACCTTCCGTCGGTGCAAATAGCAATCCATTCATGCCCTCTTGTCTTATGGATTTCTTGGCCATAGCCTTCAATAAATCTTGCATAGAGAATATACCCAATGCATGGGAGGCCTTTCTCTAAGCTCCTTTACATTTGTCTGATGCCGGTGAAGTACTTGGGCTATCCATCTTTCCAATACAGCTTTTGTTATCTTCTTCTATGCCCATTTTCATATTGAAGACTCTGAGAATCAAGCTATATGCTGACTTCAAAGATCTCATTGGGTTCTTTATAGAATTTTTCTACATAATCATCCTTTACAATAGATGGTGGCACATGAGCAGTAATTATATTTGATGGTGGTTTTTTTATTAGGCTCCTCATTATGGTCAAGGTGCTAGATGACCAATGAAATTATGTTTGTTATGGCCTTTGTGCAAAAACCAATACCCACTCCACCATCTCCCTTATTTAAAGAATTTGTGAGTCTTTCTCCATTAAAATTCAACTTTCTCTATATCTCCTAGATTCATTTATAGTCAGAATGGGTCAATAGAGATTTGGCCCCATTCCATTAGTAAACTCACTGATTTTTGAGCAAAAATCTCACATTTAGAGTGCTAATAGTTAAATTAGCATTTGTAGACTATATAAGAATTGTGTGATTCTATGTGACCCAAAAGGAAATAAATCAAATGAGGAACAAAAAAATAGAATTTGTCTAAAAAGACAAATACACAGGGAATTCACCAACCAACTTAGTTTTTATTTTTTTAAATAAACTTAAAAAGAAGATGAAAGCAAGGCCAAATAACAGAAAATGAATATAATGATTGTAGCACAAGCCTCTAAAAATTAGCATCAGAGCTAAAGCTCAGAATGAACTGAGTCTAGTAAGGAAAGCTAAGGACAATAAAAAGGATTGTATTTTTTAAAGCTATATTGAGAGAAAAGAAGTTTAAAGAAGAGATTATGATGATGATAACTAATATTTATATAGTATTTACTCTGTGCCAGGCACCGTGCTTCATAGTCTCATTTCATCCTCATAATGACCCTGGGAGGTAGGTACTATTATTATCCCTATTTTAAGATGAGGAAACTGAGACAGACCAAGGTTAAGTGACTTACCCAGGGTCACAGAGCTACTAAGTGTCTGAGGCCAGATTTGAACTCACATCCTCCTGACTCCAGGCCTGGTGCTCCATCCTTTCCACCACCTAACTGCCTAGAACCTTTATTTGGGGTGGGTGGGATAATAACAACTGACAACAGAAAGAAGGAATAGCTGCCCAATTTTAATTTTGCTTCTGTTTTCTCCAACTCTGAAATGGAAATGACAAAACAAAAACCAACAGCAGGGAGTTGATAATTAAGACACATAAGGAGAGGATAAGAGAACACTTAACTTCAAGTCACCTGACCCAGATGAACCACATCCTTGGGTACTGAAAGAACTGTCAGATATGATTGCTGAGCTACTATTAGTGATCTTTGATCTATCAAGGGAAGTGATAAAAGTGCCACAAGACTAGAGAAGTGCAAATGTGCCCATTTTCAAAAAGGGAAGCAAACAGCATCTCTGTTATAGGCAAGTAACTTGGATGTTGGTAACTGGGAAAACTCTAGAATGGTTCATTAAAGACACGGTTGATGAACATTTAGAAAGGGAAGCAAGGATTACAAAGAACCAAGATGACAATCACCACTCAGAGTGTAGATCGAAGCATATTTTCTCTTCTTTCCTTCTTTTTCCTTTTGTTTTTTGATATGGCTAATGAGGGAATTAGCTTTGCTTGACTATTCTTGTACACTTGTATATTTGTAATAGGTTTTGTTTTTCTTACCTTTTCAATGGGTGGAGGAAGAGAGAGAGAATTGGAAACTGAAAATAAAATACAATCAATTGAAAAAAAAACATAGGTCATGCCAGACTAACTTTATTTCCTTTTTTTGACAGGAGGTTAGGGGAATGTTGGAGACATAGTTCACCCACATTTTAGCAAAAATTTTGATATACTATTTCTTACCATTCTTGTGGAGAATGCGGAGAGATGTAGACTAGGCACCAAGACAATTAGATGAATGGAGAATTATTTCAATGGACAGATTTAAAGAGTAGCTATTACTGGTCCAATGTTACCATGGCAGGGGAGTTCCCCAGGGATCTGTGCTTGGCCCTGTGCTGTTTAACATGTTTATTGATGAGTTGGATAAAGGCATAGATGTCCTACTCATTAAATTTGCAGTTGACAGAAAGCTGGGAGGGATAGCAAAATCAGCGAATCACAGACTCAGAATCCAAAAAAGATGTTGACAAGCTACAGAGTTGGTGGGGCTAAATCTATACAGATTAAATTCAATAAGAATAAATGTAAAGTCTTGCCCCCCAAAATCAATTTTACTAGTACAAGATGGAGGAGTCATGATTACACAGCAGTTATTCTGAAACAGATTTAGGAGTTTTAGGGGCCTGCACGCTCACTATGAGTCAGCAGTGTGATGCAGCAGCCAAAAAAAAAAAGCTAAGGAAATCCTGGGCTGCACTGAGAGGCAGGAAAAAGGGAGGCAGCCATGCCACTGGACCCTTGCCTCATCAAAACTCATTTAGAGCATTGTGTTCAACTCTGGACACCATAGTTTAAGGAGGCCATTGATAAGCTGGAGAGTGTCCAGAGAAGGGCAACCAGGATGGTGAAAATGAATCCATTGAAAGAACTGGGCATGTTCTGTCTGGAGAAGACTGGCGGGGAGGGGGAATGTGACACCTGTGTTCAAGTATTTGAAGAACTGTCATGTGAAGAAGGAATCAGAAGGCAGAACCAGGAGCAAAGAGTGGACATTATAAAGAGGAAGATTTAGGTTCCAGGTCAGGAAATCTTCCTAACAATCAGAGCAGTCTAAAAGTGCAATGGGATGACTTGGGAGGAAATGGGTTCCACCTCCTGCGAGGTCTTCAAGTACAAGATAAATACCATTCTGGTGGGGAGTTCTTTTGTGGATGAGTTAAATTGGATGGCTGTTGAGGTCCCTAGCCATTCACACATTCTGTGATTCTTAGCTCTCTCTTGTAACCTTGGTATTGAATCCTCACTCATCCTATATAGCCAATTAGCTGCCAAATCTTCCTGGATACCTTTCTGCTGGGCATGTTCTGGTGGGGATTCCTTTTTGTTTATGAGTTAAGTGTGGTGGTCATTGAGGTCCCTCTTAGTTCTCACATTCTGTGATTCTTAGCCTCCTATATCTCCTTTTCTTCCACTGTCACTGTGAAAGTAGAAAAGGCCACATAGAACTGAGGGATATTTTGGTTTTTTTTTAATCTGGGGAGTTTCCATTGCCAAAAAAAAATCACCTGGTATCCAACCTAGTAACGAGCCTTTCCCTAATAAGCTAAACTGAACCTCAGAAAACAGACTCTGCTTTGTTATGCAGCTATAATCTTCAAAAACAAAAATCTCTATTTTACAATATGATATTAGAGCAAGGCATATGGAAATAAAAAGCCATTCGCAGTAAGTTAAATTATGAAAACACACTTCAACTACTTGATTCTTCTCAAACTATCTTAATACGCTAAGTAAAAATTATGAATCTTGTGCAAGAGACTCCCTTCTATTATGTAGGGCCTGAGTAATACTTTAGGGACCTCTTCTCTAAATGTTTTTAGATAAGGGGGTCCACTGCTCATAAGAAGCTGACTGAAACCATCTAGATTATATGACAAGAGGAAGTTATACCCCAGGAGATCAAGGATGCCCTCATTGTCCATCTCTATAAAGGAAAAGAAAACAGTCTGTCCTATGACAATCACAAGGGGATCTCTCTCATAGTCATCATTGGCAAGATTCTCGACATAATCCTCCTTAATAGGAGATGTTGGGAACTTACAGAGCATCTAGGTGATGCGGTGGATAGAGCGTTGGGTTTGGAATCAGGAAGATTCATCTTCCTGAGTTCAAATCCAGCCTCAGACTGGCTGTGTGACTTAACCCTGTGTTATTTAACCCTGTTTGCCGCAGTTCCTCTCTGTAAAATGAACTGGAGAATCCCAATAAAATCCTGAATGGTGTCACAAAGAGTCTGACACAACTGAAACAACTCAACAGCAACAAATGAAACTTGCATAGCTTCTGGGAAGGGTTGAGGAGCGGGTGGGGGTGGGGGAGGGGGAGGTTGTTGGGTGGTAATCAATGAAAGGGATGATGAAATTATGTTGGAGACAAGATCCACAACTCAATATCAATCTCTTCCTACCCTCTGATTGGCTGGTCAAGGATATACATACCACACTCGCCTACTATATAAGGGCCTCCTCATTGGATGTCATCATCTCTCCAAAAGCAAAGTTCCTGAGGTTCAGCCCTAGATGTAGCTGAGAGTATTCCAGAGTCAAGAGAAGAGGAATTGGTTCTAGGAATTAATGGAGAAGAAAACAACAATCAATGGCCTCAGAGAAAGGGAAGCCAGAAGAGATCAAAGAACATGCTGCAGATGGGTGGGGAGAGAAGGAAGGTGGGGAGCTAGAGACGACAGAACATTAGTCCTGTTCTGGCAGAAACTGAGAACAGTGTGGAGCTGTCTGCTGACACTTAGATCTGGCTCCACTGACTTTTTTTATTCTTTCATAAGCCTATTGTCATGTAACCAGGTTTCAACTTCGACATTACTCTCCTGGAATATGGGATCCTGATTTTACAGCTACCTCTTAAACAGGTTCAGGTAAAATTGTGCTTTGGTTGCTTATAGCATACCTATGTGACACAGAAGATGTGCTTATGTGTGGGCACTCTATCTACGTATATTGTGTAAGTCTCATGGGCATAAGCGGCACATGCAGCCGCACGTGCCCTGTGGGCTATCTGTTCAAAGCCACGTTGTGTAGTGTGCTTAGGGATGGCTGTGGTTTGTGCGTGCATGGTCTCTGGGACAAAAAGAAGGAGGGAGCTTGGCCTGTACATGTACAAGTTCAGGACAGATCTGCCTCTGGCTTCCCTCCTGCTCCCACAATAACTTCCCCCCCCCAGGAAATACCCCTGTATTTCATATGGAGGGCTGCAAAATCCATCATCAAAAACCATCATTGCTTGCCTCCAAGGCCTCCTACCATTGCAACAAATTATTTGTGTTGTAAACTCCCATGTGGAAACAATCTACAGGATTTCCCATCAAAACTGGCTGGCTGTCAGCTCACAAGAAATACACTGGAATTGGGCAGCCTCCCCCTTTTAAACAAACACATTAAGTTAATAATAACACTGAACACTTGAATGCCACTTTTGCTGACATTAATGAATGTGGAGATGCCTGGTAACTCACAGGAGACAATGTCCAGGAAGCTCATGCCCTTAAATGTCTATACATATGAAAGCCATGGCCCAGCCACTCTTCCAGGGCTCTGGGTTCATAAGAACCAGTTCCAATCCTGGGAGCCTCATTGCCCCCACCTGGAATTGCTCCAGGAAAATCTAATGTACTCAGGGTATAGTGAGTAAATATGAGCCAAATATTAATAAAAGGCTATCCAGCTGTCATATAGGCATTATAGATATTAAATGCATATCTAGTATAGGACAACTTGAATTTCACCCCAAAGAAAGCACAAAAGACTCAGAGGAGTACATAAATACAAAAATATGTGGAGCACCCAAATATCCCATCAACTCTTTTGAAAAGAAACTTGGAAAAATACCATGACATTCCAGTGAAATCCCTTTCTCCTATAAGATCATACATAGTCCCTTCCAGACTCATAGTGACACCCTGTGGTTTAACCTTCCTCCAATGGTAACATACTTTGGGGTCTGCTGAACAATAAATACCCTGCCAAACCTGTACCATCCTCGAAAGTCACTAGCTCTGCTCTCCAAGTAGGACACTGCACAGATGACATGGACAAGCCTCCTTCTCTAAAGAGATTCAAGAAATCTCTTTAGAGGTTTCAGTCCCTGAACTCTCTAACTTGGGGTTACCCACAAGACAACTCCATAGCTAGTACTGCCTGGGAAAATGTCCCCTCTGTGATTCTCTGATTAGAATACTAGAATCCAAGATCTTTCTACCTAGGGAATTCCTCTACACAGAAGACTAGAATTTAGAAATTGTCTTTGAACTTCCCTCTCAGGCTTCGTGCAAGAACATGACTCTCACCATATGCTTCAGCTGCAAATCACTGTTAACAGCTCCTTGGGGGAGAGGGGAAATCCTCTCCTCCTCGCCCTTGATGCACCCCATAAAAAGGCATAAAATGAAAAGAAGAAAAAATCCTGAACCAAGCAAGGGAGACCAACTAACTTATTTTTATGGATCATGGGGAAGCACAATTAATTCTTAGCCAGTCATCAGGAGGTTTCCCTGTGTCTATAATCCAGTAAGTGTGGTACCAGTGGGCAAGCTGATATTCAGTGGAGAAGTACCCCTTAGTTACTTCCAAAGACCAATGCCCCATAATTTCATCAAGCTGAAGAACTCAACAACTTGAACAGAGACTTCCTCATTCATCTTCCTACTGCCCTAAAGTGAACTAGAGGTTTTAATGCAAGGAGATAGACATCACTGAAACTTGGTGGTATGTAACCTTTAACTAGAATATGGTGATGGAAAAAGGAACAAGTTATATAAAGAGGGCAACAAAATAGCATTGTATTGTTAAGGATGTGTATGCCTACGTGGAAATCCAAAACTGGGAAGGTAGAATCATTATCGGTTTGGGTGAGGCTGAAGGGAGGAAATACTATGATGGGACTGTGTCACCGGCCACCCGGCCAGAAGGAGAAACTAGACGATCAATTCTAGAAGCAATTCATAAAGTTGGCATGAAAGCAGCAGTCATGTGGAGATTTTAGCTATTCAAATACCTGTTCTCTCTCCCTCCCTCTCTCTCCCCCGCCTTCCCTCTCCCCCTCCCTCCCTCGCCCTCTCCCCCTCTCCCCCTCTCCCGCTCTCTCTCTCTCTCTCTCTCTCTCTCTCTCTCTCTCTCTCTCTCTCTCTCTCTCTCTCTCTCTCTCTTTCCATTTTAAGGAAGAGGCCCAGGCCACCCATTTCTTTAGTATTTTCCAGGTTGTACTCCTGACTCTCCTGGTCCTTTTCTAAAATGCCCTCAGAAACCTTTTCACCCTAAAAGCTCCCTCCACCCCATACCCTACTCATGGCCTTGACATAATGGAAATAAACTCCATTCCCTACAGCCTCTCTCTCTAATTGGCTGTTTCTTCCTGGAGCCTCCAGTTTAAGGGAAAAGCCCAGGGACCAGCCATGTCTTTATTCCTCTCCAGGTGGCATACCTGACTGTCTCAGACTTTTTAAAAAATGCCCTGTGCCAAGTACCTCCATCTCTTCTCCCTCTTCCTTTTCATCTCCTTTTAATGTATTATCTTCCCCCATTAGAATGTAAGCTTCTTGAGGGCAGAGACCGATTTTTTTCTGCAACTAGGTGTTACAGTGGAGCACTGAGTTTGGAGTTAGGAAGACGTAAGTTCAAGTCCAGCCTCAGATACTTATTAGCTGTGTGACTTCAGGCAAATCATTTAACCTGTCTGCCTTGGTTTCCTCAACTGTAAAATGGGGATAATAATAACACCTACCTCACAGCGTTGTTGTAAGGATAAAATGAGATATCTTAAAGTGCTCAGTATAGTAGTAGGCACTTAATAAATGCTTGGTTCCTTCCTTCCTAGGTATTCCCAGATCTTAATGCAATACTTGGCATAATAGTAAATAATAAATGTTTGTTGACTTGACTTGATAAATTCATTCTTCATGAGGTATAAAAAGCAACAGGGAAATGACCATTTTGAACATGATTGTGACAAATAAGGAAATATTTGCCAAAAAAAGAAATTACTGAAACAATCACCATTAAGTCTGTGATGGATGAGGAAGGGAAATATTGGGCAGAGTCTGATACATTTCGGAGACTTTAGAAGAGTGGGTATCAGAGTTCAAAGAAAGGTTAAGTATAATCCGTGGCCTAAGATTCTATAGAAGTTGTCCCAAGTGGGATAAGAAATTTTCAAGAACAAAATTCTACCAAAATAAATACAAATAGTACTTATGAGGGTGGAAAGGGGGAGGTTTTTTTAAGGGTGTCGAGGCCTCTTGGGGTCCTGGGAACATGAAGGCTTTGATCTCCATTCAGACATAGGTGGCAGAAAAGACTTAATCTTAGCCCAGGGACACTGTGACTGGCTTTTGTTGTCTGGATGTGGTGTCTATGACTAATGGGCTATTGAGAACACCTTCCCTAACTAGGGAAAGGTTCTAGCCACTATACCCTAGCAGCCTGGAGCTGAAATAGCTTGGAAGGCCTTGAAGAGATAAGCCCACAATCTGGTAACAGGGAGGAAAGCCCAACAGGCATCAAAACAACATTCAGCTGAGACTATGTATGCAAAAAAAAATTACCTTTGCCTTACAAATGATCGACTAAAAATGACTTAGAACTCATTAACCCAATATAGCTAAATAGACAGTAAGAGAGTACCTATTTGGCCTTGATGAATTCCTGTCAGCTGGCCCAGATGAACTCAGGCATTGAAAAAAACTAGAGGGTCACTGAATCACCATCTTGAAAGATCATGGAGAACAGAAAAGATACCATGGTACCAAAAGGCAAGTGTTCTGATTTAAAAAAAAAAAGGAAAAAAAGAGAGACTGCAAATTATAAACCACTGACCTTAACTTGAATTCCTAGGAAAATTCTAGAATGGTTCATTAGATATGTTGCTAATCACCAAAAAGAAAACGAAACAGCCTTTTTACTGAGAACTGGTTGTGCCAGATAGGATTATTTCTGTTTCTGTTGAAGTTACTAAGTTAGTTGGTCAGGGGAATGCTGTGGACATATAGTTTACCTAGACTTTAACAGAACATTTCATAAAGCATGTCCTATTATTCTTGTGGAGAAGGTAAGAGTGGTTCAGCATACAATTAGATGGATTTAGAACTGATTTAATGGCCAGATTCAGAGAATAGTCATCAGTGGTTCGATGTTTACTTAGCAGAGGCCTCCAATGGAGGGCCTCCAAGATCTGAGCTTGACTCTATGCTACTTAACACTTTTATCAGTGACTTGAACAAAGGCAGAGATGCTATGATCATCAAATCTGCAATTGGTACAAAACTTTGAGGGGATAGCTAACACATTGAATAACAAAATCAAGATCCAAATAACACACACTCAGTTGGGTATAGAAATCTATCTCACCCTTCAGTAAAGTAGGAGAGGAGGGGGATAATAGAAATGGGTGGGGAGGTCTGCAGGGAGATAGAGTGGTCAGAGGCAAAACATTTTTGAGGAGGGACAGGGTAAAAGGAAAGAGAGAGGGATAAACAAGAGAGGGAAATAAAATGGAGGTAAATACATACTAATCATAAATGTGAAAAAATGTACAGCAAGTTTCTCTGATAAAAGGCTCATTTCTCAAATATATAGAGAACTGAGTCAAATTTATAAGACTACAGGACATTCCCCAACTGATAAATGGTCAAAAGTAGTTTTCAGAGGAAGAAATTAAAGCCATCTATAGTCATATGAAAAAATGCTCTAAATCACTATTGATTAGAGAAATACAAATTAAAACTATTCTGAGGTACCACCTCACACCTATCAGATTGGCTAATATGACAGAAAAACGGAAATGACAAATGTTAAAAGGAGATGCGGGAAAATTGGGACACTAATGCACTGATGGTGGAGCTGTAAACTGATCCAACCATTCTGGAAAGCAATTTGGAACTATGCCCAAAGAGGTATAAAACTGTGCATACCCTTTGACACACCAATAGCACTACTAGGTCTGTGTCCCAAAGAGATAGAAAAAATGGGAAAGGATCTACATATACAAGAGTATTTATAGCAGCTCTTTGTGGCGGCAAAAAATTGAAAATTGAGGGGATGTTCATCAAACGGGGAATGGCTGAACAAGTTGTGGTATATCATTGTGATGGAATACTATTGTGGTACAAGAAATGACGAGCAGAATGCTTTCAGAAAAACCTGGAAAGACTTAGATGATCTGATGCAAAACAAAGTGAGCAGAACCAGAACAGTATACATAGTAACAGCAATACTGCACAATGATCATCTGTGAATGGCATAGCTATTCTCAGCAATACAATGATACAGAGCAGTTCTGAAGGACTTGTGATAAAAATACTATCCACCTCCAGAGAAAAAACTGATGGAGTCTGAATTCAGACCAAAGCATACTTTTTTAAAACTTTATTTTTCTTGTTTGTTTGGTTTTTTTTGGTCTGTGACGATATGACTAATATGGAAATATATATTGTGTGACTGCATATATGTGTGTATATATACATATGTATGTGTATATATGTGTGTGTCTCTGTGTGTATATATGTATACATACATATATATATACATATAAATCAAATTGCTTGCCTTTTCAATGGGAGGGAGAAAATTTGAAACTCAAATTTTTTTTAAAAGAACGTTAAAATTGTTTTTACATGTAATTGGAAAAAAATTTAAATGAGAGAGAGGGAGGGAAGAAGGAAGAAAGGAAGGATATCATTTCCAGGTATAAGGAAGTGAAAGCCCTTCTCCCCTTAGACAAGCCACACCTGGGGTACTGTGTTCCATCCAGTATGCTACAATTTATAAAAGGACATTGGTTAGCCAGTGAGTGTCTAGAGAAGGCCAGCAAGGATGGTCAAGGGCCTTGAGACCATATTGCATAGGAATCAGCTAATGGAACTGGCCATGTTTTGTTTGGAGAAGATTCCATGTGGACACAAGAGCTGCCCTCAGCAATTTGAAGAGTTGCCACGGGGAAGATAGATTAGACTCATTCTGTGTGGAGAAAGCAAACGGATAGAAGTACACTGACCAGCTAACCCATGTCTTTCTTAAATTGTTGCATCCAGGATGGAATACAATACACCAAGTGTGGTTTAACAAAATCACCTCCTTAGCCCTGAAATTTACATATCTCTTAAGACAACCTGAAACCACATTAGCCTTTACAGCTGTTGATCTGGCTGTTGATTAGGATTGACTTTAGGAAGCATTTCCTTATAATTAGAGCCCATTAAAATGAAATAGGCTTCCATGCAAGGTAGTGGATAGAGTCCCCCTCCTTGGCAAGCAAAGGCTGAATGACTACTTTGTCTTGAGTGTTACATTGGTATATAGGTTGTAATTAATGACCTCTGGAATGCCTTCCAGTTCTAAAATTCCAAGATTCTGTGAGGGATTTCCTTTCAAATGAGGGTTGTTTCAGACAAAACATGGATAGGGATATGTAGTAGAGCATTGCCCTCCTCCCTTCTATGCAGAGGTGGAGGGACTAGAGGTGGAGAATATTATGTATAAAACTGAACGGTTGATGGGTTGGCTAGTTTTTTTAACTGCTATTTCCCCCTATTTACTAGAAGGGGAGAGACATATTGGTAAATGAAGGTGATGTAAAAAACAAAAGATATTGATAGTTTTGTTTTATATAAGAGTACCGAATTAAAAAAAAGCAGAGGACCTGAGTTCATGGGGTCATAGATGTAGAGCTAGAAGGGACTTCCAAGTCACCCAATATAATCTCCTAATCTTACAGAAAGAAAAACTGAAGCCTAGGTAACCTGCCCATGGCAACACATGTGGCAGAGGAAGAATTTGAACTGAGTGGTCTGATTCCAGATCCAACTTCCTTTTTAACGCACCCCCTGCCTTAAACGCCAAACTCCATGGCACCCTGCCTATTTGCCCAGTAGATGATATTTCTTCATTGAGTTCTAAGATAGGAAAATCTAGCACAGTCAATATTATTTATCTGTTATCAAGGACTCTCTTACCCTAAGCCCAGGTGTCCCAAATACAGAAAATTAAGCAAAAGGCCTTGAGGGTATTTGAGGGAGATGGAGATCAAAAGGTGGAGATTTCCACAGGATGAAAAGGGAGAATGGGTAGGGCAGCAAGTTAAAATTTGTAAGCAAAGGATTTGGGTTTGAATCCTGTCTCTACCACTGGTATGACCCTGGGCAAGTCATTTGAACTCTCTGAACTCTCTGAAAAATGAGAAAGTGGGCCTAAATGACTTCTAAGGACCCTTTCCTCTCCAAATTTATGGTCCTATGATTCTTGAGGGCTCAAGAGCAAGGGTATGGGGAGACTGGGACCCTTTCTATTCCCCAAATTAGAGGGTTTTTTTAAGATCTCACCAGAGGGAGCTAAGTAGTTTAGTGGATAGAGAGCTAGGCCTGGAGTCAGGAAGACTCGACTTCCTGAATTCAAATCTTGCCTTAGACACTTACTATCTGTGCAACCCTGGGCAAGTCACTTAACCCCGTTTGCCTCATTTTCCTCATGAGTAAAATAAGCTGAAGAAATGGCAAACCACTCCAATATCTTTGCCAAGAAAACTCCAACAGCGGTCACAACAAGTCAGGCATGACTGACCACCAACAACAAAGATCTCTCCAGCTCAAGTGGAAGTGCTGAACTTGAATCTAGGTTCTTCCTAGGTTTTGTGCCACTTTGAGATCTCCTGGGGCTTCATCTGTAGCTAGAGCCGGTAATACTACCATCCCTGGCAGAAAGAATGGATGAGGTTTTGTTAGAATCTCAGCAATAGAGAGGAACACAAAGAGTAACAATAAGAAGTCACATTTCTGTAATGCTTTAAGATTTGCAAAGTGCTTTTCTTGCTTGGTAGGACATCTAATTCAATGGTTATCCAGCCTCCACTTACGGGCAAGTATTATTTTCATAGAAACCTAGGCTTAGAAAGGTAAACTGACTTGCCTGATGTCACATAGCTGGTATAGTTCATATAAACTCTCACTCACATAGGTGAGTCAGGTCTCCAGAACACTAGCTACATTTTCTCCCCAGGCATCTAAGAAACCAGGTTCTTCTCTAATACTACTGACTCAAGCCCCCATTCCAATGTGTTCTCCCCAATATCAATTGCCAATTACAGTTAGCACCTCTCATATATAACCATAGCTAACATTTCTATAGTGCGTATGATCCAGGCACTGTGCTAAGCACTATACAATCATTATCTCATTTGATCCTCACGATGACCCTGGGAGCTAGGTGCTATTATTAACTCCATTTTACAGATGAGAAAATTGAGCCAAACAGATGTTAAGTGACTTTCCCATAGCTAGTAAACATCCGAAGTTTTATTTGAACTCAAGTCTTCCTGACTCCAGCCTCCCCTCCTCCTCCACTCTATCCACTGTGCCCACCTAGCACTGCTTACCCCAGTAATCACTACCCTCAACATCATTTAGCCAATTAACATCAATTAAGGATTTTACCGAAAAGATACAGCAAGAACCAAAGTATACCAACACCCCAACACCCCCACCCCAAATAGGGGGAACACTCCCCCTTCTATCTGTCTCTGGGGAGAGTGGACTCAGACTCAAAATAGTTGTTACAAAGTAGTTACCAAACCAAGGTCACTTCTGAATATGGCATAGCCGATGGACAAATTGTTCCCTGCCTTGCTCCAGGACATGGAGTACTGGCTTCTGGGATGATCCATGGTTGGGCTGGGTCAATTTAGGGTTTCTATGGAAGCTCAGCTTCAGACAGATTCCAGTATGGACTTCCATCACCGGACTTCTGGCTCTTCCAAGAAGCCACAAACAAGAGTCACGCTTTATCCCCACATAAGCTTGCTGAGAATTCATGCACTCGAAGGCTGGCTTGGTGGAGTAGGGGTGAAAGGCAACCCTCTACATCATACCTCCAGAGCTCAGAGAGCCATCCTCACACCTTGCAGCCAGCAGGAGGAAGGGAAGATGAGCAAATTTCTCTCTTGGGGCCTCATTCCCAGCTCCACAGCTGCAGAATATCTGCTCAAGCTCTGACCTGGAGAGCTGGAGGCCCTTCCATTTGTTGTCATCACACTTTTCCAAAAGCAGGTCACCTAGTGCTCCATGTGAACTGACAGCAAGCAGAGGCCCCTGCAAATGCTCTGAGAACTGGCCCTCTTTAACCAGACATTTTCCTCCCCTCTCCCAACTCCTTACCCTGGTAAGTAACAGAACAAGCTCTTCCAGTTCAAATTCCATGGATTTATCCACCTCCCAATATTGTATCTTAGGATGATCCCATTGGACCGGAGGCAAGGGTAATGTGAGCCCACATCTCTGAAGCTAAAATCTATACAGTGAAATCGTTGGTTTTCTATTAGGCACTGAGTCCTGGAACCAATCCTGAGCAAGACTAGCCAGGCAGACCAGAATCAAAATGAGTAAAAACCCATTTAATCTTTCCCTGAACTTTAAACCTCCATAACCCAAATACCAACAGCTGATATTTTTCTAAGGCCTTCCCAAAGGGATCTGAACCACTTACAGACATGTCCTCATTCCCAGAACACCCCATAAAGACTCTTCCTCATGTTTTAAAAATGGGGAGACTGAGGCAAAATGTACGAGCAGATTCTGCTAAAGATTTTTGTTTCTGTTCGGGGGATTTGTTTTTTAGTAACCTATTATCTAATTGGTAGAAGAAACAACAAAATTCCCTCTACAAATGCAGATTGGCACCTACTCTGAGGCTTATAGGCCAAAGAGATTTGTCTGGAGTGAAAATGTAGTTTAACCCCTCCCCCCCACACACACACACACACACACACACACACACACACACACACACACACACTTTTCTAGCCAGCATATTCTATCCACTAGAGTCTAGTGACTAGACCACAGCATTCCCTCTTATCCCCACTAGAAGAATTAAATGGAAGGAGTTTTCAGGTCTATAGTAGCAGCAAAATTGCATTTGACCCATTAACTCTTGCAAAAAAAAAAAAGAAAAAAAAGCAGCCCTAACTGAAGCCAGAAGGACCCCTTCCTCCCATCCCCCTCTCCCCACTTTGGGTGTGATTGGCTTGCCTTCCCTCCTGTTAATAAGTGCCCTGTTCTGAAATATCAATACAGCTGCTAATGAAGAGAAAACCCTGACTTTGGTGTCTGAAGACCAGGGTTTGAATAGCAGTTTTGCTGCCAACTAACCACCTGTGTAACTTTGGGCAAGGCTTTTCACTTGCTGAGGCTGAGCTTGCTCATCTAGGTGACCTCCATTGTCCAGTCCAGCTGTGAAGCCTGTGATCTTATAACAAACACAACCTGCTTCCCGTGCCCTCCCTTCCCCAGATTACAGGATCAAAAAGCCAGATAGGAAAGGTATTGTTAGCTGAGGGAGGAGCTTTTTAACTCCAGTGCAATCCTTCCATGGGGAGGCCAGAAAGTGTTATTTTCCTTCTTCAGGAAAAGCTCCTTGTAAAAGGGTTTCACAAAGTGAGGATGGCTGGAGGGAGACAGAACAGAGACTTGGTCATGTTAAGGAGATCACATGCCCCAGAAACAGTGAGCCCACCCCCTCCGAGGCAGGATCTGAAGGCAGCCAGATGTTTTCAGTTCCCACTGAGCTCAGTTTATGTTCTACGCTACCTTCCAAGTTTGGGGGAAGGGTTGAGAGAAGGGAAGGAGAGTGAGGCAATGGCATGTAATGGAAAGATCACTGAACCTGGAGATGTTAAGGTAAAGTCCTATTCACCAGAAACCACCAGATGATCTTGGACAAATCTCTTAGATTCACTAAAACTAAGTTTCCCCTTCTGTAAATTAAAAGTGATAATAGATTTTCAGGAACAAATAAGATGTTGTTCAGTTGTTTCCGTCGTGACTCCATTTAGGGTTTTCTTGGCAAAGATACTGAAGTGGTTTGCCACTTGCTTCTCCAGCTCATTTTACAGATAAGGAAACTGAGGCAAACAGGATTAAGTAACTTGACTAAGTCACACAGCTACTAACTGAGGCCAGATTTGAACTCAGAAATTCCTGATTCTAGGCCCTGCACTCTATCCACTTCACCACCTACCTGTCCTCTAATGAGATGTCACACAAAAAAGTTTTATAATTATAAAACACCATGAAACTGTAAATATAATTCTATAACTAGATTAAATCTAACTGACCAGTCTGTGACAGCTGATCTTCTTAGGTCACCCTATGATATCCTGATAAGAATATTTCTCTGTAGAGCTAACATGAATTTCTCTGGCTAAAAATGAACCCATATGCCTTACCCTATCTTTACAGAGGACGGAAAAGCCTTGGAAATTCACAAATTCATAAAAGCCCCACTACATGCAAGGCACTGTATTAGGTGATAAGTGAAATCTAAATAAAATAAGACAAAATCCTTGCCTACAATCTAGATGGGAAAAATAAGACTTATAGATAGAAGGGAATAGAGGAGTATCTGACCATGGATTCCAGGTTCTCTTTGAAACTGCTTCCACCCCCACCACCACCTCCCAACTCCACCCAGAAGGCTGCCTATGAGTGATCAACAGGAGGGACCTCTGATCTTGCCATCAGTAGCAAAGTCTGGATGAAATGTCAGGGCTCAGGACTTAGCTGTCACTTTCTTCTTATCTCTTCCTAATAAATGTTGTTGGTTTTTTTCCACGCATCCATGTATTCGTTCCTAGCCAGCCATCCCATGCTTCTCCAGACCCAGATTTTATCCTTTCCAAAAAAAGCCTCTCCTCTTTCATCAACATCCCACCCTCCTCTACATACTCTTCAAAACCTCTTCATGTTCCTCATACCATGAAGTTCTACGTAGCTTCCTGGATGATGGAGTTCCAAAAAGAAGATGAGGTCCATGACCAGACATACCCTTTTATATACACAAGTAACTATAACACAAAACAGAATATATAAAATGCTAGGGGAGTTCTGAAAAAAGAGAGCTCATTTCCAGCTTTGATTGGAGTATATGAGAGGGTAAAAAATTCAGAGGACTTGTTCATATAAAGAAGGAAACTCCAGAGTTGTCAGACAAAAGCTTAATAGAATTTCAAATGGTAAAAAGAGGGAAAAGGAGGAAAAGGCAATACATATATTCCAGATGAAGGGGACTAGATCCAAGGAACAGGAATAGGAAAAAAAACAGAGTGAATTCAAAAATAGATGAATCCAATCTGTCTGAAGGTGAATGGTCAGATTAGGCTGGAAAGATCAATTAGAAGCAGATTCTAGGAGGCCTTGAATGCCAGACTAAAGAGTTTAGAATTTATTGTTAAAAGCAGACAAACAAAAAACAGCGGGCATTCCAAAAAGTTTTTGAGTGACGGTATTAGACCTCAGTCCCTAACTTGAAAGACTCCTGTAAAGTCCTTCATTCCAACAGAAGCTTCTTGGAAACAGACTGTTTTTGCTTTTGTATGCATTGTTTAGCACAGTACCAGGCACATAGTAAGCATTTAATAAGTACTTGTTGATTAGTTGGATGTGAAGAATTTGAGGAGGGGGAAGCTTGGATTTTCATCATGATTAAATTCACCTTTGTATTTTTAAAAAATATCTTCAAAGGTCCAAGGGAGAGACATGAAAAGACATTCTCCCCACTCCTTTGCAAAAGTCGGGGGGGGGGGGCAAACACTCCATTTAGTGAGTGTCTGATTTTTTTTCCATCAATTTTGCTGACTTTTTTCTCTTCTTTTTTTCTTTTAGAAGTCTTTGTTATACGGGGTGCTTCTGGGGGTGGGGGAGGGAGGAAGAGGAATAAAGAGTGAAGTTTTATTTTTAAAATACTTTCAAATAGGGAATATGCCTTCATTTTGAGTGGTTAAAACAAAATATTGGATACTATTCTAGGGTTTGGAAAGGACTCTTATGAATTGGGGGAGGGAAGGAGTAGAAACGGGGGAGGTTAGGTAACTCAGCCTCGGGAGCTTCCACCAGTCCAGTTTTAATGAGCTGTTCTCTCATTCATCTCAAGCTGTTTCCTCCATTGTGCCTGGCTCGGCCTTACCAAAGAGGGTTTTTTATCAGCCTCTGTTTGATCAGCTCCTTTTAAACTCTGCAATCTTCAGTTCTCCTGGCCCCCCCAACCTCAACCACCACCTCCAAACCACCCCACCCCACCCACACATACCAAAGCAACTTCTCTCCATGATACGTGTCAGCCTGCCCCTAGCAACAGAGAGATTAACCCAGTAACTGGCTCTCAGGGACACGCTCATTAGCTTCAGAAAAAAGGACACAGACAAGAAAAACCTAGCTTTAAAAAAAAATGATGAAGAAGCCAGTCTCAGGCAAGGGGAATAGGGGGGAGGGTCTAAGAACCCCACTACAAGTTTCATCTGATTCTGCTAAGGATCTTCCAACAGGCCAGATTAACTTTTTAATATTTTGTAGCATAATGGATAGAGAGAGATGGTTTTAAAGTTAGGAGGGAAACAAGAGTTTATTAACTGTCTACAGTGTGCCAGGCACTGTTAAGCACTTTTTACAAGTGTTATTTCTTTCGATTCTCAAAACTTTGGGAAATAGGTGTTACTATTATCCTCATTTCACAGTTAAGGAAACTGAGGCAGACAGAAGTTAAGTGACTTGCCCACGGTCATACAACTATTAAGTGTCTTCCTGATTCCAGGCCCTGTGCTCTATCAGAGAGTTGCCTCTGTAAAGGACCTGGGTTCAAGGCTAATGCCCCCCTGAAACACCTCTGTAGTTTCTGGGCCAGTGAGTGAAGGTATAGTGAAAAGAGTCTCAGGAGTGGAATCAGAAGTTCAAATCCTGGCTCTGCCAATACTCATGTGACCTTAACCTCCTTGGGCCTCAGTTTTTAAACCTGTTAAAAAAAACTTCCAAAGTCCCTAATCCTACCATCCTTCTTTATTAAAGCTGGCTCTCCATACAAAGGGCAGAACCTCTAAGAGTCCCCACATTTCAGTTCAGGTCTCACTACCACATTTTACAGACGAGGAAAACTGAGTTACGAAGTGACAGAATAGGGATTCAGACCTAGATCCTCTGCCTGACGCCAGATGCCTTCTCACTGCACCGTGGAATCATCTTTCCTAAAGACAGAGGAAGGGCTCAAGTTACCTTTAGGAGCTTCGATTCAGCCCCTTCAGGGCCCACCACTAGCTAGCTGAATGACTTTCTAGGAGTCCTAGGTCTCCATTTCCTCATCTATAAAGTGAGGGCATCAGATGATTGTTTCCAAGGTCCCCGACATTGTTTGAATCAAAGCTGCAATTACTTAGCCGCAATACTGGGACCCCATATTAAAACAATGTTGCATCTGGGGATAGTGCTGGGCCTGGAAGGAAAAGGGAGAACAGGATGGTGAAGAAGGAAGTACAGTAATTTACAGTCTGTCCAAGTTGGATATATAGATTTTTTTAATGGTCTCATTTACTTGCTATAGGAATTAAATATCAGCAGCTCCTGGTGCTTGATGGGCAAAGATATCAACTCAGGGCATCGTACTTGCCTTCTCCACCTTTTTGGAAGCACCAAGAACCCTAGCCTATAGCTGTCGTTTCTATCATATTGGGAGAGGGGAGGCGAAACAGGTTAAGGAGGACTTTTCCACCCCAATAATAAGAAACTGAGTTGAATCAGAGAGACAGGGCTGTCTCTCCCTCCTGGGGCAGCAGGAATAGCATCTTGCCCAGCTTTGCTAAGGTCACCACCTTTTCTGGGTTCCACCCCATTCAGGGAGACCTTTGGCTCAGAGTTTTGATTTGGAAGATGCTGACCTTCCTGCTCAGTATCTCAAGTCTGGGCATATGCTCAAAGAAAACAAGCCAGAAGCTGACTAACTAAACAAGCTTCCATGGTTTGGGGCTGAAACCAAGGGGACTGGCCGGGTATGATGTTTGTTGGGTTAAAATTAAATCTAATGTAATTCAGTTTCAATTCAACAGAATTAAGCACCTACTAGGAACTGTGTGGAGTACTGGAGATACCAAAAAACCAAAAACAAACAATCCCAGAAAATAATTCCTGCCCTCACTGAATTGCATAGACTATTAAAGAAAACAATCACCCGTCTTCTAAAGAGGAGGCCTGCTGGATTTATTTCTCTGGACCCATATTCCAAATGTTCTGCTATATCTTTCTCCATCCCTCTAACTTGGCATCCTCAATATCTTCCCTCTCTCACTGCTATCTGCTCCCTCCCTGCCCCACTCAACAATTTCAAGAAAGCAAACCCTGTGTAGCTCCAGTCTTGATATCCCTTAAGGAAAATTGTAGGAGTGTCTGAGTGAGTACCTTGGAAATAGGGCCAAAGACAGTGGGTAGTGAATCAGGGAATGTTGGATTTAGGCTATACACATTATAGAATAATGACCTGAGGCAGCCAGTGACTTGCCCCAGTGCCCTAAAGATGTGTACCTAGTTAAGAGGCAGAGAGACTGGAGCCCTCACATCACATCATCATTACCTTAACTTTGTAGGGCATACATATTGGCAGTCCCTGTCCCTCGGAGACACCACTTTAATTTCCAAGGATAGTGGAAAGAGTCCTAGAAGTAGAATCAGAGTGCCCAGATTAAAATCCTCTATTTTCCACCAATCATTGTTGTGACTTTAGACAAATCACTCAACCTCCCTGTGTCTCAGTTTCTTCATCTGTATAATGAGGATGTTGGGGACTTCTGAAGTCCCCTCCGGCTCTAAATCTATGATCCTATGAGATGTTTCGTTTTATTAAAAACCGATTCCTGGCACCAAGGATAAAATTACATTTTTTTCAATGTGGGTCCTCTCAACTTGAAGAGAGCAAAAGGGAAAAGAGAAAGAAGCCTAATGATCCCTGAAAATTACTCATGCCTGTCATTAGCTAAAGGCCCTCAGTCCAGGCCCCCCACACCCATTCTACGCATGTATACACATACACACCCCACTCCCCAGTGGGTCAATCCTACTAAAACCCAACCTTGAGTAAACAAGGCAGATCAAAACAGTGGACCTTATCTATTATCTTGCTCCTTTCTCTAACTCAGCTAACTCAGTGGGGAGAGGGGGTATTTAGGGGGAAGCAGCCTTTAGGACAATCTTTTCCAGCCTCCTCCCCCTTCTCCCTTTATCTTCCCTCCCTTGTCCTGTCTCCTCCCCCAGTGGCTCAGCTCCTGGTGAGCTACCGCTCCCTGCCAGTAGCTGTATTAACAACTCAAGTCAAGGCTGCTTCTGTTATTTTCTACTAGTGGGAGGCACCCTCCTTCCTCAGTCCTCCAGGAAGCAGTCACCCATGTGTTTTTTGCCTAATATCTGGTTATATCACTTCCCTCAAAACCTTTCAGTGGACCCTTTTGGAGACTAAGTTCCTATTTCTTAGCCTGGTGTGCAGGCCCATTGCAATCTGACGGCCTGCTTATCTCCCTACTCTTACTACATGCTTGTCCACTATGTTCCTGGTCAAATCATACTAATGCCTGCAGGTGGATTGTTTTCCTCTTTACTTGTGTTCATGTTCTTCCTAATGCTTGAAATGCCCCATCCCCCTGTTAAAATCCTACCCAGCTCAGATGCTACCTCCTTAGCCATCAGAATTCACATAGCACTTTGTTTTCATTTCTCTAATGTTATATTACATTAATAATTACATTATTACATAATTACAATATTACATTAATAATTGAGTGCTTAACGAATGCTTTTTCATTTATTCACATTACTTTGTATGAAAGTTGTTTGTAGGCCATATAGACTATTAATACACCATAAGCTCCATTAAGGCAGGGGCCATGTCTTATGTCAGTCAGTCAATAAACATTTGTTATGGCCTCCTGTGTGCCATGTCAAGCAATGGGGATACAAAAAGAGGTAAAAAATAGACCCTGTCCTCAAGGAGCTCACAATCTAATGGTGGAAACAACAAGCAAACAAGCATGTCCAAGTAAGCCACATACAAGATAAATAAAAAATAACCGAGAGGGAAGGCACTAGAATTAAGAGGGGTTGGGAAAGGTTTCCTGTAGGAGATAGGATTTAAACTGGGACTTTAAGGAAGCCGGGGAAGGTGGTAGGCTGAGAAGAGGATAGAGAGCATTCCAGGCATGGGCAACAACCAGAGAAAATGCCGAGATATAGACAGTCTTGTTCAGGGAGTCCAGTGTCACTGGATGGAATATATGTGTTGGGGAGAAAAGTGTAAGAAGACTGAAAAGGTAAGGTGGGGCTAGATTATGAAAGGCTTTGAACATCAAACAGAGCATTTTGTATTTAATCCTAGAAGCAGAAGGGAGTCACCAGAGCTTACTAAGTATGAGGGTGACATGGTCAGACTTGCACTTTGGGAAAATGGATTTAGTGGCTGAAAGGAGGATGGATTGGAGTGGCGAGAGACTTGAAGAGGGGAATCTCACCAGCATACTATTACAATAGTCCTGGCAGGAGCTGACAGCCAGCAGCAGAGTGGTGGCAGTGTCAAAGGAGAGAAGGGGGGGTACACAGGAGAAATACTGCAGAGGTGAAATCGACAACATTGGCAACAGATTGAACATGAGGGATGAGAGGCAGTGAAGAGTCTAGAATGACTCCTAGGTTGTGGGCCTGAGAGACTGGGAGAGAGGTATGGCTCTCTGTAGAAGCAGAGAAGGTAGGAGGGGAAAGTTTTGGGCATGATGAGTGTGAGATGTCTACTGGACATCTAGTTTAAGATGGCTCAAAGATAGTTGGAGGTGTGAGACTGGAGGTCAGCAGAGAGATTGGGGAAGGACAGGAAGATTGGAGAATTGTTAGCATAAAGATGGTAAATAAATCCGTGGGAAGTGGACATTGTTTTACTTTCCCCTTGTGTCAGGGGAAACAGTATCATTTGGCAAAACTTTTTATTACCAAAGATCCATGAACCTGTCAGTTGGGAAACTCTGGTAAGTTCCCTATACTAGAAGGAACAGCAGTCCACAAAGTGTGGTTCCGGGGGTTCTGAAGACCCTTTCAGGGAGTCAATGAGGTCAAAACTGTTTTCATAATAATATTAAGTCATCTAATATTGCACACATAAACAAAAGCTCCTTGAAGGGGCCTCAATAATTTTTAAGAATGCAAAGGGGTCCTTAGACCACAAAGTTTAAAAATTACTAGAACAGTGGAAAACGTGTTGAACATGGAGTCAGGCCTTTATCTGGTCTCAGACACTTGCTGGCTGGGTGCCCTGGGAAAGCTAGGTGGCACAGAGGAAAGAATGCCAGGCCTGGAGTCAGGAAGATCTGAGTTCAAACACAACCACAGACACTTATTAGCTGTATGACCCTGGGCAAGTCACTTAATTCAGCTTGCCTCAGTTTCCTCATCAGTAAAATGAGCTGGAGAAGGAAATGACAAACCATTCCAGTATCTTTGCCAAGAAAACCCCAGATGGGGTCACAAAGAGTTGGGCACAGTAGATACGACTAAACAACAGCGACAAACAACAACAAGCTGGGTGGTCATGACCTTTCTGAGACTCAGTTTCTTCATATATAAAATGGGAATAGCACTTGCCCCACAGGTCTTTTCTAAGGGTCAAATGAGATAAAGTATGTCAGGAGCTTTCCAAACCTTACAAGGGTCACATAAATGCCATCTGTTATTATTCCCTGAGGGGAGGGATTATATCTTATTCACCTTTATAACCTCAGAACCTAGTCTGTCTGTCTGTCTGTCTGTCTGTCTGTCTGTCTCTCTCTCTCTCTCTCTCTCTCTATATATATATATATATATATATGTGTGTGTGTGTGTGTGTGTGTGTGTGTGTGTGTGAATATGTGCTTACATACATATATTTCTACATATACATACACATATATACGAGAGAGAGAGGTATTTAATTCAGTGATTGTTCATTGAAGACCTATTATGGGCAACACACCTTGCATGAATGAATGAATAAATGAATATCCGGAGAGGAGCTATACAAACAAACAAGTCCAAAGAAGGGTGTCATTGACATTGGAAAAGTCTGGAATGGTGACGGTAGCAGTTTGACCTGCCTCCCTCTGGGCACAAAGGTTAACCAAATGGCATAATCCCTGGCAGTGGTTTAAGAACGAGGGAGTGATTTCATCCAGAGACTCTATGTCCTCCCAAGCTGTATATTAATGACATATCACCCGAGATACACCACCCTGAAAATCCTTTGTTTGAGGCACTGAACTAAATTAAGTGTACCTGTCTGACTTAGTATTCAATGATAATAATAATAAGAGAGACACACAGATAGAGACAGAGACAGAATGAGAGAGAGATAAAGTAGAGGGAGAGAAAGCAGACAGAGAGAGAGTAACAGATGAGGGACACAGACAGGCAGAAGCAGAGACAGACAGAAAGTCAGGACAGGCAGAGGCAGAGACAGACAGAGAGAAGGGGGGAGGGAGGCGAGAGAGAGAGAGAGAGAGAGAGAGAGAGAGAGAGAGAGAGAGAGACAGAGATGGGGAGAGAAAGAGAAGGGGAGAGAGACAGAGGAGAAAGAGAGAGAGGAAGAAGGCAGAGAGAGAGGAGGAGGGAGAGAGAGGGAGAGAGAGGGAGGGAAAGAGAGAGAGAGAGAGAGAGAGAGAGAGAGAGAGAGAGAGAGAGAGAGAGAGAGAAAGGGAGACAGAGAGGGAGGGAGGGAGAGAGGGAGAGAAAGGGAGAGAGAGAGGGGGGGAGAGAGAAAGAGAGAGAGAGTGAGTTGTAAGATTGACAAGTATTTTACATGATTTCATCTGATCCTTTCAACAATATCTCCTGTGAGGTATGCTACAGGCATTCTCATCCCCATTTTACAGATGAGGAAAGAGGCTGAGCAAAAATGTCTGAAGGAGAATTGTCTTCTTGACTTCAAGTCTAGTGTTCTATCCACCATTCCTTACTACCTCTCTTGCTCAAGAAAAAAGGTGGCTACACTGTTGGATCCTTTGCTCTTTGCTAGACTGTAAAGCTGAGATATCTCTTCTTCCTCTACTTTTTCACTCCCATTCCTACTTACCCCCTTAACAACTTTGGTGTTGGATGGGGAATAATAAAAAAGAGATACAGGATTACATCTGGTAGTGGGAGAGTAATAGGGAGGTGTCATTTAGTATTTATAAAAACATAATAGAATTGAATGCCATGATACAGCAGAGCACGGTGGTATGACTTGAGACCAAATGCCAAGATTTGGAAAAGTATCTGCTACCACCACTCCCTGGGACCAGAAGAAATGCAAACCCCCACACTTCTGAGTCAGACATCAAGGGATCTTATAACCACAAGACCCCGAGCCTTTGGAGGCTTGAAATACTTGCTGAGTGAGAGTTCCATGAAGGTTTTCTAAGTCTTTCCTAATTTAGAGACTCCAACACAAGAAGATGCCAACTTGGGAGCTGTACCAGTTAAGAACAGGGCACTGAAAGTTATTTCTATAATCACTCAATGGTGACAAAGTGTTTTGCATACATCTCATTTGAAATTCAGTATTGTCATTTCCCAGCCCACCTTTTTTTTAACAGATGAAGAGTCTGAGGCTCTGAGAATCGAAGTGACATAGACAGTAAGTGGTACCAGAGGCAGCTAGATAGAACTCTGGGTCTGAAGTCAGAAAGACCTGAGTTCAGGGCAGCTAGGTGGCACAATGGATAAATCACCCGCCCTAGAATCAGGAGGATCTGAATTCAAATATGGCCACAGACACTTATGCTGGTCAAGTTACCCTGGATAACTGCTGTCTGCCTCAGTTTCTTCAACTGTAAATTGGGGATAATAATAGCACCTACCTCCCAAGGTGGTTGTGAAGAACAAATGAAATAATCATAAAGCGCTTAGCACACTGCAGGGCATGTAGTAGGTGCTTAATAAATGCTTGTTCTCTCTTTTCCTCCCCTCCTCCCACCCCCCCAAAGCTTAAACCCAGTTCTTCTGGCTCCAACTAGCACTCTTTACATTATACCATCTTGTCTTTCACAAATTTGAAGGACTAGAAGGATGGTCAAAGCAGAAGCCCAAGTCTCAGGTCACCCAAGGTCACACTTTTGAAAATTTATGACAAGTACATGTGTATATCATGATGTGAGTAAGGGGACAAAGGAGAAAGCTGATGCTCACTGCTGATGTGGGAAAAGTTAAATGAAATCTTATATTCACATATGATTCAGAATTCTATTCCAAAGTTGTATTGTTTCCAACTGGACTCAAATCCATGTATCAGATGGGAAAGTGTGAGGTCAATATATTCCTAAGACACAATTGCGTCTAGAGGCCCAAAGAATGGCTATGCCAATTTCCAGGTACTCTGTGCGTTCCCACTCCCGAAGCCATAGCTCATGAGCATCCACCTATATGTTTACTTTTTCAATAATATGCAACAGAAAATAACCAGCTCAAAGTAAAGGCAGTTGCTAGATGAGCATAATAAAAACATTCACAATAAAATATCCCCCCCACACACACCACCATGAACTTGGGGCTCACTCTCCTGCCAATATACACACCATCAAAGTGAAGAGTGATCTCACCTGAGGGGCACATGGGTGAGGAACACAAGTTGGTAGACAATTTGTATTTCCATTCCAGATGTCCCTGTGCTGTTTCTTGCTGGATGAGACATCTTGGCTAGGAATATTGCTCTGCTGAGTTCAGTGGACCCACTTTCTATACCTGCTTTCTTTCTTTTTTATAATTAAGATTTTTTTTTTATTTTTAGTTTACAAAGTTCCACATAATTTTGAGTTGCAAATTTTCTTCCCCCCCCCACTCCCTCCCTCCCCAAGACAGCATGGAATCCAATATATCTTCTACAAATAGCTTCGGATTGAACTTATTTACACAATAGTCAAGTTGTAAAGAAGAATTATGACCAATGGAATGAATCATGAAAAAGAAGAAACAACCCCCCCCCCAAAAAAAGAGAAAATAAAAAGAAAAACCAAGGGAAAAAATGGAGAACATACAGTGTACCTCAATCTGCATTCAGACTCCATAGTTCTTTCTTTGTATGTAGATAGCTCTCTCCATCATGAGTCCTTTGGAGTTGTCTCTGAACCTTGTATTGCTGAGAACAGCAAAATCTATCAGGGTTAGTCATCACAGAATCCATATATCTGTGGTTGTATATAATGTTCTCCTGGTTCTGCTCCTCTCAGTCAGCATTATATCATGTAGGTTTTTGCAGGTTATTATGAAGTCCATATCTTCCCCATTTCTTATAGCACAATAGTATTCCATTACTTTCATATACCACAACTTGTTCAGCCATTCCCCAATTGATGGGCATCCCCTTGATTTCCAAATCTTTGCTACTACAAAAAAAGCCACTATAAATATTTTTGTACATATGGGTCCTTTTCCCACTTGTGTGATCCCTTTGGGATGCAGAAGTGGTATTGCTGGGTCAAAGGGTATGCATTTTTATAGCCCTTTGGGCAGAGTTCCAAATTGATCTCCAGAATGGCTGGATCAGTTCACAACTCCACCAGCAACATAATAATGTTCCAATTTTCCCACATCTTCTCCAGCATTTCCTGTTTTGTCATTTTAGCCAATCTGACAGGAGAGATGTGGTACCTAAGAGTTGTTTTGATTTGCATTTCTCTAATCAGCAGTGATTTCGAGCATTTTGTCATATGCCTATCTGTTGTTCTCCTGATTGACTATAATCTCTATATCCTATACCTTCTGGATAAACTGAAATCCTTGCTAAGATCTTTTAGAAAGACCCAGAACCTTTACTCTAGGACCAGTAGGAAACCTCCCCAGTTCTTCTAGACTACATAGAAACATGTCACCTACAGCCTCCTCCATGGGTAGGAAGGAGAGGGAAAGAGGAAGAGAAATCCTGTATGCACCTTGCTGCACTCTGCAGGAAGCATTCCTAAGAGCTGACTATCTCTACCCTATCTGTTCTCTGTTTGTATACTCTCAGTCCCTCCTGTTTGTCCACAAAAATGAGGAGGGAAGAAAAGGCATGTTACCCGCGTGTTAATATACTTCATTTCCTTTGCCATCATAAGTATTTGATTTTATTCATTTAAAAACATCATCCTGATGAAGGATCCATAGGCTTCAACCAGACTGCCAAAGGTGTCCATGACACAAAAAAGGTAAAGACCCCTTATATTATATTGCACTGCACCAATTTTGATTTCAAGATTTCCCCTCTAGCTTAAGCCAGACCATAATAATTTCTGCCATGCCTGCATTTCCCCTGGTTCTGCATTCTAAGTTCCACTATATTCTGAGTTCTTTGATCCTCTCGGTTTTCTTTTGTCTCATAAAGGTGAGCTACAGTATTTCATCAGTAAATGGCACCGCTGAGCCCATTTTCACTGGAGATGGAAAAAGCTAAAAGCACAAGGCTTCAGAAAGAGGAGAGGGGGGAGAGAGAGAGACAGAGACAAAGACAGAGCCAGAGACAGACAGAGAAGGAAGTAGGGAGGGAGGAAGAGGTATATACGTATATATGTATGTATATGTACATGTATGTACATATACACATGTATATATCTGAAGTCTTGTGCATATATGTGTGTGTATATATAATACATATACATATGTGTATGTGTGTGTGTATACACAGCTGGATGGCACAGTGGATAGAGTGGGTGGCCTTAAGTCAGGAAGACTCATCTTCCTGTGTTCAAATCTAGCCTCTGACATTAGCTCTGTTAACCTGGCCAAGTCACTTAACCCTGATTGCCTCAGTTTTCTCATCTGTGAAATGAGCTAGAGAAGGAAAGGGCAAACATTCCAGTATTTTTGCCAAATGGGGTCACAAAGAGTGGGACATGACTGAAATGACCTGTAAAACCAATCAGTAAGTGAAAGATCTTTCCCGCCCATTGAATAGGCCTCAGATGGGGCCAACAAAAGGCAGCCTGATTAGAGAGAGGCACATAGCTTTTTAGTAACTAGATATGAGACCCCAGGCTAGTTAGCAAACTAGTTTGCTAGTTTGTGAGAGGTGTTAAGTCTTCAGGGCCCTAAGGGGAGTTGCTAAGGCCAGAGCCAATGGTATGTGAGCTGAGTTCTGGTCAATCAGATGATGGCTAGGACTGTATAAAAAGAGAGCCTAGGACTGGGAGCAGCAGAACTAGGAGCAGTAGGGAGCAGCAGGATTCAGAAGGAGACATCAAGAAGACACTGAGGCAGCAGACACAAAAGGAGAGCCAGCATTGAGACTGCAGATTGGAAAGTGTTGAACAAGAGAGAGTTGCTTGTGGAGATTAAGGAACTTGGAGTCAGCAGAGCTGCAAGAGAGAGTGCTCAGCAGAGAGTTAGGATTCATGAGTGATCTTTTATAGGAAGGCCCTAGCTGAGCGAGGCGGGGGGGGGGGGGGGGGGGGGGGGGCAGGGAGGCTACAGTATGGCTTGATTCCTTGCTATAATATTTTGTTATAGTTTCCTTGTTACTACAGTGAGGTGGACTTACCGGTTTTGGATTATTATTGCTACTATATCAAATTTGGGGGCATTGGTCCTTGGATTTGATCCTCTGGAGTCTAAATAAATGTTATACTTCCTCTGCCTTCTACCTAGAAGATTCCTTGTACTTCATGATTCCGAACCACTCAGGCATGTCCATGGCCCTCTTCAAGGTCATGAATTTGGCTTTACTGCTATATGACTGAACACATACACACACACACACACACACACACACACACATATAGACATACTTTATTTTACTGTACTTAACTTTATTGCACTTCACAGATATTGCGTTTTTTACAAATTGAAGGTTTGTGACAACCCTGTGTCAAGCAAGTCTGTTGGCACCATTTTTCCAACTGCATGTGCTCACATTGTGTCTCTGTAATTCTTACAATTTTGCAAACTTTTTCATCTTTATTATTATATCAGTTATGGTGATCTGTGATCAGTGATCTTTCATGTTACTATTGCAATTGTTTTGGGGTGCTGTAAAATGTGCCCATATAAGACAGTGAACTTAATCAATAAATGTTGTGTGTGTTCTGACTGCTCCACCAACTGGCCATACCTGTCTTTCTTCCTGTCCTTGAGGCTCCCTACTCCCTGAAACACAACAATATTGAAATTAGGCCAATTAATAACCCTACAATATTCTCTAAGCGTTCAAGTGGAGGGAAGATTCAATTGATGAAGCAAACTTCATTACTGTCTTATTTTTTTAAATTGCCATAGCCACCCCAACCTTCAGCAACCACCATCCTGATCAGTCAGCAGCCATCGAGGCAAAATCCTCCACCAGCAAAAAGATTATAATTCACTGAAGGCTCAGATGATGGTTAGCATTTTTTAGCAATAAAGTATTTTCAACTAAGGTATATACTTTTTTAGACATAACACTATTGCACACTCCATAGACTACAGCATAGAATAAACATAACTTTATATGCCCTGGGAAACCAAAAAATTCATGTGACTTGCTTCATTGCCACATTCACTTTATTGTAGTGGTCTGGAACCAAACCCACAATATCTCTGAGGTATGCCATGTGTGTGTGTGTGTGTGTGTGTGTGTGTGTGTGAGTACACACACACACACACACATATATACATACTTACACTTTGTGTTTTATATCTATATATGTGTAATATTTTTATGCTATATATAACACAAATATGTATAGTCAAGCAAAATAAATTTTAAAATGACCATGACCAAAATAATATATCTCAATCTGCACCTTGAGTTCTCTCTGTCAAGAGGTGGCTAATATGTTTCATCATGAATCCCTCGAATCATGGTCAGTCATTGCATTGATCGGAGTTCTTAAATCTTTCAAAGTTGTTTGACTTCACAATGTTGTTATCATATGAATTATTCTCCTGGTTCTGCTCAGTTCATTCTGCATCAGTTCATACAAGACTTGCAATCTTTCTCTGAAACACCTCCCATCATCCTTTGTATGAGTTCCAAATTCGGGAAAAGGCCTAAAAGCAGTGTTTCACTGTAACTGACTCAATGCACCCTATCTCTGGCTTAGTAGCTATCCTAGCTGATCCAGCTCTCCTGTTATTCATTAATTGGTCTCATTTTCATATCAGAAAATATGTGTTCTAGGCCTATGTATACTTTTCTCCTTTCTTTCTCACTTCCCTTCTAAATCCAAGGACCACTGCAGGTTGTTTGTGGATGAAGATTGCTTGTCTTATTAAGACAATAACTAAATTGGAAGGATTGTTGTGTTTATGAGAAAATAAAAGAGGTTTTATCTGGACCAAGATTAAGGCTACCATCTGTGCTGTTTGGCACACTCAGACCTGCAAAAAAACTAAGAGGTTGGTACTGACCTTTGTCCCAGGTGGCAGGCAGGCACTGGACACCCACTGGCAGAGAAAAGCTACAGGCCAGGGCTGGATTTCCTTTTTTAAGGAAAAAACCTAACTCTTTCCTTTCACTTATAAGCCCCATCCCTACTATTCCTTATCCTAGACATAATCTGTGCATAAGAAGGGGAAACAGAATCATCCCCTGTGAATTCCAAATTCCAAACATATGGCCTTGGAGAACGAAGATAGAACAAGTTATGCTCTGCTGTGCTCCAAGCCCAGGAGCTTGAACCTCTATGGGGCCAATCAAGGTAGCAATCCCATCTAGCTTTGTGTCATTTGAAGACATGTTGGATGATGGAGTTTGAGTTTTTTTTTTAATTTCGATACGCTGAAACGCTGTCCCAAATCTAAGAATTTAATCAAAATAAATGTGAAATCTTACATTTGGGTTCAATGAAAGTCAAATTAGACTAGTTGGCTTCTGAAGTCCCTACATACTGAGACTCTGTAATAAGAACTCGGGAAAGGGAAGAAGACTTTGAGTTATTCCCCTCCTATTTTCTCCATACACTTTCCATACATTTTTGAAAGTCTATTTACCTCCTCCTCCCAAAGAATCTCAGCTGGATGAAAAGGACTAGCCTAAGACCTCAGCCTGGTCATAATTCTCTGAATTACTGTGGCCTCAGAGTCACAGCCAGACTCACCTTCCTCTCATCCAAGTAGGAGAGTGTAAGACAGCCATTCAGGATTTATTCAAAAAGCCCAGAACTGGGGGTGGGTGGAGCCAAGATGGCAGCTGGAAAGCAGGGACTAGCATGAGCTCCCCTCCAAGCCCCTCCAAAAACCTATAAAAAATGACTCTGAACCAATTCTAGAACTGCAGAACCCAGAAAATAGCAGAGGGATGGTCTCTGGGTGAGGTCTATCCCGCACGGAGCTGGGAGCAGAGCAGAGCCCAGCGTGGGCAGCGCAGACCAACCAGACCAGGAGCCAGGTGGAGTGGGCCCTAGCGCCCTGAATCAGTGAGCTGCAGCAGTTACCAGACTTCTCAACCCACAAACACCAAAGACAACAGAGAAGGTTAGTGGGAAAAGCTGCTGGGGACAGGGTTTATAAAGGAGTTTGGTTCAGCCACTGCCCCAGGGGCAAAGGAGGTGGGGCAGCTACAGAACTACAGGTGCAGTTGCTTCCGGCCCCAGGCCCACCTGGTGGGAGGAATTAAGTGGTGGATCAGAGCAGGAGTGAAGAGCCTGCTGAAGATCTAAGTCCAGTCTGGGTTGGGGGTTCCTGGGGAAGGAGGAGTGCTGGTGTGGCAGAGCTGGCACATCCCTCCAGGCTTGCAACATAGTTCTCTTAACTCTACCAGCAGTCATACCCCGCTGAAAAACTCAGGGGTCAAGTTAATTGTCTGGGAATATGGCCAGGCAGCGAAAAGGCACCCAAATTCAGTCTCAGACTCTGGAATCTTTCTTTGGTGACAAAGAAGACCAAAACATACAGCCAGAAGAAATCAACAAAGTCAAAGAGCCTACAACAAAAGCCTCCAAGAAAAACATGAACTGGTCTCAGGCCACAGAAGAGCTCAAAAAGGATTTGGAAAAGCAAGTTAGAGAAGTAGAGGAAAAATTGGGAAGAGAAATGAGAAGGATGCAAGAAAACCATGAAGAACAAGTCAATGACTTGCTAAAGGAGACCCAAAAAAATACTGAAAAATATACTGAAGAAAACAACACCTTAAAAAATAGACTAACTCAGATGGCAAAAGAGCTCCAAAAAGCCAATGATGAGAAGAATGCCTTAAAAGGCAGAATTAGCCAAATTGAAAAGGAGGTCCAAAAGACCACTGAAGAAAATACTACCTTAAAAATCAGACTGGAGTCCGGGGGCGGAGCTAAGATGGCGGCTGGAAAGCAGGGACTAGCATGAGCTCCCCTCCGAGCCCCTCCAAAAACCTATAAAAAATGGCTCTGAACCAATTCTAGAACGGCAGAACCCACAAAACAGCAGAGGGAAGCAGGGCTCCAGCCCAGGACAACCTGGGTGGTCTCTGGGTGAGGTCTATCCCACACGGAGCTGGGAGCTGGGAGCTGGGAGCGGAGCAGAGCAGAGCCCAGTGTGAGCAGCTCGGACCAACCAGACCAGGAGCCGGGCGGAGCAGGCCCTAGCACCCTGAATCAGTGAGCTGCGGCAGTTACAGACTTCTCAACACCCAAACACCAAAGACAGTGGAAAAGGTTAGTGGGAAAAGCTTCGGGAGTGGAAGGAGTTCGAGGTTCCGCCACCGCCCCCGGGGCAGCAGAGGTGGGGCAGCTACAGCTGCTGTTGCTTCCGGCCCCAGGCCCACCTGGTGGGAGGAATTAAGTGGCGGATCTGAGCAGGAGTGCACAGCCTGCTGAAGATCTAAGCCCAGTCCGGGTTGAGGGTTCTTGGGGAAGGAGGAGTGCTGGTGCGGCAGAGCTGGCACATCCCCCCCAAACATGGAACATAGAACTCTTTAGTCTACAAGCAAGTCATACCCCACTGAAAAACTCAAGGGTCAAGTTAGTTGGTTGGGAATATGGCCAGGCAGTGAAAACACACCCAGATTCAGTCTCAGACTTTGGATTTTTTCTTTGGTGACAAAGAAGACCAAAACATACAGCCAGAAGAAGTCAACAAAGTCAAAGAGCCTAACACCAAAAGCCTCCAAGAAAATAATGAACTGGTCCCAGGCCATGGAAGAGCTCAAAAAGGATTTGGAAAAGCAAGTTAGAGAAGTAGAGGAAAAATTGGGAAGAGAAATGAGAAGGATGCAAGAAAACCATGAAGAACAAGTCAATGACTTGCTAAAGGAGACCCAAAAAAGTACTGAGAAATACACTGAAGAAAACAACACCTTAAAAAATAGACTAACTCAAATGGCAAAAGAGCTCCAAAAAGCCAATGAGGAAAAGAATGCCTTGAAAGGCAGAATTAGCCAAATGGAAAAGGAGGTCCAGTGGACCACTGAAGAAAGTACTATCTTCAAAATTAGATTGGAGCAAGTAGAAGCTAGTGACTTTATGAGAAATCAAGATATTATAAAACAGAACCAAAGGAATGAAAAAAATGGAAGACAATGTGAAATATCTCATTGGAAAAACCACTGACCTGGAAAATAGATCCAAGAGAGATAATTTAAAAATTATTGGACTACCTGAAAGCCATGATCAAAAAAAGAGCCTAGATATCATCTTTCAAGAAATAATCAAGGAGAATTGCCCTGATATTCTAGAGCCACAGGGCAAAATAGAAATTGAAAGAATCCACCGATTGCCTCCTCAAATAGATCCCAAAAAGAAATCTCCTAGGAATATTGTCACCAAATTCCAGAGCTCCCAGATCAAGGAGAAAATACTGGAAGCATCCAGAAAGAAACAATTTGAGTAGTGTGGAAACACAATCAGAATAATCCAAGATCTGGCAGCTTCTACATTAAGAGATCAAAGGGCTTTGAATACGATATTCTGGAGGTCAATGGAGCTAGGATTAAAACCTAGAATCACCTACCCAGCAAAACTGAGTATCATGCTCCAAGGCAAAATATGGACTTTCCATAAAATAGAGGACTTTCAAGCTTTCTCAGTGAAAAGACCAGAACTGAATAGAAAATTTGACTTTCAAACACAAGAATCAAGAGAAGCGTGAAAAGGTAATCAAGAAACAGAAATTGCAAGGGACTTACTAAAGTTGAACTGTTTTGTTGACATTCCTACATGGAAAGATGACGTGTATGATTCATGAGACCTCAGTATTAGGGTAGTTGAAGGGAATATGCATATATATATGTTTATGTATATATATAGGTGAATGTGTATGTATGTATATATGTATGTGTGTGTGTGTGTATATATATATATATATATATATATATATATATATATATATATATAGAGAGAGAGAGAGAGAGAGAGAGAGAGAGAGCAGACACAGGGTGAGTTGAAGATGAAGGGAAGATATCTAAAAGAAATAAAATAAAATTAAGGGATGAGAGAGGAATATATTGAGAGAGGGAGATAGGGAGAGATAGAATGGGGTAAATTATCTCGCATAAAGGTGGCAAGAGGAAGCAGTTCCGTGGGAGGAGGGGAGAGGGCAGGTGAGGGGGGAATGAGTGAATCTTGCTCTCATCAAATTTGGCCTGAGGAGGGAATACCATACATACTCAATTGGGTATCTTACCCCACAGGAAAGAAGAGGGAAGAAGATTAAAAAAAGAGGGGGATGATGAAGGGGAGGGCAGATGGGGTTGGAGGTAATCAAAAACAAACACTTTGGAAAGGAGACAGGGTCAAGGGAGAAAATTCAATAAGGGGGGATGGGTTGGGAAGGAGCAAAATATAGTTAGTCTTTCACAACATGAGTATTGTGGAAGGGTTATACATAATGATACACATGTGGCCTATGTTGAATTGCTTGACTTCTTAGGGAGGGTGGGTGGGAAGGGAAGAGGGGAGAGAATTTGGAACTCAAAGTTTTAAAAACAGATGTTCAAAAACAAAAAAAAGTTTTTGCATGCAACTAGAAAATAAGATACACAGGCAATGGGGTGTAGAAATTTATCTTGCCCTACAAGAAAGGAAGGGAAAAGGGGATGGGAGGGAAGTGGGGTGACAGAAGGGAGGGCTGACTGGGGAACAGGACAACCAGAATATACACCATCTTGGAGTGGGGGGGAGAAATGGGGAGAAAATTTGTAATTCAAACTCTTGTGAAAATCAATGCTGAAAACTAAATAAAAAAAAAAGAAAAGGCAATTTTGACTACAAAATAAAATAAAAAAAATAAAAAAATAAAAAGCCCAGAACTGACACTCACTGACCCTGAGCTCACTCAGCACCCCTCCCCCAAATCCCATGCTACCAGCTACCAAGCCTACACCAGTAGACCCAAGAACACAACACTCCCAGTGCTCCTTCCCTCTTTCCAGTGCCATGGAGATACCAGCTACAGGTTGTGGAAGTTGGATTGGGCCTTGATAGCCAGTTTGGTCATAGCCATTCAGAAGCAACAACCTTCTGGGTCTGCAACCAGGAAGCACCAGTGCTGCAAAGCTAGGGAAAATAGGCTCTGAACTTTCAGTTCTGGGCTAGACAATTGGATAGAACACCATGGGTGGGGGGAAGGTGGGGTTTGCAGCACTCCACCAAGCCAGAGGAAAAGATCACAGCACCCAACTGGTGCCAGTTCTGACCACCCAAAATTCAGTTGGGGCAGAGACCTAGGCTAGTAAACAGTAAATTGACCATTGTAGGAAAAGGCTGAGATGCTTTAAGATCCAGCCCCCAAAGAAACCACCATGGGTGGGGGGAGTCAAAAGTGAGTGATATGGAAAATGAGGGCAAAAAAAAGACTGACAGTACCAAAGATTTCAGGAAGAATAAATCTCAAAGATCTTGGACATAAATAGATAAATCAACAGGAAAAACAGTAACAACAGAAGGAAATATAGTCTCTAGATATCAGACATCAATGAATAAATATGCCAAAATAAAGGAATATGGCACAACACTTGATAAAACAGAGGACAATGTGAAATTTAAGGAAAACATGAAGCCACAATTGAGTGGTTTAAAAGAGAAATGAGAATTATGAGAAAATTTATGTACTATACAGGAAAAATAATAAGCAGAATAGAAAAAACATGGATCTGCAATGGAAAGCCTCGTCACAAAAACAAAAGAGAGAATGCAAATACACTGATGTAAAAGACAACCTAACAGAAGAGAAGCAAAAAAAAACATTAAAGGAAAATATGCTCATTATGCAAGCAAACCATACTGATCTTGAAGACAGGATACACAGAAACACACTAAACATCATAGGCTTCCCAGAAGACCATGAGAAGACAACTTTAATACTACAATGAAGAAAATAATAAAAAGAACTGCCCAGAACTTCTGAATATAGAAAATGAAATTCCAATTGAAGAATGAACAGATTGCCCCCAGAAAAAAAAAACCCAAGGCTACAAACTCCAGGTCACAAAGTGGTTAAATGGAACAATTCAATTCAAAACCAAAATTCGCAAATCATCAGGAGAAAGACCTTCAAAGACAAAGGAAAAAAACATTCAAATAATGCAAGACTATTTTGCACACCCTAGAAAAAGGAGGAGGAAATGGAATAACATGTGCCAAAGAACAGTGGAACTCAGGATGAAGCCCAGGGTGACCTGTCCTACAAATTTGAGTTTAACCACACAGGACAAAAGATGGACATTTAGTAATAAAGATTTGAAATCTATTTAGAAAGAAAAACAGAACTGAAGAGATTATTTGCTTCTTAAACACCTCAAGCAACAGAAAAGCAAGATATATGAATAAATGTAGAAGTCAAGGACAGCGACAGGAACAGAGTGACAATAGAAAGACCAACAGGAGACAGAAGAGGAGAAGGACATGTGGTAGAGGTAACAGTGAAGAAAATCTTTCTGCAAACAAATGTAAAAAGGCAGAATGAGTCAATATATCATTTATAGACCATACTGCAATAAGAATAGAAATTAGTTCGGGACCACAAACAAAAGATACCTAGCCAAAAGAAGACTTAACAATAAAATCTTAAATGAGTGTCAAGGAATGGGGGAAAGGGAGAGAGGGAGAGAATGTAGAACTCAAAGTTTAAAAAAACTAATGTTAATATAATATAATTTGAAAAAATAAAATATATTTTTTTAAAAATTAAATGAGTAGGTCAGAGAGCAAATCATGAAAACAATGATAACTATGGAAAAGAAAATATAATGGTGAAACAACATAAAAAAATCCTGGGATGCAGCTAAGGCAGTCCCTGGGGAAGAAATTATGTCATACAGTAACAAAATAAAAAAAGAGGAGATTAAAGTAGCTGAATATGTATTTTTAAATCATAAGATCAACAAACAAATAAGCAAATCATAAAGAAGCACAAAAGAAGAGATATTAAAATAGAGGGGAAATGAAACACACATTGGAAAAACATCCACAGAAATGATAAATAAAACTAAAAGTTGCTTCTTTGAAAAGACTAATAAAATTGATGAACTTTTAACTAATTTTATTAAAAAGAGACCAGAAAATTAAATTAATAAAAAAATGAGCAAAATGTTGTTCAGTTGTTTTCAGTTGTGTCTGACTCCTCTTGATTCTATTTGGGGTTTTCTTGGCAAAGATATTGGAATGGTTTCTCATTTCCTCCTCTGTCTCATTTTACAGATGAGGAAACTGAGGCAAACAAGGTTAAGTGACTTGCCCAAGGTCACACAACCAATAAGTTAGTCTAAGGCCATATTTGAACTCAGGAAGACGAGTCTTCCTGACTCTATGCCCAGCACTTTATCCACTGCATCACCTAGCTGCCCAGCAAGGTGAAGTCGCAGCAAAACCAGAATAAATGAAAAGCATAATCAAAATATATTATGCACAGTTACATGCTAACAAAACTGAGAACACAAAAGAAATGGAAGAATACCTTCAAAAATATAAAATACTCAAACTATCAGAAAATGAGATAGAGAGTTTAAATAGCCTGATCTCAGAAAATAAAATAGATCTAGCTGTAAAGGAACTACCAAAGGGTGGGGAGGGGTGGGGGGACTCCTGGTCCTTATGGATTCATGGAAGAATTCAAACTATTTGGTATTGGTTAGAGAATAAAGAGATAGATCAATGAAACAGACTAGACAAGGGAGAGTCAGAAACAATAAAATTCAATGATCTAATGTCTGATAAAGTGGAAAACATAAATTACCTAGGGAAAAACTCCCTGTTTGATGGAAAAAAAATGTTAGGAAAACTGCAAAGCAGTCTGGCAGAAATTAGGCCTGGACCAACATCTTACACCACACTCCACAATATATTCTAAATGGAATCATGACCTTAACATTAAAGATGATGCTATTTAAAAAAATAGAAAAGAAACAGATGATACAACTCTCACAGCTATGGTGTAAGAGAAGCATTCTTGACCAAACAAGCGATAGAAGCGATTACAAAAGATAAAATAGATAACTTTGATTACTTGAAACTAAAAAGTTTCTTTACACACAACATTAATGCATCTATATAGGATAAGAAGGCAAGTGGTCAAATGGGAAAAAAATCTTTGTATCAAATTTCTCTGTAAGAGATTGGTATCCAAGACACAGACACATACTAACATATATACAGACACATGTGTGTATGTTTTTATGTGTATGTATATATATATACACATATATATATGGCCGTTCCCTGATAGATAAATGATCAAAGGATATGAACAAAGTTCTCAGAAGAACTGCAAAATATTCACAACTGCATGAAGAAATGCCTCAAATCACTAATAACAAGAGAATGCAAACCAAAACAACCCTGAGGTTTCATATCACCCTCTGCAAATTGACAAAAAAAGGACAGAAAATGCCACTAATATTGGAGGATTGTGAAAGATAGGTGCACTAATACATTGTTGGTGGAGCTGTAAAATGGCATAACTATTTTGGAAGCAATTTGGAGTTATGCAAATAAAATTACTACAGTTTCCATACCCTTTGAATTAGAGACTCCATTACTGGGTTTATACCCCAAGGGAGCCATTGATAAGAAAAAAGTCCCCATCTACTCCAAAATACTTATAGCAACATTTTTGTGATAGGATGCTGATCAGTTGGGGGCTGGCTAAACAAATTGTGGTACGTCAATTTAACAGAATATTACTATACAGTAAAAAATAATGTGTGTGATGAATACAGAGAAGCATAGAAAGATCTATGTGAAGTGAGCAGAGTCAAGAAAACAGTATGCACAGTAACTGCAATAATGTAAATGGACAGAATATCTAAAAAATCAAAAGCAAATGTGAGAACATTATAGAGATCAAGTGGGACTCTCTATATAGAAAGACACCTTCAACCTATGCTTTGTGGAGGTGCGAGTTCCATAGGTATTACACACTGTACGTATTTTTTCAATGTATCAATCAGTTTGTTAACTTTATTTTTCCCTCTCTAAAAGAATAGTTTGTCATATGGAATGGCTTGTGGGGAAGGAGAAGGAAAGGGATATATGAGATACTACCGTGATGTAAGAAACAGAAAATATCAATAATAACTTTAAGCAAAAACAAACAAAAGAAAAATAAAATTACTGTAATGGGAACGAGGGAGAAAAACCCAAGGACCACTTTTAGGACTGGCTCATGACACTAAGATAGTTTGGAAATTAACATCTCAATAGTGACCTCAAGAGATAAGGAAAATCCCTCCTCCTCTTTTTAATAACCAGTTGTGAGTCAATAATACATGAATTTATATAATTCAGAACTTCTTAGATCTGCATCTATTTTTGAACCCATTCAGCTTCTGGGGATAAGGAGTTGCACATTTATGGTATTTTACAGTAGCATTTCCTTTTATTTATTTCTCTCTTTCAATCATCAAACCTCCCCCTCAACTCACTTCCCTCTTCCAATATTCTAGGTTTGGGGGATGGTCTTTATAATTTCATAAACCCCTATCACCTCCCCTTCTCAGTCTGTCTTTTGCTGACTGAAGCAACCTAATTTGTTTTAGTCTGTCCTCATATGGAAGCCATTCTGAGCCCTTGATCATTCTAATGGCTCTTTTTCAGAGGTTCAGACCTGGAGTCAGGAGGAAGTCAGTGAGTCTAGCTGACCCTTCTCAGACTCCAGAGTTTGTACTTTGAGTCTGAGTCTGCCTTCCCTCACCATTGGGTTGGGATATCATCCGCACTAAGCACAAAGGCGAGAACTTTTCAAGGTCATTGAGTCAATAGCCATGTCTTCAAAGAATGCATTGACTAATGAATCCATATGAACCGAGCTATTTAGGTAATATAGTATTTAGGGGATAGTATGTTGGACTTAGGGTCAGGAAGACCTGGGCTCACTTCTCACCTCTGACCCTTACTAGCCTGATGATCACTGGTGAATCACTGAAGTTCTATGAGCCTCAGTTTCCTCATCTGTAAAATAGCAGACGTAATATCTGTAGTACCTACCCTATAGATGTGTTATCAAATTCTATTCAGATGTGTACAAAGCACTTTGCCAATATTAAGGCTCTACACAAATGTGGGGTGAGAGGGGGAACATGCCCCCTTTAGGGAACCCATTTATTTTTCAATGGTGCGTAGGTTGTGGAATAGAAAACGTCCAATGCCAATGACATTTCTTGGTAAAGATGGAAAGAACACAAAATCCCCCACCTGCTTTCAATCAACAGCATGAAGGAGGCACAGTACTGGTGCTCAGCAGCTCTCCCTTGAAGAGCCCCTTCCCTGCAAGAACCCCATATGATAATACATGAATAAAATTATAGATACAAGAATAAAAAAAATCTTAGGGAATTCCTGCCTTCAACACAGATTGCAACCTATCTATGACTAAGTGGCTGGGGCCACAAAGGTTAAGGACTCAGGAGGCACTTGTTATCAGAGTCAGGATTCTAATTCAGGTCTTTCTGACCCCAAAGCCAGCACTATGTCCACTATAGTAAATGACCTCTACTTATATTGTAAACACATACACAATGTGCCAATGCAGCAATTATTTGCCATTTCACTGATGCAGAATCCCCTCCACCATGTCAAATCTCAACTAGTCTATAACTTGATAGGTGAGTCTTAGGGAATTCCCTGAGACTCAGAAAAGTTAATTGACTTAACCACAGTCACACAGCTAGTAAGCATCAGGTGGAACCTGAACCCAGGTCTTCCCAATTCTAAGTTCAGGACGCTATGGGATGGAGAGGGAAAAAGTATTTATACAGTACCTATTGTGTGTCAGGCACGACGCTACATGCTTTACAAATGTTATCTCATTTGATTCTCACAACGTTGGGAGGTAGGTACTGTTATTATTCTGCGATTCAGGAAATTTTGCAATTCAGGAAACTGAGGCAGACAGAGATTAAGTGATTTGAGGCTGAATTTGAACTCCGGTCTTCCTGACGCCAGGCCCAGCGCTCTATCCGTTGCAGATACCTGTATAAGGGACACCTAGCTGCCTCTAATATATGTAGAGAAGGCAGCATTGGTCAGAATTACATATACCACACTTCTGTAAGGGAGAGGCCTCTTAGTCCACCTTCTCTCGTGGTACTGTTCTATAGAGAATTACATATGCCTGAATATACTGTATTTATGTACATAAATCAACTGCTATCTTTTCATAGCTAATTGTTAAGGGTTAATTGTTGCTGTCATTCTAGATCAGGCCTGCACAACACACAGCCTGCAAGCTACTCGCAGCCCACCGAAGAATTTCTCGGGCGACCCATGAAAAACGTAGAAGATGCAGAAAGCTTGGTATGAGCCCTGCTTAACGTACTTTCACTAGTCACTATGGTGCCCGTCAGGTAACTGGGCAGGTGGGTTGCCACTGTGCACTCTGTCCTGCTTGTCATGTGACCCACAGCGACCACCCATTGTCTGTCTCTGGTCTAATAGGTGTGAGAGTCTTATCTTTTCACTGTGTTTTTGGTCATTACTCTTTTACTGAAGGTGATGTCATAAAGAAGTATTTGCTGATTACAGTTTCTGGATTATGTCCCTTTAAAATAAAGTGTTTTTGAGAAATAGTTTAATCATTAATTATACCTTTACTTGGAAAGTGAGCCACTAAAAACCTATCTACGGCCCAAAAAAGTTTAGCCTGTTTTAATTTTGGCCCCTACGTACTGCCAAGTTTGTAGGTTTGTACTGGATTAAGCCAAGAGACCTAAAAATTGTTCCATCCCCCCAAAAAATTTCAGAAAAGATCAGCTGGAAATTCCATTTAGGGGATATGGAATAGGGAGGGAGGAAACCAAAACCAAAAGAGAAAAATAGGATTTTCCAGCAGAAATAGAAGTCTAGGAAAGGGAACCAGGAGGACTTAGCATACTTCGGCCTGGACCTTTTAGAAGAACAAACAGGTGGGGGGTGACTTCATTGTGAAGCTGGTATAAAAACAGGTTGGAATGAGTATTTCAAATTTCTTAGAGAGTTAGAGGAAGAGATCTGAGCTCACCATGGGCTTCTCCATACCAAGAGGACTCAATAAAATATCTGGTGTTCTTTAGAAAAAATCCAAAACATTGTTAGTTCTGAGATTTGCAGTGAAAATACACTGGTTGTTGGGGAGGAGAGGGCACCAAGAGATGGAGATTGAGAAGTAACTAAAGGACACATTTTCTAAGCTGGATAGAGTAACCACATTATAGAGTTTATAACCTCATTTTTTAAACATAACTATGAACCCCCTCTAACAATACAGACCAATGCTTACTGTGGGTTTTCCCATCTCAGAGAGCTATGGGTGGGGAGGGAAAGAAGAGGAGCTGGGCAATTATGAGGTCATCCTCACTCCAAAGCTGGCTCTCTATCCATTATACCTAGATACCTCTTTCATTCCTTCATAAGGTATGAGACAAGAAAAGCAGCTTGTACAGTCATTGTGTGCCTGGTGGACAGTTTCAGAAGTACAAAAAGGAAAGTGAAGGCTTTGAGATCACCAAGGCCTTAAGTGGCAGGAGGAAAGCTGGGAAGGATATCACGACGGACCCTCTTGCCTCCTCAAAAACTTTCAGTGGCTTAACAGACAAACAAATAAAGAGGAATAAGCATTTATTAAGTGCCTACTACATGCCAGGAACTGTGCTAAGCATTTTACCAATATTATCTCATATAAATAAATAAATTCTTCAGTATGAATTTTAAGGTCTCCCACATTTTGGCTCCAATCTTCTTTTTCAGTCCAATTTCACGTTAATCCTCTTCATAAGCTCTATATCCCAGTCACATTGGACCATCTGTTAGCTTCTGATCTCTTCTTATACTTTCACCTCTGTACACTGGAATGGTATATATATATATTTCCTCCTAAACTCTGTTGCAGCAGTTTTTAACCTGAGGGTCTATGAAATTTTACATCTTTATTTTCACTAACCTTTAACAGAAGTTTAGCATTTCCTCCCATTATGAATGGAGGCAACAAGTTGCAACAATAATGTTGCTTGCCACTACTGTGGCTATGTGAGACCAACAACACCAGCACACAGGAGAGCTACTAGCACAGATTCTTTGATTTGCTTTTCTAAGGAAAACAACTTTAGGGGGGGTTATAGTCTCACTCTAATCAAACTACATATATCATTCACTCAGTTCAGGAGGAAAAAATCAGCACCCTGAACTTCAGAGCAAATATAAACAGAAATTACAAATAGAGAAAATACAAACAGAGCAAATAACACAAATCAACTGACAGGCTTCTAGCTGTCTGACCAAAGCTATACATACATAGTTACCAGAGAGAGAAGCACCAACAACTGGGTTTTCAAAGCTTGGGGGGCTCTTTAATGGCTACCCCGAGTTTTGACACCAACACTCTTCCAATGAGTGAGCCCCAAACAAAATGCTAACCTCAGAGTATATATGTACTTCTTCAGGGTCAGAGCACTTCACACCTCTTGAGGGTTTCACACCTCTCATGACCTAACTAGCAAAAGGGTGTGAGCCTTCCTATAAACAAAGGCAAGACTCAATCAAGGGCACTTGATTGCCTTAGTGCTGAGAAGCACTCCAAAACAAAAGACAACAAAAAGTCCCACTTTGCTTACCATTGCACAAGTATTATTCTGAGGAGTCCATTAGGCTTCACTAGACTGCCCATGGAGGCCATGACACAAAAACTATTAAGAATCCCTAATCTATTGAAATTTCATTTCCTTTGTAACCTATGAAATCACAGCCCCCCAAAAACCCTGAACTCACATGAACTAGATCTTACTTTAAGGGATTATCCCAAAAATTCATTTTCTCTAGTTGGCCTACATTTTTCCCCGCCTTGGAACTTGCTTTAGGGAAAGCTCCAAAATAAAGTTTAGCAGCAGATTTCCGAGGTTTCCTAAAGTATACAACAGGGCTCCTGGTTCCTGTACAAGAATTTAGTATAATAAGTGCATATTGGATTGTAGAACCTTTATTCCACATCCAAAAAAAGCAAAAGATATAAAGGATTCACAAAAATAGATAGACAGATAGATAGATAAAGATACCAAAACATAATGAGCATGAACTACATGCTCAGAAACATCTTGTTTTCACAACCAGCTTCTCTGAGAACTTTATCAAATTCTCTGGCTGCTAGCAGGCTTCTCTTAGCCTGGGAAGGTTTCCTCTCAGGCACTCTAATCTCTCACCTATGCTCTTCTGACCTTCTGCTGGAAGCAAATACCTCCAACTCTCATGGGTTCTTGGCCCAAGGCAGCACTTACTAGTTCTTGGGGAAAAGACTGTACATACTTAGGCTACTCTCCCTCAGGGACAAGATCTACTCTCCAGGACTATCTTCTGAACAAGGAAAGAGAAGTGACATCCAAAAAAAGGGTCGAGCTTATCTGTTGGCTCCCATTTATAGATCAGGCAGAGTCAGCTTCTCTGGAGAGTCTAGCAGCCAACCTTTAGAAATATCCCCAGGAGTTATCTGTGTCTTTCCTTTTCCCCTTTACCTTACACTTTGCTTCTTTCCTCCGCTATTTGTAAAGCTTCATCAGGCAGCCATTTTGCTTTCTTGCTCTTCTTTTTCTTTCGAATGTTTTTTGTTGCTGACTCCCATACAATATTGTGAACTTCTAGCCATAGATCTTCAAGCGCTCTATTTACTAGATCTAATCCCTTAAATCTATTCATCACCTCTGCTTCATATTCACACAGGATGTGTTAGGTCAGACATAGATGTTTTCACTTAATTTAAGTCTGAATTTTGCATTAAGAAGCTCATGATTTGAGCCCCAGTTGGCTCCAGAGCTTGTTTTAATTGACTATATAGAGCTTCTCCACCTTTAGCTGCAAAATCAATCTGATTTCTATATATTTCTATATTGGCCATCTGGTGATGTCCATGTGGCAAAAATGAGTATTTGTTATGAACAGCAAGTTATCTTGACAAAACCCTATTAGTCTCTGTCCTGCTCCAATGCCAGACTTGCTCATTATTCCAATTATCTTTTGATATCCTACTTTAGCACTCCAATCCCTTATGGTAAACGGGGCATCTTTTTTTGGTGTTATTTCTAGGTGCTGTAGATCTTCATAGAAGTGATCAACTTTGTCCTTTTCTGTATTAGTGGTTGGAGCATAGATTTGTATCACTGTGATGTTGCCTTGGATTTGAGCAGATATCATTAGGTCAATTTCGAGATTATATCCCAGTCCTGCTTTTCTCAGCCTTTACAATTTGAACCAAACATGGAAAAACTGATTGGTTTAAGAGTGGAAAAAGAGTATGACAAGGCTATATTGTCACCTTATTTATTTAACTTATATGCAGAATATATCATGAGAAATGCCAAGCTGGATGAATCAAAAGCTGGAATTAAGGTTGCTGGGAGAAATATTAATAATCTCAGAAATGCAGATAATGCCACTCTAATGGCGGAAAGCAAAGAGGAATTGAGAAGCGTCTTGATGAGGGTGAAAGAAGAGAGTGTAAAAGCTGGCTTGAAGCTTAACATAAAAAAACAGATCTTGGCAACTGGTCCTATTACTTCCTGGCAAAAAGAGGGAGAAGAAATGGAAGTAGTGTCAGAGTTTAGAGCAAGTGTGTTTTGATTTCATGGCTGCAGTTGCTATCTGCAGTGATATTTGAGCTCAAGAATCTAAAATCTGACAATGGCTTGATGGCATTGGCAGATGACTAAATGGCTTTTTTTTCAGTTTGCTTCTTAGCCCAGGCAGTAGACACGATTAGGATTTAAAAGTGACAGTACTCATGCAAGCAAAAAGTTGATAGGTATTGGCAAATTTATCAAGAGTCAAACACCTGCTGAAATAAGTAGGACCAAAAAAACAGTGTACTTTATGTGTACAACAATGTAAATGAAAAGGAAGTCAAACTCTGAGTAATCAAAAAACCGACAATGATCCCTGACAACAGATAATGAAAGTTAAGCCCCTCCTTAATGTTGTACATAATGTCAGACATAGTCAGTGTTTTAGATCTTTTTACTTAACTGTTCTTTGTTGCAACAGAGAACCGAATTTCAACATGGAAAGATTGAGTTCATTAATGAATAATTATGATGTTAAAAAAGGCATCAATAAAACTTACGGAGGAAGTGAGATGGCAGCCAGTGAGATGGAAGGATACATTCAATGTATGGTTTCAGAGGATTTAGAATTGAGGACCTGGGTTCAAATTCTAGTTCTGCCACTTACTACCTGTATGACTTTGGCCAAGTCACTCAACTTTGTCAGGGCCTCAGTTTCCTCAACTGTAAGACAAGAATGTTGAATTAGATATTCTCTAGGACTCCTTCTAGATCTAAATCCTATAATCCTATTCCAGACCCCTCCAGATTACCAAGGTACAGTGTGATCAGGCCTCATTTTGTCAGACTTGGGATTCTTAGCTTATCCTAAAAGATGCTTGTTCTAGAAGCTTTCTGACAAGTGTCCCAGTAACAGGGACATCTGAGTTTCCAAGTAGTGGGATACATGATCTAATCTATTTGTATGCCAGTCACATGAATTTAATTGCATGATTGAAATACATTTTTACCCTGGGATCCTTTTTTGCTTTCTCTTGACATTGAGAGGATACTGGTGAAGCATACTCACTGTCAATTAATCAATGAGTTATCCCTTGATTTCATCATATGATCAATCCACTTTTTTTTTTTGCTTTCTTGGATGATATCTTTTACTCTGGAGCAGCTAGGTAGCACAGTGGATAGAGCACCAGGCCTAGAGTCAGGAAGACCTGAGTTCAAATCCAACCTCAGACACTTAGTAGCTATGTGACCCTGGGTAAGTTATTTAACCCTGTTTGCCTCAGTTTCCTCATCTGTAAAATGAGCCGGGGAAGGACATGGCAAACTAGCAGTATCTCTGCTAAGAAAATCCCAAAAAGGGGTCACAGAAAGTCAAATATGACTGAACAACAAAATCTTTTACTCTGGTTCACACTTACTGTGCACCTCTCCAGTGCCCTCTGAGTGATAATCCATTTTCAGTTTCTTGGGATTGCAGCATCCTGTGACATAAACAATATCAGTAAAACACTGGTATTTTTCTTAAATGGGCATTTGTCTCAGGGAGATGCTTGGGACCATTAAAAAACCTTTCCAATTTCCCAGGGACAATCCATCCTGCTTTCCTCCTCCTGTTAAATTCTGGACCAAGCTTGTAGAACATATGCATCATCTTTCCAAAATGTATATGCTGATGGACAAGGTCTATAGGTTATCCATCCAACTGATCCAACTGATCCAAATCCCAGAGCTCCTCCCCAACAATTCAGAGAGAGTATCTGTCCTCTGTCTCTGTCACTCAGCATAGTAAGCCTCACTATTTCTCCTTTGTAACTTCCTACTCACAAATGAGGAAACATGCAAACCAAGAAGCAGTTATGATCAACCAAAACTTTACCTAAGCTAATGGTCAAACTAATTAAACAGAGATTTGTAAACCAACTTTAAAGAACAGGAAAACTTAAGGTTTAAAATTCACACCACCCCTCCATACAGAGAAAGGAAAGGAGAATGAAAAGGCAAATAAATTGCCCTCTTTTATCAAATCTTTCTCAGGGAAAAGTCTGAAATAATCCGTCAGCTCCAGACATGGCCTCAGGCTGTTCTATCAGGCTACTGGGAAACAGCAGTTGAAACAGTGGAGTCCCAAGTGTCTCAAATGCCAGCCAGGCCAACCACCTCCCATCTCTCCTTCTCACTCTGATCTTTAATTCTAATACATACTTGAATGTTAATCATGAGCCCAATGTCCTAACACCCGTGTCCCATTTATCCCCTCTTGAGTGAGAGAGAAACAACAAAAAACAACACCACCACAACATCCCTTTAAAACTCACTCAGGAGGATTTGAATGACTCATGTTGCTCTGATCCCTAACCTGAACCACCAGACCAACCTGAGTCAAGCCTGGCTCAAGACATTTGGCATGAGTTGGCAGGATTGGGTTCATGGTTAAAGTGGGGTAAGTGTTATGTTGAGGAAGAGGAGCCCCAGGGGATCGTCTGTGAGCATTCAGTGACTAGAGACAAATATAAACGTGTTCTAGGTCTTTAAGAACGATGCCCTACAGATAATGAATATTATAAGTTACTATTTGCTGAATTTGCATAACTTTGTATTGGGGTAGGGGAGTTGTAGTGATCTCTGTCATACTTATGAGTCATAAGCCTTCCCTAAAGACTTAATTTGGAGATTGGGAAGTGTGCTGAATGGACTGCTTGGGACTTTTAAATATGGCATTTGGAAAGCCACTGATAGTTATACAATATGAACTTTCTTGAGACTCTGGTGTAGGGCATTAGAGAGACAAGTTAGATGTCCAGACAATGCTTGAATCTTCCCAGGATCCTAGGAATCTTTCTAGAGTTATGGATACAGAAAAATGTGCCAGAGAGCATCGAAACTGAGGTAACGGTAGGGGGGGTGGGGCTTTGTCAATTTAAAAGGAGAGACAGCTTCTACTTTCATTATGAAATAGTGAATTTTAACTTTCTTACTAGGACATCCACTGAGAGGTGAGTGAGGGGCCCCAGCTTGGACAATGTTCAAATCTGACAGTTTAAGCACATGTACTGTTTTAGAAAAGCTGGAAACTGTACTGCCTCTTCTGCTTTCTGTCTCTTGAGTACAGGTGAGCAAACAGCGGTCCTGAGATGGACATTTCAAGCCTTGAAGACAGCAATTAGATAATTTTAGGGAGCAAAAACAACACCCGTGCAGCTATGTAGGTAGGACCATGCTTACTATTATCTGGAGCTAATAAGACCCCCCCCACACATTTTTCCCAATGCTCCCTTGACCCTTAGCTACCATCTTAGTTCAGGCCCTCATCACCTCTCCTAGATTATTGCAAAAGCCTTCTAATTAGTCTCCCTGACTCAAGTCTCTTACCACTCCAGTCAATCCTACATACCACTACTAATGTAATTTTCCCTAAGGGCAAATCTGCCCATATAACGCCCCAACTCTAGTCATTTTCTGTGGCCTCCAGGATAATATGTAAAATCCTCTTTTTAGCTTTTAAAGCTCTATACAACCTAGCCCTAATCTATCTTCTTAGCCTCATTGGGCATTACTCCTAATCCAACACTCTATGATGCAGCCAAACTGATGTCTCCCTGTTTCTCACACAAGACACTCCATCTTCCATTTCTTTATATCTATACTGGTTGTCCCTCATGCCTGGAATGAGCGCCATCCTTACCTCAACCTCATTGAATCCTATTCTTCTTTTAAGATGGAGCTCAGGCACAATCTTCTACATGATGCCTTTCCTGATTCTTCCAACTGATCGTAGACTCTCTCCCAAAATACCTCATGTACATTTGCATTTATTCATTTTACATATATATATGTATTTTCTATTGCCTCCATTAGAATAGAATGTAAGCTCGAAGGGTTTGTTTCATTCTTGGCATTTGAACATAGTAGGTCTCAGTAACTACTTGACAATTGATTGACTTCTGCCATTCATGCCCTATAAAATCGTGAGTCCCTGGTTATCCCTACAATCTACTTTCTCTGCTCCTACTCTTGAGCTGTTTTCTGACTATCATAGTATCTGTATCAGTTGCTCTTAACTTTCCCTTACCTCAAGCTCTCAACAAACCCACATTTCCTTTCTAACAACAAATGATCTCACCTCCTACTCTACTGAGGAAATCAAGGCCAGGCACCAGGAGTTTCTTCTTTCTCTCCTGTTCTACACCTCAGAATCCCTTTGCTCCTCCTCCTCCTTTGTTCCAGTCTTTAAGAAAGAAGTAATCCTTCTTCTTGCTGAGGTCAGCCCTCAAACTTGTGCTCTTGAACACATGCTCTCTTTTCCTCTGGGAGTTCCCGCTCACTAATTCTTTATTCTTTACCCCTTGCTATTTGGCTCATAAACACACCCCTCAACTGGTCTGTTCTCAGCTCTCATTCTTTTTGACCTTCCTTAGAGCTTTTGATACACTTAAACCTCTCCTGGATGTTCTCACCTCCCTTGGCTCCGAAGAGCCTACTCTCTCCTGGTTCTCCTCCTAATGGCCTGACTGTTCTTTCTTAGCATTATTTGCTGTACTGTCATGTTTCTCATTTCCCTAACCTCGGGTATCCCTCAAGGCTCCATACTCTGAGATCCAATGGCACTGGCTTCTTTTGCTGTTCATGGAATAAAACAATCCATCTCCCAATCCAGGCATTTTCACTGGCTGTCTCCCATTCTTGGAATTCTCTCCCTCCTCATCTCTGATTCTTGGCTTCTTTCAGGTTCTAGCTAAAATCTCACCTTTTAGTACCTTAATGCTAGTGCCCTACCATTATTGATTATCTCCAATTTATTCTTGTTTTCTTGTACATACAGAGTTGTTTGCATATTGTTTTTCCTGTTAGATCATGAGCTCCTTACAAACAGGGATTGGTTTTTTGTTTGTTTTGTCTTTCTTTGCATCCCCAACACTTAGCTCAATGTCTGGAACAGGAGTGGGGAACCTGTGGCCTTGAGACCACATGTAGCCTTCTGGGTCCTTGGGTGCGGCATTTTGACTGAGTCCAAGTTTTACAGAACAAATCCTTTTATTAAAGGGATTTGTTCCGTGAAGTTTGGATTCAGTCAAAGGGCCATAGGTTCCCCACTCCTGGTCTGGAACATAGTAAGCGCTTAATAAATGAATGCTTGTTGACTGTTGACAAGACAGTAATCAACAGTGTCAAATTCTCCAAAAAGGTCAAGAACAATAAAGATTAAGAAAAAGTCAACTAGATTTCACAATTAAGAGATCCTCGATAACTTCAAAGAAAGTAATTTCAATATAATGATGAGGTCAGAAGCCAGACTGGAGAGGGTTTAGAAGAGTTAGAAGAAAAGAAGTAGAGACACCTAGTATAAATAAATTATTTTTTCCAATAACAACTGAGAAGGGGAGAAGACATATGTATATATTAACTGGGACAAAATAACATAATTAGATTTAACATATAACAAGCCCAACAACTTTTTACAACTTTTAACATGAAATGTCTTCTTTTGCTGTAGACATTTGCCTTATACAATTTTGCACTGACTTCACAAGATTTTGACACATTCCAGAATTTCTCATCATGAAAACATTAGTCATTAAATGTACCTTTGGCCTTTGAAAAACAGTCCATTTTCCCAAGTCTTATCTTGATTATAATCCAACATTTTTCAATAAGGTTTAAAATCAGGTGAGTTCCCAGTCTCCATCTCTTAGATAAATTTCTTTATCTTTCTTAATACTTAATTGGAAACAGTACCTAAGTCACTTGCCCAGGGTCACCCAGCTACTAAGTGTCTGAGGCCAGATTTGAACTCAGGAAGATGAGTCTTCCTGACTTCAAGCCTGGCATTCTATCTACTGTGCCACCTAGCTCCCCTTTTGTAATGCTGAGAGCTAAGGATGTTTTTTTTAATTTTTATATGAAGTTTTATTGTATTTAAAAATGTAAAAGCCATCCTTAGTTCATATAAAGACAGGTACAGGGTAGATTTGGTCCTTGGGCAGTGCTTTGCCAACCCCTGCTATTGGTAATTCTCTAAAACCATTAATTACAGACAAGGTGCTGGTGCATTGGTACTGGGAGTTTCCTCACTGAGGAGTTCCCAGTATCAATTAAATCATGAGTCTAGCCTCTATTCCTATCCTGTTCAACAGAATATGAGTTGGAATGAAGGAAGCAGATGGTGGTAGTAATTCCACAGTGGAATTTGGCAAGGCGTGACCAGCAATAGGACGAGGGGCAAAGGATTCAAGAATAGAAAATAGGGTAGAGCTGAAGTAATTGGCCAAGGGGTAAAGATTACAAAGCCAAGACAGTGTAGACAGTACCTGAGTGATGGCCTGGGAAAGAATTGAGGGGTGGAGGGATTAGACGTCACGTTGAGGATGATGAAGAGTGTTAGTCGTCTTAAGGCAAAAGGAAAGATGGAATGATTAATGATTATGATTGGCTAAAGGATTGTGATTGGTTAAAGGAATGTCTGAATTCAAAGTTATGAAAATGGAACACTTGTGGGGGAGGGCAAGATCAAGGTTATGACCATCCCTCCGTGTAGCCGGGGTGGAATGGAAGAGGATTTCGGCCCCAGACCTATAAAGTCATGGTATTGGAGGGAACATCAAGAGGTATGTTGAAGTCCCTTATGATGAGGGCAGGAGGTGGGGCAAAAAGGGCAACTGTGAGCCAGGAACTGAACTCAATGAAGAAAGAGGGAGAGTGGCTGGGGGAGAGGGCTCGTGGAAGTAGAAAATGACCATCAAGATCTAGAGTGAGTGATAAATTGGGAGGATTATGGCCGGTGAGTCAAGAGGTACAAGAGAAAAATTCCAATCAGAACTGGAGGTTGGATAGGGTTGCAGTTTTCCTGGAGGGGAGGGGAGCGTGGGGGGGGGCAGGTTTCAATGAGTACCAAAAGATGGAAGGATGAAGAGAAGGCGTTTAGGAAGCTTGTCGGTTATGAAATAGGCTTTCCAGGAGGCCCAGTGGAAGGAGTGGGCAGAACTGAAGCGAGGTATCAGGGAAGTCAGGTTGAGGAAGATAGGAATAAGGGAATTGATAACAACAGGTGCAGTGCGGGATTTATTCTATGGCAGACAGGGGTTCTGTATCATTGAAATGAGGAGAATAAGAGAAGTTGAGATTATGCTAACATTTCAAAACAACTCCAGGCAGAGTATCAAGAGAGAGATGGGGCATGAATAATGATCTACCAAAGGCCACTGAAGAGTGGTCAGACAGGTGGGAAAGCCTGCCGACAACAGTACTATCAAAACTTAGGGAGGAGAGATCGTAGTCAATAGTTCAAAAGTTGCCCAGAAGTCAAGAATCATGAGGACTTGTTATTGTTGTTTAGTCGTTTTAGACTCTTTGTGGCCCCATTTAGGGTGTTCTTGGCAAAGACACTGGAGTGCTTTGGCTTTGGCAAACAGAGTTTAAGTGACTTTGCCTAGGGTCACACAGCTAGTAAGTGTATGAGGCCAGATTCGAGCTCAGCTCTCCCTGACTCCAGGCCTGGTCTCTATTCACTACATCACCTAGCTGTCCTACCAAATACGCTTTAGTCATGAGAACTAATGAAGCGCTATTGGATTTAGCAATGAAGAAAACACTGGAGATCTTGGAAAGAGCAGTTCCGGTTGAGTGATGACGACTAAAACCATATTGCAAGGGGTTTCGAGATAACTAAGAGGTAAGTATGTGTAATCAACACATGCTGATAGTTTATTCTAGGAGTTTAGCTGTAAGGCGAAAGAGAGATTTAGGATTATGGCTTGAGAAAATAGGATCAAACGAATGCTTTTGTAGAGTTGGGAAAAATCTGGGCATGTTTATAATTATAATATAACATAACATAACATAACATAATATAACATAATATAATATAATATATAACATAACATAATATATAACATAATATAACATAACATAACATAACATAGCATAGCATAGCATAATATAATATAATATGATATGATATGATATGATATGATATAATATATAACATAACATAATATAATATAACATGATATAACATAATATATAACATAATATAATACAACATAACATAACATAATATAATATAATATATAACATAATATAACATAACATAATATAACATAATATAATATAATATATAACATAACATAACATAACATAACATAATATAATATAATATAATATAATATATAACATAATATAACATAACATAACATAATATAACATAATATAATATATAATATAACATAATATATAACATAATATAACATAATATAATATAACATAATATAACATAATATATAACATAATATAACATAATATATAACATAATATAATATATAATATAACATAACATAATATAATATATAACATAATATAATATATAACATAATATAACATAATATATAACATAACATAACATAACATAACACAACATAACATAACATAATATAATATAAGCTGACATTTATTCAAAGCTATAAGGTTTGTACAATGGTTTACTTACTATTTGATTCTCACAATAACCATGTGAAGGAAGTGCTATTACGATTCCCAGTTTATAGATGAGGAAACTGAGGCTGAAAGAAATTTATTAACTTGTCCACGGTCCATGGCAGGATTTGAACTCTAGTATTTCTGTCTCCACATTCAGTACTCTATCCACTCAGCTGCCTCAACAAACAGAAGGGAATGTGCTAGCAAAGTTGAAAATTGGGATTGAAAATTGGGAAAAGAAAAGGGATGATAGAAGGAGCAAGATCATAGAAGAAATAATAGGAAAGGATGGGAGGGATTACATGGAGGTAGTTTAAAGTACAGCACTAGGGAGAAGAGGGGGCTCCAAAGGGATGGCCTAGAATTTGTCAGTGAGTCACATGGCAAGAACTTCTGCTGCTTGGGAGGAGGTGGAAGGGAGTGGGGAGGAGAAAAAAGAAAAGAGGCTTGGGACAAACACTGAAGCGAATGAAATAGAACTCGTCATAAAAGAGCAAAGGGACTTGTGAGCGACAGGGAGAGCCCACGAGAGCTTGTACGACATAGCGGGTCCCAGGCAGCACAGTGGTGAGACTTCTTCCTCCATGGGACAAGGAGGCAAGGGAATCAAAGGCAGAGGTCCGTGGTTAACCAAGGGAGGCCAGAGGAGGGGAGATGGCCTGGGAACTCTGGCCAGGGTAGAAGACTGGACGGAAAAGAGGGGCGAAACATATAAGAGTGGAGGTTAGGGTCAGGGAGAGGAATTTCAGAGTTATGTATAGTAGGTCAGCGGACTGGGGACATAACCATTCCTGTGTGGCTGGGGCGGAGTGAAGGTGCAGATGTTCTCACTAGCTTCGTGGAAGTCAGCTGACATTATTAATCCTGTGTGTCAACTGCAACCCCGTTTTAGATTCCAGTTAAGTTTTCAAAATAGAGACCCTGCTAGCTCTGTTGCCTTTCTTCATTAGGTATGTGAAAGGAAATTTTAATTTAGCCCTGGGACTTGTGCTTTCTAAGATACTCATGAAGTTTAGGGTTGAAGGGATTTAAAAATCTTTTAACCACTCATTTTACAGATGAGAGGCAGCTGATGGTGCAGCAGCAGATAAAGGACCAGGCTTCGAGTCAGGAAGACCTGAGTTAAAATCCTGCTTTGCTTCAGTTTGTTCAACTGTAAAATGGAGATAGTAATGGCGCCTACCTCCCAAGGTCATGGTGAGAATCAAATGCACTTAGCACAGTGCCTGGTACATGGTACTTAATAAATGCTTTTTCCCCTCCCTTCATGCAGATGAGAAAACTGAAGCGACTTGTCCAAGGTTACACAGCTGATAAGTGTCACTGGGAGATGTAAACTTCAGGTCTTCTAACTCTCAGACTGGGGGTGTTTCTGTTTTAGTGATTTTCCTTTGTTGCTCTCAAGTGTCCTCTTTATTAGTAGTATTTGGTGACTCTTCAACACATTTTTAAGAAGAGAAAGGCACTGGCTCCTCCCTCTAATATTAGTATTTCTATCAAGCAATTTGCACAGAGCCTTAAAGGAAAGAGGATGAAACAAACCCAAACTGTGGACAGAAAACAAGGCCCTTCAGCCTGTGGTTGGAGGATTGTTATTCTCATTCCATGTACATAGGGAACCACAAAGATTCAGATAATGCTACAAACAATTCAAAGCCACAGGAAGGGGGTGGGGAGAGGGAGGAAAGGAAGAACCAAAGCATTTTCCCTTACCCCCAGCCTAAGTGTTCTGTGTGGGCTCAGACTTAACCAGCTCCAGAACTTCCCAGGGAGAGAGCAGTCCCCTGCCCCACCTCCACTCCCAGATCCCAATGTGTCCCTGGGCCAAGGCTGCAAGTACTCTGGACAGGAAAAGGGACAGCAGGGCCTGGAATGACAAACTCCCATCTTGGGCCAATTAATGAATCACACCCTACACCACCCCCCTTCCATCCCCCTCAGCCCATTTCCCCAGCTTGAGACAATTAAGTAGAGAATTTGAGCAGACTGCTTTTAACCTCTTAAGGGGCCTGGGTGATCCTCCTTTCCATTCTTTCTCCATTTCGGTGGTTGGATGCTCTCAAAACCTGCCACGGGGTCATTTTCATTCTAAACCTAGAATCTGAATGAATGAACCAACTAACCAACTAACGAACAACAATAAGGGGGCGGGGGTAGTAAGAGGAAGGAGTAGGAAAAATTTATCAGTAATTAGGGAGTAATCAGCTTGACAATTATAAAGGCCCTGAATTTCTATGTAGTTTATAATCATTCATTAATCATGGCAACACCCCTGCCGTAAAATATCATCATTTCCAATTTACAAAGCAGTCAGCTAAAGAGCAACCTGCAAAACCAAGGGATGAGTTGCAAGGCTGAGCTTCCACTTACCCTCTCTGTTCCTGTTTTTTCCTTCTTTAAAATGAGGAGAAGAATCTCAGAGTCTCCACTCGACTCACCAAAAGAGAGTGAAGGTAAATTAGGCATTACAAAGTATTGTTCCCTGCAGAAACCTGACTGGTTTTCATGATAACCAGAGAAGAGACTGGGAGGGTTCTTGTTGTTTAGTCATTTTTCGGTCCTGTCCGACTCTTGGCGGAGATACTAAAGTAGTTTGGCATTTCCTTCTCCAGCTCACTTTACAGATGAGGAAACTGAGGCAAATAGGGTTATGTGACTTGCCCAGGGTCAACCAGCTAGAAAGTGTCTGAGGCCAGATTTGAACTCAGGAAGATGACTCTTCATCACTCCAGGCCTGACCCTTTATCCACTGAGCCACCTAGCTGCTCCCAGACTGGGAGGAAGACCTAATTAAATTCTTTTCCTACGAGAAAATGGGTTCTTCCAAAGCAGGACAGGGGAATGGACTGGGAAGGAGTCCAGGATACCAGTATATAGTCCTGGATTCTGTCACTAATCAGCTATAACTAATTGTTAATTAATGGATCAGTGTCAGCCTGTAGGAATGAGATCTCTATATCATTTTACCTCAGTTCCTTCATCTATAAAACAGGGACTGAGGAAGACTAAATCATAGGATCATAGATTTTAGAGCTCAAAGAGACTCCAGAAGTCCCTTAGTCAAATGATATCTTTTAACAGATGAGGAAAACTGAGAAGGCCTAAAGAGATTTGGAGACTAGCACAAATTCACATGGATTAAGCTGTCTCAAAGGTCTAGCTCCCTCATTCTACAATTTTTAAGGGTGGTATGGGACCTAGGAGGCCTCAGGGATAGCAAAGTTTGTCATACATCAACTTTGATATTGGCAAGAGAGCTTAAAGATAACTCTGGAGTAGACCTTCCACTTGAATGGGAGATGACGAAGGCTTTCAGTACGGTTGTGCTTGGCTGGTATTGCCCAAGTCCGCATCAAGGGGTAAGGTGGTCCGCTAACCCATTGTACTACCCACTTGACCATGCACAGTTTTATCCAATGACCTTTAAAAATCGACACAACAAAACACATCAAAGCTCTAAGCAGGAAATCTAGAGAGGGCAACAGTTAAGAAACTCCTAAGGAAGACATGCCATTCCTTCAATTCCCCCCAACTGGTCCCCTCACTTACGGCCCTGAAAGGATACCATCCTGAGGCTAAATCCTTAGCTAGGGATGTTGATAATTGACCTAAACTCATTCCTCAATGATTAGCAAACTCCCTTCCAGTCGTACCTCTCCATCCCAGTGATTCTGAATCCCACCTCTGTCATCATTCAAAGTTATTCAAATACACACACACACACACACACACACACATACACACACACACACACACACACACACACACACCCTAATCCCACTGCCTGGTCTCTTATTCCCATTCCCCTCAACCCAACCCTTCCCAATTCCCCATTCTAAGGTTCCCCACTCCTTCTGTGCTCTCTGAAATGCCTGCTCCATAGGAAACCGACTTAATTTCATCTTAAATCTTTTCCTTTCCCATTCTCTTCATTTCTGGCTCTCACTGAGAGGGCCACTCATTCCAGTACTGGGTTTCATTTTCAGTCATTTGGAATATTCCTTGCTCCCCTTTGCCACTTCCAGATTTCCCTCTTCCACCTTCACTCAGTAGTTTCTCCTCCTTTGAGATGTACTCAATCCATATCTGAATGCAGATTGAAGAATATTGTTTTCTCTTCCTTCTCTTGTTTTTTTTTCTTCTTATGGTTTTTCCCTTTTGTTCTGATTCTTCTTTCACAACATGACTAATGTGGAAATATGTTTAATATGATCATACATGTATATAGCCTAATGAGATTGCTGTCACCCACAAATGCACAACTTCTATGTTTATGAATTATGACATTTCTTTTTCTGATTATAATCTGTTGTAATTCATTCACTCCCTCTGTCTTGAAACACCAAACCCTGTTCTTGGTCCTCACCATGAGCTCCAATCTCTCCATCTCTCAGTTACTTCCTAGGCTATCCATTGCCGCCTTATCCTGTCACCAGGATAGGTTGGTGGATAGCCTCTGTCAAGGCTCAGCCTCTGGTTAGTCACACCATCTGCTGCCTTAACTCCTATTCATATGCTGCTGCTGCGGAAAATCACAAAACCATGCTGCAAATTTATCTCAACTGGATCCTCACTGCTGCAAGGCAATCCTTCTTTACCCCTTCTTCATTATCTCTCTCCCCCTTGCTTTTCCATCCTTTTCATCCCTCTTCAAACTTTTCATAGTTTCCCTTCCCACAGCTCTCTCAGCTGAGAAACTTGCTTTCACTGAAAGAATTAAGGCCATTTGCTAAGAGCTCACTCTTCTCATCTCCCTTTCTCCTCCTAATTTCACATCATTCAGATGCCTTATGTCACTATCGTGTTCCTCACCCCCATCTCACATGAAGTAGTCCTTCTCTTTGCCAAGACTTTGCCCTTTAGATATATTAAGTTCAATATGTCTAAAACCAAATTCATTGTCTTCCCCCCCCACCAAAAAAAAACTTTCCCTAGGAAATTCCTTATTACTGTCTAAGGCAGAGATGTCAAACCTGCTGCTATGACACTCCCGAGTGCATCCTAAGCCAGGTTAAAATGTAATTGAGACATATTAAACAAAATAAATAAAAATGCAATAAAATGTGGATAATGTTGCACTTGAAAACTAAGTCAATACACAGCCCACAGGGATCCTTATGTATGGTTTGGTGACCCCCATTCAATTTGAGTTTGGATGCCACTGGTCTAGGGTGCCATTATCCTCCTAGTCGGCCAGGGTCACAATTTAGGTATCATCTTCGATTCTTGACTCTCCCCCACCGACCCCGATCCAATCTTTTGTCAGGTCTTGCTGATTTTACCTTTGTCATATCTCTTCTTTCCTATAACACTGCTACTAGAATGGTTGCAGGCAATGAACAGCAATGAACCAGAATGGTTCGGGCCCTTATCATCTCATGCCTAGACTGTCTCAGACCTGTTAGTTGGCCTTTCTGCCTCAAGTCTCACCCTACTCCAACTCACCCTCCACTCAGCTGTCAAATTAATCTTCCTACAGTAAGGATTGGAACATGTAACCTTCTACTCGTACCCCCTATCCTCTACCCCCCCCATTCAATAAACTCCAATGGTTTCCTATCACCTCCAAGACCAAATATAAAAATCCTCTATTTTGGTATAGGCCTAGAAATGGCATAGTGGTAAAAGGTCATGCATTGTTTGGTAAGTTTTTATGTATAATTCCAAATTGCTTTCCAGAATAGTCATACCCATTCATAGGTCCAACAGTACACCAATATTTTCCCATAGCACTTCCAATATTTACCATTTTCCTTTTGGGGGCATCTTTGGTACTCTGATGGGTGTGAATTGATTTAATTTTAATTTCTCTAATTAGTGGTAATTTGGAGTATTTTTTTCATATAGCTATAGATACTTCGGGTTTCTTTCCAGGGTATAAACTACTTATTCATATCCTTAGACTTTTTATCAATTGAGGAATGGCTCTTTTTCTTATAAATTTGAATCTGATACATACATATGATATATAGGTATATGTAAATATACATATATGAAGTAAGATGTTTATCACATTTTACATTTGTAAAGAATTTTCCCCCAGGTGTTTACTTTTTAATCTTAGCTTTAGTAGGCTATTTAATTGAAGAGAGGAAAGGGTCCTATGTGAACGAAAATATTTACAGTATCTCTTTTTGTGGTGGCAAAAAAAACCCTGGAAATTAAGGGGATGTCCATCCTCTGAGGAACAGCTAAATAAGTTGTGGTACATAAATGTGAAGGAAACAAAGAAATGTGCTGTGAGAAATGAGGAAATGAGTGATTTCAAAAAGTCACAGACTTATATGAACTGATGCCGAGTGAAGTAAGCAGAGGAACAGTTTATACTGTGACATCAATTCTGTGGAAGTGAACAATTTAAAGGACTTTTATAAACTGATGAAGAAAGAAATGAACAAAATCAAATGAAAAAATTTATAAAGTAACACTGTAAATATAAACAACTATGATCAATAGAATGACCATTCATAGTTCCAGAAGACTAATGATGAAACATGCTATCCATTACACACAAGATAGATTTAGGGCATGGAATGAGGCATGTGTACATACATACCTACCTACATGCATACATATATAGTGTGTATCTATGGGACTATATATACATACTATACCATATTCATATACCATATATTACATGTATCATATCTATACAGCACATAGACATTGAGAGAATGTATTTTGGTTGACTATGCAAATATGTTACCAAAAAAGGGTTTTTTCCAACAAAGTAGGAGTAGAAGGGAAAGAAAATAGATTCCTGTTCTTTTTTTTTTTTAATAAGAAGTAGAAATAGTACTTCAGATGTGCAATGCTGCATGCTCTTTCAGATGAAGTCATTGTATTATTATTTTTTACTTAATTGTTTTACTTTGTTTCAAGACACCTCTTACAAATTAGGGGTAAATTGTAAATGTTTGTAATGGAAAAACAAAACACGTGAATAAAATTGTAAAAAATATCTCTGGTCTTCAAAGCTCTTTACAACCTGGCCCCCTCCTACCTTTCCAGGCTTCTTAAACTTTATTCACTCCCCGTGTACTGTGCAATGCAACAACACTGGCCTTCTGTTTTTTCCACCAACAAGATCTCCCAGCTCAGGTCATTTTCTCTAACTGTCTGTCCCCCATGCCTGCAATTCTCTCCCTCCCCATCTCTGCCTTCTGACTTCCCTGGCTTCCTTCAAGTCCCAGCTTAAATCCCACTTTCTACGAAGAGCCTTTCCTGCTTCCACCTTAATGGTAGGGCAAATCACAACCTCTCTCGCCCTCTGTTCAATCATCTTTAAAATAAGGAGGTTAGACTAAGTGGCCTCTCAGGTTCCTTGCACCCCTAAATCAATGTTACTATGATCTGTGTGTGTGTGTGTGTGTGTAACCCTAAATGCGCACACTTCCTGTATTCAATTATGTCCTTAGGTTGGCACAGTGAGAATATGGGGCTATCCTTTAGGTAGATTCATTCCTTTGGGTAGGATCAGTCAGGCTGAACTAGAGGACCTGTTCTAGCATACCTTCTGGCTCACTCAACTAACTCCACAGAGGGGTGGGAGAATTGGGGTGGAGGGACTGAATATAACTCTGCCTCCTTGTGGTCAGTAAAAAGCAGATCATTGAATCATTTCAGCGTCCAAAGAATAGAGAGAGTTAATGAGCCAGGGGCTGCTCTTGGATGGAAAGCAAAGCTCCATGAGTCTTCCATGTTCCTTTGTACAGAACCAATTCTCACTTGAATAAAGCCAATGGCACTGAATACTGCATTTACATGGAACAGATTCAATCTTCAAAGCTTCTTTCTAAAATCTCTCTATGCTCATTCTGTCCCCACCTAGGGTTTCTCTTGGTAACATCAGAATTTGGCTCATGCATTTTAGCTCTGGAGAAAGGAAATTAGGCTAATGAATACTGAATATAGAGCCTGATCCCATCTCATGAAAAATTTTTTTTTAATTTACTACATGTTGAAAACTTGGGTTGAGCTCTTTTAAAATGAAAAAAAAATATTCATAACGTGAATAACCACCTCCCTGGATTTTTGTAAAGATTTTCTTAAAACATAATGTCCCTTCAGGGACTACAATTGTAGTAGTACCTGGAAAAGTGTTAGTCTTCTTCTGCCCACCAAATGAAGGGGTTAAATTATTGGAGCATCCTATTCTTTGTAATAATTGGCTTGGGGCAGAGACTTCTTTCTAGAATGCTATACCTAGTATAGTTTGGGTATGGTGCTGATGTACTCATCCTGGTAGTATAGCCCTTAGGTAACAACATGGTACCTATACTCCACTCTCAGGTGACTTACCCTAATCTGTGCTCACACTAGCAGATGATGAGGGAATATTCTCAGAGCAAGGCTGGCCATAGGAGCTACAATTCACACTCTGGGGCCAGGGGTAACCTAGCTGTATGTATGGTGGTGGGGGGCAAGGGGGAGAGGGAGAACTCATTGCTAGCACTTGCCAGTGTAGATCCTGAGCCCCCACCAATGTGCTTCCCATTTACACAAATCAGTTCCAATGATACTCTTGACTCTTAAACATGAAACATTTACACACCCTCAAAAGCAAAAATAATCATAACATAAGATTTATTCAATGGAAGCCAAAAATCAGAAATCATCAAAAGATAAAAATCATCCCATAAACTCTAGGCATATCCTGTCACCAATGTAAACAGCGTGGGGCCAAGGTGGGGAGCAGAGTGGGATGAACTTACAGAAACCTAGCAGTGAAGCGCACAAGTAGGGAAACCCATGTACATGGGGGAATTCACAACTCTGGGCTGCAAATCTCAGTGTAATTGGGTCTCTTTTAGAGAACAGTCCGCAGTAGGTGTCACTCCTCTGGGCCTCCATGTTCTCCCACTAGACAAAGCTGCTTCTCTGCTGCTCTTGGACTACTGAAGTGCCTTTAGCAAAGCAGCAGTATGACACTATTTCAATGAAACAGCGTGGTGTCTGGGTTTTGCAGAACCCTGTTTTATTGCCTATTCACAGTTCCAGGTCGCAGTTCAAGAATAAAGGAGTGGCTCCAGGGGAGCAGGGGCCCTAGTCACAATCCCAGGGTAGAGAAGAGTGCTCGTGGGCACTCATAACTGAATAGGGACCCTGTTCAAGGCAGAATACTAGCATTTGTGGCTACATGGGAACAAGGTCCCTTTCTGAATAAAAATGACCAGAGCACGGGTCAGGAGAGCAATAACCAACCCCTCCTTAGATCATACCACCTTGGAAGCACTGAAAACTTACAGACTCCCAGAACCAGCTCTACAAACAGCAGCACAAAAAACCTGAAGCTTGGGAGAGTGCCCTCTTAACCCTAGGAGCAACGCACAACTTTAGTATAAAATTCAAAGAGAAAAAATAGGCTAGGAAAATGAGCAAAAAGAAAACAAAAAAGGACCTGACCATAAAAAAGTTAATATGGCAATGGGGAAAATGAAAAAAAATCTAAGAAGACAACAATGTCAAAAACCTACAAGCAAAACCTCAAAGAAAAATATGAATTGGACACAAGCCCAATAAGAACTCCTGAAAGAGCTCAAAAGGGCTTTTAAAAGCCAAATAAGAGGGAAAAGAAGTAAGAATGATTCAAGAAAATTATGAAAAGACAATCCATAGCTTGGGGAAAGCAGGCACAAAAATGCTGAAGAAAATAATATCTTAAAAAATAAAACTGACAAAATGGAAAAGGGGGTACAAAACTTCCCTGAAGAAAAGAACTCCTTAAAAAGTAGAATTTGCCAATAAAAAGAGGTACAAAAGCTTGGGGAAGAAAACAATTTCTTAAAAATTAGAACTGGATAAATGGAAATTAATGATTCCATGAGACATCAAGAAATAATAAAACAAAATCAGATAAAAAATAGGAGAAAATGTGTAATATCTTATTGGGAAAAGAACTGACCTACGAAATAGATCAAGGAGAAATAATTTTTAAATTATTATACTACCTGAAAGCCATGATAAAAAAAAGGCCTACACATTATCTTTCAAGAAATTATTAAGGAAAACCACCCTGAAACCCTAGAACCAGATGTGAAAACAGAAATTGAAAGAATCCAAAAAGATCCCAAAATGAAAATTTCCAGGAATATTGTAGCCAAATTCCAGACCTCCCAGACCAAGGAGAAAATGTTGCAAGCAGCCAGAAAGAAACAATTCAAATATCATAGAGCCACAATCAGGATCATACAAGAATTACCAGCTTCCACATTAAAGGAGCTAAGGGCTTGGAAGATGAAAGAGCTAGAAGGCAACAGAGCTGGAATTACAACCAAGTATAACCTCCCTGACAAACTAAATAACTTAAAGTAAACTTAAATCTTCAGGGGGGGAAGGGACATTTAGTGAAATAAAAGTCAAGTATTCCTAATGAAAAGTCCAGAGCTGAATAAAAAAAACTTGACTTTCAAATACAAGACTCAAGAAAAACATAAAAAGGTAAACATGAAAGAGAAATCATAGGGGATCCAATAAGGTTAAACTGTTTACATTCCTATGTGGGAAGATAAAACTTGTAACCCCTAAGAACTTTATCACTATATGGGCAGTTTAGAAGGAGTATACATAGACAGTGGGCATGGGTGTGAGTTGACTATGATGAGATGATTTCAAAAAAATAAAACTAAGAAGTGAGAAAGAGGGATGCACTGAGAGAAGGGGAAAGGGAGAAGAACAAGGAAAATTATCTCATATGAAAGACTGGGGAAAAAAGAGCTTTTACAATGGAAGAGAAGGTAAAGAGTGTGGCATGCAATACTTGAACTTTACTCCCATTAAAATTGGCTCAAAGAATGAATAACATGCACACTCAATTGGGTATAGAAATCTATCTTACCCTTCAGGGAAGAAAAGGGGTAAGATTAGGAGGGGTGCCTATAGAAGGGACGGTAGATTAAGGGAGCCAGTGGTCAGAACATATAACAACCAGGAGAAATATATGGCAAACATTAATGATCAAATTATAAGGGACTCAATGAGGTCAAATTGTTTACTTCTTATATGTGAAAATATAATCACTATTCTTTTGATTATCATCATTATTTGGGTAATTTGAAAAAAAGGCTTGGGCTGAGCTGTGTATGATTAGGTGATTCTAAAAACATAAAACTGTGTAGGGAAAGATAAAAAGGAGTAATTATTTCACACAAATGTGGCATAAAAGAAAAATGGATATGGAAGAAGTTAGTAGAAGAGGGCGGGTAGTAATGGAACTTTCATTGGGAATAGGTTAAAGAGGGAACCCTTTCTCTATATGTATGTATGTATGTATAAAAGTCTTCTAAATACAGAAAGAAATAAGAGGGCAAGGGGATAGGGTGGCGGGGAAGGATAAGGGAGAAACTCTTGGAGGGGTGGGTAGGTTAAGGAATAGGAGGACAAGGTAATTGGTAGAAGTAAAGCAGAAAAGTGAGGAGGGATAGGAATAAGATGAGAAGAACAGTGAGGGGAAAATAGGAAGGAGGAAAATACACAATAAGTAATTACAGGTTAGAATGTGAATGGGATGAATTTACCCACAGAATGAAAACTGATAGCAGATTAAAAATTTAATTTCAGGAAATGCTATAAAAATGAGAGATACACACAGAGATAAAGATCAGGAGCAGAATTTATTATGTAAAAAAAGTAGGGATAGTAATCATGATCTCAGACAAAGTTAAAGCCAAAATAAATTTAATCAAAAGATAAAAATAGTGAAACTACATTATGTGTCAGCAATATTATTTAATATTGTTTTATACCATTTAAAATAACTAAACAGTATAAAATACCTGAGAGTATGCCTGCCAAAACAGACACAGGAACTACATCAACATAAACATAAAACACTTTTTATGCAAATAAAGTTAGATCTAAATAAATGAAGTAATATTTATTGCTCATGGGTAGGTGAAGCCAATATAAATTTGAAAATGACTATTTTGCCCATTACCTATTTATTCAAAGCCATCTCAATTAAATTATTAAAAAAAATTATCTTACTGAGTTAGAAAAAATAACAAAGTTCATATGGAAGAATAGAAGGTTAGGGACTTCAAAGAAACCTTGAGGAAAAGATGTAAAGGAAGCAGGTTCAGCAGTATTAGACCTTAAAACTATATTATAAGGTGACAGCATTGTTGAAGTATAAAATTTTTAATTTAAAATTTTTAATTAAATTTTATTTTTAAATTAAATTAAATTTTAATAAAATTTTTTAATTAAAATTTTCTTGTATAAACAAAACCTATGCAGCCAAGAATAAAAGGAATGGAGAAAATTGGGGAGGGGTGAATCTTTCATAGACAATCTCTCAGACAGGCTGATTGGTTTGGAATATTGATGTGGTGCAGAAAAGCTGGTTGATTAAGAAAAAGATTAGAAGACTTGAACTTATGAAGGAAGATACTATCCACCATCAGAGAAACAGAGGACAAGTAGAAATAGACATAGTATGGTCTTAGGAGTCTTTATGTATATATATATATATATATATATATATATATATATATATATATATATATATATATATGTATATGTTTGTAAATATCTATCTCTGTGTGTGTATCAACTCTTAATTGTAGCCTTCTTTAGGGTGTGGGGCGCAGAGAGGGAGGGAAAAGAATAAAATAAAAAGTGCACGCAGAGAACAAAAGAAAACCTACAAGGAAGCAAAGAGAAGCTAGGCAGCTTTGAAAACACTATGTAGTATTTATCATAAAAGTTTTCTTGAAATGAAAATTTATTGTTTTATATTGAATCCTTGTTTCTGTTCTGCTGTGTACATGGCAATGATTTTTTTTCTTTTCCCGTTTTGCATTTAAGTGTAAAATAATAAAATTTACAAAAAAGAACAAATCATAGAAACAACAGTTTCCTTAAAAAGAATGACATGAAAACTAAAAATGAATTATTTTTAAAAAAGAATGACAACAGTGAGACAACATACTAAAATGTATGGGATGCAGCCGCAGCAGTACTTAAGAGAAAATTTTATTTCTCTAAATACTTATATCAATAACATAAAGAGGAGATCAATTAATTGGGTAGGCAATTTTAAAAAAACACCTAGGAAAAGAACAAATTTGAAATCCCCAATTAGACATCAAATTGGAAACCCTGAAAATCAAAGGAGAAACTAATAAAATTGAAAGTAAGAAAACCATTGAACTAATAAATAAAACTAAAGGCTGGTTTTATGAAAAAAAAATGAAATAGAGAAACCCTTGGTTAATTTGATTTTAAAAAAGAAAGAATACCAAATTACCCACATCAAAAAGGAAAAAGGTCAATTTACCAACATGGAAGATGAAATTAAAGCAGTCATTAGTAGCTATTTTGCCCAATTATTTGCCAATAAATCTAACAATCTAAGTGAAATGGATAAATATTTACAGAAATATAAATTGCCCAGATTAACAGAAGAGGAAATAGAATAGTTAAATAATTCCATCTTAGAAAAAGAAATTGAACAAGCCACAAATGTGTTCCCTAAGAAAAAATTCCCACAAGCAGATTGATTCACAAGTGAATTCCACCAAACATTTAAAGAACAATTAATTCTAAAATATACAAACTATTCAGAGAAATAGGGAAAGGAGTCCTTCCAAATTCCTTTTATGACACAAATATGGTGCTGATACCTAAACCAGAAAGAGCAAAAACAGACAAAGAAAACTATATGTTGAGGTAATAAATTTTAAATAGATTCTAGCTAGGAGATTACAGCAATATATCATAAAGATCACACATTATAACCAGGTGGGATTTATATCAGGAGTGCAGGGCTGGTTCAGTATTAGGAAAAATGTAAGAATAATTGACCATATCAAAAACAAAAATAATGAAAATTACATGATTATCTCAACAGATGCAGAAAAAGCTGTTTAACAAAATACAATAATCATTACTATTAAAAATACTAGAAAGCATGGGAATAAATAGAATTTTCCTTAGAATGATAGTTGTTGTTGTTGCTGTTTGTCCCTTGTTTTCAAAGAGGACCAGTGACATTGCAAGGGTGATGTCTTGACTCATGCATGATTAGATTTAAGTGAGGCCAAGTAGCACAAAGTAGGAAGCCTCATTCTCTTTTCCACGGTCATTGAAGTCCAGTGACAAGACAAAACTCAGGACAACTGGTGATGACCCAGGATGACCGTGGTGTCTTCAATGTCTGACCAAACTCTAAGCATTCCATAGCACCAGCTTCAGCCACCTTCATAGCCATTGGAAAAAATCATTCTCCTCTACTTCTGGGCAAAGTCTTCACATAACTGGAATAAACACCCCCGTAATTCATGATGGGTGTGAGGACCATCTGTAACCCTCAACCTAGCTTAGCCCATCTGCCAAGATGGTTTACTGGATTGTGGTCCCTGAATGGCTACAGTTTCCTCAGAGCCACAGGTTGGAGTTGACTGCCAGGTGGACACCAAAGATGGATGAACAGCTCTGAAAAGGGCACTAGTCCTCCTTGAAAAACCCATATACCCCAAAATGATAAGTAGTTATCTATCTAAAACAATCAGCAAGCATTATATGTAATGGGAGTAAACTAGAAGTCTTCCCAATAAGATCAGGGTTGAAGTAAGGATGCCCATTATCACCACAATTATTCAATATTGTATTAGAAATGCTAGCTATAGTAATAACAGAAGGAAAAGAAATGGAAGGAATTAGATTAGGCAATGAAGAAACGAAAGTATCATTCTTTGCAGATATGATAGATATTTAGAGAATCAACTAAAAAACTAGTTGAAATAATAAACAATTTCAGCAAAATTGCAGAATATAAACCCACATAAATCATCAGCATTTCTATGTATTACCAACAGAGTCCAGCAGGAAGAGATAGAAAGAGAAATTCCATTTAAAATAACTACAGACAATGTCAAATACTTAGGAGTTTACCTACCAAGACAAATGCAGGAGCTATATGAACACAATTACAAAACACTTTCTACACAAATAAAGTCAGATCTAAACTGGAGAAATATTAATTGTTCATGGGTAGTCTGAACCAGTACAATAAAAATGACAATTCTACCTAAATTTATTTACTTATTTAATGCCATACCAATCAAATTACCAAAAAAAATGTATTTTATTGAACTAGGAAAAATAACAAAATTCATCTAGGAAAACAAAAGGTCAAGTATATCAGGGGAATCAAAGAAAAAAAAATGTGAAGTTAAGTGGCCTAGTAGTACCAGATCTCAAACTGTATTACAAAGTAGTAATTATCAAAACAATCTGGTACTGGCTAAGAAATGGAGTGGTGGTTCAGTGGAATGGATGCAGTACATAATATATTACTGTAAATGCCAATAGTAATCTACTGTTTGATAAACCCAAAGATCCAAGCTTCATTATTTGACAAAAATCACTGGGAAAACTGGAAAGGAGTTTGGCAGAAACTCGGTAATAGACTAACATCTCACTCTGTATATGAAGAAAAAGGTCAAAATGGGTACATGATTTAGATACAAAGGGTGACATCATAAGCAAGAGAGAAGCATGGAAAATTTTACCTGTCAAATCTATGGATATGGAAAGGGTTTGTGACCAGACAAGAGACAGAGAGCATAATGGGATATAAAATAAATAATTACATTAAATTTCAGTTTTTGCTCAAACAAAACGTATACAGCCAAGATTAGGAGGAAAGCAGGAAACTGGGAGGAGGGGGGAATTTCTCTGATAAAGGCCTCATTTCTCAAATATATAGAGAAGTGAGTCAAATTTATAAGAATACAAGTCATTCTCCAACTGATAAATAGTCAAAGGATGTGAACAGGCAGATTTTACAAGAAAAAAGCAAAGTTATCTATAGTCATATGGGAAAACACTCTAAATCACTATTGATTGGAGAAATGCAAATTAAAACAACTCAAATACCACCTCACACCTATCAGATTGGCTAATACGACAGAAAAGAAAAATGACAAATGGTGGAGAACATGTGGAAAAACTGTGACACCAATGCACCGATGGTGGTATTACAAACTGATCTAATGATTCCAGAGAGTAATTTGGAACTATGCCCAAAGAACTCTAAAATCTTTTACCCAGCAATCCCACTACTAGATCTGTATCCAAAGAGATCAAAAGAAAAAGGGAAAAAATCTATATGTACAAAAATATTTATAGCAACTCTTTGTGGTGGCAAAGAACTAGAAAATGAGAAGCCCATCCATTGGGGAATGGCTGAACAATTTGTGGCATATGATTGTGACAGAATATCATTGTGCTATAAGAAATGACAAAGCAGGATGCTTTCAGAAAAACTTGGGAAGACTTATATGAACTGATGCAAAGTAAAGTAAGCAGAACCAGGAAAATAGTGTACATAGTAATGACAATATTATACAATGATCATTCCCTTGTGAATGACTTAGCTATTCTTAGCAATATAATGATCTAAGACAATTCCAAAGGATTTATGAAAAAAATGCCATCCACCTTCAGAGGAAAAACTGATAGAGTCTAAAAGAACTGATGGAGTTGAAAAGTTTCTTTTTCTTTTTTTGTCTGTTTTCTTTTGCAACATGGCTAATATGGAAATGTTTTGCATGACTTCATAAGCATAATCTATATCAAATTACTTGTCTTCTCAAGGAGGGGGCAGGGAGTAAAGGAGGGAGAGAATTTGGAACTTAAAATTTTTTTTAAATGAAAGTTAAAAATTTTTTACAAGTAATTGAGAAAAAATAAAATATGAAAAAACCTACTAAACAATTTGAAGATACAAAATATCCATATTTGCAACTTAAATGGCTGTTGGGAGGATTTTTTTGTCTTTTACATAGATTAAAGAAAAATGTGTAAGAACGCAGAACACCAGACTAGCATTCAGGTAGTCTTAAGTCCTGGCTCCCTTAGGGTTTGTTTCCACATCTGTAAAACAAAGATAAAAAATATCTGCACCTAAATCTTGATGGCATAAGAATGAACAGAAAGTATTAACCTCCTTAGAATAGAGGTTTTACTGATCTCCAAGTCGTATCACCAGGAAGTGTTGGCCCTTGCAGGAGGCACTTTATATGCTGTACCAATCGAGAAAATGCCTAGCTTTGGCTCTCTAGCTTCCTGGCCCTCTGAATCTCTTTTCTTTCAACCAATAATCAAGCTGCAAAAAGACTGTTCCAAAGGTAGTAGGTGAAGGGAAACAACTTGCCACCTCTGAAATCAGGTGGGGTTAAGCCAGTCCCATCAGTGATGTTGACTTGGCCCAGCCATATATGCAAGGGGCAGGTCTGTGATAACAGGACAAGACTGACTCCCACTCTGGGATTCCTGGGGCCTAATCTTTCCCTCTATCAATCATTAACAAAGGGCACCCCTACAGCATTAGGCAGGAGGAAAGTCCAAAGGGGTGGCCTAACCCCTCCCCCTGTGAAACACCCACCTTCAAACATATCAGCCCAAAGATTTATGGAGTAAGTTCAGTGACTTCTGGGGTGAGAAGGCATAGGTCATTGAGCTATCCCTCTGCTTCCTGTCCTCTGGTAGCCTATCTTGGTGTCAGCAGCCCTTTCTTCACTACATTCTCCTTTCTTCCTACATTCCTACAGTCTTTCTTCCTATATCCTCCCATGTTCAAATTTAAAGGGATACTTCTTTTGTTCATTCCTTGGTGGAAGGCAATTGGTGAGTTATGACTCTCAGATAAAGATATTTCCTTCTCTGGAAATCTGTCAGGCTACTTTTCCTAGGCCAAGTAATAACATCATAAGATCACAGCTTTAGAACTGAAAGGGACCTTAATGGCCATCTAATCCAAGGAAACTCCTCATCTATAAATCACAGAGGTTAAGTATATTAAATAAATGTTTATGGACTAAGTGACTTGGCCAAGGTCACACAGTTAGTAAGAGTTTGAGGTCCTATTTGAATCTGAGTCTTGCTGACTCTAATAAAACTCCATTGAGCTACCAGCAGCTGCAGAGCTTCCATCTGCCTGGGCATCTAAAATGCACTTTTCAGGCAAGATACTTTGGCCGTAGTAACAGCACATCCCAGGCCCAGAAGATATCTGGAGCTGAGGCTCAGTGAGTAGTCAAGCCTGGCCATATAGGATGAAGGCCCACGCTTTCCCATCCTTTCTCCATTTCCCAGACTGTGTTGTCTTCTCCTAGAAAAATCGATTGTTTCCAGAATTCTTTCACTGACCATCCTTGCAATGGAAAGAGTATTGAACACAGAGGGCTAAACTTGGAATCCCAGGACCTGAGTTCAAATCCCCACATCATTTCTCTTACTACCCATGTAACCTTGAGCAAATCACTCAACCCCAAGGTGTCTCAGCTTCATTTTTAAGATGAGGGGCTTGGACTAGATGACTTCTGAGTTTCCTTCTTGCTCTAGCTTTATGATTCTATGACCTTGTTATCTCCTCCAGAGAAGAAAAATGGTTAGTAAACTGAACTATTAATTGGGGAAGTAGCATTAGGAAAGAGCCAGCTAGGTGGCACAGTAGATAGAGTGCCAGGCCTGAAGTCAGGAAAACTGACTCTTCTGAACTTCATGAGTTTAAATTTGGCCTCAGAGACTTACTGGCTATGTGACCCTGGCCAAGTCACTTAACGCTGTTTGCCTCAGTTTCCTCATCTGCAAAATGAATTGAAGGATGTGGCAAACCACTCCCAGATCTTTGCCAAGAAAACCCCAAATGCTGTCACGAAGAGTTGGACGTAACTGAAATGACTGAACAACAAAAGCAATAGGAAAAGGAGACCGAGAGACCAGCCATTCCCATACACAACCCCCCTTCTCATTTCTAGTTTTAGCTGTTCTCTCTATAGTGTACTCTGCAGACCGACCAGAGCTATGAAGGAACAAGAATGAACAAAGGGTTTTAACTTTTTTGTGCGTTGTCATGGTCCCCTTTGGCAGTCTGGTGGACACCTCAGGATGTTTCCCAATAAATGAAGGAAAATGCTTAAACTTCACTTAGAGTTTAATGGAAATAGATGTAATTTTTTTTCACCCAAGTTCATGGACCCCCTGAAATCTCTCCTTGGACACCTAAGGGGTATCCATGGATGCCAGGTTAAAAATCTCTGAACCAGAGAGTGGACAGATAAAAAGGCAGTACTGCCCTGGGATGTCCACCAACCTCTGCTCTCTGGAAGTCTGGAACCTAGGAATAAGGCTTACCCTCCATATCCCTAACTTGAGGCCTACTTTGCAAATAGTAGGAGAAAGACAATCTTCAGAACACATTCCAGCCACTGCCTAGTCCTCTGGGGCTTGTTCATTCTTGTAAGGCAGGTAGTACAAATATGATTATTCCATTTTCTAGATTTGGAATCTGATGGTCAGTGAGTTGGCATGATTTGCCCAATGTCCTGTGACCAGTTAAGTGACAGAATATATATGCACACTCATTTCTTCTGGGTCCTGAATCAGTGCTTTAGATAGTCTGATAAACCAATTCGTGATTATTTGGTGACATACAAAGAAGGAAAGAAGTCACACTTCCCTCACCTCCACCCAGGTTGGCATTTTGGCTAATGTGACCAAAGTTCAATAACCAAGCTTCAGGAAAATGTCAAAATAAACACTTTTCCCCCCAACCCTCCCCATGATGGGGGCACATCCTGACCTTTGGGGACCAAGAAGCCCACCCTACCCTCAGAAAAGTTTTCCTGTCTTGGACCTTGAACAAAAGACTTGGCAGATATACTTTTGATGGTTCATATACCTCTACCCTCTATAGTAGGGCCCAAAGCTAAGGAAAGTTTGGTTCAGTTTACTGATGATCCTAGGCCTAGCCGATCCCTTCCTCGATTTTGACTTGACTAGTATCCATTACAGACCTACCTGCTATCAGGATAGGCCTAGTTAATTGAAGAAAATAAACTTCCCCGGATGTCCTGAGTAGCAACACACCCAACAATGACTAGCATCAGGTCTATCTGGCTACTTATCTATCTGGAAAGCAAGACGTCACCCTCATGATGTCGTCCGTCCTCTTCAAGAACAAAGGATGAAAAATATGGAGCTAAAATAATGCTTCTTAGAACCCAAGGCTCAGTCCCTGAGAGGCTCGGCTCTAGTCTTGATCAGCTGGTGGCTACCACAGAAGAGGAAGGACACTCCGGTGGAAAAACCTCATGGATCTACAGGGGGGGAAGATGTTATTTGTGCGGGAAAAGGAAACGAAGCTTGTGCAGCCTCGGTCATTTCCTACTGGCCACTCTTTCCCCCCTCGCCCTGGCTCCCCCTGGATTGGAACAATATCTCTGCAGCACCAAGCTAGTAAAAACGAGGCAAAATGACAAAGTACAGGTCAAATCTCTAGTGAAGTGACCTCCTAACTTTTTTGATTCTGTACCTCTATCAGCATAAAATGTTTGAGTACACATCCCTAATGTGAACATTTATTTATAATTGTATATAAATTATATTTGCATAATTGTGTATTTAATTGAATAAACTATAAAACATATTAATAATGAGCTAATGATTATTAAGCCTAAAGTCAATAGGGAGCCATTAGAGTTTATTGGGTAGGCCTGTACTTTCAGAAACTTCACTCGGACAGCTGCGTGAATTGCAGGGGGAAATTGAGGCAGGGAGACCATTTAGGCTATTGCAGTAGTTCAAAATGAGGTAGCCACTAGACTACATAGGTAAAGGGGACAAATAGGATTGATGGGGATACTGATTTGCCAAGCCTTGAAATACGTGGTGAAGAAAAGTGAGAAGTCAAAGATGACTGAGCGGTGAACTTGGGAAACTAAAAGGCTGGTGGTATCCTTGACAGTAACAGGAAAATGTGGAAGAAGGGAGAGTTTGGGGTAAAAGGTAATGTAATGAGATCTGTGATTTGTCACAACCCATCCACACCTATTCAAACTGCAACTTGTGATGCCCTGCCCAAAATGAAAAAGGAGAGAGGGCTCTTACCAGTGTCCTGAATCAGAGGGACATCTTAGTACCTGTTACAGTTCTGGGGTGATCTAGGCAGAGGTCAAGGGATCAGCATGGTACGATGGTGAGGACAGGAGGATTCTCCCAATACCATCTATATAGCTGCAGCTATGGGTGCCAGGTAGCAACATTAACTAATTCCCAAGAGTCCAATGTCTGGCTCAGAAGGGAGATTAGGAGCTGGAACAATGGAAGGGAATGTCTAGGGGAATATTAGAGGAGAAAAGGGGCCAAGTGTGACTGGATTAGCTACAACTTTCACGGCTGGCTCTTGTGGGGAAAAGTGGTGACTTCTCTTCCCATCCTCCAACTGGTGGATCACACAGCCCTTGGGGTCAAGCAACAGCCCTCCCCACCCCCCTCCTTTGGAGCCCATTGCTTAGTGTGCCAGTAAGGGAAGTGTTGGAGATCAGCCCCAAAACGATTCTCTAACCACAGACTCACATGGCTAAACCCTTCCTCTCATTGGACCAAAGAACTAGATGTAAAAGGGAGCACCAGAAATTTAAGAAGCACCATTTGTGTACACGAGAACAAAACCAGCATCACTGCCAAAGTTTCTTGAAAAAACCTGGGGGTTTATTGATTTCTAAACTGCAAACAGTCGTTACAAAAAGATTTTTCTTTAAATAAACTCACACAAAGGAAAAAGAAATAGAAAGCATCGGTAGTGAACAGTAACAGGAAAAAGTAATTACATTCATCTTTGTGTATGTATGTATGCGTGTGTATGTTGAGTTCTGTTTACACTAACATTGGAAAACTCCAGACCTGGAATACTGAACCACAAATCTGTGCTCAGAATGTCTTGAGTAGCACGTGGGAAGTCCAAGGGTTTTGTTTGTTGCTGTTGCTTTTTCCCTTTTAGAAGCTATACAAAAAAAAAAAGTTGTTTTCCTTCTTTACTGTTTTATTTTTTTACCACAACTTTTACATACATTCTAAGTCCTAGCTGTGTAAGGTCTAGAAAGAAAGAAACTCAATTTGCAGTCCAACACAAGGGGGGAATTTCTAAAATAAATAATCCAACAGTTTTTTGCATTTTTTTAAATTAATTTTTCATTTTTTTTAAAATAAAATAACCAAAAGGTGTAAAGTTACAAAAAATGTCATTGTAGTATAATATATTAAACTGTGGAAAAAAAAGGAAAAAAAGACACTTCACAATCTTAAGATTAATATGGAAGAATCATAATTTAAACATAAAAGAATATATTCTATGGATTTGTCATCCCGATAAATATGAACAAAATTAACAAAAAAAAGCATAGTTTGGCAATAAATACGTTTTTTTGATAAGTTAAATAAGCTTTTTTATATTGTGTGCAGTGACAAGCAAAATTTTTGCTCTCCAATTTCTGAAAGTTATACAGTTAAAAACCCAGAAAAAAAAAGCATGGCGTGAGTGCTATAACAATAGTCCTAACGTACTTAATGTACTCTAGAGCAAAAACCATTATAGCTACTTTCTACTGGAAATTGTTTTACACAGAAATTGTATATGGAATGAATACCATTCACCACTCACCCCTTATACTTTCTCCTTTTTTTTTATAGATGTCACATATATACTGGGGAACTTTTTAGCACCAAAATCAAAAGTCTTTCATGGTCCACCTAGCATTCCCTTCCTCCCTCCCCACCAAAAAAATCCACATAAAATAAAATAAAATTTTAAATCGTTAAAGTCCCACTTAGGTCACCAATCTTTGTCCATTCTCAGCCTTCCTTCCTGCTGACCTGCATAGACCCAGGCAAGATTAGTCAACAAGAGCACTAGGAGGGATGGGAGGGGAAAGGATTCAAATGCTGCCAGCTTTCTACATGCAGCAGGCCTGCTGGGAATTGTCCCAGGGAGAAGAAGGGAAGGGAAGGAGGTGGCGGGGAGAGGAGGGACTGAAATAGAGGTCCAGTTTCTCCTGGCCAGTGGAGGGAGCTACTGATTCCACTTCCCAAAGCCTCCCACCCCTCCTTCCCCTTTACATTTGAAGGGCAGAGTCAGGAAGGCCCACTGGTGCCCTCTGCAGCTAGAGAGGTAATGTAGTCACAGTGGAAAAAAAAAAAAAGTTAGGTTTAAAGGCACTAAGTTGTTTTTGTAAACTGTTACTGCTTTTTGCTTTTGTGATTTGGCACTTAAGGCTTAAGCCAGAGAGAAAGGCAACTACCAACAGTTGGGACTTTTGTCTTTTATGTAAAGTGGGGTAGAAAATTGATGAGGAATTGGGGCAAGGCGGTAGGAGGGAAGAGGTTGAAGCTAGAGAAGGCTACAGACAAATGGACTTGTCGTTATGTTAGGTGGGACAAAAAAGGGGCAAGGAGTGCGAGGATATTCCAAGGCTAGGGGAAAGGGGTTGAGCTTAACCTTGTTAATGTAAAAGGGCTGTAGGGAAATTGATGAGGGTAGAAGAATGTGGGAGAGGGGAGAGGATGGAGGGGAAAATAGGAAGGGGGGAACCCTCCCTGCCCTGGTTAGTCATCTGAGATGGAGAGTCTGCTGAAGATGGGGAGGCGCCTTGAGTTGTCCAAGGTTGGGGAGTCTGAACCACTGTGGCTACTGCTGGAACTGCTCAGGTAACCCTCCTGGTCCGAGAGGGAGTCCTGAGGGCTGGGGGGAGAGTCAAACATGTGGGGGGACTCTGACATGGGCCGGAAGAGGAAGGTGGTTGGGGAGCCACCCCCGGGGACCCCCATGCTGGGGGCAAAAAGGCTGGCCAGCTCCTGGCTGGAATAGGCAAAGGGGTTGTTGGCGCCGTCGGGCAAGGTGGGCGAGCCCAGGAGGTCATCGGCGCTCAGGATGGGAGGTGGGGTGATAGAGGTGGGGCTGTCCAGCAGCCCCGTGGTAGCAGCGCTGGCGGCACTGGGGAAGCCAGAGAAACTGAAGCTGTGGTGGAGGCGGGGACGGTCAGCAGAGGGGTCCCGGCCCCCCGCCAAGGCCCTGCGCTCCTCAGCATTGTGGATGAAGTGGCATCGGGGGCCGTAGGGGCAGAAGCCAATGGTGTGGAAGGTGCGGCACAGCTCTGTTTTGTACTTGGGGTGGCGGGTGAGGCTTCTGAGCTCGTGGATGCCGTGGGCAAACTGGCACTTGTCTCCATACTTGCAGGCACCGTTCTCCTCGAAGGGGCGGCATAATTCTGTCTTGTAGCGGCTGGAGTTGACCTGGCCTCCCCCGGGCTGCTTCTGAGGAGGCAGGAGCCGCTCGCCCCCCTCCGAAAAGGAGCGGTCCCTGAAGCGGCTGTCCCTGGAACTGAGAGCCTGGGATGGCTCCCCTGCCTTCAGGCTGCTCAGGAGCGGGTTCTGGTGGAACTTGGAGCTGGGCAAGGTGACCGAGTGCCTCCGGGGAAAACCCCCACCTGCTGGGGTGCCCACTGCCTTCCTGTCCAGCAGGCAGCCCCCTGGGCTGGAGGGGCCGTAGCTCAGCATCTTGTTATTCTGTATGAGAGAAGAGGGAGAAGAGAGGGAGGGGAAAAAGGGAGAAGAGATGAGATGACAGAGGGAGGCGACTGGTGTCTGCCAAGAGCACAGCACGCCCCAACACCCCTTCCCTTTCCTTCCCTCCTAAGCTTAAGTACCCAAACGCTAAATACCTCTTAATCTGCCCTGAGCAAAAGCAATTCTCACTCATGAGACGGTCTTCTCTAAGTTTCTACACAGTCCTCACCTGAGGCCCCAAGCCTCAATCGACAGGCAACAATCAGCAAGTATTTATTAAGTGCTGGAGACTCAAGAACAAAGAACGAAACAATCCCTACTGGCAAAAATATCATATTCTCTCTCTCCCCCCACAACTCTAGCAATGTTTCTCTGCCACACCCACTGCCACTAAAGCAGCGCCCCCTAAAATTGCCTATTTATTTCGTCAAAATGCAACTTGTTTGGCACCCAGACTGACTTGAAGCCTTCCCAAAGGAACCCAGATTTCTTGGGTGCTCCCCTAAAAGTCTTAGGGGCAGCAACCAACCAGTTACGTTCTCCTTTACCCTTCATCATTTTGCCGCCAGCCCCTCCGCTCCCTGCTGCCTGCTCTTTTTCTCCTATAACTTGGCCTAAAAGATCCTTCAATTTCTTCCCTTCCAAACATTTTCCCCAAAAATCAGAGCTCTAGACTTCATTAGCTCTCTACTTTTAGAGACTAGCTGGGTAGCAAAATACAGAAGGGGTGGGGTGGGGTGGTGGGGAAGCGTATCCAGGGAGATCAACTCATTGATAATCTGTAGACACATGCTCTTGTCCTGAGTATCTTCCATCATAGTTCTAATCACCACCCCTTCCTCTGCCCACCCCCAACCCTGGGAGGATTCCATTGCAATTAGTCTTTTGGCTGCATGCAAAAACAGGGCAGGATAAGGGCACCAGTGTTTAATCTTTAGAGGAAAGCTGCAGATGGAAGGGAAAAAAAAGGCAAAAAAAGGAAGCCTCAATCTCAAGTCTCAACCCCCCCCCACCCCCATCCCCATCCTTCCCCCTACCCTGGGGGGAAACCACAGACAAGCTTCCACCGCCCTCCAGTCACACCTGTTGAAAAATATACCCAAATTTGGAAGGGGAAGGGGAGATGGGCTCTCAGCACCATGTGGGTGTCACTGTGCAAATTCAACGTTTGCCCCTTCAGGTCAGCGGCTAGAAATCAAGGCGAGCCCCAAAGCACCAACCCAGCCAAACCGATTACGGCTTCAGAGCTAAGAGCTGAGTTTCCAACAATGGGGCTCATTTAGAAAGAGGAGGGGGGAGGGGAGAGAAAAGGGGGGTTGGGGGGAGACAATCACATCAAAGAAGGATTGAATTGAAAAGTTCCCAGGTGGCTAAAAGCAACACGGGGGGGGGGGGGGCAAGAAAGGCGGACAACTTACATTCTATAGTGTGTGTGTGTGTGTGTGTGTGTGTGTGTTCAACTCCTAGTAATTCCTTGCACTTCTAGCTACAGCCGTGGGAGCAGCAACCAACAGCAGGAGCAAATTGGGAAAAGTTAGAGCAAACAAGACCAGACGTGTCTAAAATGTAGTCAAAACACTTTAGCAATTAAAAGTGGCTGAGCAACTTCACCCTTTCAAACGGGGGGAGGGGGGCCCGGGACTCAGCTAAAGAAAGGAAACTTAAAACACGTCAGCCAGTTGCTACATACACTAGCTGCTTTCCCACAAGATTCCCAACTTCAAACATCTCGTTAACTGCTAAACTGCCCTCACTTCTTCAAACTAGATAACGTCTGAGGTCCCCCCGACTGCACTTCTGGAAGTCTATGCAAACTTCTTAAAAGGCGGACACTTGTCACCACGACCCTCGAATGTAAGCAATCAGCGTTTCAGATACACAATTCAAACAGGTTTCCAGGTCCGAAAATACCTCCGGCTCCCGATCCCTAAAAGTCCCCTTCCTGCCGCCCGGTAAAGTGCCAGATTTACCCAAACCCAGAGTCTGCAGGCAAGGTCGGGCATTCAGACCAGACTCAGGGCTAACAAACACAAAACTCCTCTGCAAATTCGTTTTGCAACATCCTTTCTGATCCAATCTTAACCATCTTTCCCCCCACACCAAACCCTCCCGCCACTCCCCCACCCCGCCACCCCAAGACGACCGGACTCTCCTTGGGGAAAGGAATTCAAACTGAATCGAACCTCAAACTTTATAAGGCAAAACTGGATAGAAGGTAAGCCCAAGGTTGACAAGAACTACAAATCAGAGAAAGACACTTTAGGGGATCGGGTGAAAGGGAGGGGAACGGAGCCGCGGAAGTGTACTTTGAACTTCTTGTGAAACGAATGCAGAATTATACAAAAAAAAAAGTTTGCAAAGTCTCTTGGACCATCTGCAGAGAAAAGTAACCGGACAACTGCGGATTCCCCCCCTCCTCCCATAGGACTGCGTTTAAAAATCCCATTCTATCTTTTCCTGAACTTTTAAACAACAAACAAAAAAGGCAAAAGAAAGATCTTCTATAAGTTTAAAAGTAGAGGGCGAAGGGTAATAATTGGGACAGAAAAAAAATCTTGCCTGTCTATCCCTCCTCCCACTTTCCAGGAGCTAAAGGTTTTGTTTTTAAGCAAAAGTTTACATTGGGGGGAAAAAACATAAACGCTTTGACCCGGTTTACCTTGCATAAAACTTCGCTCAAGTCGAAGATGGTTGCGGACACCAGAGCTGTGGTCATCTTCAAAGTTCAAATAAGGGGAGGGGGATAAAATATATATATAATTTTTAAAAAAAGAATCACAGTGTTGGTAAGGCACAGCCTCCAGTTTCTCTGGGTTCTGGAGTCCTCTCACTCCCAGTTCCAACCACCCCCTCGGCTTTTAGACTCTCCCAAGCTGCGGAGCTTTTAAGGCCCAATTTATAAAGTTTCAAGACTTGCTAGCCGGAGGAGGAGCTTTAAACTCATTTAAATGAGGAAGAGGAGGAAAAAAAAGTTGATTGACAACGAGGTTGAATCAGCCATGCGGTCAAACGTAGGGGAGAGGGGAAAAAAAACTTTCAAAAGAAAGAATGGGGAGGGGAGAAAAGGGGAAAAAAAAACCACACTGAAGCTTCACAACTTTTTTTAAGAAGTTTAGAGTTCACTCCCTTTGCTGCATGTACGTTTTAAACGCACCTAGAGTTGGGGGGGGTGGGGCGGAGGATGGAGAAATGGACAAGTTTTTTTTTCTTTTGTCAGTCTCTGAATGTGATCCGTGACATCACATTTATTCCACCCCCCCCCTTTTTTTTTTCTTCTTTTCTGGAAGGCAGTATCAACTTTCTCTTTTTTGTTGAGATCTGAATCGGATCTCTGCTTGCAGGTTCTGCACTAAAAAGAAGTTGTTGTTTTTTTTTAATAGGTCTTATGTGAAAACCTAAAAAGTTCTTGTCGTCCTCACTTTAGTTTCTTCCTTCTCCCCCCTTTTTGTAAAGGCAGGGAGAGGACTTTTAAAGTTCAGACGCCTTTTAAGTTTTCTCAGAGGAGGCGGGAGGGGAGGGGGGAGCTATAGGAACCCAGGCAAGTTTTTATTTTTTAATTAGGTCTCATGTTAAAACCTACAAAGTTGTCGTCCTCACTTTGCTTCGTTCTTTTCCCTTTATGGTCGTCCTCCTTCCCTTTTTTGTTTAAAAAAAAAAGCAAGAATTTTTAAAGTTCAGAAGCCTTTTTAGTCTTCTTAGAGGCAGGGCCGTAGGGCGTCCATGAGGTGCATGGGGGGTGGGGGTGGGGGTGGGGGTGGGGATGGATAGGAACCCAGGGAAGTTTTTCTTTTTCTTTCCGCTTCTTGAGAACTACTCTGCGGCCGCTGGGGCCCGCGGCGGATGGTACCATTCGCGTCCGCGTGCCTCTGCACTCCAGCCTCCAGGTTTTACGGGATGCCTCTCTCGCTTGGGGAGTTTGCAAGAAAAACGACCACCCCTCTAGGTCTTTTGCCTCCAGCAACTACTTCTTTCTCCCCATCTCTCTTAACGGACAAAATAATTTCTCCACTTTCTCCTCTCTCCTCCAAGGATGCCTAGCAAAGCCAATCCTACACCCTTCACTATGCCCTCCCTTACAGACACCCCCCCCCAAAACTCATATAGCAGTCCATTACAAAACCCTCCCCCCTTGTCCCTTGGCCTCCCCTCCCCCCAAACCTGAGGATAAATTGTTCTTTGAGGCTGGGGAAAGGAAGGAGAGAGCATTCCCTGCCTACTCCACTGTTATTGAGTCCCCCCACCCCACCCCACCCCCCAAGTCAGCCCAATTGAATGTAACAGATGGCTTTTCGGTCCCTTCAAGGCTTGGTTTCACTCTGGGTGTTTTCTTCTACTCTGTTTTGGCGGGACGGGAAGAGCATGGGGCTCTCAGGCCGAAACTTGTTGTTTTTAAAGTTAAAAAAGAATCCACTCGCTGCTAATGCTCTATCCCTCCGCGTTTAGCACCGTGCTCTCCTGGCACTTAGTAGGCACTTCTTAGTTAAGCTACTGATGCGTCGTTCTGCTTCCCCCGCCCTAGCGAGTTTTGGAATGAAAGATAGAGACCGAAACGACCGTCTCTGGGGTGTTTTCCTTCTCTGTTTCCATAAGCCCTTTGCCATCTTGTTACAGTAAAACCCTTCAACCCGACTCAGATGTTTATTCCACAACACTTTTAACTGCTCAGTCTTATTATGAAACCCAGAATGTGTTTGTGTGTGCCTAAGTGCATTTTCCATTGCGATGTAATTAGGTCACCCTATTATAAGCACGTTTTTCGTAGGAAAGGCAAAATTGGACTCGCCTTAACTCACATTTAAAGAGGTTCCATATTTTATTTTTTTTAAAATGCCAACAGCCCTAGCAAATACTAAGTGACTTATAAAATTAAGCTTGAGAAATAAAATCCTCCTCAACTTTAAAGCTTATAAAGTAATTAAGCTGTGCATAAATGTGAAGCTATTCTCACTCTCTGGGCAAACTTCACGTTTCTATACTTTAGTAGACGTGAACATTTTTAACACAACTGGCTTCTGCCTTTCCCCCACCCTCCCCCAAGACAACTGTCTCCTGTTGATTTACTCCCCCTTACTCCCCCTTTTCCAATTTTTACTTAAATTTGGCAAGCTCCAGGAAGGGAAGTAACTCACATCCACATTAATTTAGGACATTAAGGCTCGGTTTTTTTTTTTTAAGGTTTTGCTTATTCCTAAACTATGCTTTCCCCCTGATTCGAGAAGGGGGTGGAGGGAAGTTTCTAAAGTCTGGGGGTAAGAATAAGTTTTTATTTCATAAAGTTACTTGGTGATGAAGTAATGAGTTCCAGATTTCAATACACAAAGTAGGTTGCACATTAAGAGCACGAGGTTTGTATGACTCCTCATGTGAGGCTATTTCGGATTGAACTCATCCTGGCTGAGCCCTCCTCCTCCTCCCCTCTCTGAAACACGTCCTTAACTCCAGGACCAGCCCTCACCTCCAGTGGGATGTAGGACACAGCTGAGGGAGACGGGAAATGAGGAAGGCGAGAGGGAAGCGAAGAAGGGGGGGGCAAAGAACTGAAGGGGGGGCCCAAGAGGGGAGTGTAGGATCAGGGGGGTGGGGGGTGGGATAGGGGCCGCGGGGGGAGGGGAGGAGATGAAATGCTGAAAATAGGAGAAGAGAAAAGAGATCCCATTCAAAACAAATGGCCCCTGTTCCCACTTCCTCTTCCATGCATTTCAGCCCTCAGGAACTGGGCTTTAAAATTCTCCTCTTGGCTGCTGCCACATTTTCCTCTTCTGGTTCACAAGACCAGCCAAAATAACCAAACGAAAAGACGCCCACAGACTATATCCAATCCAGAATTAAAAAAAAAAAATTAAACCCTATTCTTCGAATTTCTTCAAACTTTCTAAATAGGAGCGGTCTATCCATACACCCCCCATTTCTTCTCCCTCTTCCCTTCGACTCCAGGATCCCCCTTCTTCGCCCTCCTCCCACCCCCAGCATGTGGCCCTCTGTGCAGTTGTTTACGGGCTGGGCAGCCCGGGTTTGTTCCCAGCTCTGGGAGCCACTCTCTATAATTAAACCTTCTTTAATTGTTGGGTTGGAAACGTCATTTCAGGGACTTTCCAAGGGTTACAGAGTCCAGGAGGGAAGCAAACTCGTGTTAACCGTTTGCTAACCCGCTCCTCGCAGCCCCTACTGCTGCGTTCGAGCTCCCAGGGGCAAGAGGGTACCAGGAGAGGCCGTCCACGAGTTAGGAGGGGAGGAGAGAGGAGTGAGTACGGAGGGGTTAAGACCCCATGGGAGGGAGGGCTGAAATTTAACTGCAGCCAGGTTCAGATCCCGGAGTTCAACTGGTCCAGGTCACACCACCCCCTTCCCTACGGTCCAACCACTTAAAAATGTCTCGAATTGGGTTTGTTTTTTAACTCTTTCCTTTCTTTCTGAGTCCATAGCCCGGGCAATCGCTCCTTCCCGTGCACTGCAGCTTTTGGCCGGGAGGTGTACCGCCTTGCAAGAGATTCAGGCACAGCAAGGAGTAACTCTCAGATTAAGGGGCCTGAACCTAGGGGACTTCGAAAAATCGTCCCTCAGCCCTAAAACTGGTCTAGGAACAGGAGTGGCGAGTTATTTTTAAGTTTGGGTTTGTTTTCACATGGATCTCCTTGGTGCTACCAGGAAAAGAAGTCAGTAATGGCTCATTTTTTTTTTAAAGTAGCAAAATTACTCACTAGCATAAATGGGGTCAGGGACCTCAGGGGAAGCCGACTGTTCCTGCAGAGAGAAGCTGAGAGCTGCCAGGCCTCGGCTATGTAGTCTGTAGTGGAAGCTGGAAGCACGTGATCAAGTGGGTGGCTGTATTTAAGGGTGAGGCAAGTCAGTGTACCAGCCAGAGAGGGTGACCGGCACTGCCTTCTTCCTCCTGCGCCTTGGTTTTCAACTCTCCTCAAGTGTCCACCCACAGAACCATCTTCTCCGTCTGGCAACAGCAGGGATGTATCTAACTAAAAAACAAATTTATTAAAGGCAAAACTGTCAAGACATGATGAAAATTCCAGATTAATCAACAAAAGAAAGTTTTGGGGACACAGAGGAAGAAATTCATAGGTAATTTCAAAGAAAGATAAAGATGGAAAAAGACCTTAGGAAAACTTGCAGTTTGATAGATGAGGTTAAGTAACTTGCCAGTGGTCCTAAGGCTTAGTCAGTGATAGTCAATACCGTTATCCAGGTGGAGATATTGCTGGATTTGCAATCAGAGAAGCTCCCTTTCAATCATGCCTTTACCATTGACTAGCTGTGTGACCTTGGGCAACTCAACCTCTCTTTGGGCCCCAGTTTCTTCACTGGTCAAATGAGGTGGTTAGACCAGATGATATCACAGTTCTTTTCCAGGTCTAAATCTGTGATTCTGTGTTTCAGTTCAAGCCACCCTTCTACTATACTTTACAGAAGCATTCTTCAGCATAGACTTCCATTAAAATCAGGTCTTCTTAGTGCATTGAAAGCAAAAGTAAGATTTCTATAAATGGAGCTACCAGTTTCTAGGAGTTCATCTATTTGACCAAATTGGGAACATGATATGGCCAGGTCTTAAAACTTATAAAAGTGATGAATGGGAAGATAACATCCAAAAACACCTTATCCTGGCTTTTTTAGGTCTAATATCCAACCGTTCTCTGGGTGACAGACTTGAAATAAGGTGAGTAGTTCCACAGAATTAATTAGCATCTCTTCCTGTTGTGTCCGATAAATGAGAAGTTATTCTAAATGAAGATAAAATTGAATCTAGGCGTTGTTGGGATGTTCTTGATAGCTTTATACACTGGAGAACTGACCAAGAATTGACTGTCTGCATCATGTAAGTGTTTGATGAATCTGAACTTTGAATCCAGCATCACAGAACACTGAAAGAGGCGCTGCATTGTTGGTACATAATGGAAGATGAATACCTCCAACTGACACAATTTTTAAAAGGACCTCAGGAAGCACTTACAGCCTACCTTTGGGCTACTTCCTAGCACTAACAGGTTGAGTCTTCAGAAAGTGTCTGATTACTTCTTCCCTCAGAGTTCTAGGGGTAATTTTGACTCGTGAGCACCCAGTCAATATGCTCACCTCAGATTAGCACCCAGCCAAACTTTTGTTTAGCTTTTAGCTAGTGGTATTTACTAATATAGTACCCTAAGAATAATTGGTACAGAAACATTCTCCCCACATATCTAGAGCACATTGACCTATATGCACACGTAGACCCCAGGGGAAAGTGGGCTCTGGCTTAGAAGGTACATTTGGCAAACGGGTAATTCATAGATTCAGTTCTCTGACATATCCTGAGTTGGTGCCAGCCAAAACTGCCTTTTCTCAGTATGACATTTGCCTTTACCGTACCTCTAAGCTCCTAATGCAGAAGCTGACATCAGCCACCAGTGAGGATATTGCTACAAACACCCATGGAAAATACAAACCAAAGTTCACAAGGTCATCCCTTGGTCAAAGAGGGGTCTCTCCCTACCCTTTCTGCCTTCTGGTATTGGGTATATCTAATTCTTTCCACCAATCCCAATATATTTTCTGTGTGTTGTCATCTGATTTCATCCAATGGCTAGAAGCACTTGATTCATTCCAAATTTAATTCTAATGTATCCTATATATATTCAAGTCATCCTGTATATATCTTTTATGCAAATAATTTTCTGTATGTTATCTCCTCCACTAGACTGTGAACTCCTTGAGATCAGGCACTAGGTTTTGGTGGTGGTGGGTTTTGTTTTTGTTTTTTGCCTTCCTTTGTGTCCCCAGTGCTTAGTACAATGCCTGACACACAGTGGGTGATTAATAAATGCTGTTGATTTTATTTAAAAACTTATTTGCACCTAGTTTACACCTTCAGTTGATTCAGTAAATGCTTCTAGGACCTGTTCACATCCAGCTCATAACTGCTTGATTCTGAAACTCAAAGAGGCATTCTTACCAGATAACAGTCTCAAGGTCTAAAGAAGAAGTATCAAATACAAGGCCCAACATTCCTGAGAATGGCAGAATCAACTTAAAGTATAAGTGGGAAGTACTTAGCAAATTAAATAAAAATATAATAGAATATAGATTTGTGTAGTTTCCTAAGCCAATATGGGCAACAGAGATCCTTATGTATGGTTTAGTGGCTTCATTTCTTCCTATTAGAGTTTGACACCACTGGTACAGAGCATTTTCTTAGTTGTATCATTTGGAGTTGATTAAATGGCATTTCCCCAAAAATTTGAAATCCTATTGATTAGATTTTTCAGGTCTCTCAGAAAACACATTCTTACCGTTCCTCATTAGATAAACTGCATCCCTGACCAGGAATCTACATTTTAAGTCATGGTCCAGAAATCCAAATCTCATTTTCAGATGCCAGCTTCTTAACCTGCTGTTTACTTTTCTGAATCCTTTTGTATAGCAGTGATGAAAACACCACCTGTGTACCCCTAAGGTCTTCTGTTTCTTGCCTGTATTTTGTTCCCACAGAATTCACCAGAAGTGAGTAGTGGTCATCTCTTCCAACAAATCTTGGAAGGCTCTCTGTCATCTCTTGGATAAATACTATAAGGAGACAAAGATGTTCTTGTTATCAGGTCAGCAGATAGCTGACTCAATATCCCTCAAATAGGAAATCATCAACCACTACCAGTCTCTTCCTCTGATCTCTCATTTGTTTCCTAGTTATTATTGAAGGGTGAGCAGCTCTTCCTTTCTCAGAACTCCAGCTCTTCTGAAACAGCCTCAAATTAGTTTTTGTTTTAATTCAAAGTGTTCAGTGGTCATTCTTCCTTTTGTTTGCTATTTTTCACACTGAAGTTTGTCTGTATTTTAAAGAAATACTTCACTAAGACTAGGAAGGTGACATCTCCACTGTACTGTTCAGTCTGTCCTGGTCAGACTGCTACTGGAATATCATGTTCAGTTTTAAGTGTCACATTTTAGGAAGGGCACTGATAAAATTATTAGCATCCAGAGATGGACAACTAGATGGCACAGGGAGTAGAGTGCTGGGAGTGGAGTCAGGAAGACTCCCTCATCTTCATGAGTTCAAATCTGGCCTCAGACACTTACTAGCTGTGTGACCCTGGGCAAGATACTTAACCCTGCTTCTCTTTGTTTCCTCATCTGTAAAATGAGCTGGAGAAGGAGATGGCAACCCCCTCCAGGGTCTTCACCAAGAAGAACCTAAGTGATGTCGTGAAGAGTCAGACACAACTGAAACTTAACTGAAGAACAACCCGGATTTTGAAGGGCTTCAAGACAGTGCCACGTAAGGATTTTTATTATTATGTTATTATTTTTAATTATTTTTATTATATATATTATTACTATTACATTATTATACCTGAAAGAGGAAGCAGCCTTAGAAGAGACAGCATAACTGTCTTAAAGTAATTGAAGGGATATCATCTAGAAAAGGGATTAAACTTATTCTGCTTGGCTCCAGAGGGTAGAACTTGGAGCAAAGGGTGAAAATTACAAAGAGGGGAAGGAAACAGGCATTTATTAAACGCCTAGTATGTGCCAGGCACTGTGCCGGGCACTTTACAAATATTACCTCATTTGATCCTCTAAAGAACTCTGTGACATGAGTGCTATTGTATTTTACAGTACAGTACAGGAAATTGAGGTTAGGTGACTTGCACAGGGTCACACAGCAAGTGTCTGGAGTATTTGAAATCAGGTCTTTTGAGCCCAGTGCATCAACCACCTGCAAAGAGACATATAAGTTGCAAAGAGGAATGTTACCTTGATGTAAGGGGAGAAAATCCAAAGACTTTCTAAATAATTATAGCTACCCAAAAGTAATAGGCTACCTCAGAAGATAGTGGGTTCTCCCTCAAGGAAACAAGCAAAGTCCCCAGACTTTGACAAGATGACCACTTGCTAGACATGATGTAAAGGGAATTGCTGTTTTGGTTCAAGTTGGACCAGATAGTATCTGAGGTCCCTTCCAAACTGAATTTTTGTGCTGCTTCTTTCATTCGTCTAATGTATATAGAAGACAGGAATCATCATTTGAAAAATATTTTGGCCTTTTAAAAAGAACCTACGCTTAAGCAAGGTATGACACCATAATGGGGGCCTTAGGAATGATAAGGCCATGGCCCTTATTTTACTAAGGAAAAAAAATCAGGCAGAGAGAAATTAGAATAATATATACTTGTGTGATTTGCAAAGCTCTTTTCTAACAACAGTCCCATGAGGTAGATAGTACGTGTATTGTTTTCCTTATTTTAGAGCTAGAAGAAATTGAGTGTCAGATGTTAAATGACTTTGAAAGTGACCTCAAAAGTCATGCTGCCCAGACTTCAACCTCTAGGCAGGAGTCCTAAGTTACCCAAAGTAGATGTCTAAATCATAAAATTTTATACCTTAGAGATCAGCTAGTCCAGCCCCCTTCATTAATGCAGATGAAAAAACTGAAGCTTACCGAGTTAAAAAGACATGCCCACAATCTTGGCACTCTTTTCTATTATACAAAGTCGTAACTAGGGTGGGGCAACTGGGGCTTTGCCTTGGAGCATCAAATTTAAAGGATACTGACAGCACTTGTGGCTCTTCAGTAACTTAGAAACAATAGATCCTAGCACCTAGATGGCAAGAATAATTCATAAAAATAGAAAGCTACCAGAGGGTACACTAGAATGAGTTTCTTTCCCATCCCAACTTGTTCCCTACGCCCATTCCCTCTAGCAGAGGCCTCACAGTGTTGTACTGGGGTCTTTGTCTCCCTCTGCTGGCCCAAACTGAGAGCACCTTTTGTGCTGCTTGCCTCAAGTGCAACAACTCCTAGTTCTAGCTCTGTGGTCCTCCTCTCTTATTCCTAAAAGTCTGCCCAGATGCAGAGTCTGTAACACCCCCCGCCCAGGTAGCCGTTAACACAGTGCAATTCAACAAATATTTATGAACTACCTACTGCACACAGATGAGGCAGCATGCGAGCCACTGCCCTTACGAGCTTATATTCTTTTAGAAGGGTGCATGCGGTATATAGGTAAATACCAGGTCTTTACAGGAAAGAGATCTCTAACACGAGGTGGAGAGAATCAGGAACAGCCCTACCTAGGGATGGCATCTTAGCTGAACTGAAGGAAGCTAAAGGTTCGTAGAGATGAAGTTAAGGAGAGGATGCATTCCAGGCGTGAGGGACAGGCCTATGCAAAGGCATATAGACTGGAGATGCCCAATGTTAAGTTCAAAGACTAGCTTATAATCAAGTATGTCTGGACTAGAGGGGGAATAACGGAAAACAAGTTTGGAAAAGTAGGTTAGAGCCAGACTGTGGGAGACTTTAAAGGCTAGGCTAAAGGTTTTGTATTTTATGTTGGAGGCAGTCTTCTCTATTGGGAAGATGGTTGGGCAGCAGAGTAACAGTCAGACCTCTGCCTTAAGAATTTTGGCAGCTGTGATCATTGAAAAAGGGGAGAGAGCAGAAGCAAGGACACTTAGGAGGAGGCTGACTAGTCTGGGTGAGAAATGGTGAGGGCTCAAACTAGCGTAATAATTAGGAGGGGACAAATCCTGAAGACGTTGGGGTAGTACTTGTCACAAGCACAGTGGTTTTGGCAGCTGATCGGATATGGAGGGTTAAAGGAGGGGGAAGAGGCAAGGATGACACCAAGGTTGTGAACTGGGGTAACAAGAAGGATGATAGTTCACCCAACAAAACAATGAAATTTGAGGAAGGAGCATGTTAGGGGAGGAGATGAGAAGCTCCATGTTGGACTTCTTAAATCTGAGGTGAGATGTCTAACAAAGCATTTGACAATGTAAAACTAGAATTCAAGGGACTTGGGTTGGCTATGTAGATTTGGATGACCTTTAAACTCATGGAAACCATTTAGATCAGAAGTGTCAAATGCAATGCTGCTGAACCACATCAAAATGTAATTGGGACATATATATCAAAATTGAATAAAAATACAATAAAACACAGATAACATTGTATTTTAAAACCAAGTCAATAAGTGGTCCACAGGCAGCCTTATGTATAGATTAGTTGTCCCCTCCCCACTGCTGTTTCTGTTTAAATTTGACCCAACTGGTTTAGATCACCAAGGAGCAGGGTATAGAGAAAGGATAGAATCTTGGGGAACATTCACATCTATAGGAGAGGTGATCAGTTATAAACCTGCAAACGAAGAGATCACTTAGAAAAAAGTCATACAGGTTAAGGAAGAGAACCAGGAGTTTAGTATTTTTGAAGCCAAGAGAAGACACAAGAGGAGAGATGGGAAAGGTCAAGAGTAGGGTTTCTTGGCCTGGGGTCCATGGACAGATTTCAGAGGGTCAATTATAGATGGGGGAAAAAAATCACATCTTTAATTTTTACTAACCTAACTGAAATTTATTATTTCCTTTGATTATGAATGAAGGCAATAAACATTACTCTGAGAGGGGGATCCACAGGCTTCACCAGACTGCCAAAAGGGGTCTACAACACACAAAAATGTTTCAAACTCCTTGATTAGTTTATGAGAGGAAAGGCCTATACGAGATTATGTATTTGATTCTGAATAAGAGCCATCTCAAACTTAACAAGGGGCTGTATTCCAAATATTTCGTTGTTGGTCTACTATTTGGAACCCAGATCATATTTTCCCCATAGATATAATGTTATTTATGACTCAGGTTTCTGAGCTAACCTATTAAATTCTATTTCATTCCTATTTGTGGACAGACTAGCTCTTCAGAGTCTTCAGTCCAACCATGGGAAGGAGAAGGGGCTAAAGAAAGGGATTCTGCTAACGGTAAGGTCCTGAGAATGTGGAGGAGGATTTCATCCTTAGGAAGTTGAGGTTAAGGGATAGCTAGCTCCCTTTTAGTAAAGAGTGGAGCCTCCAAACACAGGGTTAGTACATAAATTGAACATTTGTGACTTAGAGTGGCCCTAGGTGGCTTTATAGAGAAATTTGGATCTAAGTGATCCTTGATCCTTATTTGGAAATAGAAGACCTGCTCAAATCTTTTTTTTAAATAATAGTAACAACACACACACATAAACACACAGACACATCAGTTTAAGGATCACAGGGTCCTTTACACACCTTGTCTCATGGACATCTCACAACCTTTTTGTAAGGTAGGTACATAAGTATTGAAGGTGGTGATATGCCTCTGAGACCTGCTTAGGTCTTGACTTTTTCATTTACAAATTTGTGACTGTGTACCAGTCCCTTACAGACTCCCTAAGCCATAGTTTCCTCCTGTGTAAAATGGAAATAATTCTTGGACTGCATCTCAGAGGGTGATTGTGAGGAAAACATGTTGTAAACAGTATATATAAATTCAAGCTGTTATTATTTTACTTTTAACAATAAAATATAAGACCTATAGCACAGATTCAGATAAGCACAGGCAGGTAGAGAGACAAAAGAATTAAAAAAAAAATTAAAACACACAGATAAATAGGACTAAGTGATTGAAAGTCGACTCACTATTCCAGATCAGCTTTTCCACAGGCCACCCTGTGCCAAAGAATTCACTTAGGAAGGATGGTCCCTGCAGAGCAATAATCCTCTTAAATCTGATGCATTCCATTCCCCCAAGGGAATTTATACAAAGTTACAAGCTCCTGAAAAACATGGGCTTTCACGTAAGGGAGCCCCACTGCTCTGAAATCCTAGGCCTTCAGACGGGTGGGGTTGCTCAGCTAAATTTGTTTCAGCCAGTTATAGAAACAGAAAAGGGGGAGGGGGTGTTGGGGAGGAAAACCTTCTTGCACACCAGCCCCTGCCCTGGAGTATTAATATCTGCAGGGTCAGGGTTTTATTTGGGTTTTGTTGTACCGTTTGGGGTTGGGGAGGCAGGCAGGAATGTCCTACAGCTGCATTTCGGAGTTGTGGCTTCCCACCTTTTTCCATACACATACCCCAGTGCCGTGTGTGAAAAGTCCAGCCCGTCCCTGGCCTCCATCTCCCCACACACAAGCACCTTCCACCGTAGCTCTGCTTGATCCTGTTTCTACCAAGGACTTTTGCTCTGTGTGGGTGATTTTTTTTTCTTCCTGTTTTCTTCCTTTCTGGCATGGGTGTGTAGGGAAGGAAAAGGAGGCTTTTGTTCAGTCACTACAGACCCCTTTACCCCCCCCACCCCCACCCCTGCACACTGTGTGATGGGCTGGACTTTTGTCATCACTTAGTGCCTGTAGCCCCCACCCCACCCTCCCATTCCCACTCCCTCCCAGCGAACCACCACTTAGAATGAATATGTTACAGGGCAACATCTAAAAAGTCATGGGCTTTTTAACCCCATCTCCTTCCTCTTCAGCTTGTGAACAGGCTGAGTCACATCCTTGGGTGCTCCCCACACCTGGCAGATCACTTCCTTCACACAAACTTCCCTTGACTACAAAGAATGGTTGGAATAAAAACACCATTTTGTCTTGTTTGTCTAAAGTCCTGTATTTGTGTGGGGCTCAACAAGCTTTAGGTTGGCTGTATTAATTATGATTTCCACCCTTCCCCAACCAAACAACAACACATTATACGAGATAAATTGAGCCAAAATAAAGGGTGAGGAAGGCAGAAAACAACCACTTTGCTTCTCATCTCCACTCACTCCAATTCTCTTTAGTTATCTTCTAAGATAAGGAGAATAGGGAAGGAAAGAAATCTATTGCTGGAAGTTGGCTGACTTGGCTGTATTAATGTAAGATGGAGTTGGGGGAAAAAGAAGAGATATTGAGAGAGAAGGGAACATGCTTCCAAGAAATTAAAGATTCTGGAAAGGGGAGATGCTCCATCACTCCCGATGCTTGCAAGGAAAAAGGTGGGAGAAACAAGGAACACCCAACCTTCTTGCTACCAGAGGGAAGTGACTGGTACTGATCCAATCCTGGGGGAAAGACGGGACAAGGGGAGTGCTAGAGAAGAGGAAATGGGGTGTGTCTTTCACGAAGAGTCTAGAGGGATTTGGGGATGAACTGGAGGTTGTGTCTCTTTTAGGGTAAGACTGCTATCTGGTTTGGTCTGTACAACTTGGGCAACGCACAACTCTGCCTCCAATCCAGTGACATCACCTGCGATGTCACCGGCCCGCTCTGAAAATGAAGGATGAACAGTGACGGCAATCATAGGATTGTGGAATCCAGGCTAGAAGGGGTCTTGGCGGCCCTCACGTCCAACCCCCTCAATTTACACATGAGGAAACCGGAGTATAGAGACTTGAGTGACTTGCCCAGGGTCACACAGGTGGAAACTGTCTGAGGCAGGATTTAAACCCAAGCCCTTCAGACTTCAGCTGCAGCGCACACTGTGCCCTGCCTGCCTATCTACCATAGCAGTGCCTCAGGACCACCCAGGTCAGGTCTTTCACAGCTCTTCATTTAGAAGGAAGTCCCCTCACACAATCCAACTTAGACTTTATATTCTCAAGGCTGAGCAAGGTGCCACAGGGGACCTGAATTTAAATCCAGCCTCAGACACTGCCTAGTGACCCTGGGCAAGTCACTTCACCCCTGCCTCGATAGCACCCACCTCCCAGGGTTGTTGTGAAACCAAAACAGGATCATGTTTACAAAGTGCTTTGTAAACCTTAAAGCACTACATAAATGTCAGTTGCTATTATCATCATCAGAAAAACCTTTTTGATTGGGTAATGGTTGTTTGCCTCCCTGTGTTTTCTTTCACACAGGAAACTTTTCCTCTCATGTATGCTCTTCAAATCTAGAGGGCCTTTGTGGGCCCCCTAACCAGCATCTACCCTCGTCTGGTCAGAGGCAACCAGATCTGCCTGCAGCTGCTGGGTGAGAAAACAAGCCCGCCCAGAGACCTGGGGAAGCAGCTGGAGAGAGAGTCTTGCCAGCTTGGGGGTGTAAATATTTATAAAACGTGGTTCATGGGAAGAGAGAGGGCAGAATAGGGAATAGGCATATTCAGGCTCAGTCAGAGACACGGTGCACCAGGTCCCTGACCCGATGAAATATTCGAGAAGGAGCAGATCTCTGGAAAGTAAGTAGGCTTTCCCCGGTGCTGCTGAGTAATAATTATTAATAATGACAAAGCACCGTATAAATAATAGTTGTCAGGTTTGCAAACCACTTTTTTAAAAAATCTCATTCATAGCAGCCTTTGGAGGCAGGTACTAAAGGGGTTGTCTCTTTTTTCACAGTCCTATGCCCATTTCACAGGTAAGGCAACCAGACAGTATTATTATCCCCATTTTACGGACGAAGAAAGTGGCCAGCATTATCTCTGCTTTACGGAGGAAGCAACTCATTTTGCAAATAAGGAAACTAATATGATCCCTGTTTTACAGATGAGGAAATTGACTAAGGTGGTCCCATAGCTAGCTGTATTAGAAAGGGGGTTCAAACCCAGGTCTTTGGGACTCCAAGACCATCACTCTTTTTGACATATTTCCTCTGGTCTCAGGCCCTTACTTGGAAATGTAGACACAAACACCTGCCTGAGCTGTTGAAGTTCTTCCTTTTGTCTGATGCCACCCTAGACTATAAGGTGCCTAAAGGTAATAGGAATGGCTAATTCAGCGCCAGGTGCCCTGCATACGTACCGTTTTACAGATTTGCCAGAGGTCAAGGACTGTAGCTGCTGAGGTTCAAGGTAAAAAAACAAAAACAGAACAAGAAACGGGTTTCTTCTAATCCCTCATGGCACACTCCATAAGGATGCTTTTCAAATGCTTCTAAGCCTCTGGGATACGCTGAGGATGAAGAACACCCACACCCGTCATGAAGTGATACTTAGAAGTGCCTTCAGAACCAAGTCAAATCATTGACCCCTTTGGACGGGATAGAGCCAGAAAGGTTGACCTCTCATCAATATCCAGAGCCCAGCACCTTGCGGGGCTCAATGAAATCATCACTTTCTTTATATGACCCTAATAAGACACATAAGCCGGGATCAGCGATGGGAGGGAGTTCTAGGATTGAAGGAACGTTCTCTAAGAGTACTCCCGTTCTGCCTCCTGATAAAATAGCATCGACTCAGACCCTTCTAGGTATTACATAGGTTATCATCCCTACCTCCTGAGGAGGAGCCTAGAAGGGGAGACAGATCACGAAGGGAGGAAATCACCCTTGTAAGGGGTCCTGGATCTCTGAGAACCTCTGGTCGATTGGCTTACTCATTTGCTGCCCTAGGCTCTGTTTGCCGGCTGCCTGCCCATTCCTTGCCAGCACAGCTTTTAACAGATGAGCATGAATAAAGACCCATGTGGCCTAAGGAAAGCTTTGGGGGAAAGAACTGAAGCCCAAGAAAGACCAGTACAGGAAATAGGGTGGGAGAGGAAAGGAGGGAAACTCAAAGCAAAAGACAGAAGGAACCATCCAAGAGCCCAGATGCAAAGTGGAGGAGGCCAAAAACAAGGAAAAATGATGCAGTATGTGTGTTGGGGGTGGAGGAGAGGGAGAAGGGGGACAGTAGGGAGAGGTTATAAATATTCTGAGACAAGAAAAAAGTTTAGAAATAAATAGGCCGAAAAGGGAAAGGGAACCAAGAGAGCAAAGGAGCCAGAAAAGAACTCAAAACGATTCCCTACCACTCCCTTCAAAAAAGCTAAAAATAATACAATAAATGTTAGGAACAGCCCAATTGAATGGTCCTGCTTTGGACAGAATGGAGATGAATGAAAGACTTGAAGCCTTCCACATTGCAAAAATAGCACCAGCAAAGCAAACTTTCCTTCTTATTCTTCCTTTTCATGCAGCCTTTGCACCCCCCCCCAATATAGTCTGCTATTAAGGGTGCTTGACTATCTCTTAGTCAAAATCTTCCTTTAGGCACTAGGTACCACAGTGAAGGTTGAAGTAGCAACTTGCCATTCTTTCTATCTTATAGAAAACCAAATGGGGATATTGGAACACTGCCAGGAGAAACTAATAACTTGACCTTGCAGATATTAAAGGGTAGGGTAACCAACAGTAATATCAACTCTCAGGTATTGACTGTAGGACCTATAGAAGAGGACCTGGGAGATCATACAATTCAATTTAACAACTGAGTTCTATTCAAATATTTGTTAAACGCTTCTTGTACTAAGCCTGTGGGAGATGGACACAGGTTTTATTTAGGGCCTCAGTGTCCTCCATGCTCTCACAGAGTTTACAGATTGCAAACACGTCATAAACTATATAAAAAATAGATAAAAACAAAATAAACCTAAAATGCACAAAAGCAAAACACAAACACATAAAAATAATACAAAAACATAAAAACATAAAATATACATAAATTAAAATAATACAAAATTATAATAGCTAGCATTTATATAGTACTTCACATATGCCAGGCACTGTACTAAGCAATTTATAATTATCATCTCATTTGATCCTTACAACAACCCTGCAAGGTAGGTACTTTTGTTATCCCCATTTTACAAATGAAGAAACTGAGGCAAACAGAAGTTGTGACTTGCCATGAGTCACACAGATAGTAAGTTGTCTAAGGCCAAATTCTAACTCAGGCCTGGTGCTCTATTCACTGCCCTACTTACGTAGTCTATACAAAGGAGGTACAAGCAAAGTGTTATGTGAAGTCTCCTTGAGAAGGACCTTCAGAAGTGGGGAGTCAAGGAAATCTTCACTAATGAGGTGGCATTTGAGTTGGCCTTTAAAAGGTGGATAAAAATTCAAGAGATAGGGGGAATGGTATTTCAGATATAAGGGGATAACATGAGCCAAATTATGGGCTTCTGGAGTTAGAGAGTGCTTAAGGGACAGCAGCTGGTGGTTTGTATTGAATACAGGCTACTGAAAGGAAGCAGAATGAGAGATGAGATCAGGTGGCTTGAGCTCGTGGAAGTCTTGGACATGCCATTCTAAGAAGTCTGAACTTGACTTCATAGGCAAGAGAATATCTTTGGAGGTTTTCTGACAAAGGAGTGGCATGTCCATATCTATAAATAATAAAGATAAATCTGAAAGCAGTGTGGAGATATTGCTTTATAAAATGGAGAAACCAAGTCCCCCCAAAATCGTGACTTGCCCAAAGTTACACAGCTAGTTAGTGTCAGGGTTATCTCCTAATATGCTAGATTATAAATTATTAATACTATACAAATACATGATTATAAATACTACACAACACTATAAATGCAGGGCATTGAATTTAATTAAACCCTGAGCATAATAAAGGTTGATTAGAGAAGAGGCAACTGGAATACTGGGGAGAGCATTGGATTTGGAGTCAGAAGAGCTGAGTTCAAATCCTAGTTCTACTATTTAGTACCTGTGGGACCTTAGGAAAAACTTAACCTCCTTCATCTCAGTTACTTCACCTACAACATGAAGGGGTTGGACTAGATGATTGTAAGGATCCTTCCAACTTCCTATGATTTCCTCCTAGAAGAACTAGGGCAAGGTTTCTTTAAAAAGCTTTTGTAACTGACTTCTGAGTCCTTGAAATGGCCTTCAGGGAATAGTTTTGCTGTTGTTCAGTCATGTTTCAGTCCTGTCTGACTCTCTGTGACCCTTTTTAGGGTTTTCTTGGCAAAAGTACTGGAGTGGTTTGCCATTTCCTTCTCCAGCTCATTTTACAGATGAGGAAACTGAGGCAAACAGGGTTAAGTGACTTTCCTATGGTCACACAGCTGGTAAGTATCTGAGGGTGGATTTGAATTCAGGTCTTCCTGACTCTAGGTCTGGTGTCCTATCCACTGCGCCACCTAGCTAGAACAACATAAAGAAACAGTGAGGTCTCACTGGTTGTCCTAATGAAATGTCTCCTTCTGACAACCCTTCTTGAATGAAGAACAGGTATTCATTTTTAAGTATATGAATCCTATGAATGAAGGCTAAGAATTATAACTTTGCCATCTTGACACATGCCCTTCTCCTGGAGCCTTGCCTGAGCTCTTCTTCCCCTCCCTCTGAACTTCTTAATTTTCCATCATCATCCCTTTCCTCCTCCACCTCCTGCATTGAAAATTAAGAAGTAAGGGAAATAGATAATTTGCAGCTTATAAGATACCACAGAATGGAAGAGTTCTGTGCTTGGAGTCAGAAGACTGACTTTATGAAGTTGGAAACCTGGCTTTATTAAAAAAGCTTTCTTTAGAGAATTTGACTCGGTCTGAGCCACAGTTCTGCTGCTAAGTGGTCATGAGACAAATAAGCAAGTCACAATCTCTCTAGTCTCAGTTTCTTCATCTGTCAAATTGAAATTATACTTGACATGCCTACCTCATGAGGCTGCTCTGAGGAATGCATTTTGCAGACCTTAAAACCTACTATAAGAACACCCAAGTTATTATCACTAGCCTAACTTTGACTATACCTGTAACAATTTGCAATGGATAATGTCATATTCTTCATCAAGTCAATATACAGTTATTAAGCACCTAATATTTGCCAATGACTGAGATAAGCACCAGGGATACAAAGAAAGGCACAATCTCATTAGGGGAGACAACATGAAAACAACTGTGTACAAACAAAACACATACAGGATTAATTTGAGATAATCAACAGAGGGAAAGCACTAACACATTAGGGAGGACCAGGAAAGATTTCTTGCAGAAGGTGGGAATACATGTTTAAATATATATTTTAAAAACAAGCCATGCACAATAGAGATTCATGTTTATATATACATATATATATATATATATACAAATCCTCTTTTTCTACTCTTTATAAATTGAAATATTCATTTTTGGAGTGACTGTCAAGTTCATAAAATGTTGAAATGAAAAGAAAAAAAGAGGGGGAAAGATAGGAGTTGGAAGTATGGAAAGATAGGAGAGGAAAGAGTATCTAGGAGGAAGTAATGTCAAAAGCTACAGAGTGTAAGAATAATGAGGATTAAGAAAAGGACTCTGGATTTAATTTAGATCATTGGTAACCTTGCAGAAAACAATTTCAATGGAGTGATGGGTCTGAATGCAAACTTGAAGGGGTTGAAAAATAAAGGAAGGAAGAAAAGAAAAGATGGAAGGAAGAAAGGAGGGAAAGGAGGAAGAGAGAAAGAAAAAAAGTTAAAGTATTTGTTAAGACTTTACTATTACTAGAAGGAGTTGTGTCATTTAGGATTAATACCTAGATAACAGTGTGAATGTATTCCAATATTCTACATACACACACACACACACATTTAATAAATAATTCTGCCAAGATCTGTTGTTGGTGGAACATCACACAGCCACATACTTAATTTGACAGGACCAAAAAAATCATCCTACTCTAAACCCAGGAGTTCTAGGTTATCTGTAATGGGGATTTGATGTTGGGATTTAAAAGAGGAAGAATAAGATGTGATAAATACTGAACAGGGAACCAGAGTAAGACAGGGGACGCCCATCCTCTTTACCTTGTCCCAATCTTCACCTTCAGACTCTGAATCTGCCAACAAGACTATTATTTGACTTTAAGGAAGAATAAACAAGGAAATTAGAGACTGACAGACCTAAAATTCATTCCATTCAACCCAGCTAATCCTCTAATGAGGGTGTGTTTAATAAGTCATAGTTGTGTCTACACTAGAGAATGTGACCATTTGAGAAAATAGTGTCTATTAAATTTTTGGGATTTGGCCAAAGGCTGACAGCAGTTTCACACAGAGACCACTAACCCTGGACCATAGCTATCCAGTAGATTATTAAAGGAACCTCAATAAGCAGACCCAATAAACAGCCTCTGTTTAAGGTAAGTACCAGCAGGACCAAAGTAAGGTTGCAGACCTAGCGAGGTGGGATTCCACAGAGTCACTGAAGCAGTGTCATATATCCTCAAGCAAGAGATAGGGGGAATGCCCAGTGGAGGGACAGAGCAGCTGGCGAGTGGAAAACGAGATAGGCGAGCCAAGTTCAATCACTCAGAATGAGGGCTTTTAAGTGGATGGGGGCATTCTAAGTGGGTGGGGGAAGTCTGCAGGGGGCCATAATAATCTTCTCATATTAGTTTCTCTTTGCTGCATTTGCATACATACACACGTTATAGTCCATTTGTAGAAACTGGCCCTTTTGCAAGCTAGCAGATGGGGGCTGCCCAAATGCAGAAAAAAACCCTTTGATTTAGAGCTTAAGTGAATTATTTTTAAAAAATCTCCTCTTTATGGAGTTGAAATAAAAGTTAGAAAAATTAATATTTACTTTAAACTTGACTTTTCAACAAAGTGTTAACTCAAAAAAAGAAATGTGGCAGGTGAATGACTAGTAGAAGAAGTCTGGCTAGCTATCTTGATGGGCTGGTGAAAGCACAGTAAAGAGTAAACCTTAATTCTATCTGTCTGAACATGAGCAGAAATATTGAAGGGCTCAATGAACCTCAGAAGAACTCCCTCCTTGGGGACAGGGGAAGATGTTTATATTTTCCAACATTTGGTTTTTGTTATCTGGTTCTCTGATTCATTGTTTGTAGACTCAGCAGAAAGTGTGTTTTTTTTTTTAAGTTATCTTCACTCTAGTTTAAGCCCCTCATCAAACTCTTCTACGGTTTTGGGTGGGTCTGCTTGCAAATTGCTGACTTTTCCATGTTGGCTTTAATGTATATGCATGGACCCATCTACTTGAATAAAACATTTATTAAACACCTATGTGCTAGGCATTAGGGACACAAAAACAAACTCAAGAGTGCTGCCATCAAGGAGTTTACTGGAGCATGCACAATAAGTAAATACAAGCTATCTACCAAATAAATAAAAAGTAATTTCAAGAGGAATACTAAAAGCAGGAAGAATAGATAAAGACCTCCTGGAGGAGGTCTTGACCTGAGCTAAGGGAGCCACAGATTCTAAGAAGTAGAGGTGAGGAGGGACAGAATTCCAAGAATAGGGGACAGCTCATGAAAAGACATAGGAAAATGGCAAGACCAGTTTGCCCAAAATGTAGAGTTTGTGAAGGGGAGAAATGTGTAATAAACCTGAAAAGATAAACTGGAACCAGTCTAGGAAGGGCTTTAAATGCCAGAGAAGTTTGAACTTACCTTTGAGGTAATAGGGAGCCAAAGAATTTGTTGAGCAGGGAAGTACGGAGATCAGAAATGTGCTTTAGGAATATCAATTTGTGGTGTGTGTGTGTGTTTGTGTGTGTATAGGATGAACTAGAGGAGTGGAGGAAAAGAGACCAATTAAGAAGCTATTGCCTTAGTTCAGATAAGAGGCAATGAGTGCCTGAACTGTTTTGTAGTGTGGTGAGTAGGGAGGAATGGAGAGATGTGAGAGATGCTGCGGAGGCAGAATAGAGAAGACTTAGCCAAGTGATTGGATTGGGTGGGGGGGGGGCGGCGCAGGTAGGGGTTAAAGACAAGGAGGAGCTGGGAATGGTTTCTAGGTTGTGAAGCTGGGTGACGAAGGATGATGGGAGAGGGGGGTTTAAAGGGGAAGAGAAAGCTTCATTTTTGATATGTTGAGTCTGAGGAATAATTAGGTAGAAGAGGAGTCCAATAGGCAGGTGGAGATATTGAACTGGAAGGTCATTAGTGACCTTGGAAAGAGCAATCTCAATTTGGTGATAATACTGGGAATAGGGATTGGGCCTGCGACTTTATTCCTATAAGAAACTTCCTCTCCCAGCGCATGTTGCAACGTGAAGAGGTTCAGTGATTTGCCTAGAGTCACAGCTGATATGTGGTGGACAGAGGACTCAAATCCAGGTCTTCTGGCTCCTGGGAAGGCTATCTAGCCACTAAACCACACTGCCTCTCAAGGTAAATAGTAACAGCTAACATTTGCATAGTCCTTTAAGGTTTGTGGAACACTTATGTATATTATCTTGGTTGATCCTCACAATAGTCCCCTGAGATAGCTGCTTTAATTATCATCCTTGCACAGATAAGGAAGCTGAAGCTGAGAAATGTTACTTGACTTGTTCAGAATCACACAGCTAGTCCCTAAGGTCAGATTTTAACCTGGGTCTTCCTGACCCCCAGTGCAGCTCTCCCTTAGTGGTAGTGAAAGAAGTCAAATTGCAAGGAGTTGAGAATTGGGTGAGAAAGATCATATAGATCTAGGGCTGGAAGGGACATCAGAGGAAATCTGGTGGTGAGTGGAGGCAACAGGTATAGCTATCTTATGCAGAGAAATCCCATTTTAATGGGATCAGTTTTAAATGAGGCTCTCCTTCTGGAATAGAGACCCAAAATCAGCTTGAATACTTTTGAAACATTTATTATGTAGGAGAGATTTGCTAGGCACTGTGGGGTCTTAGAATTCCATCGGGGAAGAAACTCCATTGGTGTTCCATTTTCTAGACTGGTAGTCCCAGTTTTAGCAGGATGGGCCTTCTCTTTGGATGCCAAGTCAGGACAATTTAACATTCCACTTGCACAACTCCAGGTCACAGCTGCTTCCCACAAAACCTCAAAATAGCTTGAGTAGTCTTGACTCCACTTCCTACATTGTTCTTTCTCCTGCACCCTCATCCACTAATCATAAAGTCCATGTCTTTACTATGCTATGCCCCCTTCCCCTGGGCTAGGTGCCAAGATTGCCTTTAAAAGAAATTGGATGAAGACAGACTACCTTGGATGCCCTGATTCTCCTATCTTTATTCCCCACTTGCATATATATATATATTTATGTATATATATACATACACACATATATATGTGTGTATATATATGTATATATACATACATACATACACACACACACAAATTTAGCAGTAAACATCTGGCTGAAATCCTTGTACTTATAGGGATAAAGTATTCTCTGTCAAGGGTTTCTTTTCTCCCTGGACAATATATTGTCCAGCCAACCAGGATCGTTACAAAGTTGTACTTTGCCTTTCTAGTGATTCTGACTTCCTTTGGAGCCCAGATGGCTGAGCTCTGATAACTACCGTCTTTTACTACATAGCTCCTAAAGAGATTACCTTTAGAGGTGGGAAAGGAAATTAAGGTTGGGAGGAGGCGACAGAGTAAATTCTTTCTCTGAGAGTTGAGAAATACATTCATTGACTCATTCAACTAATTATTCTGTGTGTGCCCTCACTGTAAGATAGACTCTATCCTCAATAGTTTACAGTTTCTTTAAAAAAAAAGCCAGAACAGGGGAGATGATAATTTTACTGTGAGCAAGTTTAGACTCTACGACAGATAGGGCTTGTGCCATAGATTTGAAAAGAAGTCAACACTGAGTGTTGGTGGCTATACAGCCTCTAATTAATTGAGCAATCAGCTCATTTCCAGAGATGGGAGAAAATGATTTTTTGACTTCAGGTAAGTCATCTCCCTTCTCTGGATCAGTTTTCTCACCTGTAAATGAGGGGATAGAATTAAATCATCCTTTGGATCCCTTCTCATTCTGAAAATCTATTAATTCTGTGGTTCAGTGAACCCAGGACTTATGACAGATCCACAGAAGACCCCATGCCCAGCAGTGAACAACTGAGCTTTGCTATAAGCAAAATATCTGGGAAGGCCTCCCAGCATTAGGGGACAAAGCAGCTATAACCCAGGGCAAAACCAGCCTTGGTATTGATGCTCGGGCTTCCCGATGGGAGACACTGCCAACAGCAAGATCAGATAACTTTGCTTGTTGCATAAAAAATACTTCATTTTTACTCAGCAGCATCATTTATTACTAGTCCAGGCTTGCTCCAGGAAATGAACAAAGTGGCAAGCTCAATCACGTAATAATTCTCTCTCAGCCTGCCCCCAGGGAATGGGGAAGAGACTTTTTGCAAGGGTTAGCATGAAGGCACAGGAGAAGGTATTTTATTGGTAGCTGCAGAGAAACAGAGGGCATCTAGGTGGTGCAGTGGGTAGAGTGCTGGGCCTTAAGTAAGAAAGATTCATCTTCCTGAGTTCAAAATCCAGTCTCAGACACTTACTAGCTGGGTGACCCTGGGCAAATTACTTAACCCTGTTTGCCTCAGTTTCCTCATATGTAAAATGAGTTGGAGAAGGAATGGCAAACCATTACAGTATCTTTGCCAAGAAAACCCTAAATGCAGCCACGAAGAGTCAGACATGGCTGAAACGACTAAACAAAAAGCAGAGAAACGAGAAGTTGGAGAGGATCTGGGCAAGGGGACTCAACACAAAAGTTAATCATACAGGAAAAAGGAGGGGGTTTGCCCTGTTATCTGTAATGCCTAGCACCAGGCCCTGTACCTAGTTGGTGCTTAATAAATATTTGAATTAAATAAGGAGCTAAGATCCTTTGGGTTCAAGCTATAATAGTGACGAATAACATTGGTCCAGTCCCTGTCAAAGAGATTTGCTATCATCCAAACTAAAAATTAGAAACAGGTGACCAGATCGAATGTATTCTTTTTGTAAAGCATCATTAAGCATGCACTTTATTTTCCTAAAATCAGGACTGTACCACTGGGTCATATGGTTGCTGTGCCCATGTCCTGACTTGGGTCTCTGACGCTTAAAGCTCCTTCCTGAAGACTACAACCCAGAGGTGAAGCCGCCCAGTTCTACAGGAGAATGCTAATCAGTCACCCTGAATTTGTCCTGCATGTGGATTGTTTGTACGTAGTCATTTGCAAGTTATCTCCCCCCATTAAAGTGTAAGCTCCTCAAGGGCAGCCTCCATCTTTTACCTTACCTTGTATGGCTAGTGCTCAGCACAGTTCTTGGCACATTTAATAAATATTTGTTAACTGACTGACCCTCTCTGTACTTTAGCCTCTTTTTTTCTTGATCCACAGTCAACTCTTAGACAAACATAAGTGGAATAAATGAATCTCATTCCTTATGTAGAGGTGTTGCTGCTCGGTCCATTGCATAGAGGCTACACCAAGCTGCAGCTGAGCAGGTCAGAGCTGAGTGGAGAAGGCTCAGGCCTTATTAAACACATGACAGAAACTTGTAGCAACCACATGAAAAACTGCTTTAAATCACTAATAGGAAAAAAATGGAAATCAAAACAACTCTTAAGTTTTCACCTCACGTCTCAAAAACCAGCAAATATGGCAAAAAGATGAAAATGTCCACAGAGAGTTTATGGCAAAACAAGGACATTAATATGTGATTGCTGCTGCTGTGAAACGGCCTGGAATTAGGCTAAAATAAAGTGACTAAAATATCAATGTTCTTTGAGTCCAAAGATCTCATGATGCTAGGCATGTACTCCAGTAAAGTCAAAGACAGATTTATACAACAAAAATACACATATCATATCAATGCTCTTTGACTCCAGAGATCTCACTGCTAGGCATATACCCCAGTAAAGTCAAAGACAGAAATATACAACAAAAATAGACATATTCGCACTTTTGTAGTAGAAAAGAACTAGAAGCAAAGTTGATTATTATTGATTATGGGATGGCTAATCAAATTGCAGGGCAGCTAGGTGGCACAGTAGATGGAGTGCAAGGTCTGGAGTCACAAATATTCATCTTTCGAATCTGGCCTCAGATACTTACTCGTTGTGTGACCTTGGGCAAGTCGCTTCTCCCTGTTTGCCTCAGTTTGCTCATCTGTAAAATGAGCTGGAGAAGAAAATGACAAACCATTCCAGTATCTTTGCCAAGAAAATCCCAAATGGGGCCACAAAGAGTCAGATGTGACTGAAAGGACTCAACAACAATCAAATCGCAGCACATGAATGTAATGGAATATGATTGTAGAATAAGCAATGAGAAATAGGAAAAATTTAGAGGAGCATAGTTTAGATTGAAACAGACCCAAGAAAAAAATTGTACAACTACAAGAATATAAATGAAAAGAGCAAAAATGAAAGAAACAATGCTATGTAATTACTATAGGCAGGTATGGCCTTAAACAAGAGTTGAAAAGATGTATCTCTGTCCTTTCTCTGTCCCAGTGGTGGTGGATCACGAATGCAGAATATTGTATTTACTGATAAACAACATTGATGTGGTTAATTTTACTGAACTGCTGATAGAGAGATATTCAGAAGATAATGTGATAACAAAAGACATCAATAAAAATAAAAGAAAAATGAAAAATAACACATGCAAGAATTTCTTCTGAGTTATCAGTTGCTCTGAAAGATCCCAGACCCAAGATGGGGAGACCCTCTCTTAATTAGCTGTGACATGGATAAAATATCTAATTTTTCTATGCCCTAGACGTCTAAAACAACCCCTTTATTTTACAAGTAAGGAAACGGAGTCCCAGACAGGTGATTTATGCAAGGCCCGGGATTGAAACCTAGGCCCTTAAGCTCCAAATCCAGCATTCTTTCCTTTGCACCAAATGTTAACTTATTGACTGGCTCCGAAGAATAGGAAACTGGGACAGATTTGGACCAAGGAGAAAACAAGTCACCCTGTTGCGTGCTTTTGATTGAGAGAGAGAGACAGAGAAAGAGGGAGACAGAGAGAGGGAGATCAAAAACTAAGGGAGAAAAATTAAGGAATAAGGTAGACAATGGCCTTCAGAATCCTTTGGATTTTCCCTGGAGATATGGAGGTGAGGTAGTTGGAGGAGTGATGATGTATCTGTATCTCTTGTGGAATAACTTTGGGATGAGCGGGAGATGAAGAAGATAGTGAGGAAACTCAAGTTAGAATGCAGGTCATAAGAGATCTAGCCATTTGGTGTATGGCTGAACATGGAAAGGATGCTCCAAAGGATTGGGAAGAGTATAAAGGGATAGAGTCCAATCCAAGTGCCCCTCCCTCGCCCCAGACTCCTAGCAGAATTTGGAGCTTCCCTATGAGGGTAAGGAAAGGGTTAATCTGGCTGCTGGTGAAGGCTCTGGAGGGAATCTCACCAGCTATAAACAGAGTGTGGAGGCCAGTGCACAGGATGTGGCCGGCAGCTAAAGTTGTCTGATTATTAACTTCACTTTTATTTGGAGGGGGATGCTTCTCTGTTTTGTTTCCCAACAAGGAAGTGAAAGTCCGGGTCTTAGAGGCTGGTTTCAGATTTTGTTGTCATAGTTCATTTATTTATTTTTAAATTCATAAATAAAGCCGGCCAACTCTTTGTTTTCTCATTAATGAGCATTCACCATGTCATCTGGGGGTGTGGCCTGAAAGCAGTTTTCCAGAGTCTTGAATTGGAAATGTTGTCTTTTAGTTTTAGTTTTTTAAAGAATTGGGTTCCTTTCCCCACCTTTAAATTTAACTTAGCACCTTGCTTCATTCATCTCAGAAGCTAACTTTATACTCTGATCAATACCATAAGGACCACAGAGAGTCTTTAACTAAGATCCTAAGCTCTTCTAGGGTAGGAACAGGTCTTCCTCACCTGTCTTTGTATGCTTTGTAATGATTGCAGTCCTATATTATCCTATTTTGTTTGAAGTATTCTCACCCTTGGGCACAGGAAGATAAAACTCCAGGCCTATCTCATGCCCCGGTCAAGGAGACACCAGGGGTCTGACATTTGCCTCCCGGTCCAATATTGTATTTACTGGTCCCCACACCATTCTGCTAAAATCAATAGCTCAAAAGGAAGTAATATTCCACTCTAGTGTCTAAGAAAACATTATGACATGTATTTCTTTAACCAGGGTTCAAACTTACTGTGACTTTACTTGCCTATGACAGACTTGGAGATCAACTAATCAGTTAACATTCATAATACCTCCATGGATGCTGAGAGAATAGAAGAAAAAGGACCTGGGATGCCCCATTCCTGGAGGGGATGGAGAGCTTAGAAATGTGGGAGCATCTGGAGAGGTAGGGCTCCACTGAGACTGCTTTCATGGTAACCCAAACGCAGGCAAAAGCAAGATCAGAATCACAGGCTAGAGCTGGAAAAAGGATTTTGGAAATAATATCCATTTGCCTCATCTTACAGATGCAGAAATGAAAAACTAATTAAATACGATGAATAGTTTAACGAGTACTATCCGCAAAGTCTTAAAGCTGGTATGAGAGCCTACCCAGATCCCTTGGTACATAGCTGAGTATATGTTGACATGTAATCTTCTACCTGCAAGCTTCCAGAACCTTAGGTTCTAGATACCATACTTTGTAAAACACCCAGCCTTGGGCCCTGGAATTTGGGCATTCAACAAATATTTGACAGCAATGCCAATCAACTTCAGTTGCCACTGATATTTATATTTTCTAGAATCTGGCAAATTCTGGAGGGAACTGGCCAATGGGGACATGGGGAAACCCTCACAGCAAATGCAGATACTCTCTGCCTGCTTCCAGCCTAGCTTTGGGAAAACTTTGGGGAGCCACTTTTCTGCAATGAGCGACTCAGGGATTGCTAGAAAATGATAATGAAAGGTTTTCTAATTGGCTGTAGAGTCAGAAAAACTGATGATTCAACACGTATGGAGCCACAGCTGAGCATACATGTAAAAGGTACAACTTGCCCATCTCTCCATCTTCTCTTCTTTGCATTTTCAAAGCGGCAGGATTGCTCTGAAATGGTCTGAGAGCTGGTTGGGGAGAAAGGTGACTGCCTGGTATCCCCTTGGCCAGCTGTGGGCACATTGCTGTCTCTTTCTCTTTGTATTTATTCTTATCTAATGTTGGATAAAATGAGTACTTCAAAGTTAATGTGTCCAGGAAGTGACTTTGTGAATTTGGATTCTATCACAGGTCCCATCAGCAACCAGAATTGGTAATGGCATCCACCAGAGGTAGTAGCAGTAATGAAGTTACTAAGGTGGATATGCCCAGGCAGTGACTCTGTGGTTATTGTAAGGTGGCAGGGTAATAGTTGAGTGTCCTAACCCCATAGCAGCCTAGACTGGCAAGGAGCCAGCACAAAAGCCAGACTTCTTCCCTAGCACCCAAGTAGATGGACGGGGTGGGGTAGGGAAGAGAATACCAGAAGAGCTCAACCCAGTACCAGCAGTGCAATGGCCTGCCTAGATAAGAGCTACACACAATGGAAACTTCATGAAGACTCCATGAAGGAAAAAAGAATCTCTAGGGCCAGCAGGCAGGAGGCACCCTATAGCTACACATGTTCTCTACATGTATGTTTAACAACCATTGTACCTTAAGTTGGAGCCCACTCTGCTCAGAAACACTGTATGTGTAAGAGGATTTTGAACCCTCAGTTTGGAAGGAATATTTTCTACCATCTTAATAAATCTCCTTTTAAAAAAAAGTAATAGAGGCTGGCTGGCAGGCTGACTGCCAACAGTGAGCACACTGGTAGGGGCTCAGAAGCTACAGTATTAACCCCTAGAACTCTGAGGGGAGTAATAACAACCACCCACCTGGGGATCCCAAATGGCAAACATGAGTGCAAGTGTGGGGAGTAACCTCAGAGAGAGTATTACACAAAAAAACAACCAAATTACAATGAACTGGATTCATTTGCAAGGGAATCCTGTCTAATTTCTAAGATTTTTCTGTTTTTAGAGATCATTCATTCTCACTGTATTACTTCTTCACATCCTAAACTCAAGAAGGTTTGTTGTTGGTGAGCAAAATTTATTGTTGGAGTGACAATGTTTGCAAGACTTTCTGTGACCCTAGGAAGGAAGAAACAGGTAAAGGAAGGATGGAAGTTAAAAAAGAAAGGAAGAAGAAGAAGGAAAACAGAAATATTTTCATCTTGCAGGACATTTGACTACCTGAACAAAAGTCCTTGGTGGGATGAAGATTGGGTTAAAACCTGGCCACGTAAAAGATGGTGAAATTGTTTTCTCATTTTTAAAGGGATCACGAGGATAGGACTGCCCTTTGGCTCTAGGGAAACAGTCAAGGCTTTGCCTCCCAACTTGGCACCCTGCCCTGCTTTCTACAGGGACAGATCTCTAGTCCTGACAGACCTACTAGCTAACAGGCAGGAAGGTTTTTCTTAGGCTGAATTCACAGACCAATCAAATAAGAAAGGGGATGGAAACTTCCCAGTCCAGTTCCCCACTGTTAGAGGGAATAAACAAAAGAGGATAAATTGCTTTTGCCCCAAAGACTCTGGAATAATTTTGTTGGTACAAGGGGGTGTTGGAACCAAACCTTTGATTTCCTATATCTTGCAAGGATTTTTGAGAAGTATGAACAGCAATTAGGAGGTTGCAAGAATGTGCCTCACCCGTTTTTGGGCTCCTTGGTGGAGTATGGCCCCAATTGTTTTTCGTCTATATTCTCTATGTACAGCTAAGGCTGTCACCACTGCTACCATTGCAGAGCTGAGATAGATAAATGTGGTCATGCTACCCTCCAGTGGCCAATATGAGAAATAACACCGTGCCATCTAAAGCTAGATACAAGCACTTTTGAAGAGTTGCAGGTGGGTTCCATCTACCCTCCCCCTCCTCTACCACTTCCCTGCCACATGCAGCTGTCTTGTATGCCACGTGTCCAGCTTCAGGAGAAACTACCCTTTGCTGTTTTTTGAAGACGCCATTTTTCTGTCACCTCTCCTTCCCACCCTGCCTTTTGCCACATGTCAGCCACCAGAATGAAATACTTGGTTAATCAGCATCACTATTATGGGACATTTAGTTATGTTCATCTCAGAAATGAAAACATTTGGAGAGAACAAATGGGAAAAAGGAGTAAAATAGTGCTATCCACATCCTATCACGGAGAAACCCTCCCCTACAGCTTCTGGCCCAAATGCTTACCACTCCTCTCCTGTGTTTGGGGTTATAAAACTACACACTTGCCCCTTCTGCTCTAATGCCGAAGAAACTAAACAATATTCACTGTTAGGCGGAACACAGAAGGGGAGTGAATTGAACAGAAGAGGATTACTCAGCTCTCCATACTCACTCTGATAAAAACGTAAAATTCACACCAGACTGAATAATTAACAAGAAATCCAATGAGAAACTACAATAAATTACTTTTTCTACCCCCAGAACTACACAAAAAAACTAACCAGACACCCATGGGGCTGTAGGAAAGGGTACTTCCAGCAAAGCCATTGCCAGCACAGGCAAATAGGCTGGAAACTTAGCAGCAACCATAGAGACAGGCCAGAGATATGCCAGCAGGGCTCCACGTGCCTTAGAAGAATCAGAAAACCACAGTGACGATCTTGGAAGCCCCAGGAAGATGCCACAACCAGTGCTTTGTGGCAATGCCCATATCAAGATAGCCTATGTACCTAGGGCCTCCCTCCTAAGTCCATAGCACTCTGCCCTAAGACATCAGAGAAGGACTTCAAGCTCTAGCACTGCCAACCATAAAGATACAGTAGAATCTAAGCCCAGGAGGTAGAGAGATCAGTGCAAGAACCAAGGGGACTGAGGGAATGACCAGCTATGGCCAACCATCCTACCCAAAAGCACAGCAGAGGGTAGAGCCTGGTCCTGGCACAAAACTCCGCTTTAGAAACTAAACCAAAGAAGACAGTAACCAATGTTTTTTTTAATCATTGTAGTTCTAGTCATTTTCCCCCAAAGGAGGGAATAACTGTAACACAACTAAAAGTAGAGACTCAAAGGAAAAAATGTATTTTCTATTAAAACTACATGAATACCTAGGAGAAAGGAAGCAAGAGATAAAATAAATAAATAGAAGCTCTGGTAGAAGGAATTAGATCAAATCACTTAGAAGAAAAAGTGGCAAACTTTGCCAAAGTAGGCAGTAAGTAGGATAGCAAACAGAAATCAATGACTCTATGAGGTAGCAAAAAATATTAGAACAAGTCTAATGATTGAAAAAACAGAGGAAAATGTATGCTATATGATATCCAAAACAACTGACTTAGAAACTTAGTAAAAAAGACATAATTTAGGAATCATTGTACTCTCTGAAAAGCATGATTTAAAAAAGCAGCCTGAATACTTCGTTTCAAGAAACTATAAATGAAAACTGCTCCAATCTATGAAAATAAGAGGACAAAATGAAAACAGAAAGAATCCACCAGTTACCTACTGAAAAGAAATTCCAAAAGGAAAAGTCCCAGGAACATCAAAGTCAAAATCCAGAAATCCTCTGTCAAAGAAAAAAAAATACTGCAAGCATCCAGAAAGGTGTTAAGGTACCAAAGTCAGGATGACACAAGACCTGACAATAATTTCTACTATATAAAGAAAGAAGAGCTTGTAATACAATGTTCTAAAAGGCAAAAGATGTGGGCTTACAACAAATAATAACTTACCCTGAAAATCAGAGTATAATCTTATGAGGATTGAAGGAGGGGGAATAGACTTTTAATGGAATAAAGCACTTTTGATAAAAATACCAGAGCTAAGTAGGAACTTTAAAATATCAACACAAGAGAAACCTAGAAAGGTACATTTACCTGAGCAGATAGACGTTGCTCCTGGTGATGCAGTGCTAACATTCTAAAAAGGGGGAGAAACCTCCAGAGAAAGAACTGATAGAGTATGAATGCAGATCAAAGCATACTTTTTAAAAAAAACAACTTTATTTTTCTTGTGTTTTTTATTTCACAACAGAGCTAATATGGAAATATGTTTGGCATGATTGGACATGTATTATCCATGTCAAATTCCTTGCCTTCTTAAGGAGTAGGGAAGGAGAAAGGGAGAAAAAGAATTAGGAACCTAAAATTTGAAAAAGAATGTCAAAAATTTAAAAATAAAAGAAATTGGCAAACACTAAAAAAAAAGGTGAAAAGGGGGGAAGAAGAAACAGGACCTTAATATCTTCAAATGACTCCCTTGAGGGAGTCAAATGGTTGATTATTTACTTTTCTAATTGAAGAAGACAAAAATGACATCACTACGTTAGGGTCAATGTACAGTGTATCCAACTGTGGTTAATCAAACCGATATGAGCTTCGAAGGTCCTATCACAGGTCAGGAACAAATAAATATTTGGAGTGGAGATGTCTCTAAATTTGCACATCTCATGCTTCTTTTGAGCTACTACAAGTCTGCTTTGCTCATAGAGCATAGCATCTTTCTTTAATGCAGGCACTCCATGCTGAGTGGTCCTGGGCCTGTGTCTCCCATATTTCACAACTGATTCCAGAGTTCTTCCAAGAGACCTTGAAAGTGTTCTTGTATCTCTTCTTCTGACCTCCATGTGAGTGCTTGCCTTGTGTGAGTTCTCTTTTAGGCAAACATATATCTGGCATTCAAACAAAGTGGCCATTCCATTGGAGTTGGCTCTCTGCCATAGGGTTTGAATGCTTGGCAGTTCAGCTCCAGTACCTTAAGAGTGGGGAACCTGCGGCCTCAAGGCCACATGTGACCTTCTAGGTCCTTGGGTGCAGCCTTTTGACTGTGTCCAAGTTTTACAGAACAAATCCTTTTATTAAGGGGATTTGTTCTGTTAAGTTTGAATTCAGTCGAAGGCCCGCACTTCAGGACCTAGAGGGCTACATGTGGCCTCTAGGCTGCAGGTTCCCCACCCCTGTGCTAGAATCTTCCTAAGACAATTCAAGTGGAAGTGATTCAGTTTCCTAGCATAGTTGGTATACTGTCCAGGTTTCCTAGGCATACAACAATGAGGTCATCACCACAGCTCTGTAGACTTTCAGTTTGGTAGGCAGTCTAATACCTCTTCTCTCCCATAGTTTCTTTCAGAACCTCCCAAACACTGAGCTAGCTCTGGCAATGTGTGCATCAACTTCATCATCTCTGTGCACATTCCCTGGAAAGCATACTGTCAAGGTAAGTGAACTTAACCACAGCCTTCAAAATTTCTCCACTTACTATGACCAGTGGTTCCACAAATGGATGGTGCAGTGCTAGCTGGTAGAGAATTTGTTTTCTTGGTGTTAATTGTCAGGTCAAAATTAGCAGGCACAGCAGAGAATTGATCTATACTCTGTTGCATCTTAGCCTCTGAGGCTCCATTGAGTGCACAATCATCTATGAACAAAAAGTCACACACCAACTCTACTTCCACTTTAGTCTTGACTTTTCAAGACTTTTCAAGTTAAATAATTTACCATCAGTGACCTTGTATCAAGTACCAAGCTGACTTTGACACTGTTCTTGTCCTCACTGAAAGCATCTGACAGCATTGCCAAAAACATGCTAAGAAACATGGGAGCAAGCGCACAACCCTGCTTCACTCCCTTGGTGACTAAGAGAAAGCTGATCCGTTATCCAGAACTCAAGTAAGTGTACCATTATGGAATTGGCATACAATATTGATGAACAACTCTGGGCAGCCAAATTTTGCCATGATCTTCCACAAGCGTTCGTGACTGACAGTATCAAAAGCCTTGGTGTCAGAACAACAAATGTACACAGACCTCTGTTCAGCTCCTGGCATTCCTCCTAGAGTTGTTGGGCAGCAAATGACGTATCAACCATACCTCGGCCCTTTCTGAAGCCACAATAGCTCTCATGCAGATGAGTATCTTCCAGGTGAAGGATCAGTTTATTAAGGAAGACTCTGGCAAGAATCTTGCCAGCCATGTCTAAGAGAGAGATTCCCCTGTGATTGTCACAGAACAACCTATTTCCTTTTCCTTTATAGAGATGGAAAATGGAGGCATCCTTGAATTCCTGGGGGATATCCTCTTGCCTTATGCCCCAGATTTCACTTAGCTTCTGTATGGGCAGTGGACTCTCTGCCTTGTAAATCTCAATTAGATTAAGAATTAGCACCACATATTTTGCCAAACAAGAGGAGCCTAATAGCATTCAAAACCTCTTTTTCAGTTGGAAGTTCAGCTAGAGAAGGATTGATTTCAACCTGAAGTATATGGTCAATGGCTTCTTCTTTGGTTGATTATGGTCTGTTGAGAACATTATGGAAGTGTTCAGCCCATCTCTCCAGGATCATGTTCTTATCACTAATCAATATGGCTCTACCAGTTCTGAGTAGTTGAGATGCACCATAGGGTCTTTGGCCCACAAATAGTCATCAGGGCATCATAAAAGCACCTTGGATTGTTACTATCAGCATAAAACTGAATTTCATCTTCCTTCTTACTGAGCCAAGAATTCTGTATTTCTCTAAGTTTCACTTGCACTTTATTTTTGATGAAATTAAATGCTGCCTTCTTAGAAATGGGCAAATTATTTTACTGGTAAACCCTGTGGAGATCTCATTTTTCTTTTAGTAACTTCTTTATTTCCCCATCATTTTCATCAAACCAATGTTTGAGAGTGTTCTGGCCCAGGTGAGTAAATGCAGTACTGTACACTACATCTCTCTTCTGCTTCACTGTAGCCAACCATGTGTTGGTTCAGCTTTCCCTCCAAGTTAGTAACAAACTGTTCACTGACAGAGAAGCCTAATCTGTTGACATAGTTGTCTTGCCCTGGGGCCACTTTTGTTGAATGTGAATGTTTCTCTTGTGTAGGATGAGTCTGTGATCAATCCAGCACTCTGAGCCACAGATCACTTTGGTCACTCTCACATCCTGTCTGTCTCTTCTCCTTACAGTGACATAGTCTATTAAATGCCAATGTTTGCTGCAAGGGTGCATCCACAAAGTTTTATTGCATTAAGGTAAATAGAATGCAGTGTTGGTGATGAAAAGGCATGAAATGCACAAGTCTTTTGTAGTAAGTGACCATTGTTCTTTCTGTATCCAACTCCGACTCTGATGCTTATGTATCTGACACTTCCATATCCAAGGACTCGCTGCCATGTTTGATAGTCTGTGCATTTTCTGTGATTAAAGCCACTCAGAATTACAAGCTTGTCTTCTTTTGGCACAATGACAATGAGGGCTTCCCGGTCTTTATAAATTTTTTTTTTACTCCATTAGGATTTTTTCGTGGTGGAAGCATACTCACTGATGATGGTGGCTCAGCACGTTCCTGCAAGTGGCAGTTGCATCGTCGTGAGCCTGTCATTCACTCCTTTTGGGAGGCACACAAGCTTGTTGATTAGATTTGATTAAGAAACCTAGACAAGCTTCACAGCACTCCCCACCACTGCAGCCACTCCAGAAAAATGTATATCCTGCTCCAACTTCAATAAGCTGGCCTTTATTTCCTAGCCTTGTTTTACTCAGGGATGTTATTTGGATGTGATACCTGCTGATTTCTTTCACAAGAGCTGTTCATCTTTGTGGGTCTACAGGATTTCATGTTGTCCATAAGCATGCAAATATTCCAATAGTCAGTGGAATCATCTTCACAAAAGTTTTTGCACATTTTTTATGTTTCAACTGCAGGGTAGGATCCCCACCTCCTGCAGTAAGCAGGACAGGATTAGGTGAATCAGACAATTTTTAGGGCACCTTTTCTAGTCCCTTCCTCACACCGGAAAGTGAGCAGTGCAATCTTTTAAAATGGCTGCTCAAATACCCAGGGGCTGCCGAATTCCGCTGCTGCTTCATTCAGTCCATTGAGAAGACAATGTATGGCCTGGGCCACCTGTGGGCAGAGTTGTGACTATAGCTCCCAGTGTATCCCCATCTGCTGCTTCATCACTGGCCTATCACTATCATCACTCAAGGTAGATAAAAATGGTAAAATGTGATGTCTTTTAACTCAGGCATAAATTGAATTTAAGTGAGACCAAGCGTGCAAAATTGTCAGCTTTATTCTCTCCCAGAGTTATTGGAGTCCAGTGGCAAGACAGAAGTCAAGATGACTGGTGATGGCCTGGGATTCAGTGGATGACCTTGGCGTCTTTGATGTGTAGCCATACTCTAAGTGCTCCAGAGCACCTGCTTTTGCAGCTTTCGTGGCTCTTTGAAACCAATTGTTCTCATCCACCTATAGTATCAGGAAAGTCTTCACATGCATAGGGTAGACAGCCCCCTAACTCAATGATGGGTTTTAAGGTCTGTTGGTTACCCTTAACCTGGTTTATCTCATCTGCTGGAACAATTTTACCAGGGTGTGGCTACTGTGCATGCTACAGTTTCGTGGAGTCACAGGGAGAGTTGGGTGGCAGATAGACACCAAAGGTGAAAAAAAGCCCTGAAAAGGACTTGGTAGCTCTCACACCAGAACAAACATTGTAATCCTAAAAGAAAAGGAAAATAAGAGCAAAGAACTATAAGGTCAATGCCCATCAACTGGGGAATAGCTAAACAAATGTGGCATATGAATGATACTGTTGCTCCGTAGAAAAATAATAAAAAGAGATTATTTCAGGAAATTTTGATTAGTATGAACTGATACAATCCAGAGTAAGCAGAGAACCAGAAGGATAATTTATACAAGGAAAACATCAATGTGAAGGAAACCACTTTGAAAGACTCAGGAATACTGGTCAATGCGATAACAACTCTATTTCAAGAGAACCAACAATAGCTTTGTTTATATTACCTGTTTCCTAGCCGAGAGAATGGATTCAAGAGACAGAGTTTTGCATTTTAACATATGGCCTCGATGTGGATTCATTTTGCTTGACTATACTTGACTTAACGATAATGATGTCACAAAAAAAGGCCATTGGGGAAAAAATGCAGAGAAAGGGACAGAAGGAAGAGCAGACAAGCAGGATAGTTTTGAAAGTAACAAGTGGAATTTATTTCATCCTTTAAACAAACGTGAGCAATAGGAAATGGAGTCATAGTTTTATATGCAATCTTCCTCTTTTCTTCTGTGTATATGGAAATATTCCTTCAGTATTTAAGTTCAGAACAAAAAAATGTTTAAAAAAGAATATTGTTTGCAAGTATTTAGTTATAGTACAACCACCACATAAATGAGAGAGCTGGTGGGCTTCCTACCAAATTCAATTTAACAAATATTTCTTGATTGTCTACCATAAATGGCCATGATGGGGGCGTGTGATATGTGAGCATCACACGCACGCGCGCGCACACACACACACACACACACACACACACCCCTTTATATTGATACAGCTAGTAAAATTCATGCTATTTACAACAGTTCAGTTGTGGTCTATTGTGAATGGATTTGTTAGAAATTTTCCTGAGAGCCCCAGACTCTTCCCATCTGGGCCTCTACTTTGCCAATACTTTCCTGTCATGTGGTGTAGTAGAAAAAGCCTTGGACTCAGAGGTCAGAGGGATCTCGGTCTGCATCCCAGACCCTGTGTGACATAAGACTAGAGACTTAGTTTTCTCATTTATAAAAATAAAAATAAAACTGCTTGAATACATCACCCTCCCAGGATCATTGTAAGAAAAGCATTTTGTGAACTTTAAAGAACTATCTACTTCAATCGTTCTGTGATCTCAAGTGGGGAGTAGTCTCTCCAGTGGTATATGTGACTTCTCAGTCCTTATGACTCTTCTTCCACAAATCCTACGTAGACGATCTACCTCCAGACAAGCTTGTCTGCTTGCTGATTCTCCCCCGTGATACTCCATCTCTGATCCCCTCACCTTTGAACTGGCCATTTCCTAAGCCTGGAATGCCTCTTGGAATCCCTGGCTTCCTTTAAGACTGAAGCTCAAATGCCACCTTCTGCAGATCGTTCCCAGTTCCTCCCAGGAGCTAGAGCCTCCCCTTCCCTCTACTCTAGGTGAATCTTGTATGTAAATGCTGCCTTCCCCATTAGAATACAAGTTTCTCAAGGAGAGGATACTATTTTGGCCCCTTTTTTGGTAGTCCCACTGCTTAGCACAGTAAGTGCTTAATAAATTCTTTTTAATCAATACTCAACATGCTGGGGGGCCTTTGGTCCTTTTACATTTCTCAGGTATCAGTGAAACATGTGAGCTTTTTTTTCCCCGTCGTCTCTTGTTCTCAAGCAACCAGATCATCTCCTTTTCACATTATTTCCTTGTTATTACTTATACTACTTCTTGGGTACAGATGTTTATTGGACATGTGCTTCAGGTGGAGCCCTATAAACCTGAGGCATCAAATACTGAGATAAAGGCTAGGTTTGTCATTTCTCAGTCAAGTCTGACTTCGTGGCCCTATTCAGGTTTTTTTCAACAAAGATACTGGAGTGGTTGGCCATTCCCTTCTCCATCTTATTTTACAGATGAAGAAACTGAGGCAAGCAGGGACTTATTGAAATTGAACTTAATTGAACTAACTGTGGTACATGTGTTTAATCAAATATTATTGATCCAAGGAAATTATAAAGAAGCTAATTCAGAGAAACATAGAAAGACCTATATGAACCAATGTAATAGGAAGTGAGCAGAACCAGGAAACCAATTAACATCATGACCACAATAATATGAGTGAAAGTTATGCTTGATAGACCTCAGGACACTCACCAAAGCAACAACTTAATCACAACCTTGAAGACTGATGATGAAACATATAGAGTATCCCAAATGTCTTAGTGCCTTTGGAGATAAATGAGACAAGAATTCTTGGACACAGCAAATGTCATGATTTGTTTTGCTTGACTATGCATATGTGTTAAAAGGGAAGGCTTCGAGGCAGGGAAGGAAGGAGGATGTGCATTAATGAATAAGAGTAGACACAAAAAAAAGTGCACCCCAAAACTGTTTTTTCTATTCATAGAAGAAAAAAGTACAGAAGACATAAATAAATTGTTGCTACCTTATTAAACTTAGCATACATATGTTACAAGTTCAGTTTCTTATATATTCCTTTCCCTTTTTTGTATCTTAAAATGTATGTGTATTGGTGATTGTTATGTACATGGTAAAAAGAAACATAAAAGTACATAAAAATAAGAACAAAAAGTGCTAGAAAGGGGCACAGGGCAATTTTGTTACTAGCTTGTAAAAGTAATATAAGATTTTTTGTCTTATCAAGATAAGAAATGTACATAACAGAAGTTCACAGTTTCTCATGCATTCTTCTTTCTTAAACTTCTTTAAATCTTGAAATATTGCTAAGTTTACAACAAAAGATGTGCATGACTAAAAGGTGTGAAAGGGGACGCAAAATGGAAATTTTGTTACTACTATCTTGTTAAGCTTAATTGTATGTGTATAATATTTCCTTTTTTAACTATGTAGTTTTGCAGTTTTTGAGACAATCTTCTTTTTGTTCTTTGTATGTTGAAATGTTTGTTAAGTTCTTAATAAAATAGAAAAATTTTAAGAAATATTTGTTATAGCCTACTTGGGCAAACCATGCAACTCTGCATTGCAGTTGAGTCACGCACAATAATAGAGAATTACTAAAAAAAATACGTTTAAAAATTGGATTTTCATACCAAGAAATAGCTTGAGATCATTGGATTATTAAAAGTACCACACAATTTGAAAAGTTCAATCCAACCCTGCTGCATTCTCCTATTCTATTTTGTACGCATCCACAATGCCTCGCCCAAACAGACATTCTAATGTAGTAACCCAACGGATCGTCCGTTCAACTTCATGTAATATTGTCTGGGCTCCTAATGCATCCTGGTCCATCTTCAGTCATGCTGGTGAATATCAGGCCACTGGACCCAGATGACTCTGGAGGAGAAAGTGAGGCTGGTGACCTTGCACAGCCCTCCCTCACTCAAATCAAAGTCAACTGCAAGACATGTCATCATTTCCCTGATGTCATGGTCCTCTTCGAGAATGAAGGCCAAACACAACAACAACAACACACTATTGTCTGGACAAGAGACTATACAAATTGTTAGCCAGTACCTTTTGATTAATCATGTTTCTTCTTGTATCAAGTACTAGAATGTAACAGGACCTTCTTACTTTCAGCTGCAAACAGAAACATTTGGAAACCCCACTATTTGTAGGGAATCCCTCTTCCACTTGGATCCTACATAGAACATACTCAGACAAAGGTAAATAAATCGGTAAGTACATATCTCCACATTCTATACTTTCTTTGACATTAAAAATGAAAGGGTTGTCAATAAGTTTTTCCATGGTTACAATTTTCAAGGAATCCCATATGACCTTAACATAAGCATGAGACACTTCTCATTGGATGGGACCTTTGCTCTACCAAATTAGATCTGGTATGGCAAGGCCATCTTCATTTGCCTTTTTTCATTAATTCCCTTATTATTCTTGACCTTTTGTTCTTCAAGATGAATTTTGTTACTATTTTTTCTAGCTCTACAAAATTATTTTTGGTAGTTCGATTGGTATGATTCTGAACAAGTAAATTAATTTAGGTAGAATTGTCATTTTTATTATATTAGCTTGATTGATATTTTCCAATTTGTTTAGATCTGACTTTATTTGTGTGAAAAGTGTTTTGTAATTGTGTTCATATAGTTCCTGGGTTTGTCTTGGCAGGTAGACTCCCAAATATTTTGTATTGTCTACAGTTATTTTAAATGGAATTTCTCTTTCTCTGTCTTGCTGCTGGGCTTTGTTAGCATTATATAGAAATGCTGATGATTTGTGAGGGTTTATCTTATATCCTGCAGTTTTTTAGTTGGTTCTCTAGGATTCTCTAAGTATATCATCATATCATCTGCAAAGAGTGATAGTTTTGTTTCCTTGTTTCCTATTCTAATTCCTTCAATTTCTTTTTCTTCTCTTATTGCTAAAGCTAACATTTCCAGTATAATATTGAATAATAATGGTGACAATGGGCATCCTTTTTATATCCCTGATCTTATTGGGAAAGCCTTTAGCTTATTCCCATTATATGTAATGCTTGTTGATGGTTTTAGATAGATACTACTTATCATTTTAAGGAAAACTCCATTTAGCCCTGTGCTCTCTAGTGTCTAAATAGTGCTGTATTTTGTCAAAAGCTTTTTCGGCATCTATTGAGATAATCATATGATTTCTCTCGGTTTCATTATTGATATGATCAGTGATGCTGATAGTTTTCCTAATATTTCTTAATACTGAACCAGCCCTGCATTCCTGGTATAAATCCCACCTGGTCATAGTGTATTATCCTGGTGATAAATTGCTGTAATCTCTTTGATAATTTTTTATTTAAAATTTTTTCATCAATATGCATTAGGGAAATTGGTCTATAATTTTCTTTCTTTGTTTTGGCTCTTCCTGGTTTAGGTATCAGCACCATATTTGTGTCATAAAAAGAATTTGGCCAATTAATAAATCAATAATTAATAATTATTAATAAATTAATAATTAATACAAAGAATTCTTTGCCAATTTTCCCAAATAATTTATATATTATTAGAATTAATTGTTCTTTAAATCTTTGGTAGAATTCAGTTGTAAATCCATCTTGCCCTGGAAATTTTTTCTTCATTGATGGCTTGTTCCATTTCTGTTTCTAAAATGGGGTTAAGTAATTTATTTCCTCTTCTGTTAATCTGGGCAATTTATACTTTTTAAATATTCATCCATTTCACTTAGATTGCCAGATTTATTGGCATACATTTGGGCAAAATAGCTCCTAATTATTGCTTTCATTTCCTCTTCATTAGTGGTAAATTCACCCTTTTCATTTTTGATACTAATAATTTGGTTTTCTTCTTTCTTTTTTTAATCAAATTAACCAAAGGCCTTATCTACTTTATTGGGGTTTTCCTATAAAACCAGCTCTTAGTTTTATTTATTATGCAGTTTTCTTACTTTCAATTTTATTAATCTCTGCTTTGATTTTCAGAATTTCTAATTTCGTGTTTGATTGAGGGTTTTAAATTTGTTCCTTTTCCAGTTTTTTTTTTGAGTTACATGCCCAATTAATTGATCTGTTCTTTCTCTATTTTATTCATGTAAGCATTTGGAGTTATAAAATTTCCCCTAAGTACTGTTTGGGGTGCATCGCATAAATTTTGGTATGTTGTCTCATTATTGTCATTCTCTTTGATGAAATTATTTATTGCTTCTGTGATATGTTGTTTAACCCACTCATTCTTTAGGATGAAATTATTTAGTTTCCAATTAATTTTTAATTTCTCTTTCAATGGCCCTTTATTACATGTAATTTTTATTGCATCGTGATCTGGAAAGGATGCATTTAATATTTCTGCCTTCCTGCATTGGATTCTGAGTTTTTCATGCCCTAATATATGGTCAATTTTTGTGTAGGTGCCACATACCACTGAGAAAAAGGTATATTCCTGTCTATTGCTGTTCAATTTTCTCTAGAGGTATATCATATCTAACTTTTCTAAAATTCTTTTCACCTCATTAACTTCTTTCTTGTTTATTTTATGATTAGATTTATCTAGTTCTGAGAGGGGGAAGTTGAAGATCCCAATAGTATAGTTTTGCTGTCTATTTCTTCCTGTAACTCATTTAATTTCTTCTCTGAGAATTTGGATACTATACCACTTGGTGTATATATGTTTTATTACTTCATTGGCTATGGTACATTTTGGCAAGATGGAGTTTCCTTCCTTATTTCTTTTAATTAGATCTATTTTTGCTTTTACTTTGTCTGAGTTCAGGATCATTACCCCATCCTTTTTTTATTTCAGTTGAAGCACAATCTATTCTGCTACAGTCTTTTACCTTCACTCTGTGTGTATCTCTACTTCAAATGTGTTTCCTGTAAACAATATATTATAGGATTCTGGTTTTTAATACACTACTCTGCTATCTGCTTCCATTTTATGAGAGAGTTCATCCCATTCACATTCAGTTATGATTATATTGTGTTTCCCTTCATCCTATTTTTCCCCATTTATACTATTCTCTCTCCTTTCACCCTGTCTCTCCTCACCAGTGTTTTGCTTCTAACCACTGCCTCCCTCAATCTGTCCTCCCTTCTATTAGGCCCCCCCTCCCTTTTCTTCCCCCTTTCCCCTCCTACTTCCCTATAGGGTAAGGTAAATAAATTTCTATACCCAAATGAGTGAGTATGTTATTCCCTCTTTGAGCCAAATCCAATGAGAGTAAGGTTCAAACAATGCTCACTCCACCCCCTTCTTTCCTTCTCCTGTAATAGGTCTTTGGGGCTTCTTCATGTGATGTAATTTACCCCATTCTGCCTCCCCTTTTCCTCTTCTTCCAGCACAATCCTTAATTTCACCTGTTAAATTTTTTTACATATCATTACATCAAAGTCAACTTATACCCACACCCTCTGTCTATGTATACCCTTTCTAACTGCCCTAATAGAGATACAGTTTTCAAGAGTTACAAGTATTATCTTCCCATGTAGGGATGTAAACAGTTTAGCCTTATTGAATAACTTTTTTCTTTTCTGTTTGCCTTTTTATGCTTCTCTTGAGTCTTGTACTTGAAGACAGAATTTTTTGTTCAGCTTTGATGTTTTCATCAAGTAAGTTTGAAAGTCCCCTATTTCATTGAATGACTGAAAGATTATGCTCAATTTTGCTGAGTAGTTTATTCTTGGTTGTAATCCAAGCTCCTTTGCCTTCCAGACCATCATATTCCAAGCCCTCCAGTCCTTTAATGTACAAGCTGCTAAGTCCTGTGTAATCCTGACTGTGGCTCCTTGATGTTTGAATTGTTTCTTTCTCACTGCTTGCAGTATTTCCTTCTTGACCTGATAAATCTGGAATTTGGCTACAATATTCTTTGGAGTTTTCATTTTGGGATCATTTTCAGGAAGTGATTGGTGGATTCTTACAATGACTATTTTACCCTCTTGATCCAGGTTATCAGGGAGTTTTCCTTGATAATTTCATTTTTTTTTTCATTTGTCCAGTTGTATTTTTTAAGGAATTCAGTCCTTCCTTTTCCAAGCTGTTGACTTTCTCATGTATATCGCTCATTTCTTTTCCCAATTTTTCCTCTACCTTTCTGATTTTTAAAATACTTTTTAAGTTCTTTCAATAAGGCCTTTTGGGCTTGAGACCAATTCATATTCCCCTTTGAGGTTTCACATGCTATCATTTTCACAGTTGTCCTCTTCTTAGTTTGTGTTTGGATCTTCCCTGTTGCCATAGTATGTTCAAGGCTCTTTTCTGGTTTTTGCTAATTTTTAGAAGTTGAGTTGTGCTCATGGGGCACAGAGGGCACTGTCCCAAGCTTCTTGTTCTTGTGGACAGGGGCTTGTCACTGGCTTTCAACTACAGGGCCTAGGTGCTAGTGGCTTGCCTACTAAGCTGGGGTGGCCCAGTCTAATCATGCCTATTATGCCCTGGGTTCTGGGGCTGGCAATTTTGCCTACTATGCAGGAGCTGGAGGCCTCAGAGCTGCCCTACTATGCCACTGGCCTGCTGAGCCAGGACTGCAGGGCCTTGGTTGCTGTGGCTGAGATGCCTGCTGGCTTGCCCAGATACCACCTGAACTGGGCTCCACTTCCCTTTTACCCAAATGAGACAGACCTTTCCTGAAGTCCTTCTAAGTTCTCTTGGGCTAGAAAATTGTTTCTCTCTGTCTTTCTCTGTATTCTGTTGCTCCAGAATTCTTTTAGACGCTTGATTTAATGTTGCTTCTGAGGAAAACTGGGAACAGCTCAGGCAATTTCCTGGTTTCTCTCCACCATCTTCCCCATAATCTTTTACAAATTGGTTTATATCCTAACCACTGTTTGCTGGTTAAGGTGGTTTATAGGCTCTCTGGGCATCCTTGTAGCAACTGTTTCACATCTGCTAATTTTTTTTTAGAAGATGGGGACAATTAAGGTCATCTTTGACATTTTTTTCTTTTTCCTATTTTTTTGCGGAAACCATTCATTTTTTGCATCAACAATTCATTTGAATAAGTTAGGTTAAGACTTATCCTTCAAGTCAAATAATAAGGCATTCATTAAGGGCCTACTATATGCCAGACACTGTGCTAAGCCCTAGAGATATAATGAAAAGCAAATGACAGTCTCTGTTCTCAAGGAACTCACAGTCTAGTGGGTGAGGCATCATGCAAACAACTATGTACCAATTATATACAGGATAAATTGGAGATAATCTCAGAGGAAGGGCACCAAGGTTAATGAGGGTTGGGAAATGCTTTCTAATTTAATGTTGATTTTGTCTTTTTCTGTAACTATGAAATGATCTGAATACACAGAGAAATCTACTTCTGATATAACAGGTGCCAGATGTCTATTAAGAGGCACTAAATTTGGGGTTTTTTATTTGGTGCTTACCATGTCTAGCACCTTCCAACACTCTTCTAGAAGAAAGCATTGAAAGGTATGACAAACTTTGTCTTCTTCTGTTCCTCCCTTCCCAACCCACCTCCCACATAAACTTCCACCTCTTGCCACGATAACCATAATCAAATCAACCCTATCATTGTATCTGGAAAGGGCATGCCAACTGAATGCCTTATTGTTCCAATCACCATCTTAAACTAAATCAACCTTCCCCAACCACTTCCTTACATATATTGTCTTCCTTATTAGAATGTAACCTCTCTGGGTTAGTATAACCATTCTGGAAAGTTATTTGGAATTCTACAAATACAGTGGCTAAAAAGTCCACATTCTTTGACCCAAAGTTTCCAGTTCTAGGTATAATACCCCAAGGAGATCATTTACAAAAAGAAAAAATACCATAACATTTATAGAAGCATTTTCTTGTAATAGCAAAGAACTGGAAGTTAATGGATGACCACTGATGGGGAATGGCTAAACAAATGTATGTGATAATACTGTGTTGTAGGAAGCAATGAACATGAACATGAATACAGAGAATTATGGAAAGACTTACATGAACTGATGCAAAGTAAAGTAAGCAGAGCCAGGAAAACAATATACACAATGATTACAACAATGTAAATTTATAAAAACAACCACAACCATGAGATGATTGAAAATGAATGTTGTGGAATTATAAAGAAAAACTTGGCCTCAAGAATGAAACATGATATGTGAGAAAACAGCCCACCACTTTGCAGAGGTGTGTGCATATTGGAGGGGAGGGGCATGGAAAGATTCAACCAGGCATAGAACATTACATGTCACTTTTTGATGAATTATTCGATTTTGCTAAATTTTTTTCCTTCTTCCCTTTTTAAAGTTTTTTTAAATTCTTTGTTATAAGAGGGGAGAAAGAAGTAAATACAGGTGGAAATCTAGGTGACACAAAAACAAGATATTAATAAGATTTATTTTAAAAACAAAAATTAATAAGGATGTTCAGAAAAGGGGATGAATTAGGAATGGGAGAGGTAAATTTTATTTTTTGAACATGTTGAATTTGAGATGCCTATGGGCTATCTAGTAGCAAACATCCAATAGACAGTTGGTAGTGCAGGACTAGAGCTTGGGAGACTTAAAATTAGATATATAGACTTGGGAGTAAAATGCATAAGTTATGTTATACATTTTGTTGTTGAGTTGTTTCATTCATCTCTGACTTTCCATTTGGGGTTTTCTTAGCAAAGATACTGGAATGGTTTGCCATTTTCTTCTCCAGCTCATTTTACAAATGAGGAAACTGAGGCAAATGGGTAAGTGACTTGCCAAGGGTCATATCATTCGCAAATGTCTGAGGATGCATTTGAACTCAGATCCTCCTCACTTCAGGGCCAGCGCTCTATACACTGTGCCATCTAGCTACCCACGTTATACATATTATTATATAAATTATAAAAATAAAACGGGTAAAATGTCCATATACTTTGACCCAAAGATTCCCCTGCTAAGCATATACCCCAAGAAGGACATCCACAAAAAGTTCCCATATACACAAAAGTATTTATAGTGACACTTTTTGTGGTAGCTAAGATCTGGGGGTGGGGGCAGGGAATAGATGCCCCCATTGATGGAAAAAAAGGCTAAATAAATTGTGGTACTTGAATGTACTATGAAAAATAACAAATATGGAGGGGGGGGCAGAGCCAAAATGGCGGCTTGAAAACAGGGACTCACTTGAGCTCTCCCCCAAATACCTACAAACACCTGTTAAAAAATGACTCTAAACAAATTCTAGATCTACAGAACCCATGAAATGACAGATTAAAACAATTCTCCAGCCCAAGATGGCCTGGATGGTCACTGGGAGGGGTCTATCACACCATGCTGGGAGCAGAGTGCAGCCCAGCATGGGCTGTGCCAAGACAGACCAGGCCAGAGTAGACCAGGTAGAGCAGGCCTCAGGGCACTGAGTCATTGGTAGTTATGGCAGTTTACAGACTTCTCAATCCACAAATGCCAAAGACAATGGAGCATGTCAGTGGGAAAACTGTTGGACCTGGGTGAGAGAAGTAGATGATCTGGCCCCAGCCCCGGGGTGGCAGAGGTGGCTGCAGCTGTGGCGGCTGCTTCTGGAGCTCCAGGCCCACAGGCGGTGGGAGGAATGAAGCAGCTGATCAGAGCAGGAGTGCAAGGATTTCTTTGCTGGAGCTGAGGCAGCATTCTCTCCCTTTTCCATGCTTGAATCTGGGTCACAGTCCTGGTTGGCAGTTGTTGGGGGAAGAGGAGCGCTGGTGTGGCAGAGCTTGCAGTGACTGCGGAGAGGGAGTCCTCCTGGTAGTTACATGGCAGAAAGGCATGCTTGCACTCAGAGATCAGAGCACAGGCCAGGAGAGGAGTATCATACCACCTCAGAATAGAAGTAGCTCTGAAAACAGCAGCACAAAACCCCTGAAGCTTGGGACAAAGCGCTCTCCACTCTTGAAGCAGTCAAACCCTAACAAAACTCAAAAGTCAAGTAATTAGCTGGGAAAAAGATCAGGCAGAGTAAAAGGACTCAGACTATAGAATCTTTCTTTGGTGACAAGATCAAAACATACAGCCAGAAGTTAACAAAGATCCTACATCAAAAGCCTCCAAGAAAAATATGAATTGTTCTCAGGCCATGGAAGAGCGCATAAAGGATTTGGAAAATCAAGTAAGAGAAGTAGAGGAAAAATTGAGAAGAAAAATGAGAGTGATACAAGAAAATCATGAAAAACAAGTCAACAGCTTGCTAAATGAGACCCAAAAAATACTGAAGAAAATAACACCTTAAAATATGGAGTAATCCATATGGCAAAAGAGCTCCAAAAAGCCAACGAGGAAAAGAATGCCTTAAAAGGCAGAATTAGCCAAATGGAAAAGGAAGTCCAAAAGACCACTGAAGAAAATATGGCCTTAAAAATTAGAATGGAGTAAGTGGAAGCTAGTGACTTTATGAGAAATCAAGATATTATGAAACAGATCCAAAGGAATGAAAAAAATGGAAGACAACATGAAATATCTCATTGGAAAAACTGCTGACCTGGAAAATAGATCCAGGAGAGATAATTTAAAAATTATTGGACTACCTGAAAGCCATGATCAAAAAAAGAGCCTAGATATCATCTTTCAAGAAATTATCAAGGAAAACTCCCCTGATATTCTAGAGCCAGAGGGTAAAATAGAAATTGAGAGAATCCACCAATCGCCTCATGAAAAAGATCCCAAAAGAAAACTCCTAGGAATGTAGTCACCAAATTCCAGAGTTCCCAGGCCAAGGAGAAAATACTTCAAGCAGCCAGAAAGAAACAATTTGAGTATTTTGGAAACACAATCAGGATAACACAAGATCTAGCAGCTTCTACATTAAGGAATCAAAGGGCTTGGAGGTCAAAGGAGCTATGATTAAAACCAAGAATCACCTACCCAGCAAAACTGAGTATAATACTTCAGGAAAAAATATGGATTTTTGATGAAATAGAGGACTTTCAAGCATTCTTGATGAAAAAATCAGAGTTGAATAGAAAATTTGACTTTCAAACACAAGAATCAAGAGAAGCATGAAACAGTAAACAGGAAAGGGAAATCATAAGGGACTTACTAAAGTTGAACTGTTTTGTTTACATTCCTACATAGGAAGATGATATTTGTAACTCATGAGACCTTTCTCAGTATTAGGGTAGTTGAAGGGAACATATATTATATATATAGATATACATATAGATATAGATAGATATACATGTAGATATATAGACAGAGGGCATAGGGTGAGTTGAATATGAAGGGATGATATCTAAAAAAAAATTAAGGGATGAGATAGGAGTATATTGGGAGAAGGAGAAAGGGAGAGATAGAATGAGGTAAATTACTTCATAAAAGTGGCAATAAAAAGCTGTTATAATGGAAGGGAAGAGAGGGTAGGTGAAAGGGAATGAGTGAATCTTGCTCTCATCGGATTTGGCTTAAGGAGGGAGTAACATACACACTCAATTGGGTATCTTACCCTACAGGAAAGTAGGGGGGAAGGAGATAGAAAGGGGAGATGATGAAAGGGAGGGCAGATTGAGGGAGGAGGTAATCAAACCCAGACACTTTTGGAAAGGGACAGGGTTCAAGGGAGAAAACTGAATAAAGGGGGACAGGATAGGATGGAGGGAAATACAGTTAGTTTCTTACAGCTTTTGGATGCATAATGAAATCAGTTCCTTCCTTTCCTGCTCCAAGGAAAGCCTGTAAGTTGAGCTTTCCATTTGTTTACAAAGTCCTTTTGCATTCTAATTTCATTTATTGTAAGAATATCAATATTGATGGGGTTTAATTTGTCTAGTAACATATGTTCATTCATTAGTAACTGGACAAAGATAATCATGATAATAGCCATCATTTATATAGCACTTTGACATTTGCAAAGTGCTTTGCAAATATCATCTCATTTTATCCTCACAACAACCTTAGGAGTTGGCACTATTATTATCCCCATGAGGAAACTCAGAGAGACAGAGGTTATATGGCTTACCCAGGGTGACACAGCTAGAAAGTATCTGAGGCTGGATTTGAATTCAGGATTTCCTGACTCCTAAGCGCTGGGCTTTCTTCACTGCACCACCTAGCTGCCTTTAAATGTAAGATCACACATTTACGGGATCTACTGTTAATGATCATAGAGGGTTAAAAAAAAAAGTCAGGAAAAATTCTTTTGCCACCAGTTGCTAAACACATTGTCATGGTGTGTGGCCACACAGAACTGAGAGCCATTTAAAAATTTTTCTTGTGTTTCATGTGTTGTCATTCATAAGTATAAGCCTTTTTCAGCTTATATTTATTGTTCCTTAGACACTGGGTCTATGAAGTACTATGTAGTCTTGCCCTTTCCCTGCTCTGAGATAGAAGTCTTTTTACAAAGTAATCATATGATCTTGACCAAGTCATGTGAGAGTGATTTTGGTATAATGGAAAATCAGGAAATATAGAGAGATATGAGGTAATGATGGCAGAGTAGATAACGGGTAAGACTTGGAGTCAGAAGACCTGAGTTCAAATCCTGCCTCAGATACTTACTAGCTGCATGATTCTGAGAAACTTAACCTCTGGGTACCTCAGTTTCCTCAGCTGTAAAATGAGGAAATTGGACTTGACAGAATCTGAGGTCATAGCCAAGGCTAAATCGTCCATCCCAGCTCCAACGTTTATTAGCTATATAACCTTGGGCAAGTTGCTGCCCTTTCCCTAAACCTCTGATTCCTAGTCTTTAAAGCAAGAATAATGCTTGCATTACCTAACATTCAGGGTTGTTCTAGGAAAATTGCCCTAGAAACCTAACAGCTCTATTCAAATGTGTTATTATCACACACCCCACTCTGGACCTCAATTTCCTCACCTGTCAAGTAAGGAAATTGGGCTTCATTAGATGAAGGTCTAATCGTAAGTTCCCTTCAAGCTCTAAAACTTTTATGATTCTTTGACATATAACTCATGCCTCCCAGCCTAGAAAACTCAAAGTCCTAAGTGCAAAAAAAAAGGGAGAATTTTTTTGTTATATTTTTTCTGGAGCAGAGAGAAAGAGGGGTGAAAAAGGGAGAGTTGGGTATAAAGCAGAGAATCAGAGAAGCCATCCTCTTTAACCAGTTTATCCGGAGGAAGGTTAGCCTCATTCCTCTACCAGCCGATCTATCTGGACCCAGGACTGACAACTCCTTAGTCATCCTCCTCCCCAAACCAATTAGTCCTGACGCAGTCTCCCCAGATGAAAGGCATTTAAGAGACGTGAGATGTGTCACCCCTATATTTATAATCACGGTTTGCTCAGGTGAGGAGCACCTGGGGGCAGGAGAGCCAGTCTTTGACTAAGGTTCTCAGGGAAGGGAGAAGCAGCTGGGGCAGCCAGGGAGCGTGAGAAAGGTGCTCTGGGGCAGGTGAAGTGTGAACACCAATAACCCTAGTGGGAAGGAGGTGCATTGGTGCTCAAGCTGAAAGCTGGAAGAAGAGCATTCCTGCAGGGAGGGGGAGGGGCTCTAACACAATCATAGGATTCTTTAGAAGTCATGTAACCCAATCCCTCTACTTTGCAGATGAGGGAACTGAGGCCAAGAGGGATAAAGTGACTTGCTAATAGAGCTAGCACAGACAGGATTTGAACCCAGACCCTTGGAATCCAAACCTAGTGTTCTTTGATATAATACAACACAGGCCAGCAGTTGCTGCTACAGGTGCCTTGAGGTCCCTTAGGAGCTACCATTTCTCCCTGATTTCTCTTTTCTCTCCTTTTGCCCAGGCTCCTCAGAGGAGTAGAATGACACAGCAGAAAGTGCTAGACTTGGAGTTTGGGTAAGTCGTGAGTTTGAATCCCTCCTCTGATACTTACTAGCTATTGGAGCCTCGGTATCCTCACCTTTAAAATAAGGGGAATGGACTAGATGGCTTCCAACACTACAGTCCTTTCCAGCTCTAAGTCAACCTATGAAATGTCTGGTGGACGCAGGATGGCTGTAATAAAAACCAGCCCCTGACAAGAAGTGTAAAATTTCCCTAAGTCTCGGGTAGTGTGCCCTTAAAAACACACACATGTAAATATTTTATACTTTCTTCAAAGCATTTTCATATATATTCTAGCCAGATCATCACAACATGCCAGGGAGCTAGGAAACACAGATATTCTCCATTTGCTAGAGAGAAAAACTGCACCCAGAGAGATTATGACTTAAGTCACCAAGTTCAGTGATTGGCAAAGCCCTGACGGGGACTCCAGTCTCCCAGGACCTCATCTTTTGTTCATTTCACCATTCCACTACTACTATTCTATAAGTGAATGCCCTAAGGGTTAAAGATCCCATACTTCTAACAGATCAGTACAGAAGTTTTCCCCTTAGGGTCAGTATTCCTGGATTCTTCACCAGTCGCAAGATGCTAAAAAGAACAAAAAACACTTGGTAAACATTTGGTGAGGGAGAAGAAATTGGGACATGGTAGCATTGGTAGCAACATTTCCCTATGACAAATTATACAAATCAAGTGTGACCCATGGCCCAGCACCCCAGACTCTGGGGCCAGATCTCTAATCTTAGGGACATCTCTCCAGGGGTATGCTGGTAAAAGTTTATTTAACAAATAGCTATCCAAAAACCCATGATACACTTTTAAATTTAATCTGCTTATTATCGCTTTTTTAAATCTAACCAATCAACAAAAACTCAGTCTCTGAAACAATAAATCAAGCATCAGGTTTAGCTTTGTCAGTTTCCAAGGTGCAAATGTTCTGCCTGAAAATATAACAATCAGCGTGAGCATAGCTCCAGTTCTCCCCTAGATCTCCTCCCAAATAATCCTTTCTTTAAATCATGTTCTTCCCTCCAAAATCCACCTATCTTCCAAACACCCCTGTCTGTCTTGGCATCACAATCCTTCCAGTCTCCCTGGTTTGCATTATCCTCAGCTTCCTCATTCATCCTCATTCCTCCTTATCCCACATTTCCAAACAGGTGTCAAATCTTGATGTTTCTATTGGCCACAATATCTCTTGACTATATCTTCTTCTCTCCATGCACAGAGCTACCATCCCCACCACCTCTCACCTAAACTTGAACTTTCAGTCTGCTAAAATGGCCAGAATTCTTTCAAATGAACTGCAGGATAACTGTCATCCCTCTTCTCTTATATACTTATTTTTTTGAAGTATAAGACATCAGTTTATCCTTAAGTTTCATGTTATTACAATAACGTGCTGCTTGGGCTCCCAGCCTCAAATCTCTCCCCTCTCCAGTCCACCCTTCACTCAGATGTCATGCTAATCTTCCTAAAGGGAAGCTCTGACCACATTACCACCTCCACCTTTTGAATAAACTCCCTTGTTACCTTCAGGACCAAATACAAAATCCTCTGTTTGGCTTTTAAAACCCCTTTATAGCTTGGCTCCTTCCTACCTCTCCAGTCTTCTTCTACCTTATGCCCCTAGCATGTAATCTTTGATCTAGTGACACTGGTTTCCTCACTACTCTTGAATAAAACCATACACTTCCCGGATCTGGACATTTTCACCAGCTGTCCCCCACACCTGGAATGCTGTCCCTCCTCATCTTCACTTGCTGGTTTCCCTGGCTTCTAAAATCCCACCTTCTATAGAAGGCCTTTCCTGGTTTTCCTTAATGTGTTAGTGCCTTCCCTCCATTGATTATCTTCCAATATTTCCTGTATGTAACTTGTTTGTACATAGTTGTTTGCACGTTGTCTCCTTCCATTAGATTGTGAGCTCCTTGAGGGCAGGGCCTGTCTTTTGCCTTTCTTCATATCCTCAGTACTTTGCACAGAACTTGGTACTCAGTAGGTGGTCACATAATAAATACTAGCTTACTGACTTATTAGCTTTGCCTCAGTGTTCTAGCCTGTTCACAATTTTTTTGGATCCTGAATTTCTGTCATTTGAGAATTTGATAAGCTTGTTACACCCAAGATTCACTTATCCTTCAAAAATCAACAACAACCCTCACTCGACCCTATATCCCCTCGAACTGCCGTTCTCTGATGTCTCTGCCTCCTTTTCATAGCCAAACTCTTTGAGACACTCTTTCAGTGAGACGGCAGCCCTAAGCCTTGAGTCTAAACTTTTCAGGTATGTATACTTGCTAAAGACTACTATAGATCAGCTCAGCCGGATCTTTACACAGCAGGATTCTACTCTTTCTAACTAGCTCCCAGCAACAACTCTTCTTAGCTCACAGCAAAACAGCTGCAAACTCTCCTGCCCTCCTCTCTTAAGCTTCAGAGGACAATAAGTTCGCTCTCCCATGCTGTAGATGACAAAAGATACAGCCAATCAGTTCTCACAATGCCTTTTTTTGCCATCAACACAGCTCACCAAAAAGCAGATGAAAAACCATCCCCAGTCTATTATCTCACCTCGAAGCATCTAGTATTCTGTCCTTTGTGTTCTATGTAGACAGGTGACACAGTGGAGAGAATGGTGGTCCTGAGGTCGGGGACACTCGAGTACAAATACAACCTGGCCAAGTCACTTTACCTTTGTCTGCCTCAGTTACCTCATCTATAAAATGGAGATGATAATACTACCTACCTCCCAGGATGGTTGTAAGGATAATATGAGATAATATATGGAAAGCACTTTGCTAACCTGAAATTATCTTCTGGCTTCTGAGGTCTCAGCTTCTTTTGTCCCCTGTTATGTCTTCTAGCCCTGGCATCTTCTGATCCCTCTTGCACTCAAGCTTCTCACTGAGTTTCCTGCCTCCTTTGTTTTAGTGACTCATTTTTACCTTATGATGAAAAATGAAAAAATCCACCCTTAACAGTCATATTTTATATGCTTTTTTCATGGTCTCCAAACAGTTATTTAATTTAGCATTTCCCAGCTTTAAAAGAGCAATGTGAATATTAGCAGCTAGAACACGATGCACTGTAAGCATCTTTGCCTTTCACCAGGCCTTTTGCCTCAGAGAGAGAGAGAGAATGTTCTCTTTCTGGTACTCTCAGAACAGTCTATGTCTGTCCTTAAAGCACTGTTATCTGATGGGCTTTGTTTTTTCTCAAGCAGATTTTATCAGTGTTCCACACACAAATGTTCCTTTTCTTCCCCTTTCAGCAATCAAAGTGTCCACATTGCAGATGAGTAGTACCTTACACGAAAGGCCCAAAATTAAAAAAATAAAAATAAAAGACAGCAATCAACTCAGCAATGACAAGAGAGGTAAAAACAGGGTATTTCTTATGGGGGGAAAAGCTGAAGACCAACTTACCAGCTAGTCATCCCTACCATTTTCAAAGCATTTCTGCTCCCCTACTAATCCCACACTTTGGTCCAGAGCATTCCTTCAGCCTCCATGAGTGCAGCAAATTTAGGCACCTTTTGGAGCTACCTCCTCCAGGAGGGGTGGGAAGAAGGAGAATCCTTGCTCCCATAGTCCTAGGTGAGTAGGGGCCCATAAACCAGAGTAGCAACAAAGGGAAATAGAGTGAATATCCTTTGGTGAATGAGTATCAAAGATGGAACTGATCGGATTATGACCTTGTGAGCTTCAAATGGTAGGAAGAGTCACTAGAAATTCAGCAGCTGGAATTCATAGCGGAGTTTGTCCACAGCTGCAGTGGTTGAGGATAGTGAGAAGCCGGGCCCTAAGGACCAGTCTGCTTGACCCAGCCTAGCGCTGAATCAAGTACAGATATCATATCCTGCAAGCTAGGGAGCCACTCAACTTCAGTTATGCCACACTGAGAGGGGAACTTGGGGTTGGGGGATAAGGACGGGGAAGGTGGGTGAATATTTGGTACTCACCACTTTGAGTTCACTTTCCCCCTGCACCCCAAGTGGTTGTGTAAAAGAGTGTGCCCCGGTACAGGAGGGTAGTTATATAATTCTGTCCTTGCCATATTTTCTCAGTAAATATCCCTTTGTAAAAGATAATTTGTGCTAATTGGTCAGTTGATATAAGGAGATATCAACGGGTTAACTGAGATTGGGAGGAATGCACTGGATGGGGTCTCATGAACAACAGTCAAATCAAGTCAACAGGCATTTATTAAATATTTACTATGTGACAGACAGGATCATACTGTGAGGGGGAAAGTAGCAAAACTCTGGGAACCCAATTCGTTCTATGTGGGATGGGAGAGTGAGCCCAGAGCATATGTGTGCTACATGAACAAAGTTAAAATCCATATGATTATCTCAATAGATAAATAAAAGGCTTGGACAAAATACAGTAATCATTTATTTTAAAAATCCTAAAAAACATAGGCATAGGAGGAATATAAAACCTTATATTTAAAACCAAGAGCTAGCATTATTTGCAATGGAGAAACACTAAAAGAATTGCCAGTACACACAGAAAAAAAAAATCAAGTATATTCTCTCTCCATACTATGTGATATCGTACGGAAAATCCTAGCTATAGTAATAAGACAAGAGAACAAAATTAAAGGCATAAACTTTGGTGAAGAGGAGCCAAAATGATCTCTATTTACAGATGACATGATGGTATACTTGGGGAAAAAGACAAACAAGCAAAGAAGCTAATCAAGATGATTAAGAGCTTCAGCATCTTATAATATATAAAAGAAATTCATTAAAATCATCAGCCTTTCTATACATACAAAAATAACACCATTGAAAACATTCAAAACAGCTACAAAATACATAAAACATCTTGGAGTTAGCCTACTAAAATATACACAAAATTTATATAAATTAAGCTATGAAACATTATTTACAGAAATGAGGTAAACTCATTGAAGAGAGATTTACTATTCTTCATGGGTAGGCTGTGCCAATGAAATAAAAATGGCTAATGTTAATTTACAGGTCTAGTGTTTTAATGAGTGAATTATCAAGGGAATACTTTATATAGCATGTCCCCAAAGTATTAGTGTAATTTTAAACAGTTAAACTTGAACTTTTAAACTGCACTGAGTCTTTTGGGACATTTTCTATAAATTTGGGACATTTATATATTCTATATTCTATAAAATTGGGACATTTTCTATAAATACACAAAATAATAATGAAATTCGGACAAACAAAAGATTTAGAATATCAAAAGAAGTAATTAGAAAATTTGAAGGAGACACAGCATCATTAGACCTCAAACTTAATTGTCAAATTTTAATTATCAAAATTATTTGGTGCAAGTTAAAAAATAGAAAGGCTTGGTAAGAAGTAGAAGTGAGCAAAAACAATGGCCTGGTATTTGATGACCCAACAACATAAATCACTGGGGAAGGGACTTCCTTTTGGTAAGAACTGCTAAGAAAACTACAAAGCAGTTTGTTAGAAACAGGTTTTGAGCAACATCCTAGAAAATGTACCACAATAAGCTCAAAATGAACACTTTTTACAACTATGGATAAGAATAGAATTCTTAACTAAACAAAAGAGAGAGGAGATCATAAGCAATAAAATAGGCAAATCTGACATAATAGAATAAAAATCTCTTGTACAAATAAAATCAAAGAGGATAAGACTTGGAAAAGAAATTGTTGACTGGAAAATAAGTGTATTGATACCAGATAGAAGTCTGATACTAAAAAAAAAAATAAAGGAAAATATAAAAGAATGTTTTAAATCACTAAAAATAAGAAAAGTCTAATCAAAACAACTGAGGGTTCACCTCACAGCCAGCAAATAGTAATAGCAATAATAATAATAATAATAGCTAACATTTATATAGCACTTGCCATGTTGACCAAGATGATAAAAGATGGAAATAATCAGTGTTGGAGGGGTTGTGGAAAGATAGGCACAATAATGCTTTGATAGTAGAGCCATAACTGGTACAACCAAGTTGGGATTGTGTAAGTGAAGTGACTCAAATGCAAATGACTTTTCCCCGATTTACTAAACAAATTTTTCCAAACCACTTTTGTGTTCCTTAGCACGGCTCCACCTTTCCTTGCCCTGAATTGCATATTCCTGACATTCTTAAGAACACTCAGCCCCGCTTTTCTATTTGTCTTACTCACCTCCTCTTGTTTGTCTTCACTACATGTCTCTAACGTCTAAGCTGGTCAGTGGGCTTCCTGTGTATATACCGTAACTTAAGAATTGTGTTCCCTTCCTGTTCTCCTTGTGCGGGAGCTTCCTAAATCCCTCATGCTGATGTCCCCTATAATGAGAGGGAAAAGGAGGAAGAGGAGGAGGAACAGTAACAGTGACCACTAGTGTGTACATAGCGCTTACTTTGTGCCCGCTGCCGTACTAAGTGCTTTACAATTATTATCTCATCTGATCCCCGAAAAGTATTATTTACTATAATTATTAATATCCGCATTTTACAGATGAGGACTGAAGCAAACAGAGATGAAGTGACTTGCCCAGGGTCACACAGCTAGTAAGTGTCTGAGGCCACATTTGAACTCAAGTCTTCCTGATGCCAGGCCCAGTTTACTACCTAGCTACTTCGAGATAGTCTATCTATAGAATGTCTATAGGATCCTATGAACCCTCTCTGAACACTTTGAAATCTGCTCTCCCAAAATCTGAGCGCTTGTTTGTTCCTAGATTTTTTAATTTTATTTTTAATTTATGGAATAAAACAAGCATTCTTATAACATAGTCCAATAAAAAAGATGATTGCATGTGATACTGTAAATCTACTATATATAACTTGCTATTCCTTACACATCTACGACAAAATTATCTCGCTATGCTAATGCTAAGATACAATAGCTAATAATAAGCAAATGTTAAGATACAATAGAATCTCAGTTCATTAACTCTTAGTTGGGTGTCTGATTAAATGGAACAAGAGAAATCAGCTTTCAAACTCCAAAAATATTGATTAGAGACTTGAAAAGCTCTGTCAGTCATGCAAGAGAAGCTATAGTTGAAAGCACAGGATTGACAATGCATGGGGTGAGAGCTTTCACATCCCAGTATCTCTGGGACAAACTTCAGCTGTGATTCATGCGCAGCTGTGCCAGACTCTTCTGCCTGTGTATGGAGACAGTCAGCTTGAAATAGGTCAGGTCTCAAGGCCTGATATGCCAGAGACCTCTGGCTGAACCATCTCACTAAAGTCCCATGAAGCAAGTTCCTTCAGTCTTCTCTCAGGCTGTGGTAACACCTGATGGGTCATTTCAAACCCAGTGCTTCACCTGTTTGTTAGCATCGTTTGTGCCATGCTTTAGGAAAATCTTTATTAAGGCAACGACAGCTATTCAGCTGAGAACTCCTGGTGCTCAGCCCCCTCTAATCAAGAAGGAAAACATCTGGACAGAATTCCTCTCCATTGCTCAGACTGAATATTTGAAAGTTAAATTCTTCTGCTGTTGTTTTTGTGTAAGAGGTCATTCAGAGGGCCCCTTGGGAAATGTAGGACAGTGTTTCAAAGGACAAATTTCATTTCCAGCTTGGGCAGAGATGGGTTCTATCCCATAGTTTGGACAAGACTGGGCAAGATGATGCCAACCTGGGCAGTTGAAATGGGTCTGCAATGGCCGCAGACAGGGAAAGAAGGAACCACGGTGGCATTTTCAATGGGATAACCATTTAGCAGCTGAAAGCCTCTGCTTATTTAATAAAAATCCTGGTGAGAAATGATGGGACTAGTCTTTCTCAAGAAAAACCCAAGTGGCTGGTGACCTGTATACTTTTTCTCTTCCCCATTCTGTTTTCTATCCAAAAAGGCATAGGTTTAAGTCCTAAGTTCCTGTTTCCTTTTGTTAAGCTATTCCTTACTATTTTATCAGTGCTTCATAAATGACTTTCCCTAGATGAGGTTCTAGATAACATGGTATAGTGCCTGCCCTAGAGTCAGGAGGACCTGAAGTGAATCTGGCCTCAGACACTTAGTAACTATGTGACCCTGGGCAAGTCACTTAATCCTGTTTGTCTCAATTCCTCATCTGTAAAATGCTCTGGAGAGGGAAATGGCAAACCACTGAAGTATCTTTGCCAAGAAAACCCCAAATATAGGTCACAGAAAATGAGGCAAAATTGATAACAACACAACAACAGCAGATAAGGTTCTTAGTTTTATCTTTATGTCCAAAGAGAGTATAATTGAAGGATGGCCGTGGCTATTTGAATACAGATTTTTTTATAGGTTGAGGGGCTCTGAGCCTTTATGATAATCTGCAATAATAAGTCCCCCTATGCTACCTTCCCCCAATAGCTGGGAACCCATGTGGACTGAGCTTTTGTACTAAAACCATGAACTTATCTCTTTAACCAGAGCATTGGGATTACTTTGACTGTAGGTGCTGAAAGTGAGAACCTCCACCTTCCCTGCACTCCCAAGGAGAGGAAAAGGAGTGGGTGTGGGAGATGAGAGGGAGAAGGCGGTGACCAAAGAGAAGGCTGTATTCAAAGCAAAGCCCCATGGGTGGAGACATTCCTGGTCTGGAAGGATTCAGCTCCACTTCTTTCTAGGAGAAACAGTTGAGCCCATACCAGCCAGCAATCTTTGCCTTCCACAGCAACACTTGCTGGTTACAAGGATTTCGTGTATTATTCGATTTGTGTGCTCTGCCACTGTGGCAGGTGTTCAGTTCCACCTGCATAGAGCAGGTATAACCGTATCCAATCCAGTCCAAACAGCATTATAAAACATGTCTCTTCCCATACATAATCTTTTCAGAAAACTTTACATTTCCCACAGGGCCCTCTGCAAGGCCTGTTACACTTGTATGTAACAAACATTGAATGTTGTACAGTATTCTAGTTTGTTCTCCTAATCTGAGTGATCATTTCCTTCCTAGATTTCTTTTCTACTTCTGCAACCAGTTAAGATCTGGGTTTGAATCCCAGCTCTGCTACTTATAACCTAGGAGACTTTAGACAAGGCACTTAATCACTCTGGGTCTCAGGTTCCTCATCTGTAAAACCATGCGATTGGACTAGACTGCCTCTAAGGCTCCTTCAGGATACAGATTTATGATTTTACTTGATGACCTTTCCAACTCTAAATCTATGAGTCTATGATTCTACGATCATCCTTCTTAATATGAATCAAATGCAGGACAGTCATCACCTCACTTCTTCTTCCATATTTAGAAAAATGAGATTATCATTAAGAAAAACCAGGAACTATCTGGCCTACTTTTGGCAAAGAAAGCAAGCTCTAGCATGTGGCAAGATAACTGAAGGCCCCTAACACTGCTATATTGTGCATCTATGATAAGCTTGTGATTTGTTTCTTAAACATCTCATTTAGCTCACCCTTCTGTCCAAGTGGTCTGTAGTATAATACTCAAATAATACTATGACTTTGTTTTCTGACTCTGATTGATCTCAACTTACCATGCTCTGGTTTCTGTGTATGTATATATTTATATGTACATATATGTGTATGTGTGTGTCTGTTTATATGTATGTGCTTGTGTCTATATGAGTGTATATGCACATGTGTAAATATACTATATATTTTTTCTCCATATACAATGCTGTTTCACACTTTACCCCTTTTAACATTCCTTTAGAATTAAGTATGTATACACTTCCAGAGTCATATTTTGAACGTGGGCTCCATCCAGCCAAGTCTCGGTGATACTTACACATTTAAATTTGCCTCTATGTGTCAGAATCTCTAGTCTACCTTGCCTATTACCAATTTTTGCATTTTTGTATAGATATCTGAAGCGATGGGTTTTGTTTCAGGTTTCATTTTTGGATTTTGTCTCCTACGAATTTCTGGCTCTCTCCAGTTCTTTTTTCTTTCTCACAATTTAGCTACCCTATGTATCTAGTGTAAGTGAATATATGTAGTCAGTATCCTCCTTCCTTTTCAGTTTAAATAAATAATAAGGATATAGATAGGGACTGTTATTTAATAAGAGTTAAAATAATAGTTGTTACATGAAATAAGTTATAAGAACTATTATATGAAAACACGTGATGTGTGAAATAAGTTATTATACCTGTTATTTCAGCTCCAAATGAGGAAATGCATTCTCTGCAACTTAGGAAGTTGCCCAGGACACTGAGATTATCAGTGACTTGACTGAGGCTGTGTCAGAAGCAGGACTTGAACCCAGGTTTTCCTCTCTCCTAGGCCAGTCCATCTACTATGGGGCTTGCTTCTTAACAACAATATTCACATAGCACTTTGAGATTTGCAAAGCATTGTTGATTAGATTTGCAAGACTCCAGGCAAATATGGGGGTTTTTTGTTTTTATTTTTACTAGCCCTTGTTAGACATACTGAAACCCTTGCTAAGAGCTTTATAACTGTTTTGGCTAGTTCTTTCAGACATATCTGGCTCTTTGTGACTCCACTTGGCGTTTCTTGGCAAAGATACTGGAGTGGTTTGCCATTTCCTTCTCCAACTCATTTGCAGATGAGAAAATTGAGGCAAAGATCCTTTTCGAGCTATGGGCTGCACTAGCTGGCCTCTGAGGTTCCTCCTGTGAAATTCTGAGAGTCCGTGAACCTAGAGTGCATTGCTAAGGATTATAAAGTCTTAAGCAAGAAACTGAAGACCTTGAGGGCAGAGGTAGTGTTTTATCGTTGTTGGAATTTGAAGGCAAGGGCTTCTGAAGAAAGGCAGATTTGGGAAGTGAACAGTTCCTTAAGAAGATGGCATCTGAATGTAGGATTAAATTTCAGGACTACAGTTTATAAGGGCAGCTAGGTAGCACAGTGGATAGAGTGCCAGGTCTGGAATCAGAAAAACTTATTTTCCTGGGTTTTAATCCGGCTTCAGAAACATTCTAGCTGTGTGACCCTGGGCAAGACACTTAACCCTGTTTGCCTCAGTTTCCTCATCGGTAAAATGACCTGGAGGAGGAAGTGGCAAACCACTCCATCATCTTTGCCAAAAAAAAAAAAACCCCAAATGGGTTCACAAAGAGTTGGACATGCCTGAACAACAACAACAAATGTCATACACTTCTGTATAAGGAAGTGTTTATGTTTGTCGATGTTTGTCAAGTTCATAATGAAAAAAGAAAAAAGTACTTAAAAAGTATAAAACCGTTACTAAGAGAAAAACAATTGAAGTTCAAAGTAGTGAGAGGTCTGTGTGATTTGCAGGAGTTTAAGAAGGCTAATCCGGGTTAGGACAGGATTTAAAACTAGAAAACACTTCTGATATCACCTAGTCCAACTCCCTCATTATCTACATGAAGGAGCTAGGTACAAATGCCCTTAAGGTGACACAGAGGTAAGTAGTAGAACCAGGATTTAAATTCAAGTCCTATAACTTCAAATCCAACAATCATTACATGATTCTACTCTAACCAATTTCAAAAGGCAGAAAATCTCTCTCTCTCTGTCTCTCTGTCTCTCTCTCTGTCTCTCTGTCTCTCTGTCTCTCTCTCACACACACACACCACACACACACACACACACACACATATCCCAGGGACTTATAAACAATATAGCTACAGTACAACAACACACACCCCATTTCTACAACCAAAGGACAAGAACTTTGGGGTTTTTTTTAAAAATATGTTTTGTTAAATATTTCCCAATTGCATGTAAAAATTATTAACATTCCTTTTTTTAAATTTTGAGTTCCAAATTCTCTCCTTCCCTCCCACTCTCCCCCACTCATTAAGAAGGCAAGCAATATGATATCAATTTTACGCAAACATGTATTATGTTAAAATTTATCAACAGTATGCGAATTCTAATGAGACGGATGAGGCATGTTTGGGAAAATGGAGGAAAGAGAACAGAATGACACAACTTTCCAGAGCTACCTGTGGGGGAAGGATGGGCACTCTGGTGATTTACAAGGAATTGATAGAGAACATAAAGATCATTCCCCCAAAGATCCACTTCCTTTGGCACCAGGATCTCAGGAACAAAGGGCTTTTATGTGATGGACAACTCCCTAATCCTGACTGCCCCTCAGCCCTCTGGGTGACCCAAGTAGCCCTCCTTTGGTTGATTATCAACCAGTCTGTCAAGAACCCTATTTGCTTAAGGAAAATTGTGACCCAATATCGACCCTCATAACCCTGAGGAAAATGTTGGACAGCCACCATTGTTCTGATCTCCTGCCCAGGTAGGGGTAGGGATTGGGGGTGGGAAGACTAAGATGCCCATTCTGAATGCTCTATGGAATCAGTGAGTAGACCAGGCAGACAAGTAAAAAGTTTTCCTAGTAGTAGAGGGACCCTGGACTCTACAGGGTCATGACCCTGACTACTATTTGCATAAGGAGGTGGATATTGGGAAGAACACGAATGTAATTCTGAATGGTCACCATGCTGTGACCCAGTAAGGCAAAAAGGGCACCCCCTCCCATCAGGGGGAGGATTCAACCCATGATGGACATGGACCCTGGATCAGGAAGGTTGGTCAGGGATAGGGCTCACAAACTTGAGATAGAAGGAATCTCATTGGGTAGGGTAAGGTTCTTGTCTATTCTAGTTTCAGGGTGAGGAAAGGAAGAATACCTTGTCTGTGCTATAATCCTGTCCCAAAAGACTCCCAAAGAACTTGATCTGTGTTAAGGCTCAGTTTTCCCTTAAGTGGTACAAAATGTCTCCAAAGAGATCAAAGAAAGAGGAAGAGGACCTATATCAATAAAAGCTATTTAAAACAGCTCTTTTTGTTATAGCAAAGAACTGGAAACTAAAGAGGCACTCACCTATTAGGAAATAAGATAAGGCATATCAATGTAATATTATTGGATTATAGGAAATTGTGAAAGGAACAGTTTGAGAGAAGTCTGGGAAAACTTGTAGGAACTGATGCAAAATGAAGTAAGCAGAACATTTTATGCAATAGCGGCATCAGAGAAGGAAACGGCAAACCCCTCCCAGCATCTTTGCCAAGAAAACCTCAAATGGGATCACAAAGGGTTAGACATGACTGTACAACAACAGAAGAGAAGTTTAAAGAATTCTGACCAATGCAATGACCAACCATAATTCCATAAAACCAATGAAGAAGCATTTCTCCTGGCAGAGAGGCGATGGACACAAGGGACAGAATGAAACATACATTTCCTACAGACCAATGTAGGAAGGTTTTTATTTACTATGCATATTTGCTACAAGGATTTTCTTTTTTAATGAGGATAGAGGTGGGAGGAAGATGGAAACATAGCAATGAAAAGGAGGAAGGAAGTTTAAGAAATTAAGAATTAGAGGAGATATAAAGGAAGGAAGCAAGGGTCATCAAAGCATTTTTTAATGCACAGAAGAAAAGCCAGAAAGAATCACAGGTAAGGAAGAGAGCTTTAAAAGTTAAGTTTTGGGTTTTTTTAAAATTTATTTAATATTTTATTTTTCCCAAAATCACATGTAAAAACAATTTTGAACGTTCATTTTTTAAAATTTTGAATTCCAAATTCTCTCCCTCCCTGCTCCCCTCATTGAAAAAGCAAACAAATTTATATAGATTATATATGTGCTGTCATGCAAAACATATTTCTACACTAGTCATGTTGTGAAGGAAAACAGACAAAAAAAAAACACAAGAAAAATAAAGTTTTTTTCAAAGTACGTTCCAATCTGCATTCAGACTCTATCAGTTTCTTCTCTGAAGATGAATAGCATTTTTCATCATAAGTCCTTCAGAATTGTTTTGGATCTTTCTATTTCTGAGAATAGCTAAGTTACTGTGTACAATGATATCCTAGCTCTGCTTACTTCACTCAGCATCAGTTCATGTAAGCCTTTGCAGATTTTTATTTTTTATCTTCCTGCTCATCATTTCTCATAGTACAATAGTATTTCATTACAATCATATACCACAACTTGTTCAGCCATTCCCCAGATGATGGGCATCCCCTCCATTTCCAATTCTTTGCCACTACAAAAAGAGCTGCTATAAATATTTTTGTATATACGGGTCCTTTCCCTTTTTGTTTTTTTTGTTTTTTTTCATCACTTTGGGATACAGATCTAGTGGTGCTATTGCTGGGTCAAAATGTATGGAATGGTTTTAGAGCTATTTGCGCACAGTCCCAAATTATTCTAGAGAATGATTGAATCAGTCTACAACTCTACCAACCGTACATTAGAGCCTCAATTTTCCCACATCCTCTCCAACATTTGTCATTTTTCTTTTCTATCGCATTAGCCAGTCTGATAGGTGTGGGGTGGTACCTCAGAGTTCTTTTAATTTGCATTTCCCTTACCAATAGTGATTTAGAGCATTTTTTTCATATGACTATAGATAGCTTTGATTACTTTGTCTGAAAACTGCTTGTTCATATCCTTTGACCATTTATTAATTGAAGAATGACTTGTATTCTTATGAATTTGATTCAGTTCTCTATATATTTAAGAAATGAGGTCTTTATCAGAGAAACTTGCTGTAAAATTATTTTTCATACCTGTGATTACTAGGTATTCCCCCCACCCCCCACGGTTTATCCTACTGTCTCTCTCCTTTTATCCTGTCCATCCACAAGTGTTTTGCTTCTATTTGCTGAATTTATCATACTTAATAGAAAAATCAAGCTGTATCTAATAGAAATTTGCTGTTTTATGTATAATCCTGTTTTTTTTGTTCTATTTTACATATGGAAATGCTCCCTTTTTGTTGTTTGTTAAGTTCAGAATATTTTTTTTCTTAGAGAGACACCTAGAATGAATTACAGAACAGACACTAGAGAGGTTTCTATGGCATATTTCTACCCACAAAGCCTAATATAAAGCCATCAAGGAAACTGTGGCCAAATAAAGTGAGAGGTCACAAAATCTACTTAATGAGGATGGAGGAATAAGCCCAAGGATGGCATGATATGAAATATTTCAGAGGTCTTTTCTCTCCCCGCGGTCCTCAATACTAACATTCCTTTTCCTCATGTACACCCAGTAGGAACTGAATCCTTGTGACATATTACTTCCTGTCATCCCCCTACTTAAATACCTTTAATGGTCTCCTATCACAGGACAAAGTCCAGACTCCTAAGTTTGGCATTCATGGCCCTCCACTGTCCCATACATATTCCTTTTACTTTCCCATCTTCCAGCTCAATGAAATAAACACTGATTATGAGCTCATCTTGTGAAGAACCAAGAATTAGAGGAGGTACAAAATATAGTCCTTTCTCTCAGGGAGCTTACAGTCTAAAAGAAGATACCACAAATGGAAGGCAAAATAGAGAAGTAATGCATAACAAGGTACAATCAAAGTTCATAATTTGCCTCAACATAGAATTTCTTCTTTATTCCTCTCTGGTCATCCAGCTACCCCATTTTACATGTATGGTCATATAGCTTTCCCCCACTGACATCACCCTTTTCTCTGTGACTATCTGGTCTACTCTCCTTTTACCCAACCTGCAATGCCATCTTTGCTTTCATGCCTTCTCTGACAATCCTAGCTAAAAATGAGCTCTCCCTCCACTAAAACCCCATTGTTCTTCACATGAAGATCCAATTAATTAACTAAGCACCTATTAAGGGCAAGGTGACAGGCCACAAGGTTAGGAGACAGGAACTCAGTTTAGATCTTGCCACTGACCTAATAGCTATGTCATCCAGGGCCAGTCATTTAACCTCGTAAGTCTCCTCAGCAATTAAAACCATGGGTGGTCTGCATGGGTGGAGGGAATTTTCATACCCTGGAAGTCCCTGCATCAGTAAGGTCAATAAGAGGATCCATCCACCCTTCTTACCCAAGCCTGAGGTGGGGGGAAAGTATACAAAGTTTTGGATACAAAGGTACGTGAAAATAGTCTCTGTCCCCTAAGAGCTCATATTCCAATGTTTGGCCTTTCTTTGTAACCTTAGTTTATTTTTGCCTTGGAACTTTTCATTTAGGAGAAATCTTAGATGCCATGTAGTCCAACCCCCTTGTTTTATAAATGAGCAAACCGAGGTCCAAAGGCAAAGCAGTTTGCAAGGTCACATGGGTGGATCCAGTCCATGATTCCTCCTCCTACCTTACCACACTGCCTTTCTTTACTCAACTATCTTAGGTCCGTGCTATACCATCATCTATGTGCTTTACCCCCAATCTAGACTGCAAGCTGTTTGGCCATGTTTTGTATTTTTTCATATCTCTCTTCCCACCCAAACTCCAGCTCCAAACTCACACACCCTACTCCTTAACTACACCAACCATTGACTGAATGAGGACAATGTGAAAGAGCTGCTGCCAATATCTCATAGCCGTACATGTCCAGTGAGGATAGACAATATTGTCCTACTTTTCTCCCCAAGGCCTAATGAGAGAGCTTCTGTGCTCAAAGTAAGATAATCATTTTTCTTAATGTTTTATTGATATCTCATGTTTTTCCATCAGTCATTTCTAGAAATCCCCCCACCTCTTTGAATTGGACCCTTCCCATGTAACTAAGAAAACCAGGCAAGTAAAAACACCCAACACAGTGATCATGTCTGATGATGTTTCATATCACATTCTTCCCTGGTAGTCCCCCAGCTCTGTGCTGAGAGGTATGTTTCACTATGTGTTGTTTGGGACCATTGTTGGTTTTTCAGTTATCCGTTTTTTAGCTTCCCTTTAGCAATCTTTTCCTTTACGTTGTTTTCTTTGTTGCATAGATTGTGCTTTCCTTTCTGCTTATTTCACTCTATGTAGGCTAATATAGATGAGATGGCCTTTCTTTATACCACAATCTACCTGGCAGACCACTGATACTCTGCTGTAGGCTGATTTCTTCTCTCTGCTCTATCAAACCCATCCAGACCATGCTACTCTGGTTCATATCTCTTTATAAGTCACTGTCTGGAGAATTTTCTGATTACCCTTCCTCTGTCCAGTTTCCAACCTAAGTTTCCCTAGTCTCAAGATAATTTGATTCTACACCCTTTAGAGGTCTCATTGGGGAATCAGGAAAGAGAGGGAACGAGCATTTATTAAGCACCTACTATGTTCCCAGATGTGAGAAATGTGGTTTTGGGGATCAATGGACTTCCTAGGCAGGGCCAAAATCCTGAGGAAGAACCCTGTGATAATCCCTAAGGAAGGTTGTACAGAGCACAGGACTTCCAGAAGAAGACCAAGTGGTGGCCTCCCCTTAATCTGTGGGGATCACAGGGCCCCCGAGGGGTCAGACCCTAAGGAGGACCCGAGTAATGGCCCCTTAGAACAGTTGTGGGGAAGTCACAGGACCCCAGGAAAGAGCCATGTGATGACCCTTAAGGAAGGCTGTGCAGACCACAGGACTTCCAGAGGAAGATCAAGTGGTAGCCCCCCTTAATCTGTGGGGATCACAGGGCCTCCTAGGGGTCAGACCCTAAGGAGGACCCAAGTGATGGCCCTTAGGATGACAGTAAGATCACAAGGCTCCTGAGACAGGGCCTGAAGACCCAAGTGATGTCCCCAGGGGAATCCTGAGTGGTAGCCTTCTTAACACCACAGTGGGGATCACAGGACTCCCCAAGGCAGGATCAGGAAGTAAGCCTGAGACGAGCTTCCGCTGCTCATTGCTTTCCTTTCTTTAACCTTAGGAAAATCCATGTGATTTGCCCATTCTCACCCAAAGAACTCAGGACCAGAGTGGGCAGAGGAAGGCATTTTATTACGGTCCTCGAGAGAGCGGGTGTAGTGCTCACTGGAACACTCACACTGATACAGCTGCAGGAGCAGGGGTAACCATTCCCTCCACTCTGGCTAGAGTTATGGTTAGTTTACATTCTTTTACCTTTTACTTAGTTTTCCTAGGTTATACAGTTTATATAGGTAGGATAATAAGGATACAGAAGCAAAAGTGAAGTTAATTAGATTTTCCTTGTCTTAGTTTAGGATTAATCTACATTCTTTTACTTCCCCTACCTTGCCTCTTTAACATATGCAAATTAGCAAATCAGTAGGTCTGGATTATTGACCAAGACCAGACCCTAGATAAGCTTGAACTGGTTCAAGCGGTTTGGCCTCTCTAATTCCCCTGACTGCCTTCTCAAAAAGCTTCTGACCTCTCACCTGACCGACCTTGAGGCCTGGTTTCTGCTAAAGCTGGGGTGGGGGAGGGGGGAAGTACACCTTTAGCTCTGTGGAAACAAAACTCCTCCTCCCATTTCTTATACCAGACAATAAGCTAAACACTTTACAAATATTATCTCATTTGATCCTTCCAAATAACCCTGTGAGGTAGGTGCTACTATTATTCCTGTTTTTACAGTTGAAGAAAATGAGGCAGACAGAGGGAACTTGCTGAAGGTGACACAGGTAGTCAGAGGAAGAGTTTAGGATTTAAATCCAGGTCCTCCAAATGAACAGCTCTCAAGTTCCAATCCCCAAATAGAATGTAGGCTCCTTGGGGACAGAGCCAGTTTTATTTTTGTCTTTTTATCCCCTGATATAGATAATAAGGGTTTTAATAAATGTTTGTTTAATGGATGACCTAATAATTATCCTCACTTCATCCAGATGCAAAGCTGGAGGGGGATCTACTTCTTCAGACCCAAGACATTTCCCACTCAGCGTCAGAGCCCAGACACGCCCTCCTCCCCCTTCCCACCACGTCCGTCCGTAGGTCTAAATCCTTGGGATTTTTGAAAAGCTCTTTGGGTGGTTTCTCCCATCTTCCCCAGGGCTGTTCCTGAAGAGATATTTTGTTTTCCCAGACAAGCTCAGCGATGCAATTTCTTCTCCTAAGAGGTTGGCCTAATTGCTCTTCTCAGAAAAAAAGCCTCAGAGGTTTCCCCTGTGGTGGGTTGAGAGGTTTGTAAATTGCATGTTTCTTCCATAACCCAGGTTACTATATTAAGCACAATATTGCAAACTAAGCTGTCACTTTGGTCCCTTTCCTCATGGCGTAAAGGTACCACCTAGTGGCAGACAAGTAGAATCCCATGACTAGTTCCTGGAGGCCTGCTTCTGGACCAGAATTTCCGGTGCAATTAAAAAGACCCAGGGTTGGCACGTGAGGGAGGTATGGCCTGTTTACAAGTCTCTGGGACATATCTCCTCCCTCTGCCCCCCCATTTTCATTTTCTCTCTCCCTCTCTCTCTCTCTCTCCCTCCTCCCTTCCCCTCCTTCTTCTCCTTTCCTCTTCTCTCCCCACCTTTCTCTCTTCACCCTTCTCTCCATCCTCTCTCTCCCCTCCTCTGCTTCTCTCCTCCTGCTGCCCTGCCCCCGCCTCCTACCCCGTATGCAATAGGGAGAAATTCCTGGATTTGGAAGCAGAGAACCCAAATTTGAATCCCAGCTCTGGCACTGATTACCTGTGTAACTCTGAACAATTTGCTTGCCCTCTCTGGGTCTCAGTTTCCTCATGTTTAAAATGAGAGGGATGGACTAGAATAGTGGTATCAAACTAAAATAGAAAGGGGGGCACCAGTCCATACACACATACGCCTGCAGGGTACATACTGACTTAGTTTCAAAATGTAATGTGAGCCGTGGAAAGACTTACATGAACTGATGTAAAGTGAAATGAGCAGAACCAGAAGAACATTGTACACAGTAACAGCAATATTGTATGATGGTCTACTCTGAATAACAGCTATTCTCAGCAATACAGCAATCCAAGACAATTCTGCAGGATTTATGATGAAAGGTGCTGTCTATCTCCAGAAAAAGAACTGGTAGAGTCTGAATGCAGATCAAAGATACTTTTTCTTTACTTTCTTTATTTTTCTTGGGTTTTTTGTCTGTGTTTTCTTTCACAGAATGACTTACATGGAAATGTGTTTTGCATGACTACACATGTCAAATTGCTTGCTTTCTCAATGAGGAAGGGAGAGAAGGGAGGGAGAGAATTTGAAACTCAAAATTTGAAAAAAAGAATGTTGAAATTGTTTTTATATGTAATTAGGAAAAATATTAAATAAAACAGTTAAAAATTAAAAAATGCTGTCTATATTTTGTTATTTTATTTATTTTGTTAAATATTTCTTACTTACATTTAAAGCTGGTTCCAGCTCACTCAGGAGTGTGAACACTTCTGTGCTAGAAGACCTCTAAAGATTCCCTTCCAGTTCTCAATCAATGATCCCAGAGTCCTTTTAATAGTATAGGCCCTCTCTTTATTAAACCATAGAAATCCATATAGAAATATTTTAGTACTCTTCCCCTTCTTCCCTACCTCAAAATCTTTTTTACCAAATGACTGATGCCCCAGGTTCTACCTTTAAGTTTTATTGATGCCTTTTCCCAACATCCTGGCCTCTCAATGAAACCTCCCCTGTAACCAAGAAAAACAAATGGTAGCACAGCACCAAGTCTGACATCTTGTGATGGGCACCATATTCCTTCTACCTTTCCACCCAGAGAAGAGAGGTGTGTTTTGTCTCTTCAAACTAGACTAGATTAGTCTAATCTAGCAGTAGTCATTAACCTCTAAACTAGGTTATTTATTATAATTAACCAGTTTGGCTGGCCCACGACTTTGAAAATACTTAAGGAAATGCAAAAAGACTAAGAGAAATATGGAATAAAACCTTAGAATATGACAGATCATCCAGCCCAATCTCCATTTTGCAGATGAGAAGGAAGTCCAAAGAGATTAAGCAATTTATCCAAGGTTACACAGCTAGAAATGAGCAGAAATTTGACCAGAACCCGTGATAGGCTTCAAATACTTATGCATAGAAGGGACTAGTTTCACCTCAAGAAGGTGAAAAGAAAGACCTTATAGGAAGAGAGATTAAGGCTCAATATAAGAAGAAAGTCTAATATTAGAACTGCTTTCAAAATGGACTGGAGTAAATAGTTATCATTGTTAATACTCTAGCCTCTGCTGGAGATCAACAGGAAGTAGTGGGGTGTAGTAGACTGTGTGGAATTTGAAGTAACAAGACCTAAGTTCAAATCCCAGCTCTGCCATCTATGTGACCTCAGACAAGTCACTTCATCTCTAACCTTCAGTTTTCTCAGCTATAAAATTAAGAGTGTGACTTAGATGACCTCGAAGGTCCCTTTCTCATCTAAAGCAGAAAGATGCCCCAGAGGAGATTCTTGCATTCAAAGGTTATACTAGATGGTGGTATGGAAGGGACACTAGAATTAGAATTTAAAAAAAAAAAACCGGTCATGAATCCCTTTCCCATAATCAATAAGCTTAACCTCTCCAGGCCTCAGTTTCCTCACCTATAAAATGAAGAGTTTGTTGAACTAGATGACCTCCAAGATCCCTTCCAGCTTTAAAAGTCTAAGAGTTTATGAGTCTATAACTCTTGTATGAAGCAACCCTGAGAGGAACATTTTAAGTCAGAGTTCTTAACCTCTCAAGTCATGAACCCTTTGGCAGTCTGGTGAAGTCCATGAAACCCCTCTTAGAATAGTGTTTATAAATGCATAAAATAAATTATCCATCATTTAAACAGCAGAATTTATACACCTGAACATGTTTCCTATCCTTTCCTAAAAGCTGGCTTTGTGAGGGAGATCACCCCTAAAAGCATTAGAAACTCAAGTTTGGGGGTGGGGGAGCCAGACAGGGAAGCATGGGAATATGGAGGCTGGGTATAGTGAATTCATAATTTCATCACAAGGAATAACTGGGGGCAGGGAGGAACAGAAGGGTCATCAGGGCCAAAGGTCTCAAACTCAGATTTCACATTTGTCCTAAGTTTATAGCCCTCATCTATTTTCAATACCACCATCTACATCTTTGTTTTCCTTCACAAAGACTTGTTAAAGCAGCATCTGAGAGTGGGAACAAAGGGACACAGGACTATATCTTAGACCTTGGTTAGGGGTTTGGGAGTGGCCTGGAATCTAAGAAAAGTCCTGACCTCGGCCTTTCCCCAGACTTCAATATGGACAATTCCAGGCTGACCTGTTGAGTGTCCAAAGATGAGCAAGGAAGAGGGCTCCCCAGCTAGGACATAGGTGGTGATGCCTTTGCAGAAACATGCCCATATTGGAGGATCTCAATTATAGCTAGTGGAAAAGGCACTGAGATCAGAAGATGTGAGTCCCAAACACAGCCCTGCCATCTCCTCTGGGCTAGTCGCTACCTCTTGAAACCCTAGTTTTCTCATGTGTATGACTGTAGTAATAATACGTTAACTACCTACTATGCAGTGCATTGTGGGTAAGGATCAAATGAATTTGATTCAAAAAGCATTTATGAAATGTCAAGGATGTACCAGGTAACTGTGACAGGAAGACAAAAATTAAGCAGCCCTTGCCCTCTGGGAGCTTGTGTATATATAAAGGAGTACTTTTTAAGGTTAGGGCTCTATAAATATGGAATTATCATTACTATATCTTTAGCCCAAGCCTTTTTTTTTTTTGCCAAAGGACCTATCCCAAAGTGGGCACTGACTTTCCTCCTGGGGCTAGGGGCCCAAAGTATAGCTATCAGGCTCTCTGCCAGAAGAGGCGGGGAGAGGGAGGAGGGAGGAAGTGGAAAGAGAAAGTGAGAAACTGCATTTCAAAGTTGTTAGGAAGATCTCCATTTGGTCCTCATTAGTGGATTTGGAGAAATTTAGCAATTCACAACCAACCACCTTCACCAGCATTTTTGCATGCTGGGATTTGCAATGCATTTGGAAATGTAAAGGATTGCCATTTAAGGTCTGGTTACCGAGACTTTTCTGGGCCTGGAGTTTAATTATGATGCTTATGACTGCCCTAATTCTCCTTTCATTCTCAAACATATTCTCAAACATTTGTCCTCCAGGCTCCCAGCTCTTTTTCCGTTCAACTACAGGAGGAAGCCCTGGAGTTGGCCATGTCAACAGCTTTCCTTCCTTTCTCTCCACCGCGCTCCCAGGTGCACTCTCATTGCAGGTTTCCAAGTGCTATTCTCAGACCCAATCAGAGTTGGATTGGTTTTAAATTCTACTTCCCTCCCCCTGGGGCAGAAAGGCTAGCAAATCTCCTGCAGGTGGTAATGACAGAAGGGAGGAGACTAATTGCAGGGCTCTGGGAGCACTGACTGGAATCTGGCCTGCAGGTAGCCAAAGCCTCCCACTTACAAAACGTGGGACAACCAAAAGAGCAGAGCCTGTCTGAGGTCCGAGCGGGTGGGATAGGAGAGGGAGGACGTTGGAGAACCAGGCCTAACTTTCTAACCAAGCAGGGGTCTCACTCAGGCTTGGGACCTCCAAGACCTGTCTCCAAAGAGTTCAAAGGAATTGTTTGGTGCTTTTCCAGTCTTGTCCATCAAAAACCTGATAAAGGATGGATTTGAGCATCCAGAAGGATTTCAAGAATAGGACACTCTACTCAAGTAATGTTACAGAATATTTTTTGAAGTTTTCGAAAAAGATGGACCCTTCATCTCTCTGGGATGGTTTCAAAGCAAAGCTAGAGGAAGCCTTCAACAGTCCTGAGATTCATAGGGCTATGAGATTTAGAGCTGAGAGGGATCTCAGAGATCGTAGACCAACCCATGGAGTCCTACACAAAATCTCTGACAAGTGGGTATGCAACCTCTGTTTGAACACCTCCAGTGATGAGGAACTCTTCATCTTCTAAAGCATCCCAACCTGTTTTGAGAAAGCTGTAATTGTAAGTTTTCCCTTACATCAAGCTAAAATATTCCTCTTTTCAACTCCTATCCATTGTCACTAGCTCAGACCTTTGGAAGTGGGGCGGGGGGGTGAGGCTTGAGATTTCAGTGTAGAGAATTCTCAGTGTGAAAAACTCCCTCCACTGATTCAATTTGTAACAAAGTCTTAAGAGAGACATCTGGAGCTCTGGAGTTAAGTAACTGTCATGATTCTAGGGCTCCTAATGTGTGTCAGGGGCAAGACTTAGCTTTGGCTTGAACCATGTAGGCCCACGCCTCTCAATTCTCCATGTCAGGCTGCTTCTCATTTTACATGCGAGGAAACGGACCCAGAGAGTGCTACACAGACTAGGTAAAAGACAGGGATGACTGACACTGTGTTAGGATTGGTTGGGGTAGTGTGGGGGTGTGAAACTAGGAAAAGAGGCAATGTATTTAGAAGGAGGAGAGGAAAAGTGATTTGCCTACAGGGAGTAATAAAGTGAGAATTTGGACCCAGGTCTTTAGATTTCAAAACTAGCAATTTTTCCACTAGACCATATGGGAGTGTGTGCCCAGGTGGGGCATCGAGCACCAAAAATATATGGACACTAAACGATGCCATAAAGAGAAGGGGAGAGATCTCCAAGCAAAGACTTGAGTAGAAGATGTGGGATCTGATCAGGGCCTTGAGGAATTGGTAGGACCAGCTGAAGTCAAAAAAAGAAACAATCCTATATGGACCAAACTGTGCATAACAATACTTTTTAGTAGTAAAATTGGAAACCTGTTCATTGGAACATATGGAATATTATTGTACCATAAGGAATAACAGGGGCAGGCAGCTAAGTGGCACGGTGGATAGAGCCTAGAGTCAGGAAGACTCATCTTCCTGAGTTCAAATCTGACCTACTAGCTGTGTGACCCTGGGCAAGTCACTTGTTTGCTTCAGTTTCCTCATCTGGAAAATAAACTGAAGAAGGAAATGGCAAAACCACTCCAGTATCTTTACTGAGAGAAAACCCCAAAAGAGGTCATGAAGAGTCAGACATGCCTGAAAAAACAGCTGAACAATAAGGAGGAAAATAGCTAACATTTATATAGCCCTTTAAATATATCATTTCATTTGATCTTCCTAACAACCCTGAGAGGCAGCTGCTATAATCATCCTCATTTCACAGAAGGGGAAACTTGAGGCTGAGAGAGGTTAAGTGACTTGCCCAGGGTCACACAGCTAGTAACTCGTCGAAGGCTGGATTCAAATTCTGGTATTCCTGAATATCAAATATGAGGGATTCAGGAAAAACTTTGGAAGACTTTTATCAATTGAATCAGAGCAAAGTAAGTAGAATCAAGAAAATTATATATATGCATGTATATGTATGTATGTATAACTAACAGCTTAAATAGCAATATTGATTCTTTCAAACAGATGAAAAAACATTCCTCCCTTCTTTCAGTGAGGAAAAAAGAGTATGGGGGGGCAGTGGACAAGTACAGATGCCAAACGCAGCCCCTGCAATGGCTGGTTTTGCTTGACAGTTTTTCTTTATTACAAGACACAATTGATCAGGAAATGACTGTGATGTCCAAAAAAGGGATATCAATAAAACTTGCCAAAATGAAGAAGAGCAGATGAGTATATTGAGTTGTCCAAGATTCCAGTTAGTGTAAGAGTTGGGGAAGGGGTGAGGGACTTCCCTGGATAAAGGCACAAGAGAGCACCAGTAAGTTTGGTGGGCAGGCTAGGAAATAAAACTGAATAGGTCAAATGGGACCAGAGTGTGAAGGGCCCTGAATGCCAGATAAAAGAGCTTGAACTTGAAGTGATAGGCAGGCAACAGAGAGAGAGCCTTTGCATGTTCTTCAGCTATGGAGAGAGCCTGGAGAGATAGAACACCAGTGGTCTTTTAACAGCTTTGAAAGAAGAGAAACACCACCCTGCAACCTGCACCACCACCACCTCTTCCTTCTTGGTTGCAGTGGGGATAGAACTTTGCAAATGATAAGGACCTAAAAACGTGAGTAAGATGGGCAGCACAAGATAACTGCTACCTGGGGGCACCTGGAGATGCAGCTAGATAAAGACTGTTCCTTATTGGCAGCTATCACTAATACCAGACTCACATCCCCAGAGGGGTTAGGCCAGGCCACCACAATACACTACTTAACAGGAATGTGTGGGTGTAACAATACAATCCTATTGTCTCACTGTTCTTCAGTCTTTATGAAAGAATGCTTACTTTTTAAATCATTCACATTCTTTAAAGACTACTACAATAGAGCAGAGGACAGCCAGGCACTAGTGGATAGAGTACTAGGCCTGGAGTCAGGAAGACCTCACTTCCTAGCTGTGTGACCCTAGGCAAGTCACTTAACCCTGTTTGCCCCAGTTTCCTCATCTGTAAAACCTGGAGAAGAAAATGGTAAAACACTCCAGTATCTTTGCCAAGAAAATGCCAAATGGGGTCACAAAGAGTCAGATACAACTGAAATGACTGAAAAGCAACAAACCATAAGGCAATTTAAGTTTCGGAAATTAAGCTTTGCAAAACACTTTGCAAATATTATCCCATTTTATCCTCACAACCTGGGAGGTAGGTGATATTATCCCATTTTATAGTTGAGGAAACTGAGACAGACAGGTTAAGTGACTTCCCTTAAGTATCTGACACAGCTGAATAAGAGGGCCAGGGGTAAGAGTCAAGAGGACCTGAATTCAAATACAATCTCAGACAACAGTAGTATGACCCTGGGCAAATCACTTAACCTCCTTCTGCTTCAGTTTCTTTATCTGTAAAATGGATCTAATCATAGCACCTACCTCCCAGGGTGGTTGTGAGTATCAAGTGAGATATTTGTAAAGCACTTTGCAAACCTGAAAGAGCTATATAAACACCCTAGTTAGGAGTAGTGGTAGTGGTGGTAGTAGTGATAAGCAGCAGCAGCAGCAGCAGCAGCAGCAGCAGCAGCAGCTATAAGGTTCTATCTGTTGGGGAGACCAGGAAAGGCATCTTGTGCCCCAAGGTGGTATTCGAGCTGAAATTTCAAGGAAGCCAGGGATTCTGGGAGACACAGCTGAACAGGGAAAAGCATTGCAGGCTGTGACAGTGGACGGTCAGTGCAAAGGCACCAAGAAGCCAGCTAGATATGCCGACGTGTTTGAGGAGCGGCAGGCAGGCCAGCATGGCTAGACTAGACTGGAGAGGGAATGGAGGAAAGCAGCACATAAGAAGACAGGAAAAGCAGGAAGGGAGCAGTTAATGAAGAGCTTGCAGTGCCATAGGACTTTATACAGGGTGTTCCAAAAGCCTCAGTGCAGTTTTAAGCTATCTAGGCTAAAAATACAGGGACATCCTTTTATTTGGTCCTAAGGGACAGTGAGCCACTAGGGTATTAAGTAGAGAAGTGATGTAATCAGCTATGCTGGAGGAAAATCTCTTTAGCGGCTATGTGAGAGATAGATTGGAGAAAGACGATTGCAGAGGAAGGCCAACTTGCAAGCCAATGCAGTATCCGGGTGGGAAATCAGACTCTCTACCAGGGTAATAACTGTGGGAGTAAAGAGGAGGAGGCATATAGGAGATACAGTGACAGGAGAGAGAACAAGATCTGGCAATCGACTGAATGTAAAGTGAGGAAGCGAGGAGTTGAGGATGACAGTATATATAATAATATGTATATGTATGTATCATATTATTATTATCATATAGTGTATACTCCAGGGAAGTATGAGACAAGGTCCTCAGCTGCTGTGGGGGGAGGAACGGGGAAGAGATACGGAGAGGCAGTACAGAGCAAGTCTAATCTCTCTTCGACATAAACAATCCTTCGGACGCTTGAAGGGAGCTATCATGTGCTCTGTGTCTTCTATCCTGAGTAGCTTCAGTGCATGCATGTACAGCACAGTGTCTGGCACCCTTTCCATCCCGGGCAGCTGCCTTTGTACATTCTGCAGGCTGTCCACATCCTTCCTAAAATGTGGGGACTGAACACAGTCCTTCAGACCAGGAAGACCAGGGTTACCATTTCCCTTAGTTTGGGACACTGAACCTTTCTTAATGGGGCCTGAGCTAAGAGACTTTGTCTTCCTTCCTTCTTTCTCTTTCGCTGCTCTACCATATTGTTAACTCTTCTCGAGTTTGCAGTCCACAAATCACTTAACCTTGCCTAGCCTCAGCCTCACCAGTGAGGACAATACTATCTACCTCCCAAGAACTTTGTGGACTTTAGCACGCACACATACACACACATTATATAGACACACGGAGCCACATACATGTGCATTAATATACACGTACATGTGTGTGTGCATTTGTGTTATATAATATGCATGTGCATTTGTTGTACCCATTCATGTGTTCACTGCATAGATACTAGCCATAAAACAGCCAAGGCCAAGGACAGATCTCCAGGAGGCCCCATTAGAATGCTCCCTCCATACTGATAGGAAGCTGAACTTATTAGGGACTACTCTTTGGGTCAGGCTAAAACCAGTTGTGGACTTTGAACTTTCATTCACATTTCTCCATATTATCCATAAAGATAACAATAGCTTTGTTGGAGTCTGTGGTAAAACTAGCAACAGCATAGTCCTGTTCTGCCAGTCCAGTAACCCTGTCAAAAAAGGAAATGAAGTTAGTCTAACCTTCCTGGGTAGAAGTAAAAGCCTTCATTCCCAAGTGACCTCTTTCATATTCATTCAAAAAAATTATTGGAGGGGGAAGTGTTTTTTAGAAGAAAGGTGGGTACCGGGAGAAAGGCTATAGAAATGCCATCACCCTCATCCTCCTACCCCACTGGTAGCAGGCATTCCTCCTCCTGCAGCAATTTCTAAAAGATAGATAAATCACCCTTACCAGCAATGAGGGGAGGGTAGTGGGGGTGGGGTGGGCAGAGCAGAACAGGGAAAGTCAATTACCAAGAGACTTGAAATATTCCAGATAAAGTGTGGTTTACATAACTAGACTTTATTTACCAGCTCTATCATTCCCAGATACTTCTGCTGGGATGGATGTAAAAATAGTTAGTTGGCTTAGATAGACAAAAAAGTTGTGTTATTTTGAATGGAAAAGGAGACTTTTTTCCTCTCCTCGGGGCAGGGGCATAAGGAGGAGTGATTGTTGAAACCTGCCAGATGCCTGGGTTTTCAGAGGCTCATTCTGCATGCTTTGTACATGGTTCATCCCAGCCAGCATGGGCTGACCACTTGCAAACTGCTCTGAGTCCTGTTTCCCAAGGGTCTTTTCCTCCCACTGTATCACAAAGCAGACGAATCCAAAAATATTTCCTCCTCCCCCACCTCAAAAGAACTGGCAGCTAACTTGGCCCAGAGGTGGCTGGAAGGGGCCCAGACAGTGAGCCCAGATTGGATGACAGAAGATTAGAAAGAATAAGCTGACACTTTTCAAATTTCCTCGTCTGGTATCTGCATCTTAGAGAAGGAAGACAGAACCTTAAGGATTATCTATGAATCCTTGTTTTACCGGTAAGGAATCAAAATCTCAGGAAAGAGAAATTACGTATCCAGGGTCACACAGTATGTCAGGAGCAAAGCTGGATTAGGAGCAGAATCTATATCTTATGATGCCTGGTGAGTGATTAGTCTCTTTATTCACAACCAGACCACCAAGTCACTTCACTTCTGGGGGCCTCAGTTTTCTCAGCCATGAAATAAGGGAGTTAGACAAGATGAGTTTAAGGTTTCTTCTAGCTCTAAATCTATGATCCTAAGAGAGGCAAATCCAATAAGCATAACTTACTACTTTCATGCAGCTAGGTGGCACAGTGGATAAAGAGCTGAGCCTGGAGTGAGCAAGACCTGAGTTCAAATCTTGTCTCCGACACCTACCTACTAGCTGTGTGACCTTGGGCAAGTCACTTCACCCTGTTTGCTTCCATTTGCCTCATCTGTAAAATGAGCTGAAGAAGGAAATGGCAAACAGCTTCAGTATCTTTGCCAAGAAAACCCTAAATGGGGTCACAAAGAGTCAGACACAACTTCACATAGAAACCAGATAACTCACCATGTAGTCTTCATTTCCTCCCACAATGTTTATTCTCTCATCCACCATATGGACAATAAATGGCAGCAGTGCAGCCCACACCACCAGGGGATTAGCATGGTTTGGCCCAGCCACATGGTTCGACTAAAACCAGCAAAAGCAAAGCTGGGAATTGGGAGTCCGAGGTTCTATTCCCCACTCCACCATGGGAGCACTACTCTGGGCAAGTCACAACCAGCTCCATGTCTCATTGTCCCCATCCAGCCATTGTGAGGTATAACAAACAACTACACCATGCCAAGTCTCCAATGGATGATCATTCCCACCCCCCCACCCCCACCCCAGCAAAATGTGCTAATGAGTAATGAACACCAATATATGATTCGTACCTCATTCATCCTCACCCCATCTTTTGAAAGAAAGTCAGGACAGCAAGGGACCGTTGACAGAAAGGCAGTCTACACGGAGGGGAAGGCTCCTAACCCACACTCACACAGAAAGTCAGTGGCTGAGCAGGGAACCCAAGAATCCTCACTGCCACCCTGGCTTTTAATGGACACCAGAACTAGAACTGCCTGTGCTTGATTGTTCTAGAACCTTGGTCTGCATTCCATGCCAGTGTCCAGAAGAATTGGCATTATTAGGCCTTTGGAGATATAAAAGTGGCAAGTCAAGCAGTTTTGAAACTAGGGAAAGGAGGTGGGGAAATGTTCATTAAAGCCTTTAATTGTTGTGCCACGATTCCCACTGGTTTATGCTGCCCTCTAGTGGTAATAGTCAAGAGTCCAACTTTGTTTTCCAGCTGCTTCACATCCTTCCTGTTATCCCGAGTATTTCTAGGCGTATTAAAGAAAGGAACCCAGATGATTAGAAACTTACTCGCTGATGTCCACAAGATCACAGAAAACATTTCCATAATTCCCTTTCTCCCCCAGCTTTCTAGCATTTGGGAACATGAACAGCTAGAGGAGAGGGCTTGAGAGTTTGGAGTTAGAATGGCCTTTCAGACAAACACAAGCTATTTCTAGATCTCAGGGTTTAATTCTGGTGTTCAGAATCTCTCTCCTACACATCCTTATAGGCCCCATTACCAGGTTAGAGGAGACCATACAAATTCCAGCTGACAAAGATGGAGATAAAGTGCCTGAAAGTCAACTAGTCTGTATTTCCTCTGAGCCCAGCTTCCTTCCATCACAGAACCTTCTTGATCTGGGCAACTGCAGCATACCCACCCTTCCTCCTATAGACCCTTCATATAAAACTAAGAGATTTTTCTTTCTCATCAGCAAATTCATTCCAGCTCCTACATTCGTCTCCTGCACAGATCACAGCCCTGTCCTTTATTGCTACTATGGCCAGAAATTTGTTCACTGCTGTTTCCAAGATCACAGAAGAAATGTCTCTCAATTCCTTTTAGTTTTTGGTTCAAATCTCAGACAATAAGGGAGGCAAGACCTGGGAAATCCCCATTATCAATTTTAATATAATTAGGGATTTTGCAGAAGTAAATGTTCTATGTAAGTGGAATATTTAGATATGTTACTTTTTTAAATTATACTATAAAATTTGAACAAAATCAATACCTTCAGCTTGATTTGGAAGATATTTGTTGTCTGGGGTGTTCCGAACAACGAAGGTGCTAGTAACTCAGGAATACTGAGTCTTTGCTCCTTGAAGGCAGGAACTGATTTTGCCTTACTTTGTATCTCTAGGGCTTAGTAAAGCACCTGGCACACAGAAGCTTAATGTTTGTTGACTTGACTCTAAATATCATAAAATCTAACAGCATGGTATAATGAAAAAGGTACACACTTTGATCTATCTAGACCTGGTTTTGGTTGCTGCTTCAGCCATTCATTAGCTGTGTAATCCTGGGCAATTCACAGCCTCATTAAGCCTCAATTTCTTTATCATAGCAATGGAAACAGTGTTAAATTTGGAGGCTGGAAGCCTGATTTTGAATCCAAGCTTTCCCATTTACTACCTGTATGACCATCTCTAGTCCTCAATTTCTTTGGGTGGAAAATGAGGCAATAGGGAGCCATTGGAGATGTGCAGGGGATGACATGGTCAGTCCTTTCAATTTAGCAAGATCACCTTGGAAGCTGAGCGGACAGTCGCCTTAAATGGGGAGAGATTTGAGGCAAGGAGACCAACCAAAGGCTATTGCTATTGTCTGAATATGAAGTGACCAGTGCTCACAGTAGGGTGGCAGCTATCTGAGTGAAGAAAAGGGAACATTTATAAGAAGTATGAGTGCAAAAATGGCAAGACTTGGCAACAGATTGGATATGTGGGATGAGTGCATGTCGAGGATGACACCAAGATTTTGAGCCTGGGGGATGGAGGTGCCCTCAACAGCAATAGGAAAGTTGGGCGGGGGGTGGTCGGGGGAAAAATAGCAAGTTCTATTTTGACATGTTGAGTTTGAGATACCAATGGGGCATCCAGTTCAAAATGTCCAAAAGGCTGTTGATGATGAGAACTGGAGGTCAGGAGAGAGGCTGGGGTCTGAGAATTTTTTGCATAGAGATGACAACTGAATCCATGGGAGCTGATGAGATCACCAAATGTGACAGTATATAAAAAGAAGAGAAAGGGCCCAGAATAGACTTGGAGGAAAATCGAACAAAGGAGACTGAGAAGTAAGACACGTAAAATCCTGTTCAGCTTTCAAAACCCTTTAACTTATCCCTTCCTACTTTTCCAGTCTTCTACTTTGCTCCCCTCCATGTGCTCTGTGGTGACACTGGCCTTCTTGCTGTTACACACACACACACACACACACACACACACACACACACACACACACAGCACCACCACCATCTCTTGACTCTGCCTTCTCACTGGCTGCTCCTTGTACCTAAAATGTTCTCCCTCTGCATCCTTACCTCCTAGCTTCCCTGTCTACAAAACTCAGCTCAAATCCCACCTTCTACAACCCCTTCAAGGCTACCTCCAATTTATAAGGTATAATCTTATATGCACATAGTTGTTTGCATGTGGCTTCCTCTATTTGAATGTGACCTCCTTGAGGGCAGGACAGGGACCAGTGTTTTTGCACCTCTTTGTATCCCCACTATTAGACTTCCAGCAGCTAGGTGGCAGGGTGGCCACAGCACTGGGAACGTAATCAGGAGAACCTGAGTTCAAATCCAACCTCAGACATTTGCTGTGACACCCTGGGCAAATCACTTAACCCTGTTTGATTCAGCTTCCTTGTCTGTGAAATGAGCTGGAGAAGGAAATACCAAACCACTCCAGTATTTTTGCCAAGAAAACCCCAAAATGGGTTTTCATGAGATCATGAGATCACAAAGAGTCAGACAGGACTGAAAAACAAGTGAACAATAAATTCCCTTTCAACTCTAAATTTATGTTACTGTGATCTACAAAATGAGGAGTACCTGCTTCCCAGAGTTGTGAGGAATAAGTGTAATGACTGTAAATCCTCCTCCTTCTCTAACTGGCCCTGCTATAGCATAGAGCCCAGGTTGTGATCAGAAAATCTGATCTTTGAGATTATCATGCTAATCCTTCAGAAACCAGAAATACAGGCAGCTGCCACCATGTGAATTTTAGTCCTGCCTTAGTACACCATCATGTTGTGAACAGCTAAGCTTCCTGCAGGTGTGAATAACAGAGTATAGATTAACATAGGATTCCACACAATTAAGCTTTTTTTTTTAAATGCCCTGCTCTTTTATCCTTCTGAATTTTTTAAAAAATACATTAAAATACAACACAACTTGGCTTTTGAACAGAATTTGAGTTGGAAGGGACCTGAGCAGCTATCTAGTCCAACCAATACACAAAAGGAATCCTGCTGTAACAAGCCTGACAAGTGGTCATTCAACCCCTCCTGGAGGACCTCCAAGGAGGGGGAAATTACTACCTCCGGAGGTCGTCTGTTTCACTTCCAGGCAGTCCTCTCTACCTTTTAGAGCCAAACAGCACAAATCTTGGAAGACAGCTATTCTGTCCCATGAGTCTTCTTCCTTCAATGGATCCTCCTATGACGTGGACTCAAGGCCCTTCTACAGTTCTCACACCTGAATCTCTAGACCAGGTCTGATGAGGGCAGATTCCAGCGGGCCATGACTTCAATGTACTATTGCTGGAAGCTGAGCTCCCCTCCCCTTATTGAAGTTCAAGAATCACCTTATTTTTGCTGACTCAAGCTTGCAATTCATTAAAACCTCTAGCTTTTCTCAGAACAACTTCTATCCCCCATCTTATACCTGTGAGGTTGTTTTTTTTTTTATCCAAATGCAAGACTTTACATTTATGCCTATTGAATGTCATTTCGCTACTTTTTAGATCCCATAATTGAACGTGTTAGTTATTCCAGTTTTATCATCTGCGGATTTCATGGGCATAGCATCTATATGTTTATCCAATGTCCCTGGGGGCACTCCACTGGAGACCTCCTGCTGTGAGATATACAGTGCTGTCCTTGGGTGGGTGGATATCTAGGCACAGTGGGTAGAGCACTAGGCCTGGAAAGAGGAAAGCCTGAACTCAAACCTGGCCTTAGACATTTATTAGCTGTATGACCCTCAGCAAGTCATATAACCCCTGCTTCCCAGGGTGCTATTTGTAAAGCATTTAGCACAGTGCCTGGCACATAGTAGGTGCTTTCCCCCTTCCCTTTCACACTGAATGTTGCTTAGACTAATATAATTCTACGGAGCCAAAAATATAATTATGACATGACATAAAATATCATATTATATGAAGTATTAGTATATTATATTGGATACATAAAATTATTATATATAATGTAAAATATAATATTAAATATACTTCCATAGTGCTAACGCACTTTTCTTATCAACTTGTGTGGTACAGGGACAGAAGCATCATCCTACATTTCACAGACGAGGAAACTGAGTCTCAAAAGCAAAATGACTTATCTACGGTCATAGTTAGAACAAGGAAGTCAGAGACAGGATTTGAATTCACACCTCCTGACTCTAAGTCAAACACAGAACTTTGTAGCTAGTGAGGCACAAGAAGGGAAGGGGGACAGAAATTACTTAATTAGTTGTAGGTTTGCTAGTAATTGGGCTACTAGCTTCTATTTATATTGACTTAGCAGAAATCTGCTGACTACCAAAAGCAGCTGAAAAGGACAATTAGTCCTTACTCAGCTGCCTCCCTGCACTAAGGGACAGCTTGCTCCAGTAACTAACTCCCTGTCAGAATCTCGATCTCGATTCCAACAAGCATGAAAGGACAAGAAAAAACTGGCAATGACCTTCAGAAAGTGCAGCAGTGTTTCTTCTAGTGCCAAGTGACAGACCTGTCAAAGTAGAGGTTGGTTTCCCTTGATAAGGTGAGAGGCCTAAAACTATGAATCTTTACTCCCTGTGTTACCAGAGAGAAAAATTTTCCTTGGATAAAAGGAAGTACGTCGAGGAAGGAAAAATAGGAGGATTTTAATCGCACAAATTTTCAAATGATGAAACTGAGGCCCACAACACTTATTTTTACTGGAAGCAGCCAGTGATTTCACAGCAGGGAATAAGCCATAAGGAGTCTGATAATTTGAATATTCCTGTTGTGTCGTTCAATTATTTGTGACCCTATTTGGGGTTTTCTTAACAAAGACACTTGCCATTTCCTTATCTAGCTCATTTTATAGACGAGGAAACTGAGGTAAACAGGGTTAAATGACTTACCCAGGGTCACACAGCTAGTTTAAGTGTTTGAGGCTGGATTTGAACTTGAGAAGTTGAGTCTTCCTGACTCTGGGCCCAGAGCTCTATCCACTGTGCCACCTAGCTGCCCAAGTAAATTTATACTTCGTATTAATTGGTCTCTAGACAGCGACTTACTGCCACTTATCACAGGCACATCATGATTCCTTAAATGACACAATCCCAAGAACATAAAAACCCTTTCAGACAGAAAGGTCTCCTGTACTTTGAAGCATGATTTGTCTTTCAGTTGCTAAGCCCATTTCTTCTGTAGCCTGTCAAAACTCTCTTGCGGGTAAGTTTCACATAACACAGTTCCAAATGAACAAATTCATGAGTAGGTTGAATCATGAAAATCCAATGAAACTGAGGTGCATTCATCCCTCTGGGGAAAGAGATGGGGGTAAGTGCTACACACCTGTGCAACCCAAGAAAGGGAAATGGAGCCTATGAGAAACGAGTGCCTTTGAACTATACTGTTCTTAACTTTTCCCAAAGCATAGCCATACTTCCATCTAATTTTGTGACGTAGATAGGGCAGATATAATCCCCATTTGAGGAACTGGGGTTTAGACCTATGAGTTCATCAGTGTAGGAAAATGTGATTGTGGACACTCCCTGAACCAGTTCAGATGGCAGGCTTAGAGAGCTGCCCTAGACACGGAGCAGTTAGGTGGCTTGCCTTTGGTCACATGGCTAACATGTATGCTAGAGACATGGTTAACCTCAACCCAATTCCCCAGCTCCATTTATACATGAGGAAAGTGAGGCCCAGGGAAATCAAGAGGCTTGTCCAGGGTCACACAAGTGTTAAGAGGGAACAGGATGCAGGACTCTAGACTATCAAGAAATGATAGTCTGCATGAGAAAATAATATGGAGACAGGTGTCACACACCTCCCTGAGGTCCCACGCAATTTTCCCACAGCAGAAAGATAAGACACAGCAAAGAGTTATCACAAGAATGCTGCTTTGTTTTTAATATGGTTTGTGACAAGCAATATCAAAGTCATCCGCTCTTTCCAAGTTTGTCCTGACCTTTTTTAATAGACAACTTTAAAATAATTAAAACAAAACAAAAAAAAGAAACACATTTTGTGCACTGAGGAGACTGATCGTCATATCTCCGGAATTAAATATGAAAAGACAAGCCATGTAAATTATTTGTCTTCCTAAAAAACAGCTCTCTCTGAAGATTTTTAATATCATAAAATATTTCCATGAAACAAGTGATCAAGCAAACACACATGCACCTGGTGTGTCTTGGCAGAATTTCCTCCCCTCGCTGAAAGATGTGGGATTGGAAGAATGGACACAAAAGATGGAACAGATAAGATAAATTCTTTTAAAAAAATGTATATTTTTTTTTTAAAAAAGGATGGAATGTAGCATTGTGCTTGCTTATTTTCCTATGTCACAACAAACAAAACATGTGGTGCAAATAGATTTTCCCCTTATCCATTTCAGTCAGGTGGAGAAAAAATACCTTTATTTTCTATAATAAAATATGTGGGTTTTTTGGTTTGGTTTTTTTTTAACATTTTTTTTCTTTTTTGCAGAAAATAATTTTGTAAACTGTTACCACTTTCAGAGGGTGGGAAGACTCAATGTAATGTCTGTCCCATCCCTGAAGATGACGGGAACCTGGGAGTTGACATCAAACCTCAGGGTTTAGTGGGGAAGGCGGAAGGAAGGAGGAAGTGGGGGACAGTCCAACAAAGGAGGCAGAGCTGGGGGGGCTTGCATTGCATACAGAAAGAAAGGTGCATCTGGACAGGAAGAAGAACCCTGCTAGAGTCTGGGGGTTTGTATGGTAATAAAGGGGATCTAGAAGTAGGTTAAAGGTCACTTTCGCCATAGAGGGCTGTGGAGAAGGACATGTAGTCCAGAGCACCAGGCACCGCATCTGGGCCAGTGTAGGGGGCCATCCGTGCAATGCAGTATTCTGCTTGGTCAGGTGGGAGTTCCCGGCGTAGTTCATCCAAGGTAATATAATTCTGCAAAGAGAACAAAGAAATTTAGTCACAGGCAACATCTAATGTAGAGATCAACAACTGACACCATGATTGCTGAGGATGGCATGAAGCCTATTCACTACCACTAGAGCCCTTCCCATTGCTCACGAAAGTCCCTCCCCATCGGCTTACCATCAACATGATGGAAGAATAGGGCCTACGAACCTTGGCACACATTTTTGAAAAGTCGCCAAACGCTTTTCTAAAGAATAAGGGCATATGTTTTGCTACAACATCTTAGGCAAGTGTCTTAGCAAACTGAATATTCCCTATTGTACATGGGACCGTGAGAAATGCTGTCCTGGAAAAGATCCATGGTTCAAATGCAATGTTCTGTATCTGATAATATCATCAAGGAGAGATGTGTGGAAGGGCAGGGTTGTACGTTATGATCAAGGATAAACCAACATCAGGTAATGCAACTAGTTGGTGCAGTGGATAAGAGCGCTGGGACTAAAGTCAGGAAAACTCATCTTCCTGAGTTCAAATCTAGCCTCGGATACTTACTAGCAGTATAACCCTGGGCAAGTCACTTAACCCTCTTTACCTCAGTTTCCTCATCTGTAAAATGAGCTGGAGAAGGAAATGGCAAACCGCTCCAGTATCTTTGCCATGAGAACCCCAAATGGGGACACAAAGAGTCAAACAGGAGTGAAATGACCGGACAACAACAAAAAGACTAAGAATCTAAAAATCTGAGCCCAAATCCTTCCTAGGTTCTGTCTACCACAAGGTATTGTAACCTTTGGAAATCCACTGTTTCCTAATCTGTAAAATGAGATGGTTGCTTTTAACTCTCCCTTTGGGGACAAACCCTGGCTCTCGCTTCTGACCTTAGTCCAGCCCATATTCCTCTCTATACACTTGGATTCTCTGATCCTGGCTCAGCCCATTAATTCCCTTCTGTAGTGTGATGACCAGGCATTTGTCTGTTCTACTGTTGGTTCCAATCTATTATCTTCCTCTGACATGTCCTTCCATTGTAAGACCAGGAATCAAAACAGGACTCCAGTGACTGGGTTGGTAATGAATGTGTTTTGGGGGTCACTGAAGTCTTCTAACAACCCTAACAGCACAGGGATATCCACGAGAGCATTCAGAGGGAACAGGATGATTCAGTGCCTTCTGTAAACTGGGAAGAATGATCCTTTCCCTGTGACTCCTCTGCCATAATGTTTTTCTGTGGCCTCCTGGTCACTATTGTGAAATGGGCATACTGGTTTTGGAAGGTTCTTGCCAGGATGTCGAACTGGGGACACTGGTTCATGGGTCTGCTACTTTTGAGTTTCAATAAATGCTTTAACTCCTCTGCCTTCTACTTAGAGAATTCCTCATATCCTGCAATTCTGGACCATTCAGGCATATTCAAGGTTATCTTTGAAGTCAAGAATTCTGTCTTAATGATATACTGAGTCATAGAGGAAATATAAGCTTTAAAGGTCCCAGAGGCTAGACTGCCAAAGGTGTGTCCCAAGAACACATTCCATTGGAATGGACCTGAACAAGATCAGGCTGGTTGGTTTTGTGAATGGATATCCTGGAACGGGGTTAGGTACAGGGCACACTTTTTTGATCTAGTGCTGGGTCAATTGAGTTACGGATTGATAACAGAAGTGTGTGTGTGTGTGTGTGTGTGTGTGTGTGTGTTAAGATACAAATTCAACGTACTAATTTTCTCTCTCTTTTTACTGACAGAGGTGTTCAGGGCTATGGATTTGTCTCTGAGAATCTTTATCTACATGCCTCTACCTGACTCTTATGTCAGAGACCAGTGCCCCTAACAAGGCTATGATTATACGGTAAACTTACCTTGTCCCCAGCCAGGATCTTGAAGGAAGCCATGACTTGGTCAGCTGTGTCTGTGTCAGCTGTCTCACGGGACATGAAATCGATGAAGGCCTGGAATGTCACTACGCCAATGCGATTAGGGTCTACAATGCTCATGATTCGGGCAAACTCTGCCTCTCCCTGAAGAACAAAAGATGGAACCTACATCAGCCCCACAGGCTGGGATCTACTTGAAATACCTAGCCCTATGGGGGCTCAGTCAGTATTCCCTATTTTGTGGGGAAGAGAGATTCCAAAGGGGAGTACAGAAATTTCCCCAACAAAACTTAGGTTGACTTGGGGGCCCAGCTCACAGGTACATCCTAATTTTAGGACCCCTAATCCACCTTGATTTGGACACCTGGATTCCTCTTCCTTAGAGAGTTCTTTGGCTCAGCACATTATCCTGTGAGCCAGGATTAACAACTCATTAAAGAAAAAGCTTCCACGGACAGAAAACCTTACACCCCTGGCTCGCCACTCAGCACTGGAGACTAAGGGGTGAGATGAGGTAAAAATAAGAGAAGGGAAGAAGATGCACTGGCAAAAAGACAGCCTGACTCAAGTCTACTGAGGGTGGTGACTGAAACAGATATCAGAGTTTCCTGCCTTGCCTGAGGACAGGGCAGCAACAAAGGAGCATACCAACCAAAAAAAGCTCAGGTCAATATGAAGTTAGAACTATTAACGACTCCCAGGTTGTGCCTGCCAGATGTTCTGGGTAAAAGGACAATATTTGTGAGCACAAAGGGCAAAAGCCCCTTCTAATGCAGTCAGGTATAATAAAACATCAAGATTGGCAGCATATAGTGTCCGGTCACCCAGCTAGCTGAGAAGAGATATCCTGATATACCCTCCCTCCCCATACCACACCATTCCTTCTCCAGACCTAGCATTACTTGTCCCCAAAGAAAGCAAGCTGATAGGAAGATACCTCTTCTGACCCACCCCCAAGTTTATTCCCTAAGGGGCTAAAGGTTAACAGTGAGAAATATCATGGCTAAACTGATCAGCCCATGAAGAAAATAACAGCTGCTCTTTGTATGGATCCACTCTAGCCCTCAAACCCTCTCTGATTTTAGTGATCACCTAAGACCCAAAGAAAACTTTTCTACTTTGACCTCACCTCACTGGTTGGGTTCACAGATCCCTCCCTTCACACAGGGCAGGGATAAGGGCATGTGGCCGTGGGAGGCCATACCAACCCTCAGGAATGAGAAGGGGGCATCTGCTTTACGTTACCATATTGTAACCCATGGAGATAAGGCAGGCTCGGAAATCGTCCGTGTCCATCATGCCTGTCTTCTTCTGCATGAAGGCAGTGACGTTTAGACAAAGGGAGGGCAGGAAAGATAGGAAGAGGAAAGGGCCCACACCAGTTCACCAAGAGGTAGACATGGACAATGAAGGGATAGGTTTTATTGGATGGTGGGGCAGACAGAGGAGAGATAAAAGTGAAAGAGGAAAAGAGAAATACAAATTAAGGGTGGAACATATTGCAAAGAATAAGAGAGAGGCAGAGACCAGCAAGGACAGAGCGCAGAGATAATGGGGAAGAAAATAAAGTATGATTCCCATGAAAAGCACTCAGGGAAGGGAGTCCGAAGTACAGATGGATGCGAGAAGGATCCCCCTCAGAGAGAGAGGATTCCATAGTCGGAAGAGTCAACAGAAAGGAAAGGCACATGTCCAGAGGAACATAGGAAAGTGGGGGAAAGGGAGAGATCCAGACAGAGAGAGAAAAGAAAAAGGAGAAACACATGTTATTGATCACCCCAGATGCCACCCCTGACCATGTTCCATGCAGGTGTTGAGTACCTGGGGGTCGTTGCCAATATCGTAACCCAAGCTGATGAGGCAGGCTTTGAACTCCTCAGGACCGAGTGTGCCGGAGTGATCCTGGGGGCGGCCGTGGTGTGCCAGGCAGCAGGACATGCAGTGGGTGCCAGAGGAGGGGAATGGGGGGAGGGGCAAAATGCATAGGGATGGTGAATGAGGAGGCGGATGGTGTGTGCCATGCAGGGAGGGAGGGAAAGCAAGCAAGTGGGCGGTGGGAAGTGAGGAGAAGAGGTGGAGAGGGAGATGTGTACATGATCATGCAGATGGAAAAGGGTGAAGAGGGTGAGGGGAGAAAGAAGAAAGGGGAAATAAAAGTGCATAAGGTTAGATACCAAAATGAAGTTTCAGTATGTGCTCACACACAACCTTGCTCCAGACAACAGGACCAAAACAGGAACCTCCCAAATCAACCCTTGCCTCCTCCCTCTCCTTCCCAAACACACACTGACACTCAGGTCTGCAGGCAGCTCCACTAAAGGCTCCTGAGATATCTGGAGTGCCATGAAGCAGGCTATAGAGGCCTCTTCTCACCCAATCCTCAAAGAGCCACTTGGCCCACCCTTAGGACCATATTTACAGACACCAGGATAGGGTGGCCTACGTTAAGAGCCCACCCATTTAGTACAATTCACACTTGGGCTATTTTGAATAGCCTGTGTGAGGAAAGGCAGAGTTCTGACCCTCACCTCCACTCACTTTCCTAGTATTCATACTGGAGGGCTCTCGGGGCCCTTGGTGTTTATGAGGGCCAGTGATCAGAGTTCAAATCCAAAACTAGGGGAGATGCCCATGAATAACTGAATCACCTCATGGAGGGCTGAGGTAGACGTAGGGGTGGCAGTGGAGTAACCACCAGAATCAAAGGCCAATGCCTGTCTAGCGTTCATTCAAGGCCAAAAGCTACCACTCTTACAGTCAAGCAATTCTGGTAGGAAAGCCATGAAGGCAGAGAGCAAGTGTTAATTTGTGAGTTCTCCTTCAGGATGGGCCCAGCGAAGGGATGCCTCGCAGGCTGCCTGAGATAATTTGAGCAGAGACCCAGCTAGAGGTACGGGATGGACACCAAAGCCTTAGGATTTTAAGATGAAATGTTGTTGCTAGCCTTAGAATCTCATTCTGATCTAACGCCTTACCCTCACTCCACCCCGTTTTATAGATGAGAAAATTGAGGCCTAGAGAAGGTTAAGCCGCTTGGACCAATGTTAAACAGCCAGGAAGTGACACAGCTGGAATCTGAACTCAGATTTTTTTTTTTGCTAAGTCCATAGCACTTTCCATTCAACAAACATTAAACACCTACTATGGTTAGGTATTGTGCTCAGCACTAAAGACAGAGAAAGAAAAAAATTAAACAGTCTCTGCCTTCAAGATCCTTCCATGGTGCTGGGCTTGGAATTTGGCCTCAGACACTCGTTAGCGACCCTGGGCAAGTCATTTAACTGCTATTTGCCTCAGTTTCCTCACCTGTAAAATGGGGATAATAATGGCACATAGTAAGTGCTATATAAATTTAGCCATCATTACTATTATCTACAGGGTAGAGAGGAGGAGGAGGAGACAAGTAAACACCAGATAATTTCAAGACAACTAGGTGGAGCCCTGTCAGGAAGGGCAGTAACTGAGCCGGGCTTTAAAGGAAGCTAGGACTTCTATGAGGTGGAGGTAAGGCAGGAGTACATTCTGGACACAGGAGAATACTTATAGCACCTTGACTTCCAGAGGCTGCACAATGGCCCGCTCACCAGGCCAGGCACTGGGTACTCCAGCCTGGTCTGTGGGGCAGGTTGTTAGGATGTATAAGATCCATTTAGAGCGCTGGTGCGTCAAGGGCCAAAGAAAGTGGTTGATAGAGCCATTCTTATGGATCTGTGAAATCGGGTGACATGACAGGCACAGACACAGAGGCCTTGGCTCTTCCCGTGGAACACAGATTCTGAGGCAGAAGGGACTTCAGAGGCCACTGAGTTCAGTCCACTGCTCACCTAGAATTCCCTACACAAAATCCCCAAGAAGTGGCCATTCATATTCTGCTTGGAGACCTCTGGTAATGGAGAACTCACTCACTTTGTAAGATAATCCATTTTACTTTTGTACAGCTGAAATTGCTAGGAAGTTTGTCCTAAAAATCAAGGTGAAATCTGCTTCTTCTAAAGTTGTAACAATTTTTACTACTTCTTTCCTCTGACGAGAGGCAAAGCATGGTGAGATACAGTTGAAAGAACATTGGCATCTCAAAAACTATTGCCCAAAGCCTGGTCCTACTGTTTAATGGCAGCATGACTTCAAGTCACTTAATCTCTCTGGGTCTCAATTTTCTCATTTGTAAAATGAAGGGGCTGGACAAGGTCCATTCTAGCCCTAAGTCCTATGAAATGAATGTGATCCCTACTCCCTTTAAGTACTAGAAGACAAGCTATCATGTCACCCTTGAGTCTTCTCTTCTCTAAGCTAAATACTCCCAGGTCCTTTAAATTGTCCTCATGACATGGTTTAGATGACCTTACCATTCTGATTTCCCTCCTTTGGAAATGGCACAGCTTACTGAAGTCTTTATAATGTTACACCCAGAAGACAGCCCAATATGCCAGATATGGTTTAACTATGGTGGAGTACAGTGGGATTGTAATTTCTTCTGCTTCTACCAATGTGTGCTATGATGTACGTTAGGATTTGGGGCCATGACATCTCATTGTTGAGTCATGTTGAGTTTCAGTCAACTGAAACTCCCCGATCTTTATCAAACATGGTCTAGCCATGCCTATTCCTTTCCATACTTGTAAATTTTTTTAAACCTAAGCATAGTACTTATTGTTCAGTCATTTAGTTTTATCTGACTCTTTGTGATCCCATGGAACATACAGTTCATGGAGTTTTCTTAGTAAAGATATTGGAGTGGTTTGCCCTTTCTTTCTCCAGTGGAATAAGACAAACAAGGTTAAATGACTTGCCCGGGGTCACACAGCTAGTAAGTGTCTTGAGGCTGGATTTGAACTGAAATCTTCCTGACTTTAGGCCCAGTCATCTATCTGTCACCTAGCTGCCCAAGTAAATTACTAACTCTGCTAAATTTCTTTTTTTTTTTTTTAATTTTTTCTTTTGGAAGGGAGGAAGGCAGGGCAATTGGGGTTAAGTGACTTGCCCAAAGTCACACAGCTAGTAAGTGTGTCAAGTGTCTGAGGCTGGATTTGAACTCAGGTCCTCCTGACTTCAGGGCCGGTGCTCTACTCACTGTGCCACCTAGCTGCCCCCTAACTCTGCTAAATTTCATCTAATTAGACTGTTCACTGTTCTGGACTTTCGAGATCTTTGATCCTGATTCTATAACCCAACATTTTAAGCAGCATGGAATAGTGAACAGACAGCTAGTCCGAGAATCAAGAAAATCTGGGTTCAAATCTCAGCTCTGACACATACTGGCTGTGTAACCCTAGGCAAGTCACTTAACCAGAGGCACTCAGGGCTATAGGCAACTCTAAGACTTAAGTCACAGATAAATTGTGATCTGCTTTGGGTAGAAGAGTTTCCTACTTCAGTGACATAATGGGTCTAAACCAAGCAAAAGCAACATATTAGCTATCCCTCCTAGCGTCATCTCAGACCCAAGTCTGTTGAGCATGAGATCCACCTATGCCTTCAATCAGCACATTGGCCAAAATATTGACTAAACAGAGCCAAAGACCCATGGTGCCCTACTAAAGAAACCTATGTTTGAGCTATCTCTAGATCCTGGTAAAGCCTCTGAGAAGGAAGGCTCCTATACTGGGGAGATTTCTCATCTCCATGAGGTCATTTTGAGGTTATGTTTCAGTGAAAGGGAGCAAGGGGAAAAGCTCAAGAGGCCAAACTCTTACCCGGTCAAAGTGGTTGAAGGAGGCACGGAACTCATTCATCTGTTCCTGGCTGATCCCTTTGGCATCTCGGGTAAGGATCTGGTTCTCCACTTCATTGATGGTCCTGGCAATGGTGGTGAGGAGCTGTTCCCATCCCACTCGGATATGCTGGGGGATCAACATGGCTGTTATCAGGGTGAAACTACCCAAATCCTTGGCTTTCCCCTTCAGCAAAAGCCCCAAAACCTATCTGTGCATTTCAGACTGATTTTATCACATCGCCAATGAGGATTGTTTAGAGCAATACACTCTAAGGCATAAATACTCCCTACCATGGAGCATGGTAATGACATGGTAGTGACATAATCTAAGCGAGCAAAAGAAACAAGAACTGAGGGGCCTGGGAGAATAACCAATGATGGGGATGCGTAGAATCAGAAATATAATAGCAAATAGCTCTAGGGGAGAGGGTAGGAAGTTACCTAAATGTATAATTTATCTTGCACATATCACCCCAAATCTCCCCTCCCCACCACCAAAAAATTTTTATAATCAGAAACAAAACAATGATCTTGGGAGTTAGAGCCCTATAGGTTTCTCTCCTTTCTAACTAAAGGAAATAACGTGTAAACCTATAAATATGTTTTACACACACACACACACACACACACACACACACACACACATGCGCACGCGCGCAAAACCCCTTTGGTTTGGACATTTCCAATATAGCAAATGTATCCTACTGCTATTCTATATTGGAAGGAAATTGTTAGAAAAGTAAGCAGATTAGAAAAATACATGTACCAATGATGACCAAGAAGGCTATTCCTAAGGATTAAAGTTGGTTCTCTTTCCAAGTTTTAAGATTAAGGAAGACCAACACCATCCCTAGCTTTTTCCCCCAAGGACCATACCTCCATGGTATAGTTGGTGTGCTTGTTGTCAAAAATAAGAGCCTCCTGGATCTGCTGGTGGTCTCCTTCCAGCTGGTCAATCTTTGGTTTGTAATTGACAATGCTCTTCTCATACTGTCGAAGGTGATTAAGCTGGTCCTCCAAGGTGCCATGCATCTCAATGGAGATGCGGCCAATCTCCTACAGAAACAAAGAGAGAGTGACATTGCCTCAAAGTTACTCCCACCAAAGAATTCACACAACTGTGACCTATGGGGAGGAACTTTGGGCTCCCATGAATTCCAGCATTTTAACCCTTTGGGTCTCTGTTGAGTCATGGCCTTCCCCTGGCCATGTCTATGGAGTTTTAAGAGTTTTAAGAAGACTAAGACTCTCAAAATTGAAAAAGAATAGGAAAGAACCCAACATCTTTGCAGTTTTGATATATATATTCAGAAAAGGCAGGGATTGTATCTGTTTAACCTAGTAACATTTGAGTACAGAATTCCTTCAGGACTCCCTCAGGAAAGAGAGAAGTCCTAGAATGGCTGAAATGATCATAGAAGAGGGTAGCAAATAACAAACTCAACCTAAATTCCATTGCCTGGCTTTCCTAAACCTTTCATAATCTCAGCCTATCCTACCTGTCCAATCTTATTTCTAAACATTCATATTTCAGTGGCCACTATGTAAATCATGCTCCTTCCTGCCTCCATATACTTGCTGAAGCTGTTCTGGCTGCCTGGAGATCCCTCCTTCTATTGAAATTCTAACTATCCTTAAGAACTCCAAATTATGTTTCATTTCATCCAAGAAGCCTCTACCGATTTCTCTACAGTACTTAAGAATATGAACTATTCAGTCTAGCATTTAATGGTATAGAGGTTTATATTGTTCCCTGATTATTTCATATGAGTTAATCTCTCCTGAAACAGAACATAAGGACCTGGAATATGGGAATCGTGTTTTCAAAGAGTCATTGATTTTGACCCAGTAGGGCCCTTAGACTTCATTTAGTCCAAAGGTCTCAAACTCAGTCCTGCAAAACTTCCCATAGAGAAACAGATTAAAATGTAATTGGGAAAGGTTTAATAAAATAAATAAAAATGTGATACAACATAGATAATGTTAATTTGTGGTTTTCTAAGTCAATATGTAGCTCATAGGGATCCTTATATAGAGTTTAATGGCCCCCACTTCTGTTTGAGTTTGACACCACTCAAATAGTATAACACCTTTATTTTGTAGATGAAGTAGCTGAGACCCATGGAGATTAAGTACACAAGGTCACAGAAGTAATAAGTGTGTGTTGGTAAGCAAAATGGGCTCTTAGCACTTAGTTGGCTTTTGTTTTCTTTGAATAATTCAGTGTATTTCATTGAGCCTTACTAGGTGCTAAGCCCCAGGCCCAAACCCCTATTAGGTGTAAAACCTATGTGGGTATGGATTGGTAACTAAGGTGGGGCCCAAGGTAGGGCCAACTCAGGGGAGGGCCTAGTTTACACATGAGTTTGAATGACATGTTTGGGACATCAGAGGCTTTTAGACCACGTGGGTTTAAGTCACTACTTTGTGACAATTCTAGGTCACGTGGGTGAGTCGCATGTGTGACTCACCCTGGACCCTGAAAAAGATACAAAACCAGGGGTTGGCTTTCTCTTCTTTGGAGCTCTTTCCCACAGCAGTGGTGGCACGTGTGACTCTGGGCCAGCCCTCGTTCTGAGCTCCCGGGATGAACCTAGATGTTAGTAACTATGAATCTGTATTTGGTCTGTCTGTTGATGTTTGTAATTTGTTTAGGGCTCTCACTCGTGGTGGTGCTGATGCAGAGACTCCAGGCAGCTGTAGCTAAGAAGCCCTCCAGCTCATAAACCCGGATGCTGAGACTTTGTAAAACTCTGGTATATAAGGGGTTGGTGCCGACCCTGGGGCTGTTAGGACCCTAGCCCTTGGCCTCTTTCCTGGGTAAACCAGACAGGCTTAATAGGAGCGGAATGGCAGGCACCCAGAGGGAGAGCTTCCGCCCTTGGGAAGCCCCTGTAGTTGTCCTACACATGCAGGCAGAGTCTGTCCATGAGGGACACGCAAGCCCAGAAGGAGGGACCCAGCTGGCCATTACCTAAAGCTCTTGAACCGTTGCCTAACGCAGTGCTTTGTTGCTTCACTTACTGGAACATCTTTGATACTTTACGGGGACATCCTGCCTCGTGTCTCACATAGCTCATACAGCTCTGATACCATCTCACAACATGCCCGAGCATTCCCATGCCCTCATAGATACTGTAATGCAACATCCCCCCTCGTTCCCATACCCCTACAGATACCATACATTGCAACAATCCAGATCCTTCCCATGCCCGTACCGATACCCATACCGGAACAAAGTGCCACAATATACCCGTACTGCAACATTTCTATCCTGTCCCTCTGTAACATTTCTGTTCCTTCCCATGCTGTCATCCTCACACCCATTGGCCACTTGCTTATGCTCACGTAGAACAAACCCTACAAAAATGGATGATTTCTCCCAATAAATGAGAGTTGCTTCCACCTTGACTCCTGCTTCATTCACCACGTACCGGGATGGGTCCCTTGCCAGTCAGGGACCCCCAACAAGTGGCGCCCAAACATGGGGCCCGGAGGGAGGACCCCACGTCGTGAGGCCCCTCTGACTCATAGAGGGAAGGACCGAATCGGCGAGCGCGCAGCCGAAGCCGCTCACAGGCAACAAACCACCAGCTCGCCAGGAGAGAGAGCCGGACGAGACTCCGGACGTGACCTGAAGCAAGGCCAGAGAGCCAGATAAGACTTCGGAGGAGGTAAGGATAAGCAGGCCTTACCAATGGGGCAGACTGCATCCTTCACAGACTCTAAGGACTTAGAGACAGTCTGTAGAATAATTTACAAGCTTAGCAAGAAGCAGGGATGCACAATTCATTTGAGAAAGGTTCAGGACTTCATAAACACCCTAAAGGAAGTCTCCCCTTGGATAGAAAGGGATGCGTGATACATTTGAGTAAGATCAGGAAGTTCATAGATACATTGAAAAACATCTCCCTGTGGATAGAGCAGCGTCCTCCCGTCACTTCGGCAGCATGGAAGATAGTGGGAGAGCAGCTTACTTCTTTGGACCAGGAAAAGCCAGGGGAACTAGAGCCCAGTACATTTTTCTTGTATGACATCATAAAGGCAGCCATGGAGGAGGATGTAGGGGCAAGTGAAAGGACAGTGCAGTGATTCTCTCTGTCCACTCAGACTACCCTGTCACCCTCCCCTAGAAGCTCCCCGGGGAGTTCCAGGGCTACTTCTCCCATGTGCCTCTATCCAGATTTGAGTGACCTCTCTCAAGTCCCAAGGTCGGAGCCCACCTTAACTGACAGGACCCGGGAATTGGAGGAGCAAATGAGCAAGTTAGAATCAAGACAATTGAGTGACCATAGTCAGAAGAGCTATTCTAGGGTGTTAAAAAGACTGATGACAAAGAAAGGGCAGTATTGCACATCTAAGCAAATAGATAATTTTTTAGAAACATTTTCTTTGTACAATATAATCACGATCTGCATGCAAAAACCTGAAGAAAATAGAAAGGTTCAGAATTTTTCACAGAACTGTCAAACCGAAAGTAAAATGCTCAAGCAGGATGAGAATAAGGAAGTTATGCTGTTAGAAAAGGATCGAGACTATTATGTGAAGGAGGTCACTTCCCACCTACTACACTGCTTCGCTAATCACGGTCTCCCCCATACATTGAAGACCAACAACGGCCCTGCTTATACTTCTCGGGCCTTTCAACGGTTCTGCCAGGAATGGTCTATACAACACCTCACTGGCCTCCCATACAATCCCACAGGGCAAGCTATAGTAGAAAGGGCTAATCGGACTCTCAAAACACACCGGCAAAAACAAAAAGGGGGAGTTAGGGGCACCACACCACAACAGCAGCTACATCAAACACCATATACACTGAATTTCCTCAGGGGCACCACACCACAACAGCAGCTACATCAAACACTATATACACTGAAGTTCCTCAAAACAAAAGTTGTAAAGACAGATGTGGCTACTGGAACAGAGCAAGAGGAGGAACTTGCATACTTGTTAGACTCCAAGTACAAGATACCAGAAAAAGGCAACTTAGAATATGATTTGGAGGAAAGAATGAAGTCTCCTTTGGCCCCTCCCCCAACTCCTCAATATAAATCCAATCCATGCATTTGGGAACATAAAATACATTATATGAAAGTTCTGAAGAAGCTAGTAAGAGAAAGATGTCTCTTAAACAACTGGAAGAGACCAACCGGGGATCTGCCCCAGATCATCTTAAAAGCAGGGTCTCCACGACCCCAATAAAGCATGGCACCTGGCCTCCGTTACATCAGAAGGCCAAGCAATTTGTGCATAGGATTTTAAAAATCCTGTGTTTTTTGTCTCTGTGTCTGTGTTCTGTATATGCATTTCTGTGTGGAGTGTGTAATCTGACACCCTGTAATGTCCATCATCTCTAGAGAGAAAAATGTTTTCTTGTTTAGCGGTTTTTTCTTTTTACGGTTTTTGTTTGATGGAAACGGCAAGTCGGAGAGGGTAAGAGAGGTGTCAGGCCAGAAAAAGAAAGAAATTAGGTATGTGCAGTTTTAAAAGGGGCTTTAATCAAAGTCCACCAGAAAGGAAAGACAAGAAAGTTTAAGCATGTAGGAAAGAGGAGGAGGTATAGAAAGTTTAAGGAAGGCATAACATTAGAGGTGTTGAAAGTAATTAGGTTCGGAAACTTTTGGAAAATTGTTGGAAATAATGCTCTTTCTCCCTTCATTCCAAATCTGGCCAATTTGGAATGTGAAGAGAGATAAGAAAGGAGGCAGGGACCTTTTCCCTGAAATTTAAATGAAATGTGTTACTCCTGATTTGATGCTTAAGATAAAGTCAGAATTTCTTATACCACTTGGCACTAAGGCAAATTTGGAAAATGCATGGATCTCAAATAAAGAGACACTCTGAGTCTCCCAGTACAAGGAGAAGGGACAAGGTAGCACTAGATCTTTTCCAGAGTCCCACTCACCTTTGACTGGCAAATTCAAAGTTCTCACTTCCAAAAAAGTTTTTAAGGAGTGAACACAGAAATAAAATTTACTCAAGTTAAAAGTAGAACCATTAAGATCTTTTCAGCTGTCTTGGACTGAGCCAGGGCTGCAATAAATGATAGAGCAGCAAAAAATTCTTTAGCAGATTCTGTTAACCATAGATAATCTGGTGAAGCATAGGAAACCTTTCTCAAAATAATAATACACGTGTGAATGTGAAGAAAAATCAGTTTATATGACAAAAGATATTCTGTATCCCCCTCCAATTTGTAGACTCCTTGGGGGGTTTAGAATTCCAGCTCAATGTCAGAAGTATATACAAAGATGTTTTAATTCATGTGTAGTTAATGAGAATTACCATGAGACTAGTATAAATAAAAAATTGGAAAATATTTAATAACATGAAGGTATTAAATAGATCTGTAGAGTTAATAAGTACTTTTCAATATACCACTACAGAGATCCTTGTGTGCAGTTTAGCAACCCTCATTCCTACTTTTTTAAACAAGTGATCTAAAGCTTCCAAAACAGAAATAAAAGCCGAACATGAGAGCCAATCTAAACATATTTTACCCAAAAGACTGTTACTTACTGTATTCCTGAGAAACAAAAGTACTTCTTCAGATAGGAATTATCTCCATAGATATAACTGGAGCTGCCCGGTTGAAAACATTTCTAGCTCGCTGTGATTTTCCTACATTTGCTACTTGGAAAGTTTTAAAAGTGATTCGGCTGCAAATATACAAGAGAGTTGGCTCCTTTTCAAAATAATTGCCCTGTGTACTGGCTGCTTTTTCTCATTTAGGCCCTTTATTCTGAGGTGTTTTTCACCTAAAAGTCTTAATATAAATTAAATCTTAATAACATAGAAACTTTAAATCATAATAACATAGAAACTGCAGAAAATAAAATACATGTTGCAACAAAGGCTCTATTCCCTGTTCTCGACTTTGCTACTTTGTTGCCCTCTCATATCCCACTGACAACAGCCCTGGACCTCTGGGCACCCTGAAGCCTACACTTCTAGGCAATAGGTAAAACAGAGGAACCTCTCCTCCCAAGACCCCAAGTCCTTGCTCCCATACCACCGGAACCAGCAATTTTTGCTCCCAGTCTCCCAAACCCAGCAACCCCTATTAGAAAGTAAAGGTCCCTCAGGGACCCTCCTCAACGACCCCTTAGACCTTTAATTCAGGTGCTGGACTCTGCAGCTTCCCAGCACCCCTCAGTCCACAACCAGGCTCTGCAACTGTGAGGAGAGAAGAAAAGCCTCTATGCTTGGTAAGCCCAATAGATGTAATGATTTGGGAATGCAATTAATGTCGTCTGAAATTGTTCTGTTTGTACTATTATTGTACTTCTAAATTGTAGTAAAATTCTCCTACACTGTAAAACTTAAGTGACTAGAAATGAGATTAGACAAAGCAATCTTTAATCTGAATTTTGGTGAAACTACAAAATGAAAACAATTGGGTAAAACTGGTTAAGTTACTTGCTCAGCCTTGTTAAGGTCACAGCTAAAACAATTCGGCCAGCACGTAGGCAACTTGTAAGATGGTTAACTTGTTCCTTGGAATTACTATTTTAATGTTAACCCCAACAAAGTTTTGGAGAGATACAAGGAATTAGGTCCACCTAAAGACATTGGTTATTGTAAGATATTGCTATTACTGTTCATTTAATTATCAAATCCCTCTGCCTGAAGGAGAAAACTGGCTGTGGTTAAGCCTCCAGAATGGTAATTAAGTGGTTGTGGTTTTAAAGGTTATATAGATAATAATTGTTTATGATGTTGTTATATTTCTGAAATTGTCCTTACCGCATAATTTGGTAAACAACTGTATTATCTGTGTTGTCAATAATCCGAATGTTATTAGGTAAGAATTGTACTATAAGAAATGCTTTGTAAAATCCTTTCCATGATATTTAGAAGGCCCACTAAAGTTCTATTTGTAAGCTAATGTGTTGCACCAATTTGATATTGATGACAATTATGTCCCAAACCCACTGTGAATTTTTCAATTTTATTTAACTTTCATTCCTAGCTTTATTGTGTATTTGTATCAACCTTGTATCATTCCTAGCTTTATTGTGTGTTCGTATTAACCTTGCATAAGTGTGCTCAGTGAAACAGCAAAGGATAGCAAACAGGCCCAAGGTTTCTTCTATTAACCCCTTCCTGGACACCATGTTACTTCTCCTTAGTTTGTAAAATTGCCAAGGCCCTTGGAAACTATCTGCACGGGCAAGGTCATCAGGCCCAGAAAAAGAACTTGTTTGAGTTACGTAAAGTCTAAACAATGAACGTGGCTTGCTGAGAAATTGCAAGTTTATGAACAATAGATAGAAAAGATTCTAATGATTGGCTTTTACACCAGGACAAGTTCAAATTTGAGAGAAAAAAGATATTAACTGGAATCTCCTATATGTGTGAGTCCTGGCAAATTGTTATTGCTTATTACAACTCCATGAGAACAAAAATTACTGCATGAACTGTAACTACATCCTGTCATGATTGGCTATGTCACAATCTGTCCCGTTTTTCTTTTTATAGCAAATTTCTGTGATCAGAACAAGTAGTTAATATACAATTAGTACATGTACAGACATTTATACGACTTGCTTAAGACTAACTTTAAGATGTTCACTTTGTATAAAAAAGATTATAAGAGCAGTAGCATTTTTCTTGTGATCACTCTCTTACTGCTACCAGTGTGAGGTTCCATTGCAACACCTTTTGACTAAGAAACTTTGTGATATTTAGGAATTCTGCAATAACTAGAAACTGTTTGTTATGATGCTTTGGAATTAGTGTTACTTATGGACTTTCGCACCAATTTAGTAAAGCTTTCTGAAGAAGGGTAGAAATGCATACGAGCCACATAGGGCTTGCTTTGTGAATGCTCCTTAAGCAATGTGAGAATGTTATTTTGTTATTTGATTAATATCATGCTCATTGCTGGCCTAAAGTTTGTTGCAATTAATGATGATGATGATAATAAGAAGAATGTTTTGTGGTAAATGCCATCAAAGGAACATAAAGATTAGGGATGGCACTTTAACATTGTGCAAAGATTGCTCTTGTAGGAGAGTGGACAGAAAGCTGGTTCCTGCAAGAAAAGAAGAAGACGCTGTGCTGAGAGGATCTTATATAGAGGCTTACATGTTTATTTCTTTTTTGACTCTATGTATTTGTATTCACAAAGGGGACTGCTCCCTTTGATTTGTCAATGTGGTGATTGCTCCCTCCCATGTTTACTAACAAAGAAAAAATGCCAGTGTATCTATATTGGTGAGGTATTTGCAAAAAAAAAAAAAAAAAGTGGGGGGGATTATGTGGAATATTGAAGCACCTGCATGATTGTGGGCATATCTCTTCTTGTATCCCTCCTTCTTTCATCCACTTTCCTTGCCCTGTCTGCATCCAACACACAGAATCAGGTTATCCAAGCTCACGCTCTCCAGGACCTTATGCATAACATCTCCTTAGGTTTTGAGATGCAAGCCCATATAGATAGAGCATTCTATCAGGCCATCAACACCCTTAGACAAGCGGTCATGGATATAGGAGAGGAAATAGAGCTGGTAGAACTTAACCAACAGTTAAAGTGTGATTACCGCTACCCCTCATATTGTGTCACCCCTAAAAAATACAATGCTACCGAATGGGGCTGGGATAACATCAAAAACCAGTTAAATGGGCTCTGGCATGCCAATGTGTCCTTAGATATCACGGACCTCTATGAGCTTGCCACTTCCATCAGTGAGGCTAGTCACCAGGACCTGTCCTCTGATAAGTTTTCTAAAGATTTCCTGAAATTTCTTCCGGCATCCCTGGTCTCCTTGGGGATGGCTGGAGCATACATTAATCACTGTTGCCTTAGGCATTGGTTGCATAGTCCTTTCTTTTGTGTCTGCTACCTTGCCTTCTGCATCAGCTCCTGAGGGCAATGACATCTTCCTTTACGGCTCTAAAGTATGATATCTGGAGACTACCCGATGAGCACTCACCTCCTCTGGGAGTTGCAAAACAAAAAGGGGGAATTATAAGGCGTTGGTGCCGACCCCGGGGCTATTGGGACCCTAGCACTTGGCCTGTTTCCTGGGTAAACCAGACAGGCTTCGTAGGAGTGGAACGTTTCAATTATAATCCTATGTATTTTATTTTATTCACTTAAAAATATTATTTTGAAAAGGGTGCCATAGGCTTTGCTGGATTGCCACGCGTCTATGACACAAACTCTGCCCTTGGGAAGCCCCTCTAGTCGTCCTACACATGCAGGCAGAGCCTGTCCACGAGGGACACGCAAGCCCAGAAGGAGGGACCCAGCTGGCCATTACCTAATGCTCTTGAACCGTTGCCTAACGCAGTGCTTTGTTACTTTACTTACTGGAACATCTTTGATACATTACGGGGACATCCTGCCTCGTGCCTCACATAGCTCATACAGCTCTGATACCATCTCACAACATGCCTGAGCATTCCCATGCCCTCATAGATACTGTAATGCAACATCCCCCCTCGTTCCCAAACCCCTACAGATACCATACATTGCAACAATCCAGATCCTTCCCATGCCCGTACCGATACCCATACCAGAACAAAGTGCCACAATATACCCGTACTGCAACATTTCTATCCTGTCCCTCTGTAACATTTCTGTTCCTTCCCATGCTGTCATCCTCACACCCATTGGCCACTTGCTTATGCTCACGTAGTGCAAACCCTATAAAAATGGATGATTTCTCCCAATAAATCGGAGTTGCTTCCACCCCCAACACTGGTAACTATGTATTGGGATTTAAATCAGACAAAGTCTGTCTGTCCATGTTTGTACTTCGTTTGTATTTTGCTCTGAAGTTCAGGGTGCTGGTTTTTTCCCCTGAACTAAGTGAATGATATTTGTATGCTGAATTAAAGTAAGCTTGTCAACCCCTTAACGTTGCTTTCCTTACTAAAGCAGATCAAAAGAACCTGTGCTTTTGCAGCATGTTGGCAGCTTTCTGGGTGCTGGTTGTTGGTGGATCTTACACCCCCACAGAAGCTGCTAGCTGGATTGTTGAAACAAAGTGATAGAACTGGAATTTGAATCCAAGTGCTCTGAATCCACTTAAACTTCTGTATCCCTCATATTCCCTAGTATGTTGCCTTACACATAGTAGAAACCCAAAAAATAATTAACTGACTGACTGAGCATGGGCTCCTCTAAATTCTGGAAGTATCTATGGGTTACCAGGATTTACTCCCTCAAAGACAGAAAAGAGAAGTCTTCCCTAGCGAGAAGGTTGAGAGAGAAGAGCTAGGAAACTGGTTGTGATAGAGATGGGAAATAGGGAATGGATGAGAGAAAGGAAGAGGGGAGAGATTTCAGCATTCATTGTTACCTCCATCTTGGTCTGGATCCAGGGTCCAATAACATTGGCCTGAGCTGCAAACTGTTTGCGGAGTCGTTCATTCTGCTGCTGACGGGTGTGTTCCTCCATCAAGGCCTGGTCCCTCCGTGGTACTAGTTGCCGAACCTAGAGTGCCAGAAGAGATGAGCGAGGGGGGAGACTTGTTTGGGTCCCGAACAAGGAATACTAGGTCTTTTGCTTTGTTCTCCAAGCTTGCTTTCATTCTCCCCTCCCATTGCCATGCACCCTGAACTTGACTTACATGATCCCATTTGCCATTGATCTCCTGAGGGGTGATGGTTGTGTAGGGATTGGTCCCAGCCATATTGACATGGTATGTTTGGACAATTTTGGTAACTTCATTATGGATTCCTAGAATGGCCTGTCGCTCCTTGTCAGCATCAGGGAGGGTGGCTTTGAATTGTTCATGTGCTGTGGTCAATCCCTAGGTGGGAAATAGGAATGTAAGAAAGATGGCAAGAAAACACAGTCATCAACTCCAAGGGTCTAGTGCCTTCCATGGAAAAGAATATTAAATCCTCCAGGGATACTTGGAATAATGAATATTGGATTGCTAGAAGCAGAGTCACACAAGTACCCTTCTGGACAACCACCATCACCTAAATAACATGTGCCTCAAGCCAGGGGGAGAAACACTAAGAAAATTGCCTATTGCTACTCTAGAAATTAAAAATCACTCATAGAACAAAAGGAATTATAGCTGGAATGGATATTAAACTTAATCCAGAGCTTCTTAACCTGAAGGTCCATTGCCCTCTGAGGTCTGTGGATAGATTTCAAGAGGCCTATACCCTGGATGGAAAAAATATTTTTGACAACTGTATATCACCATAATACGTTTCAATTATAATCCTATGTATTTTGTTTTATTCACTTAAAAATATTATTCTGAAAAGGGGGCTATAGGCTTTGCCGGACTGGCATGCGTCTATGGCACAAACTCTTATCTAATCCCAGCCCCTGTATAACATAGACGAGGAAAAAGAAAGGTGAATTGCTTAAGGTTATACAGCTATTAACTATTCAGGGCTGAGAGCCAACACAGAAAAGCCAAAATGGTTCAGGGAGCTTTATTAATCACCGTGGGAAGAAGCACCAACCAAGATGGCCCTTGGCAATGTGTGGCCCCTGGGATTAGCTCCTTTCTTTAGAGTACAGATACAAGGGTATAGAAGAAGCCACTCCTTTGCAAAACCCTAACCCAACTAGTTGGACTTGACTTCTTTAGTCAATCAATGAGTATACATTAAGAGGGTACTGCTGAGTGCTGGGCAGACAGACAAACTAAACCAGGAGCTTTTATTCCACTAGAACTTTGGTATGCATCTTTTCAGGGCTTCCAATCCAGGAAAATAAACCTTAAATCTTTCAAGGTATCTTCCTCTCTCCACTGCTGTTTCCCTATATCACAGCAAGTAGTAAATTCTATAGCCCTTAATGGGAGAAGGATATAGCTATGTAATAATAATACTATCTGTACCCTCTCTAAAGATCATTTTTATCTAAGCAAAATCCAGTTAAAATGAATATTAAGGGCAACCTTGAAGAAGTAAGGCAACAAAAAAAAAAAAGAAGCCAGAATGTAACTTGCTTAGAGAGGAAGGGGATGGTAGATTGGAAAAAATGAAAGAACAATCCTAACTGCCTTACCTTAATGATGATGATAGGAATTATCATGAGAAGTTATAGACTACTCAGATATTCATAAGTCTCAAGGGGCTTTTTTTGCTGGGGAGAAAGGGCTACTGGCAACTGCACCCACCTTCTCCATGCCTCCAGCATTTTCCCTGAATCATTGCTGCTGAGCCATAGGTAGCATGAAACCCTCTGGAACTAGTTCAGATTCACTATTCTTTAGGGATTTAATGTTGTGGAAAGGTGAGTACCTGAATCTCCTCTATGGTATGCACAATGAAGGTATCCTGCAGATCTTCCATGGCCCCTTCCATCCAGTTATTAAAAGGAGCAGCTCTCTTGGCATATTCCAGATACAGTTGGTCTATTGTCTCTAGCAGCTTCTCTGTCCGCTGGGCATCAACAGAAGTAGGAAGTTAGAGGAGAAAATAGGGGTTCAGATCATAGATTGAGGGCTAAAAGGGACCTTAGAAGCAACTGAATCCAAACCCTTCATTTTGCATACAAGGAGACTGAGACCCAGGGAGGTTGTGACTTGCCCAAGGTTACACAGGCAATAAGCCTATGAGTCAGGATGAAAGAAAATAATAGAAGTGAGAAGAAGAGTAATGATCACTCTAAGGGAATCATAGTTTAGACTCTAAACTCTAAAAAATTTTACAGAACAAATCCTTTTATTACGGGGATTTGTTCTATGAAGTTTAGATTCGGTCAAAGGGCTGCACTTGAGGACCTAGAGTGGGCCACATGTCGCCTCGAGGCTGCAGTTTCCTGGCTCCTGATTAGAGTAATTAAATAGAGAGCTTATATTCTGTTCAGAATAGCAGAAGATGCATATTTTAATCAGGTCAGTATTTTAAACGGGAAAATCTCAGGGAATTATGAATCCTCTGTTTTCCCAATCTTGGCAAAGACTAGAACTCAGGAAAGGGAAAACCAGGGGGAGAAGATAGGGGGAGGGACCATTGAGGCGGGGGGTGGGAGAAGAGAGGTTTCCCAGCCCAAAACAGTAGAAAATTAAGAAGCAAGCAGGAAAAGAGGAATGTATTTGAGATACAGCTTTCCTTTCAGAGCTCACCTCCAAAGCTTCCCTTCTCTTTTGGGTCAATGCTCCCAGGTTGTCCCACTGGTCACAGATCTTTTGGCAACGAGCATTGACACTGGGAGAATTGTAATAATCCAATTCACTATAAAAGAAAGACAGCAAGAATCATTCCATACACTGCTCTTCACTCTAAAAGAATAAACTTGTGATTTCAAAATGATGTAATGATTAATTAATAATTAATGACTATAAAGAACTAATGAAACTTATTTCCATGTCTCCTGTTAGGAGAATGGTGGACTAAGAGTATGAAACTGAACATACAATGTAGGACAGGATTAATGTGTCAGTTTGCTTTGCTTAACACCCTTCTTTGGTTATATGAAATGGTTCTATAAGGAGGTTCTTTATGATGATTTTGAAGTGATGTTTTGAAAAATTTTTTTAAATTAAACAAATCTTAAAGCATCAATGTTTTAAAAAGAAAATCAAAGAACTAAAAAGAAGAGAGAGTAAACTAGTATGCTAGTCCCCTTTGGCGTAAAAATACACGTATGAAGGTTCATCATGGGTGAGGCTTTGACAAAACAAAAGAATACACAAGGCCAAGGGATTCTCCATTCAGACCAATGAAGTAATCTCCAGTAAAAAGGAGTCCTCTGGGCTGGATCTTTCCCTCCCAAATGGGATGGAGGGAACGGGAGAAGGGGGTAGATGGAGAGTAAAGGAACCAGACATGGGCAAAAAGAAAAAATTAAAGGCAGGCAAAATATAATTCTTCTCAGAAGTAAATGTCCCAACTCTGGACTGGCTGGGGCATCAGATGTATTCCCTGACATCTAAAGGAAAAGCAATGTCAAAGCCATTTGTCAAAACTAGAAGTCAGACGACCTCCATTCAAGTCCCCAGTCCAACATTTCCTAGCTCTGGGATCCAGGGTAAACCTCTCTAAGCCTCAGTTTCTTCATCTACAAAATTGGGGTTATAATATTGTCACTACCTACCATAAAAAGATTTTTGTGAGGCTCAAATGGGATAATGTAAATAAAATGTTTTGTAAATTAAAGTTCTGATTACATTAATACTCAGTAGGTATCACCTCAGACCATCTAAATCTGTCCCCATTCCTCTGACAGTGGAATGGAATATGGTCAGCAGCTCAGATCTATACTGAAATTTGCTTTTGCACTTTGGTCTTTTGCATTCATGGTCTTCCTGCATGGGCACCAGTGTTCATGGACCCTGCAATCCCTGATGGCTTGCGTCCTTCCCATCTTGAAGGCTAACCCCAAACCAAGCAGCTGAGCCAGGGTTTCAAAAGGTCATAGGCAATCCCCTCCCCAGCATCCCCTGCAGGAAGACCAAAACGGAGAAGGGTTTGGGGTGAATGAGAAGCAAATGAATCCTACTTCAGCTCCTGTGCAATAGCAGCAATCTGTTCCACTCGGTCCTGGTGAGCAGCAAGGTCACTCTCAAAGGCCTCGTGCTTCTTCAGCAGGGCCTTGATCTCAGAAAGGGTGGCTATCTCATAGTCCTTCTGCTGCAGCATGGCCTCCTTGCCTAGGTTCAAGAAGGGTTTTGGTGAATCCATGGTCTCAAACAGGCTTTTAAGAGGTAAATGGGGGAATATCCCTAGATCCCCAGATGTTGCGCTCATCATATACTCTCATGCAAATCATCTATTCACGTTCCTATCAGGGATAAAATGCCACCATGAAGCCTCTGCCCACAGTGGCCACTCCCATGGAGCAATTATTATCTCTGGTAAATGTTCAGCATATGCTGTCCCGAATTGTTTTCTTATAGTCATGGGTGTATATCTTGTCACATTAAGGGCAGAAACAGAACAGAGTTCTTTTGTAGCTCCCATAGTACCCAGCACAGTTAGAAACCTATTGTGGCAGGAGGTACTGGACCATCTGACTACCTATTGCTAGAGTATACCGAACCAGCAGCCTCAACTAGTATGGCCATTGGCCATGTTCCTATGAGTGGCTGGTTAGCTTAAGTCAATCCAAAAGGTCAACTTTGTCCATAAGCCTTAGGATGAATAATGGGTGGGCCAGTTATCTTTGCTCTTACATCATCAGATGTCTGACCCCGGCCAACCATCTTGCAAACAGGGTATATATAATGACAAAGACAAAAAGAGAGAACAGGACTGGATAACTACCTCCCCTGTGACTACCTGCCACCCCCAGCTCATGGAAGGAACATTGGACTAGGAGCCAAAAGGTCTGGATTTTCTTCCCAGCTCTGAGTTTACAAGCTATGAACAGATCACATAACTTCTCTGTTTCTTTATCTGCAAAATGGGGATGATAATGCTCGCATTACCTACCTCCCAAGGTTGTAGTCAGCAAAGTACTTTGAAAATTGTTATACACTAGAGTAATGTGAGCGGTTATCAATATTACTAAAAGAAACAAACTTGAGGTGCATGTCCCACTGATGGCAGGTCATCTGTAACATCTTCAGAAACTCAGGTTCAAGTTCCTCCAGGAAGCCTTCCCTGAGAGGCCTCTTCTCTCTCAGGTAAAGAGGTCTCCCAAAATTTCTCACAGTACTTTGCCTAAACCTCTCCTCCTTTGTCCTTATCTCAGGCTTCTTTGTATACATGTCTTTAATCCCGTTGGTTTATCAACTCCTTAAGAACAGGGTCTGTGCCATAGCTTTGCATCGACAGCCAGCGTCTAGCACAGTGCCTAGCACTGAGTAGGTGCTTAATCAACCAATCAATCAACAAGCATTTATTAAGCACCTACTACGTGCCAGGCACTGCAATAAATAATAAATAAATGATGAATGAGTGAATGAATGACAGACAGCATGTTTCCACGTGGAAGCCAAGTGAAAATGAAGTCATAGCATGCATATATTACATACCCACTTAACTCCTTCCTCCCTCTTGCCCACTCCCCAATAAATGCCCCAATCTTGACAAGCCAAAATCCACTGAAAAGGCCATATAATCTCACAAGGACTTGGGTAAAGGAAGGCAAGCAGACCTAGAAGTAGTACCACAAAGCTCAGCTGGAAGAAGATCAAATGGAGGGGTACTCTGAACTAAGGATTCCAAAGATTCTTATGAGATGGGTCTGAATTGCTATGCTCTCTGGGAGCTCTTCTCTTGACCTCTTCTTCCAGTCCTGATACCACACTCAAATGCAGAATCTTGGGCACCATCCAGTGGGAAAATCAGTGTCCATCTCTGTGCCTCAGTGCCTCTCAGAGCAGAGACAAATTCTGCATTAATCAACTGGGAAAGAAGTATTCATGGAACACTTATTGCCTGGCCTAGCATGTGGCTTCCTACCCAGAGATTTCAAAGAGGGTCACCAGTCTCACTTTGGTCAAATGCTATGGGATAATTTGGAGGGGACTATGGGCTGGATGGGAATATTTCCCAGGGTCACTGACACATGGGAATCTAAGACCTATGTTGACAAATATTAGGAAGCAAGAAAACTAGGATTCCTTAGCTTCCAAGGACCCCTACTTAGGGGAAATCATGAAAAGCAGGTCAGAATCCTGCTGAGGTTGGCCTTACCATCTGTCCAGGCTTCATGGATAGAGGCCTTCTGCCGGAACTTCTCAGCCAGGTGGTCCAGTCGCTCTAACCTCCGGATCTCATTCAACTGCCACTCCTCATAACCCTTCTCTGCCTGCTCCAGGCCACCCCATGCATTATTGATATCCTGGAGGGACAGATAAAGAGTGTCAAAAATGGCAACAGTTTGTATCTGGGCTCACCTCAATATGGGAAAGCCCAGTTCCTCACCCCACCTGGGCCCTGGGTCACTTCCAGTTTATTCCATCATCATGACATCAGCTGCTCCTTGCCAAGAATTCTTCTCCAACCTGACTTAACCCTCCCCACCCCAACTAGTCCCAGCCCTATAAGTGACCCACACCCATCCCTCCCAACCTAAGCTACAATGGTTTCAACACCAAAAAAACCCTCTGTTTCTCTCCTTGAGGCCACTCAGGCCTCCACTGGAATGGGATTTTTCTGCAGTCTTCTGGCCCTGGTGGAAGACAGTGAGAAAGTCTTGTCAGCAGTTAGGGTCAAGGGGGTGTTGAGCAATGGCTGAATCCTTAGTACAGGCAGAGTCTGGATGGTCATAGAAGCTCAGATCTGGAAGGGACCTCAGAGGCTCTCTAGTCCAACACTGGATAAGAATCCCCTCAATAACTTCCCCAATAAGTGGTCGTCAGCCTTTGCTTTTAGACCTCTAGTTATAAGGAACCCACTATTTCCTGAAGCAGCCCATTCTAATTTTGGGTAACTAACAATCAGGAAGATTTCTCTTCAAACAAAACCCTACATCTGCCTCCTTCCAACTTCCAAGAATTGTTCTCAATTCTGCCCTTTGAATACAAACAGGGCAAATGTAATCCCTCTTCCATGTGATAACCCTTCATATTCTTGGACACAGCTATCCTGTTCCCCCAACCATCCTTCTGCAGGGTGAAAATCCCTTTACTTACCTCAGACAATCATTAATAATTAGGAGTCACTATGTTAAGGAAGGGGTCTGCTAAAGACAAACAGGGCAAATGCATGAAAAATGCAAGTAACTGCAAGCTGATGTGGGTGGGAGGTACTATAGAATACCTAAGTTATTTCCTCACAGCAATAGTACAAAGGCAATGAGTTAAATACCTTTTGTTCAGTCACTTTCAGAGTTCACTCCATTTCCCCTGGATCTATTCTATTCTTTAAAAGCTATTCTCCTAAATGGTACAAGTCTCTCTGAAATGCTCAGACTAATCAGCATTGCTTTCTTTGTACCTATGGGTGGGTAGAGGGTCCCAGACAATGTTTAAAAAGTATAAAACATTTATTAAAAAGAGATGCCTGTCTCCCAGAAGCTACTCCCCAGGCTTCTAAGTTGAATGTTTAGCAGCAAGAGAAATGCTTAATAGGCCAATACTAAGCTATAATGATCTAGCCCTGAAGAAGATTCCACTGATTGCTTGGGATGAAGCATATCATTCTTTTTGACCCTAATGACTCATTCACCAGGAATGCAACATGTTTCCTTTCTTTACAATAATTCTTTATTTTGGGGGAAGGAGGAGAGGAATGTAATTTCTTTGGGATAGGAAATTCCTCCTTATAATTGTTCTTTGGGGGACACAGGGGTGGGGAGGACAGGAAGAACTATAATTTCTTTGGGATAAGAAATTCCAACTCTCTGGAATGGTTAGTTTTAGAGGGTTGTCTGAGCCAACCGGAGGTTGAATGATTTGTGTAGAGTTACACAGCCAATATGTAGGTAGGACTTGAATCTAGGGACTTCCTAACTCCAAATTCCCAACCCCAGACTTCTATGTATAATGCCATCCTGGCCTTTCACACAAAAATACAAATAGGATTATCCTGCATCCTGGTTAAATTTCTTGCCTACCCTCAACTTGTAGTTTCCTGTCCTTTACATTAGAAGCGGCAAACATGGAAAATGCTATCCATACCCAGAGAAAGAACTATGGAGTCTGAATGCAGATGGAAGTAGACTATTTGCCTATGTCACATTACATGCCAGGGGGCAGGGGGTGGGGGGAATTGGAACTCAAAATCTTATAAAAGTGAATGCTGAAAACCATAAATAAATAAATTAAAAGATGGACGAACAAACAACCAAATAAATAAATAAATAAAAGAAGTGTCAAGCACTCCAACTGCAACACTCCCCGGGATGGCCTGAACCACATTAAAATGTAATTGAGAAATGTTTAGCTTGCCAAATAAAAAAATTACAAAACATAGATAATAGTAAAATGTGGTTTTCTAAGTCAATATGTACCAGCAGAGATTCTTAAGTAAGGTTTAGTAGCTTTTGTTTCTATTTAAGTTTGACACCACTGCCTAATTGCGATTTGTCCTTTGTTCTTGAAGAGGACCATAATATCAGGGAGGTGATGTCATGAATTGCAAACGAATTGGATTTGAGGAAGGGAGGGCTGTGCAAAGTCACCAGCCTCACTTTCTCCTCCAGAGTCATCTGGGTCCAGTGGCCACATATAGATCAGGATGACTGGAGATAGTCCAGGAAAGGGCACAAAAGGAAATCTGCCGTAGAGATTTGGCTAGTGTTTGGGTGGATGCAGCCAGAAATAGACTGTCTACAGGTAGGCATCACGGTCTTCAACACCAGGTAAAAAGGGGTCTGTTACGGATCATGACAGAGAACCACAGTGGCCTGAAATCCAGGAGTAGCACTCAGCCAATCAGCTCTTTGTGAAGAGGATGCCTTAGTAAAGCCTGTTTGCAAGCAGTTAGAGATGGAGGTTTATGCTGTTGTATACAATCCACTTCTTGTGTTCTGCTATGTATAGAGAAATGTTCTTTTGGGAGTGATTAAGTCCAAAGTATAAGAAAAAAAATTTTAAATAAAGTTTTGCTAGATCTCCCTCCCTTCTTTGCAGAGGTGGGGCACCATAGGTGTGGTACATGCACGTACTATCAGACTCCATTAATGTATAGGTTAGTTTTGCTGAAATATTTTTTTTCTCTCCCTCTTTATCTTTTATTACAGAAGATTGTTCTCGGGGGAAGGGTAGGTTTTGAAATTAGGTTGCTGCAGAAACAAGTATCAATAGATTTTTTAAAAAACAGTAATGATAATAAAGTTTCACTTGGACCTAGAACATCTACGTATGCTCTGAGAGTCAAGCACGAAAGCGAGCCCTACGTGAGTCGCACTTTGTCCATCTCTGCCTCCCTATAACTCACCGAGACCATCTTCCCCTCGGAGGGCATGAAAGCGGGCCTGTTGCTGAGTCGGAGTTTGGTCTGCAATGTGTTAAAGTTGATCTCCAGCTGGCACTTTTCCTGGACCTTAGGGGGCTTGTGCAGGCGGCGGTAGTCTCGGAAATCCTCCAGTTTCTGCTGCATGGCCTGCATGGTGTTCTCAGGAGTCCGGTTCTCCAACCATGGGACAGTGCGACGGATCCACTCCAATAGCTATGACAGGAAGAGAGGAAAACATCAGAGACAGTAAGGTGTGAGGAGAGAAGGTAAGAATTGGCATCCCACTGCCTAAACTTCATGATCCAATTATAAAACTGAAGAGTAGCTTGGTACAACAGAAACGAGTGGTTGGGAAACCAGAAGACCTAGGCTGAAATTCCATCTCTAAAATTACCCATGGACCTTAAACAAGCCTCTCTGGGCCTCAGTTTCCTCATCTGTAAAAGGAGGTTGGACTAGATGGTCTCTGAGGTCTCTTCCAGGAATAGAGCTGGGGTCTGATGTATCCTTTATGAATCCAATTTTCCCATCATTGCTAGGCCTATTATTTAAATTAATCAGAACTCACCACCAGGCCAATTCCAAATCATACCCAACACATTCCAACAAACTTTTCCTGGTTTACAGTAAACATTACGCCATTTATGTGTGTGTATGCAAGTACATGTAAGCACAAACATAGTCACTGAATCTGGAGGGGATTTAAAGAGAAACTAATTTAGTCCCTTCACTTTATAGAAGGGGAAACAGAGGTCCACAGAGATGAAATGACTTGCTCAGGGTCATATAGTCAAGAGCCAGAGCTGTATTATACAACTTTCGTACAAAGTATAAAGTTGCTCCATATAACCCTTGGCAAACTTTGATGCGACGAGTGAGCACATGCAGCATCAGGATGTACCCTACTCCCACAAAATGAGGTGGGACACTGACACGAGAACATCTTTTCTTCTTGGGCTGAATCGATGAAAGACAAGCATCATTCCCCACCATGATCAGGAAAATGCCTGGGCACATGCCCCAGGCAGGTACCTACATCACTGGCCAACTTCTCATAGTCTTCCATCAGCTGTTCATTCTCCTGGTTGACTGCCAGCACCTTGCAGATCCGATTAGCTGCTGTCTCCGCCTTGCAACAGAATAGCAAGAGAGAAAGAAAAATCACTGGCACACTTGCCCTGGAATAATTATTGGAGGCTAGATAGGGTACTATCTGCTCCAGGGCCATCTTCATCTCACACCTAACCCCAGAAAGGTCACCATCACTAGTCCACACAGAGATATTCAAAGTATCCTGCTATTCCTTCTTTACCTATTCATTACTGCTGACTCTGTAGGACCTGAATGGATCAGGTTCATCTTCTGTTTGCTGCTAAACAGAGAAGCAAACCAAAAGGATTGATTACCTGTCTCGTTCTAATTCTATTCCTAACTTCCCTCTGTTTTGATTAATATAAATGTTAATGTTTTCCATAGTATGTGATTGAAGGGTTGGTGGCCCAGGAGAATGTTCTAGGGAAGGAGAGAGGAAGAAAGCAGCCAGGGATAAAACATCTGACCCCAGATAAACCAAGTAGATAATTTATATGAGGCTAAATGAGAACTGATTAGAAGGCCTAAGAGGAAAACGCCTAAAGAAAAATTACATATGGGCTCCCAAAGTATACACAGGTTTATTAAACAAAGGATAGTGACCAAACAGTCTTTGTATTCACTATGCCTAAACAAAACCAAATGGGCTTCAGTTGCAGGAGGAGGAATTTAGGAGCAGGAAGAACTTCCTGAAGGTGGGAGGTGGAAGTAATGAAATAAAGTAGGTTATAGTAAAAGTTGCAGGTTGTAGTAAAAAAGTAGTAAAGTAAGTTGTAAAAATCTCCTTCCTTGAAAAGCATTTTAACTAAGATAGCTACCTACCTATCTTTCGGTTCATCTGTAATACTGGATGGAGGAAGGGGACCAAATGAGCTAGTCTCTTCAGTTGCAGAGCTCTTAGGAGGAATGAATGACTCGTATGTATAGGAAGTAAGTGGCAGATGGGGGCATGAGAAGAGAGAGAAGGAAAAAGGAAGAGGAGGGTGAGAAAAAGGAAAGAGAAGCAGGAGAGAGAGAAAAGGAAGAAAGGAGAGAGAAAAGAAGAAAGGAGAGAAAGAGAAGAATGAAGAAAGGAAGGAAGAAAAAGAAAGGAAGATGAAGGAAAAGAAGAAAAGGAAGAGGGACAGGAAGAAAAGAAGAGAGAAAGGAAGAGGAAGGGAGATGTAAAAAGGAAGAGGAAGGGGAGAAAAAATGGAAAGGGAAGAGAGAGGAACTTGAGGGGAATAAGGGCAGTAAAGAGCTAATGGCAGATTTCCAATTCTATGTTCAAAATCTTAATGTTTAGCATAAGGCTGACAGGAACATAAGGGTGGATGAATCCCAATTAATACTAATTTCCCAGAAGGAGTGGTAGAAAGAACACTGAATTTGGAGCAAAAGACCTGGGTTTGGGTCTTAGGACTAATAGAGCCCCTCCCTAGGCCCTTCTGTAAAATAAGGCTGAACTAAATGACCTCTAAAATCTCTTCCAGCTCTAAAACCTCTGGCACCTTTGTTTTCAGCCTGATCTCAAAAGGCAGAAAAAGTGATTCAGATAAAAGATGAAGTCTCACCATTGAACTGAATTATCGCCACTTTGGGAAAGTCAGTTCAACTCTGTATTATTAAATGAAAATCTGGCTCCTGATGTTCATTTCAGTAAACTAAGCTGACATATTCATAATTAAATAAAATCAGAATTTAAAAAATTGAATCCTTTAGGATCTCTTCCTTTTCTCCTCACCCCATTGTCCTACTTTGGCTAAAATGTATAGAGACAGGGCTGGGAAAGGAGAGATGAACCAAGCCAACTGCATTCAGCCCGAAAGAACACGAAAAGTACCACCTTTGGTCAAACTTCTGGCCCAGAATTATCTAGCAATGGTACCAAGTAAGAGTGTCTTTCATGTCTCTATTTTTAAAAGTTAGGGATTACAGTCTATAAAGGAATCTGTATGATTAACCTGCATTTGCTGTTTGGGTTAAAATATGCCTTGACATATTTTTACATGCAATTAAAATGAGTTTGGTCCTTTTAAAAGAGCTAAACTTCCCTCCTGTGTAGATGTGGGGGATTGTGGAAACAAAACATTGTGTATGTTATTGTTATTGGTTGGTTTAGCTTAACTGCTTTCTTTCCTATTCTCTACTATAAAGAGTGGCTTGATACAAAAAGGAAGGATATAGTAAATAAATAAATGACCAATGAATAAATAAAATGAAGGTGATAGAAAAACAACTGGTATCACTACATTTTTTTTAAAGAAGTACTTCTATCTGAGATGAATTGGAATCAGTTTCAGTGACCTCCCACATGGAGAATTAGCAAGATATAATTAAGGGAAAGGAGATTTCACAGGATTTCAAACAAGAAAGGATCAGGAAGCTTTAACCTCCTGCTTTTACATATAAAAGTTCAGAGAAGTAAATGATTTCTTAAGATCTCACAAAGTGGCTGAGTCACACTTAAACCAAATCCTCTAAACTAGGCTATTTCTCTTACACTGTATGCAAGCCTCTGATGGTCCTAAGGTTTAGGGGTTCAAGTCCTAGTTCTGATGCTCACCAGCTATATGATACCAAACAGGCCACTTAACTTCTCCGAGACTCACAGTTTCCTCATTGGTAAAATAGAAACAGGTACTTTCAGTATACCTACCTCGATGACCGTTGTAAGGAAAGAACTCTGAAAGAACTAATATAAGGACCTCTGAGAAGAGAATTGGTTAATTCTTTAACAGAAAGAACTAATTTTGAATCCAGAGGGAAGATTTAATAGCTTAGGGGAGCACATTGTTAGAAGGGCCCCAGAAAATAGAGATTCGTTCTGGGGAGAATGTCAAAGGCAATGATTGTTCCAAAAAGGGAAAATATAGAGGGTAGGGAGCTTTTACTTTAGAAGTGGGGTTTTTCCTGGTTTGCAGGAAGAAGTAAACAGTACTATGAAAAAAAAGATGGGAGAGAGAAAGGAAAGAAGGAAGGAGGAAAGCTAGATTTGGGGGTTAGAGAAGCTAGGGTCATAGGATCATGGATTTAGAGCTAGAAGGGACCTAGTCGAGACCTTCCATTTTATGGATAAGAAAACTACACTATGCTGTCATTCTGGTGGCACTGGGTCTCAGAGAAGAGAAGTAACTTACTTAATATAAGTAATCAGGAGCAGAACTAAGATTTGAACCCAGGTCCTCTGACTCCAAATCTGACAAGTTTTCTACTCCACCAGCTAACTAGGTGACTTTGGACAAGCCACTTCATCTTTCTAAGCCTCAGGTTCCCCAGCAGAGCAACAACAGCAGGGAGAGAACCAAGGCTTAGCCCCTCCCATCCAAGAGTTTGGGAGGATCAGAGCACAAAGTCCCAGTCCAGTAACAGGCTGGAGACATAGGCAAAGAAAAGAAAACTAATACAATGGGTTAAGAGAACCCCAAGACATAAACCCAGAAGGATGGCAATATGGTATAGTGCATTCAGCACTAGATTTGGAATCAAGGGAAAACCTGGGTTCAGATCCTGCCTCAGATACTTACCAGCTATGTGACCCAGGGAAAAATTGTGAGCCTCAGTTTCCTCATCTGTAAAATGAGGGGGTTGGGCTCGAACTCTAAGGTACCTTCCAGCTCTAAAACTATGTAGAACATGGTCAGTTCCCTTCCAGTTCTTGATCTTATGAGACCAGGTGTGTTCAAGACTTTGCAGATTTAGCAAAGTAGTAAGAGATAAGACAACAGGAATAAGAAATTATCAAAGGAACTTGGACTATCTACTAGCTGAGAAGATCATATTGTGTGAGAATGAGTCCACGTAAAGTAGGACGAAGGTCTCCTGAATCCCAAGCCATCTATCTAACATCATCTTGCCTCTCTATTTACACATATAAACAAGTATCTGAGTGAAATTTTTTCTAAGTGTACAATCCACTTCAACATTTCAAATTTTTGCTTTCTATTCCTTCACTTTCTATTTTGGTTTTGTTTGTTCATGAAGTGAATTATCTATCTTAAGGGTTTATTGTTTTCTTTTAAAAATATTGCATTGTTGGGGTTTTCCCCCTATCACTGTTACTGTCTACTGATTCCATTTCCTCCCCCTTGTAAGCATAGTCAAAGAAAGCCAAGCAACAGACTGGTCACATATGATCAGTTCTCTACCACTAGTTTTAAGGTTTATTATAATACTGTAAATCAATTGTTTTGCATTTTACATTTGTATGCTCTTTTTTCTCGGAGTTTTTAGCAGTCCAGTCCCAAGATGAAAGCACTGTACAAACCACTATAACTCTAGTAATTATTATTAATTCATCTGGTGGCAGATAACCAAAGAGGAGACACTAACCAATGCAAATCTCCAAGGAGAGTCAGCAAATACCCTTAGTATGTAGCATTAACATTACCCTTAACATTTCTTTTAAACACCATTTTGAATGAGTCACTCATCCTTTGGTCCATGCAGATAAGATCCATATAAATATGGTGATGATCTCATCTGGATCCTAAGGTCAGTGGTTTCTTAACTATCAAATCCAATGGCCTCTTCTTAGTCGTGATTCTTCTTGACCTCTCTGTGAAATCTGACACCACTGGCCAACCTCTCCACCTGATACTTTCTCCTTTCTGGGTTTCTCCTAATACTCCTCACCCTTGGTTCTAACCTATCTGATCACGTCTCTTGAGTCTCTCCTTTGTTGGATAATCATCCACAGAATACCCTCTAAGTAGGATGACCACAAGACTCTGTCCTTGGCTCTCTTCTTTCCTCATTCTATATACTCTCTCATCAGCTCCCATAGGATCAAATATCTCTATGCAAATGACTCCCGAAGTAATAAATCTAACCCTAATCTCTCTCCTGAGCTCCAGATCTACATCCCCAACTGCCTGTTGCACATTTCTAACTGGATATCTCATAAGAATCTCAAACTCCACATGCTCGAAACTCGAAATTGAACTCATCTCTCTACCCAATTTGCTCCTCTTCCTAACTTCCCTATTTCTGTTGAGGGCATCTCTATCCTTTTGGAAACACAGTCCACAACCTTGGGGTGATCCCTGATTCTTTTCTCTCTTCTTCACACCCCATATTCAACCAGTTGGCAATTTCTAAAAACCTTAACACATCTCTCCCCTCACACAAACACCACCCTAGTCTATGCTCTCATCCTCTCTCACTCTTACAAGTGTCCTTGTTAATTTTCTTGCCATTCTATCCTTGCACAGCTGCCAAAATTATAGTTCTAAAGCATAAACCGGGCTTCCTATTGCCTCTACGACAAAACACAAACTCTAGGTGGTGCAGTGAACAGAACACTGCTCCTGGAGTCAGGAAGACCTGAGTTCAAATCTAGCCTCAGACACTTCCTACCTGGGTGACACCGGACAAGTCACTTAAACTATTTGCTTCAGTTTCCTATGCTATAAAAGGAGGATAACAATAGTTTCCCGGGTTGTGGTGAAGATCAAATGAGATAACAGTTATAAAGCATTTCAGTACTATATAAAATGTCAGCCATTATTATTGTCATTGGTGTTATGTTGTTATGCCCTCTACAACCTGGCTGTAATCCACATTTCCAGGCTCATTAGACATCACTGCCCTTCACGCCCTACAGGGCCTGGTGAGGCTAGCCTGACTTCGGTTTCTCATAAGCAATATTCCATTTCCTGTCTATGTCTTTGGCCAGGCTATTCCCCAAGCCATGGATGTTTTTCCTCTATGCCATTATCTCCACCTCTTAGAAGGGAGGCAGAAGATAGCTACTTGTAGCTCCAAGGAAATATCTTTCAGTCCCTACAATCAGGAAATTCACAAAATCTAAACCTCAGATCCTACAGGATGACCACTAATAAGCACAGCTCATATCCTAAAGGGAAGACTTGCTGAAACAAAATTCTTGTCACTCCTGAACTCAACCTCCAACTCCAGCAGTCATTCATTACTCAAGCCCATGCACACAGGTGTCATACCAAATCACCAATGTGCTAAGTGGGGGTGGGGGAGAGGGCGTATGATAAGCATAAGAGCCAAGGAGAACAAAAGCATAGTTTGGATAAAAGCGAATCAGCTTACGTGAGGGCCTCACCTGCAGAGAAAAAAACCCCAACTAACCAAATGTCAGGCTAAACTGTATGTTTTCATATGACCTTTAGCAGAAATTCAGCTCAAAGAAAGTAAAAGAGTAAAGAGGAATAAAGCTTCTGAGCAAAGGGTCATGGATCTGAGTAGCACAGACGCATCAAGTGAGGCGTGGAATAATACCCTTGGCTTCCATTATTTCTCTCCCTTCCCTCTCAACCTACCCCCTGCCAGACAAGCTTTAGGGGAAAAACCAGGACATTAGCTTGGCTTTAACCCTCAGAGTCAGAGTAGATTAAAGGCAGGGAAAGGGGAAGGTGCCCAGATGGCTTCTCTCCTTGGGCTTCCCAGAGTCTCACTGGAAGACTGACCTTTGGAAGGACTCCTGACCCAGGATATGAGAAGACCCCCATGCCACCCAACTCTGCCCTGCACAGTGACCTTCTTGTGCCAGGAATGTGGACCAAAGGAGCATGAAATGTTTACAATGGGAGTGGGAGGCAGGGAGAATATCACAATCAGGCTGCCACATTAAAAAAAAAAAAACCCCAATACTTCTCTTCCGTGCACTGCCATTGGCTATCACACAGCAAATGCTTTAGAGACGGAGAGGCAGGCAGGTACGACTAACAATGGTAGCCCGGGTGAGAGAGACAGTATGAGAGGGACAAAAGGAGAATGGATGCAAAGAAGAAAAAGAGGAAGAGAAAAAGGGGGAAGAAGCAGCAATATGAAGTGAGCTCAGCCCACCAAAAAACCCAGCACTGGAGGTAGGAGACTCCGAGGACCTCCTGTTCCTGAGTAGGGAGGTGAGTTCCCTGGCAAGGATGGAGGATCTCCTGGCCTAAAAAAATAGGAGAAAGGCGGTGGTAAAAATGGCACACAGTGCGGGGGAAATATCTGAATAGGATGGGGGAATTTTAAAAGATGCAGAGAAGGGATGAGGAGAAACATGAAGCAGGAATGAGACAAAAAAGCCAAGTGGAAAAACTGGAAAGGAAATGTATATAGGCAGCCAGTAGGAGAAATCTTTTGAGTCTGGGCTGCCCTCCCATGGGTAACCATGAAGAGGGTTAAGGAGGCCCACCCAGGGGGCAAACTGAAATTGTACTGGGCAGAGAACCATGCCAAGAATAGATCTGGGCCATAATTCCCTCAAACCTTAAGTTCAAATCTTGGGGAAGAAAGGAAGGAGAGCAGATAAGGGCCTGAACAGAATGCTCCTATCTAGGGAAAAAGTTCTCTGGGATTCAAATAACTATAGTAGGGCAAAGGGATAGTCTATGTTTCCCTTTCTCGGGGGAGCTTCTTCCTACACAGGAAGTGCTTCAAGGCTAGGAAGGAGCAAATATTCCATCCTATATTGGAAAGGGAACAGGATTATATGAAGGGACAGGGGAGCAGAACGAGCAGAGCTGGCAGATAGCAAAGGCTCTCTCCTTCCTAGGGGCAGAGGGAATGGGCTGGCTTTGGCTCACTTCTTCCCTTCCCTCCTAAAAAAGAGTTAGCATCCCCCATGGGGTAAGAGGAAGTTAAGGGCTAGGGGAAAACAGATACACTTGTGATCTGTTCAGACCCTCACTACAAATGCCTGATATATCAGGCTAAAGGCTTCTATAAACCCCCCACCCCACTTTGAAAAGCCTGCTGGATGGGCACAGAGAAGGGTCCTGAGCTTAATGCCTAGGGATAAAAGGAAAGCAGGCATCTGACCATTCTCTCTGAGCTCCCACTTAAGGCAGAGCCTATGGAAGTGATGGGGAAAGTCAGAAGAAACAGCAAAGTGACAGAGGGAAGAGTGAGAGGGATGGGCTGGGGAAGAATTATATCTCACCTTCTGCGCACCTGAGAAGGCGTGGCAGTAACATGAAACATAGGTCAAAATGGCCTTCTCATCCGGCCTTAGCGTGCCTACAACATCTGCGCAAAGAAGGAAAAGAGGTTGAAAGGATAAAGTAAGAAGCAGCAGCACACAGAATAAAATAAAACAGTTGTGGGGAAAGAGAGAAAGGAGAGAGAGAGAGGGAGGGAGAGGTAAAAGAGAGAGGGAGGGAGAGGTGAAAGAGGGATGGAAAAGAAGAGAGAGGGAAGGGGGAGGAGAGAGTGAGAGAGAGAGAGAGACAGTGAGAGAGAGACAGAGAGAGAGAGACAGACTGCAGAGACAGAGCAGACACAGTAGAAAAACAGACAGAGAAAGAGCAAAAAAGAGGGAAGAGCGCAGTCATGGGAAAGGGAAGAAACTTCCTATCATGCATATCAAGACAAGACACATCAATTTCCATGCGGAGAGCAGGGAATCCAGATGAGGACATGATCCATGAGTTAGCCCCATGGGCCAAAGCAGCATTCCTACCTCCATAGGGGTTTCTCATCCTGGGGTCAGGGAATGCCAAGGTCATGCCGGCTTCCTTTCTTTGCCATGAGCATTTCTCCAACAAGATCACATGCTCCTGCTGCCACCTCAATGGAGCTGGAGACAATCTCCTGTTCAGCTCCTACACTTCCTAGGCTCCAAGGAGGGGCTGGAGGTTGTTGGTTACCTCCCTGGGTGGCCCAAAGCAGAGCTGAACCAGAGGGTTGTGGGATCTAGACTTATCCCCCAATATTATCAGACATCAATTATAGGTCAAGCCCTTAGCCTTGGGGCAGAGGCATGCAGTCAGGGGCAAAGAGCTCAGAGTTTACACTCACTCCATGAGGGGAGACTGGGTAGAGGGTTGTTTGTGAGACAGTATTAAGTCAAGTCAACACAATGGAAAACAAGTAGGACAATCTCTTGTCATGAGGTCTGGAGTCATAATATTTAGGGTTCCTTAGCAGGATGGATGAGAGATTGAGAATTATGGTTGCAGGGTTTCTCCTGAATACTCTAGTTGCTGAGACTGGTGTTAAGTTCCCTGCCAACAAAAAACTTGGACTCACTCAGAAGGCCTGCCAACCCAGTGGAAAAACTCTATGGCCCACACTGTAGCATTCACTGCACCTGAACGCTAGCTATAGATGAGTCCCTAGAAGTGCCTATTCTTTTCACCAGTGGCCAAAGCTAGTGATGACAAAGCCTCAAGCCATTTGCACCTGATTAAGAAGGGGCACTTGCCCCACAGCTTTCAGACACTGGAGAAGGAAGGAAGGGGGAGGGGGTTGAGGCAAGAGTCAGCAGGAGTAGAGCCAAGCGATGACAGCATACCTATTTGAACCAGTCCTTAATTCTACCAAAAGGGAACCAAACTGTAGATACCTGTGACTACAAGTAGGGGTTGAGGGAAGGGGGAGAAAGAAAGGGAGGGGGATCAGAGTAGGGGAGAGGAAAAAATAGTCTAAGTATTTATTAGTAGGAGGACTAAGTGTGCTGTATACAGACAGGCCTAGGTACCCCATGATACCTTTTGGGCTCCTGAGAAGGCGTGGTAGAAACTAGAAACATAGGTCATGATGGCCTTTTCATCAGGGCGGGCAGTTCCAACAATGTCTGTGAAGAAAAACCTAGAGTTAAGAAGGAGTCAATTGGTAGACTGGGTTAAGAGAGAGCTCAGGGTAGGAGGACACACTGGTACCTACCCAAGATGAAAGGAGGAAGAAGTAAGAGTCTTGGGGAACCAAAACATCTCCTGCCATTTCTGGCCTCTGCCCCATCCTATCTGGATATCACTTATGAATGAGCTCAGGACCAGGGCATGAAAGTCTGAGCTCCTAACCTGAAAACTGTGATAAACAGGGCTTCTAGTGGCAATCCCAGACCACATATAAATTATTCAGGCCAGAGAAGTCTTGTGTTTTTGTTTTTTTAAACCTAGCCCCAGGAATATATAAAACCAAATGTCAACCCAAAAGGGGAAACCTCACATACTTATATACATGCTGACATTAACAGAGTCAGCTACAGAAAAGTCTTCCTCACACCTCCCCCACTCCAGCATCTGGTCATCCTATTCTTCAGGACCTGGTCAAAGCTGACAAGAGAACTTCATATCCTAGGAATGACTATGACTGGGCCTCCTCATTTCCCTCCCCCTTTCTCTCTTCTGGTCCAGGGGTGGGAACCTGCAGCCTCCAGGCCACATGTGGCCCTCTAGGTCCTCAAGTTTGTCTCTTTGACTGAATCTAAACTTCACAGAACAAATCCCCTTAACTAAAAGATTTGTTCTGTAAAACCTGGACTTTCAGTCAAAAGGCCATACTCAAGGACCTAGAAGGCTACATGTGGCCTCGAGGCTGCAGGTTCCCCACCTCTGCTCTAGTCTCTAAAGAAGGGACATTTCTCCTTGCCAAAGTCAACTCCCTATCATTTCTACCTGCAGTTTACCCATTTGATAATTTCATCCCCATCCCCATCCCCATCTCCAGTCTCCCTCTATCCATCATCTTTATCCTACCTGCTATGTATGTGTCTATTCCAGGGATCTGTCCTGATCACCTCCATGAAGATGACTCACACAATCTCCTTATCTATTGCTCACCTCCAGTCTAGCATATCAACTGCCTATAGGACATTTCCACTTGGCTATCTCAGAGGCCTCACAAATTTAAAAAGTAAAAAAATGGAACTCATGGTCACCCCCCCCAACCAAACTTTTTCCTAACTTACACATTTCTGTTTAAACACTACCATCTCCCTTCAGTCATTCAGATTTGCAACCCTGAAATCATTTTCAACTCTTCCTTCCCTCTCACTCCCCGTGCCCAGCCATTGACCAAGTTCTGTTGGGTCTGCTTCTAGATCAGCCAAACCTTTCTCTCACATATTGCATCTCACCATAACCTCCCTAGTTTGAGCCCCCACCACCTCTTGCCTAGACCACTTCATGAGCCTCCAATGGCTCCCTATTGCCTCCAGAATAAAATACAATTTCTTTTATTTGACATTTAAAGGCTTTCCCAATCTGGCTCCAAAATTATCTTCCCAGACTTTCACATTCCTCCCCACCCACCCATTCTACAACCCAGCCAAACTGACCTACCTCCTGCTCCCTCTATATAACATTCCATGTCCTTCCTATGATCCTTTGCGCAAGCTGTCTCCCCTGCTTGTCATGCTCTAATCACTCACACCCCTTGAAATCCCTTCAAGCTCAGGTGCTATCAAGTCTTTCCCAATTACCCCAGTTGTTTGTACCCTTCTCCTCACATACACCAATATTACTTTATATTTACTTTTCCATATACTTTATATTTGTCTATAGGTGTACATACTGTGATTTTGTCAATGTATCCCCGGGTCCTAGAACAATACCTAGAAACGTAGTCCTAGAACATTGAACGTAATCCTAGAACATAAGAGTGCATTTAATGACTGCTAAATGGATTGACTTAAATGACTACAATAAAGGATAAGAGCAGAAAAGCAGTTCAGAGTCCCTCTGGCAGCTTGGTATGTATATCAGGATGAGGGAAGGGAAATCAAGGAAAGATCTTGTGAGGTTTTAAAAAAAGAAAAAAAGCTTTGCTACCTTCTGCATCCAGCATCTTTGGGATATCCAGGTACTTCTCTGCCACATCAAAAGCTGTATTTAGGTTGGTGAGTGGGTCATCCTAACGGGAAGAGAGAAAAGAAAAACAAAGGCATAATGTGAGAACCTGAGGAAGCACTGGCCAGCCCCATTCTGTACAGGGAGCAAGATGGAAGAAAAGGACTGGCTGGCTCTACCAAACGGGAGGTCAGGCCACACATGGGTTACTGCCTCTGAGTAAATCATACACACACACACACACACACAGAGGGACTGGCTGGGGCCATTTCAAATCCAGCTCTACGTCTATCCTTCCTCCAGGATGGGAAGTTCTATAGATTCCAGCCTTGTCAATGGAAACCAAGATACTTAAATGCAGTAGATTTAGCAAGGAATCCTATTAAATTGATTGACAGTTTCACTTTAAGCGTTTTCCATCTTTGCTGTCTTAGAATGGCCATGTTGCTGATTTACTAAGTAGCCACCAGGGGGTGCTGTAAGAGCAGCTTTCTCAACATGCCAGTGGACCTAAGGATTTGGTCAATCAAAAAAGCAGTCAAGAAGGCAAAGCGTTCACATAGCACCCGATCCTAAGTATTATCTGCAGGGTGATCTATCCATATATGGCAAAAAGGGCACTGGACTTGGAGATTAAATACAAGCCTCTGATACTACTGTCTGGGTAACTGTGGGCAAGTCACTTCACATAAACTTGTTTTATTCCTCTGTAAAATGGGTGCGATAAGTCCACAACTTACCGAAGAGCTCTCAAGAGAAAAGGGCTCTGCAAAGTGTCAGAGAAACATGAGCTAATATTATCAAGGTAACAAATGATGAAAAGTCTCGGTTACTCCTTTGCCTCCCGAGGCTTCAGTTTTTTCAACTGGGTAAGAAATGGCCGGTTACTCAGGGTATGAGAGAGAAGAAATAACTGAATTTTTAAAGACAGAATAACGGGTCTATCTTCCTGAAGGCCACAGGCCTTGCCTAATAGGACATCTTTTGCCTCCTTGAAGAAGCTTAGATTCAGTTTTGCAAGGAGTTGATGGATAACCCTTTCTTTTTTTGATTACTCCTACATGGCCTAAAAAAATCATAAGCCAGTTTATTAGCCTGTGCTTCAGTTTCCCCATGTGTGAAAAAGGAATCTCAAGCTTTTTCCTCACAGGAAACTCTGCGCGGGGTGGGGGGGGGGGGGGGCGGAGTTTATGCCCTAGAACAACTACATAAGCCTTTTTAAAAGGAAGAAGGTAATTAAAATAGCCAGAAGTAGCCAGATCTGTGGAAATAATACAACAAATCAGAGATTCTCCACCTTTTTCTGTCATGAACCTATTGAGCTGGCAATCTGATGAAGCCTATGGGCCCTTTTTCAGAAAAATGTCTTTAATTAAAGAAAATACTACATTTCAGTTAGAAGATAGTGAAAATAAATATGTAAATTTTTTCCTATCCAAGTTCCCAGGTCTCTGAAATCTACCCACAAATCCTTTGGGGTGGGGGGGTGGGGGTGGGCAGGGAAGGAGGTAAGTATATGAACCAAGGTCAGGAACCCCAGCAATAAAAGCTGTTTTCCCTAAGATCTCATATCCCCAGGCCCCAGCTGCTTTCTTTTCAAGTAAATTCCTTTGGAAAGCTTTAATGCCTTGGCCCAGGTAAATCATTTTTCATCATTTGGCCTGGCCAGAGATATTGCTGTTAATAATGAATAAGCACCCATGCTAAGCACTGCCTCTCAGGTGCAGGTTTATAGTCCAACCTGGACCTAGCTGTAATCACAATCATTTCCCTATATACTCATCTCATGTGTCTCTGTTCATGCTATTAACATATTCTGACAGAGATAACTCGCTGCTGGTGCTTGACAACAAAACAAAAACCTTTTTGATGTCTCATTCAGATTCCTCCTGATTTGTGATAGACCCCCTACATGTGAGCACATTGTGAAGTAACACCCACCCCCCACACCCCTAGCCCTAAGGATAGAAAGCCCTTATGAGGATTCAGAGATCTCTAGAGAAGTCACTACAAGCTGTGGGTATATGGTAGCAGGAGCCATTATTATAATTAATGGGGTTGTCACCAATGGTTTAGATTAGAACCCACACAAAGGTAAAGGTCCCATTGATACAGAATACAGAGACTAGCAGGGCACCATGTGCAATCCTGCACCTGAAGAAGAGTGGCAATACCAAGTAGTTACTCAGGAAACCTCTCCCTCTCTCCTTCATGCAGGTGGGGGCTTTATACTCTGAAAGAGCTCAAAACGTTTTGTCTTGTCTTGTTTTGTTGTCTCAGAGTGGGATGGTTTTCTCTCTGGATTCCACCCCAATAGTGAGCTAAAAACATTTCTTTTCTTTCTTCCCAATGAACTTGTAGGGCTAATGTCCCTGCCAACAGAAGGAAGGATTTCTAACATTTGCCTTCAAATTGTCAGTAAGTACCTTCCGCAGCTTCCCATAATCAATGAGCTCTGGCCGGTGTCTGTGGATCAGTGCGCAGAATCCAAGGCCATCTTTCCAGCTGTAGAGGAAAGAATGAATCATAGAAATGTGTAAGTTTGGAGGAGAGGGTGGGGGTCAGAGTCAGTGAGAGTAGGTGAGGGATCACAAGGTCATAGGAGCATAGAGTTAGAACTAGAAAGGGTCTTAGAGATCTTTGAGTTCAACTCTCTCATTTTACAAATGAAAAACTGAGGCCCGGGGAAGTTGTGACTTGCCTAAAGTCACAGAGCTAGTAAGTATCTGAGCTAGGAATTGAACCCAGGTCTACCTGATTCCAGGGTCAGCATTCTATCTAATACTCCATGCTACCTTTCTTGGATAGGGAGAAGAAAAGGTGGGGCAGGAGGACTGAATCATCTTTCCTTTAACATATTTTTAAATGTTTTATTAAAAGCAGAACATTGAATAATTCAGCCAACTAAGCTTGCTTAATAACTATTTACATATAAATTAATAACTTTTAATGCATAAAAGATAATTTTTTTTCAGTTAATCCCTCTAAGACTGTCTTCATTATTATTCTTTATTTATGGCAGAGTAGTCTATATGAGACTCATTCTGACCATATGTAAGTCATCATACAGGCATTCCTTATTTTTAAGATGGGTGAGGGGCAAGTTAAAGACTGGGAAACAGAAAATGGAAAAGGACTACCATTTCCCAATCAAACCCCAAATCCAATTTTTAATAACCTGATGTCCAGAGAGCCAAGACTATGAACTGCCTACTCTTTGTAAGAGCTCTCTATATATGATAAACAAAATTGAATTGCATTATATCTCCCTGCTCCAAACCCCTTCCACTATGCTGTGTAATACAGTGTTCCAAGGGGACTAGGCCAAGATCATCATCCATCTCAAAAAACATGTAATGAACATGTGCTAAACACTGGAGGAAACAGTAAAGAAATATAACCATCAGACAGCCTTTCTAAGAATAGATATTCAGTACCTTCCCCTCCCTTCCTTGCAGAAGGGATCATGGTTGTGAAATAGTGTATATAACCTTGGCCTTTTTCCAATGTGTTAGTTAATTTTATTGATCTTGGGTTTTTCCCCCTTTCTTTTCTCCTCTTTGTTACAAGGGATGGGTCTTGGAGAGGAAGCAGGAAGAGCTATATTAGGAAATGCAGGTGATATTTTAAAAATTAATATACATTTATTTTTGAAAATATATAGAAGCCTTTTCAATACTCCATACATATCCCCAAAGAATCTCAGCTTAGACTAGTCTGATATAGCTGGGGTGGGCAGGGCGGGGGATTCAACAGCACCTTGGTCAAAACAGCCTAGTTAGGATTGTGAGGACGTACATGTGGCATGTATGTCACATACCTGATGTGGAAGTTCTGAATGTTTACATTTTTATATGGGGCTGTCTTCCTCTGACACCACAGCAGCAGCCCTTCCTTTGCTGATGTCTCTGTGAAGTAGGCAAAACAGGAAAGAGGGGAAAGTTAGTTGTGCTTCTGAATAGATATGCATATACAAGGGCCACTCAGGGCAGCAACATGTGGCCCCTCATTATGAAGGCTAGTGGAGTCATCTCCCGCCTTTGATTCAAACACAATCCCTTCTCTCTGAAATGGGATTCCCCTACCTCCCCTCCCAAAATAAGGCACTAAGTCTTTTAGGGGAGGCTTGGGAGAGGGGGCCTCATTACCTTGTACTTCCCCTGCCTGAAATCCCCACCAGTCCAGAGGGGCCATGGGGCTGACTTGCCCATATGGATGGGGGGTGGGAGGTGGAGAGGGAGAAGTGTTTTAAGAGTTTTAAGTGGAATACTTCCCTACTGCACCAGACAGGGTATCAACAAAACCAAAGCCTAGCGGGTCTGGTCAATACTACCATATAACTAATAGGCATGCATCTCCTTTTTCTACTCTGTAACAACTACCATGAACATACCCAGATGTGATATGAAAAGGGGTTAACCTCCCCATTTCCCCTTCCATAAATAGTATCACTTGACCAGAATGAACCTTCAACTTAACACAACTAGTGGGTGTAAGTGAAAAGATCCAGGTTATCATCACACACCTAAGTCTGCCCAGGTACTATCTGAGAGGTTGTATGCATACAAGATGAAGAGAGAGAGGTGGAAAAGATCAACATCTGGGGAAAATGTGAGAAAAGAGGGTAGGATGAACCCTAGTCATACCTTCCACTGAGATATCCTGAATAGCAAAGCGAAGGATGATAGTCCAAATCATCCCTAGAGTCATTTTCACATTCCCATCCACAATTTCTGCAGGAAAAAAGCAAACAAATATTAGAATGGATACCTCCTGGTCTCAAGCAGCCATGAGAGTAAGACTGACTACAGACCACAAATGATTTGTATCAGGGATATCTTAGACTGGGGATCAGGGCTAGAAAACCAGGATGTTCCCTAAACTCAGCTATATTTTGCTCCGTGGGCTAAGGGTTCTGGGGACTAGGTTGGGGAGGTACAACAGTATCTCCCTATGTCTAAATGACTCCACCTTATTCCAACACATCACATATACTCTGTTCTTTGGCAGGATAATTCCTAATCTGGGAGCATGGATTTAGAACTAGAAGTGACCTCAAAGGTCGCCTAGTCCACCCCAACCCTTGAGGCACAGAGAGGCTCTCAAATGACTTGTCTAAGGTCACTACAGGTAGGCCAGGCAGACTACAGGGAGTCACTTCAGAGTCAGAATTTGAACCCAAGTTCTCTGATTCCAAAACCAGGGCTTTTCCCACTACACAAAGACAGATGCCAAAGAAGCCAGGATACAAGCATGCGGAGTAGCTGCTACCTCCACTGAAGTAACTAGCAGGTGCCATGGATAGAGTTCTAGGCCTGGAGTCAGGAAGACCTAAGTTCAAATCCGGCCTTAGACCCTTATTAGATGTGCGACCATGGGCAGGTCACTTAACCTTTGAGCCCCTCTGCTTCCTCACCTGTAAAGAGGGGGTAATAACAGCATCACGATTACGGGATCGTTGCGAAACTCAAATGAGATAATATTTGTAAAATGCACTTAGCACAGTGCCTGGCACACAGTCGGTGCTACATAAATGCTTATTCCCTTTCCCTTTCTGCCTTCAAAGCTAGACCTCTGCTCAGGTCATGTGGTGAGAAGAACAGGGAAAGTAGGAAAGAAGGGAGAAGAGTAAAGGATAATGAGAAGAGCATTTCTCCCCAAACAGGCGATGACAGAGGGCCCTGAGGCAGGAGATGGGGGCTGGGGCTGCAGTGACCTGCAAGATGACCCACGTCTAGTCTGCATTCCCTCCTCACCTCTACCTTTTTTTTTTAGAATCCCTATTTTTCTTTAAAGCTCTTATCAAGCTTCACCTTCTCCACGAGGCCTTGCCTGATTTCCCCCAGCCGCTTCCTATCTCTCTGAAAAATGACCTTGTATTTATAGATGTACAATTTTTTTTTCTCCAATAAAATGTAAATTCATTGAGGACAAGGATTATTTCACTTTGGTCTTTGTGTCTCCAGCGTCTGGCATACGTCAGACCATTAAAAATGCTTATGGATGAACTGACTCCATCCTCCGCAGAAAACGGACCATGAGTTCCAAGATGAACACTAAGGTCCACACTTAAAACTCCAAGGCTGGGCTTTAACTTTGTTAGGCCTGGGATATAACCTTAAAACTTACTATAATGTTGATGCTGGAAGGGAAGAAACCATCTAATTTAAACCCTTCATTTTATAGCTACAGCAACTGAGGCCCAGTAAGGTTAAGTGCTTTTCCATAGCTAGTTATGCTTTCCAAGTATTCTTTCTGTATTGTCTTTTATAGGAACAGGTTGAAGATTCTACCTTGTCTACACTTACACTTTGCCAGGAGTTGGGACTGTGGCAGAGGCAGCAGGATCACATGTCAAAAAACCTGAGGTTGCAAAGATTCCCACCAAGAATCTAAACTCTGCTTCCTTCCTGCCCACTGGCTAGCCTGTAGCTCACAGGGGTCAAAGACTGCTCACAAACTTAGCCCGATCCCTAGAAAATGAAGTGTGGGAAGGGACACAGAAATCCTCTACTTACGGCTGCTAACTGCAGAGGGCAGTATTTCCTACAAGCTTACAATGAAATAGATAGTAGATAAAGAAGGGGGAAACCACTAGCCCTATCCTTGCTATGGTCCACAAAAGTGTCTTTTTAGGAAATGCTTTAAGATTCACAGAAAGTTTCCTTTGCAACCACCATCATCCCCATTTTAGAAATCAGAAGATGGAAGTTCATTGAAAGTTAAGACACTTAACACTAAAAACTGTGGTGCATCGATGTAACAGACTATTAATATGCAGTAAGAAACAGAGCATGCTAATACAGGAGAGCACAGAAGACCTGGGAATTGATGCAAAGAGAAAATAAAGCCAAGAAAACAATATACACAACGACTCTACCGATGACAATGGGAAAAAAAAAATCCACCAGACAAGTGAAAATGAATGCTGAAAAATTACAAAGAACAAGTTCTGTCCCAAAGAAGAGAGATGAGAAAATAACTTCCCCCTCCCTTTGCTGAAGTGGAGCGTGAGGAAGTGGCAATATTTACAGGTATGTACAAGAGCAGTCAAGTGCTTTGAAAGTTACTGAGGTACATACATATAGCCAAATGCAAAAGGCTAAGCATCAAGTAAAACAAAGGATCAGAGAAGGTTAGAACCTCAGAGCACGATGCCAACCTACTCCAACTAGAGGAGAAGCCAAAAGCTGAGACATGACTTGCTTCAGATCATGCAGCTTGCATGTGGCAGGCTCATTTTTTTTTACTTTGTTCCATTACCCCACAATCCTTCCCTTCATTCCGTCCACGATGGTCAGCACAGTGCTGTTTATTCTACTAAAAGTCTGAGTATCATTACCTGGGCTGTCAAGTGAAACCAATATTCTGCCTTGCAGAAGACCTGCTAAGCGTTCCCACCTCATCTCATTCACCAATGTCCTCTAGCCTGGGGGGAAAAAGATGACTAGGGCCTCCTGCCCAGTTGTACTCCAGGGTCAGCCACGGCCCTCTAACCTGGAGGCTCTATTTCCCATTCTGCCACCCTTTTAATTCTTCCAGTGTGATTATTAGAGGCACGGGAGCATAAATTAGGAGCTGGAAAGGACCTAAAGAAAATCTAGAACAAGTTTCTTAATTGTGATGACAAAACAAAGGCCAAAGAGGTTATATGACAACTCCAAGGTTACACGGGTAGTTAGTGTCAGGTGGGATTTGAACCTCTTACTCTAGGGCAGTACAGTTAGGAGGCACAGTGGATAGAGTGCTGGGCCCGGGGTCAGAAAGGCTCATCTTCCTGAATTCAAAGCTGGCCTCAGACATTCACTGTGTGACCCTGGACAAGACACTTAACACTGTTTGCCTCAGTTCCTCATCTGTAAAATGAGCTGGAGAAGGAAGTGGCAAACCACTCCAGTATCTTTGCCATACGGGGTCACGAACAGTCAGACACTACTGAAAATGACTGAACAACAACCTCTTACTCTAGAGCCCCAGCACTCTCCCAAACACTCCAGCTCGTCTCCAAGCTTTTGTAAGGATTGTCCTCCACGCTCGGAATACCCCGCCCCGCACCTCCACCTCTTGGTCTTTTTGCTTTCCTTCAAGATTGCAGTCAATTCCCACCTTCAGCAGAAGGCCTTTCCCAGTTCCTGCAGCTGCTCATGTTAACTTCCATCTATTCCATGTATATCTTCTATGTATTGAGTTATTTACATGTTATCTCCCTCATTACAATGTATGCCACCCGAGGGCAGGAGATATTTGTGTCTGTCTTTTTATCCCCAGCATGTAAGTGCTATACAGTAACCCGAATATAGTTAAGCACTTAAATGCTTGTTGGCTGACTGACTTTTTCACATACTGCACTGCTAAGGTAAGGGGGCAGGAAGAGGCAAGTATAGGATAAGGAATAATGTACCCCACACTAAATATATCTCAGACAAAGATGGAATTCCAAAGATAACTACAGCCTGAGAGTCAACACCCTCTTCACTAAAGGAGACAGAACTGAATGCTACTTCCCCATGAATGGTTCTAGAACCAGGAAGATTCCCAAAGGCCAAGTTACCAGAGCCACTGTGCTGACTTCTTTATTACGCCTCACTTCCTACACTTCCGCTGTTGGAGAAGAGGCAATTAAGCTCAGCCTTATACAGAAGACACCTGGAGATTTCTGTTTACTGACATTCCCCTAGCTTTAAGTAAGCAAGTGACTCCTCTGCATTTTGGCCTTTTGACTCACCCCTTCCGTCACCTATGCAAAAAAAAAAAAATCTCAGATTACTGGCTCCAACAGCATCTGTGGAATTTCTCACTAGAGTTAGAGAAAATTTTTCAATGGAAAGTATAGAGCTGTGCAAGGTGTAGAGCAGTGAGATATCTCAAATTAAGTAGCTATGTACCAGACCCACAATCTCATCTCACTGACTAGCCTGCCCTCATATGGTCCCAAACTGGCTGTCTATCCCTTCGCTTCTAGGGGTGGTAGATTGCAATTTTCAGACTTATCTCAGAAAATATGAATATGCATATAATTGTGTTTAATTCAACACCATTCACTGATTTCCCAACACTCTAAAGACTAGCCACATTTAAATGTATAGAAGGAGGAATGATTGAGGCATCAAAGAGGGAAGCAACTAGATGAATCTACTACAAGGGTAAACTACAACTGAAGTCACAAAATGCTCAGATCATGTGGTATAGTGGAAAGTCACTAGTCTTGGAGTAAAATCCCAGCCCTGACATTTCCAAGCCATGTAACCTTGAGGTTCACACGCATCTCTCTAATCTTTAGTTTCTTTGACTATAATACTTAAATTTACGCTAAAGCAATTTGGAATAATGCAAATAAAGGAATGAAAATGTCCACAGATTGTGGACTCAATCTTTCTGACCCAGAGATTCAATTAATAGGATTATATAAGATACTGATAAGAAGAAAGTCCCCATATACACTAAAATATTTATGTCAAAACTGGAAACAAAGAGTATGCCAAGGACTAGTGAATGACTAAACAAATTGTGGTATGTCAGGAAAGACAAATATAATGAATACAAAAAGCCTGGAAACTTACATGAAAGGATATAGAGTAAAGCAAGCTGAAACAAGAAAATAACATACCCAATGACAACAAGGCAAATGCAAAGAATCACAGAGCAATCAAAAGAGAATGTTGCAAAATGACAGAGAATAAATCCCCAAAGAAGAGCTATGAGAAGGTATCCCCAATTCCATTCCTTCGCAGAGAAGGGAAATCCATAGGTGTAGTATGTTGAATACATTCTGAGGCTTTTTCCAATGAATCGATTAGTTTTGCTGATTTTTTTCATTTTCCTCCCTTTAAAAATATTGCTATATGGTAACACAGGATCTAGCAGCTTGCACATTAAGGGACCAAAGGGCTTGGAATACTATATTCCGGAGGTCAATGGAGCTAGGATTAAAACCAAGAATCACCTACCCAGCAAAACTGAGTATCATGCTCCAAGGCAAAATACGGATTTTCAACAAAATAGAGGACTTTCAAGCTTTCTCAGTGAAAAGACCAGAGCTGAATAGAAAATTTGACTTTCAAACCCAAGAATCAAGAGAAGCATGAAAAGGTAAACAAGAGAAATCATAAGGGACTTACTAAAGTTGAACTGTTTTGTTTACATTCCTACATGGAAAGATGATGTGTATGATTCATGAGACCTCAGTATCATAGTAGCTGAAAAGAATATGCATATAAATATATACACATATGTGTGTATCAATGTATGTATATATGTAGGGGTGTGTGTGTGTGTGTATGTGTGTGTATATATATGTGTGTGTATGTGTGTATATATATATATATATATATATATATGGACAGAGGGCACAGGGTGAGTTGAATATGAAGGGATGATATCTAAAAAAATAAAATCAAATTAAGGGATAATAGAGGAATATATTGAGAGAGGGAGAAAGGGAGAGATAGAATGGGGTAAATTATCTCTCATAAAAGTGGCAAGACAAAGCAGTTCTGTAGGAAGGGAAGAGGGGGCAGGTGAGGAAGAATGAGTAAATCTTACTCTCATTGGATTTGACCTGAGGAGGGAATACCATACACACTCAGTTGGGTATCTTACCCCACAGGAAAGGAGGAGGAAGAAGATAAAAAAGGGGGGACAATAGAAGGGAGGGCAGACAGGGGGAGGAGGTAATCAAAAACAAACACTTTCAAAAAGGGACAGGGTCAAGGGAGAAAATTCAATAAAGGGGGATAGGTTAGGAAGGAGCAAAATATAGTTAATCTTTCACAACATGAGTATTGTGGAAGGGTTTTACATAATGAAACACATGTGGCCTATGTTGAATTGCTTGCCTTCTTAGGGAGGGTGGGTGGGGAGGGAAGAGGGGAAAGAATTTGGAACTCAAAGTTTTAAAAACAGACGTTAAAAAACAAAAAAAAAAGTTTTTGCATGCAACTAGGAAATAAGATACGCAGGCAATGGGGTGTAGAAATTTATCTTGCCCTACAAGAAAGGAAGGGAAAAGGGGATGGGAGAGGAGTGGGCTGACAGAAGGGAGGGCTGACTGGGGAACAGGGCAACCAGAATATACGCCATCTTGGAGTGGGGGGGGGGGTAGAAATGGGGAGAAAATTCGTAATTCAAACTCTTGTGAAAAATCAATGCTGAAAACTAAATATATTAAATAAATTAAATAAAAAAAATATTGCTATATGGGATGGCTCTTTGGGAAGAGGAAGAAAGAATATTGGGAAAAAAAAACTGTTCATGTAAAAAAAGTTATCAATGAATATTTATAAAAATAATACCTTACTTCACAGGGATGTTATGAGGAAAGAACATTAAAAATTTCTAATCAATATATATATCTGAGTTATTATGTACCACACTAGGATAGAGGATGGATCATTAACAAACATCCCCGTTGACCCTGAGGGTATCAGGGAACCCAACTCTGAATCCTTTCTCTTCTTTCTACCATAAAACCCTAAGTCACTTGACAAATCTGGGCCTCAGATTGCTGTTGTTGTTTAGTTGTTTCAGTCCTATCCAACTCTTTGTGACTCCTTTTGGGATTTTCTTGGCAAAGATACTGGAGTGGTTTGCCATTTCCTTCTCCAGCTCATTTTACAGATGAAGAAACTGAGGCAAACAGGATAAAGTGACCTGCCCAGAGTCATAGAGCTGGTAAGTGTCTGAAGACAGATTTGAACCCAGGAAAATGAATCTTCCTGACTCCAGGTCCAGTACTCTATATACTGTGCCACCTACCGGCTCTTGGGCCTTGAATTAAGATGACTGGTTGAGTGGATGACCTCTAAGGTCCTCTCCATCTCTAAACCTTTGATGCTATGGCAGAGCATCCATCTCAGGAGGTAGCACAGCCTCTCTTCACATTTTACCCATCCTTTAAGGTTGAGCTCGCCATTTTTCTTCTTCCTTCAGAAGTCTTTCCCAGACTACTTCCAAACCCCATTGGCCTTGCCTTTACTTCTGACCCACTACTACACTTGCAGAGCTAAACCAGACTTTGGTATCTATAATTACTCCATATAATATCCTATTTCCATATAATATTTCCCAACTAGACTAAGTTCCTTGAGGAATACCTTTAAATGTTAGCATTGTGCTGACCACAAAGTACGTACTCAAGACACTGGGTGTAACTGACTGGCCAAAGAGGCAGATAGCAGGATACAGTAAAGATTAGTTGCTTGAGACAGTCAGAGAGAATGACATTTGCAGCTTCCAAGTTTGGAACAGAGGCAACAACAATCCTCAAGAGTCCAAAGACTTGAGTTTGGGTCCTGGTTCTGCTGTGTAAACATGGGGCAATTCACCGCCCGTTCCAATAGCTGAATCTCGTCTATCAAAGGGGACCAATGTCAGTCCTAATTCAATTCAACAAGTATTTATTAAGAGCCCATCATGAGCATTCAAAGACAAAATGACAAATAGTACCTGTCCTCAAGGAGACTCAACAGGTTTCAGTGAGAATAAAGGTGAAATACATGAAAATACTTCAAAAGCACAAAATATCATGCAACTACAAGGCCTACTGTTATTGGGCCAGTCATGGTGAAAGTGAAGGGGAATAGATGAACAGTCAGAATAATTAATACTCCACTGCTACTGAAGCAATGTAAAAAGACCTAGAGGAATGTTTCCAAGACTCCTCAATACAAGTGCCTGCACACAGGAGGCATTTAATAAATGCTTTTTGACTGACTGATCCTCTGTGGGAGAACTATGAAAGAACATGTGTTGAATCGCACAAGATAAGACATGAATGGTTTTTGATCTGTACCTAAAAGAGGGAGGGAAGGGAATGAGCTTTATATGGCATCTACCATGTGCCAGACACTGTGCTAAGCACTCTCTATACTTTCTCATTTGATTCTTACAATAACAGTACAACATAGATGCTATTCCAACAAAGGTTAAGTGAGAAGCCCAGTTAATAAGTGTTGGTGGCCAGATTTAAATTCAGCTCTTCTTGACTCCAGGCAAAGCCCACTCTAACCAGTGGGTAACTGTGAAGGGAATTCTCAATGATAACATGGCCCTATTGAGGAACGGAATAATATCCTTTACTAAAAACCTCCTACATTTACCTCATTGTGCCTTGGAGATGGCCTCATACCAGTTGAGCCCACACTGTCAAGCACCTATGCCAATCTAGAAAACACTCAAGTGCTTGTCAGATGAGGTGCACCTGCTGTCCAAGGGCTAGCATGGCTAAATAAAGAAAAGATTAATCTAGTGGGACATGAATTTTCCAGGCCATTACAGCTCCAAAAAACCATCAACTGAGGTATAGATGATCCACATTAGTTAATAAAACTGAAACAACTTATCAGAATAAAGAAAACCAGGGTGGGCACAGGAAACAAGATCAGCCACAGGGGAGAGCAATCAGGCACAAGACGTCTCAGGGAGGAGCCCTTACTGACACTTAAATAAATCTTCTAGTTCTTGGATCTTATTTAGTCCTAAGCTCATCGTGTTAGCATCCCACCTTTTCAATCTTTCTTGGTCTGGGAAGAGAAGGCTTAGGAGGGGACAAAATAGCCACCTACAAGTATCTGAATCGCTATCACATGCAAGAAGAGTAATATTTGTGCTGTGTGGTGCCTGAAGGCCGAACAGGAGCATTGGGTGTAAGCCGCACAGAGGAAGACTTAGGCTTGATGGTAGAACTATGCAAAAGTGCAATGGAGGGGCTTCTCAAAATACCAAGTTCCCTCTCATTGGAGGTCTTAAGCAAGGCCAAATGACTGCTTTGCTGGCTGTGTTGCAGACCCCTCTTACTGAGGCATAGGTTGGACTTGATGGCTTCTTCAGACTCAGACCCTGTAATCTAGCTCATGCCCACGTAAGTCTGACCCCATCATTCCCCTGCTCAAGAAGTTTCAATGGTTCCCTATGGACTCCAGGATAATTTAAATTCAAACTCCTCCACTTGGCATGTAAAGCCTTTCACAATCTGGTTCAAACATATCCTTTCAAACTGGCTTCAATGCTCTCCTACCCACTCCCCCACCCACTCAATGTTCCAGCCAAACTGAGCTACCTGCTGTTGCATATACATGACACGCCATCTTTGCCTTGTGTCTTTGCAGAGGCTGTCCCCCATGCCTGAAATGAAACGCCCCTCCCCACCCCTTCTACCCCACCCCTCCAGAATCTCTAATTTCCTTCAAAGATCAGCTCAAGTGCCAACTCCCATTGAGGCCTTTTCTGATTATCCTAGTGGTCAGTGCCCTGGAATTACCTTACAAATATTTTGTATTGATTTATCTGCATATAAGAAAAATGTCTGTTTTCCCCAAAGAATGTAAGGTCCTTCCCGGTAAGAACAATTTGTATCCCTAGCACTTAGGACTTTGCCTTGAAGGTAACACTCTGTCTGCAAGGTAACAGATGCTTAATGTTTGCTGAAGGAATTTGGCATCCTCTCACAAAGTCTCTCCAGCTTCCTTTATACAGAACAATCTTTCCTCACTTAAGTCTCAATACAGCCTCAATTCCCATTCTTTTCAAGTGATTCCTATTATAAAGGACAGTCTCCAAAAAATCCCTATTGAGTAGGTGGACTTTCCCTTACTGAGAAGCAGCACGGTACAGTGAAAAGGGCACCAGACTTGGGGTGAGGAAATCTGGTTCCATCCAATATATATATGTTGTGTGACCTTGGGAAAGTCACTTGATCTGTCTGCTTCTGTATCTTCCCATGTAAAATAGGAATCCTAATACTTATACCACCTTCTTCTCCTTGGTTAAATAAAGTACTTTGTGAACTCTAAAGCACTAATGAATTTAGCTATATAAAAGCTGGCTCCCTCAGGAGATGCCTCACAGCCCTTGTAACTGCTAGGAAAATAAGCCCTTCCCTTCTGGTAACAGGCTGGGCCTGATCCAAAAAGTAGAAAGCCAGGAATTATAAAAAAAAAAAAAAAAAAAAAAAAAAAGAGGTGAGGATTCTTCACATGCATGTGAATATGTGTGGGATTATTACACCTTCTTTCCTCTGCAAAGTCCTCAAGTGTGCTGGTTATTAGAGGTTCCTGAGCAGTAAGTCACCTGCCCAGAGATAGCTTGAAAGACTCTCTCAGGATTCACACAGCCTAAACCCCTCCCTGCTCCCTATTTTCTGCTAACAGCTTTCTTATCCTTCCCACTTTCCCATCAGTCTCTACTTCCAGATGGAATGCTCATTTGTCAGTGGCATAGCCTTAATCAGCCAGCCCCCTATAGGCTTTAGCTAAATGGTTTCAGAAATGGGTTTTTTCTGAAGATATAAAGAAAAGTCTGAGAAATGAGCTCTTGTGACCATACCTGTCAATGGAGAAAGGCTAAACAATTTGTGGTAAATTAATATAACAGACTATTACTGAGCCATAAAAAATGAAATGTGAAAAACTCAGAGGAACTTGGAAAGGCTTGTATGAATTGGTTGAGAGTGAAATTAGCAGAACTAGAATTACTGAGCCAATAACCACAGTATTCCAAAAAACAAAACCTAAAAGACATCATAGTGCTGATTAATGCAGTGACCTATCTTGACCTCAGAGGCCTAACAAAGAGGTATGTGGGCCGCCTCCACTTTGCAGAGAAGCAGTATCCTATTAAGTACATAATGAGGCAAAGCTTGTTAAAATGTGATCAAGGTGTATCTGATTTGTTTTGCTTAACTGCATTTTCCTTGTTACAAAGGAAGGTTCTGTTATGGTAGGGGGGTCCTGGTCCTAGGAAATTAATAGCAATATAACTAACATGTATACAGCTCTTAAAGGCTCTGCTAGGTCTTTACAATTATTATCTCATTTGACCCTCACCACAACCCTGAGAGGTGGTGGTATTGTATATGTAATATATAATATTTTAATTGTTAATATAAAATGTTTTATATTCCCCTTTTATAGATGAAGAAACTGAGGCAAACAGGGGATAAGTGACTTGCCCTACAAAGTGCATGAAGCTGGATTTGAACTCAGGTCTTCCTGACACTATCCACTGCCACCCAGCTGCCTCTGAAATGATAGTGACATAATGTGAGGAAAAAGATCTGGAAGTAAATGGCCTTGAGGCCTAAAAGACAAGTGGCACTGGATATTCCTCCCCCAATGCCTTGGTGTGTGTCGTCATTGAATCTGCAAGTGAAATGACCTTGGGGAAAATAAGCTATCACCATTTGTCTCACCAGATTCCACCACCCTAGGAAAGCAGGTTTTTTACCTTCTGCTCCAATGGAGACCAGTTTGACCCCTTTGCTAGCAATGAAGTCCAGGGCCTTATTCACGTTGGAGATTTTGTGTACCCTCATCTTGCCTCGCTCTGGCTTGGCCAAACGTTCACCTAATTAGAGAGAACAAAAAAAAAAAAGAGAGAAAGAAAGAAAACGCTTGAGAAAAAATAAAACACTCAGATGAGGGGAGAATGTCACTACCCTCTGCTACCCCCAACCAGGTGAATGAAGACTCTAGTATCAGGGAATTCATTGAAGCATAGCAAGAAATAAATGGACAGCGAGCAGAAACACCAGTGTAGGCATAAAGGGGGAAGAAGACAGAATCTGCAGGTCTTGCTTCCTCCTTCAAAGACATCAGGCGTCTCTGTGCTTCAAACATTTCTGCTGCTCTCCTGAACTCGGGGCTCAGGGGAGGGAGGGAGGGGTTGTTTATATCATATCTGGTCACCAATCGTGATGATAAAAAAGGCAAACAGAGAAGTGCCTGGTCCAAGGTCACACAACAAGACACTGATGAAGCTTTAGGCCAGCACCTACCTCCCCCAAAGCCCACCACCACCTATTCAGTCCCTGGGCCTCCCATATAAACAGAGCCTTGCAACTATCATCTGGTGCATTGGAAAGAGCATTGGTTTTACAATCAGAAGACCACACCTCAAGTTTTGGTTCCTGTATAACTTGCTGTATAACCTAGGGGAAGTTATTTCACCTTTTGGACTTCCTTTTTCTCTCCTGTAATATAAGGATAATATCTACATCAACCACCTCCCCTCAAAGAGTTCCCATGAGGAAAACACTTGGTAAACATTAAAACACTGGGGAAAAGAATCATTATTATTGTCACCAGAGACTTTTGCCTGTGCTACAGTGGGCAATCTAGATTCTTCTACAATGGACTGAAGGCATTTTCAATTTTTTTTTGGAGTGGTGCCCATAAATTGTGTAACAGCTTAACAAATACTTAGAGCAACTAGTAGGGACCAATGCAGAGCATTAATGCAGAGCAAAGAGACAAGGCACAATGACCATCATAATGTAAAGAAAAAAAAAGATATCGATGATCAATCAGAGCTTTAGGAAATTGTGAGTGAAGCATGCTTCCCTACTTTTAGCAGAGGTGAGGAGCTATGAGTGCAGAACAAGCATACTTTATTAGACATGGCCAATGTATTCAATTGTTTTGCTCAGTTGTAATAATAATTTTTGTTAAGTCATTTAAATCATGTTTGACTCGTTGTGATCCCATTTGGGGTTTTCTTGGCAAAGATACTGGAGTGGCTTGCTATTTCCTTCTCCAGCTCATTTTACAGATGTGGAAGCTGAGGCAAACAGGGTTAAGTGACTTGCCCAGGGTCATATATATACCTAGTACATGTCTGAGGATGGATTCAAACTTAGGAAGACTTCACCCTACTCACTTCACTCACTTCACCGCCTACCCCCCTAGCTGCCTAATAACTTCTGGTATTAGAGGTTAAAATGAAACTCACTTTTCTTCTATTAGAAAAGAAAGACAGAGGTTTAGGCTGTCAAACTGGGTAATCATGTTGCTTGGCTTTGCTTAAATTTCTTTTCTTTTTTTCTCTCTTTCTTCTTTTTTTTTGGGGGGGGGGTGGGCTACATGGAAGGGTTCAGTGGCAGGTAGGGAAAAGAGGTGGTAAGGGAGAAGGCAGAATTTAAGGGAGAAACCACGGTATATAAAAAACAGGTATCAATAGAACTTGACAAAAAACAAAAAAGGGAGACTGAAATAGACTTACAGTTCTAATGCAACAGGGAAAGGGGCCCCTGGCTTTTTAGCAGGAAGTAAACATAAAGCCACTTCTATGGAAGGGAACCAGCTCACTGAGCTGAGAGGTTCGCCTCTCCTGGAGGCCTGCCCTCCCTCCTTCCGACTCTAAACTCCATTTAAAAACTCTTCCACAGGCTTTGTGACCAGAAAAAAGCCAAGATACTACAGGGAACTTGTTCCAAATGCCAATCCCAGGATTGAAATCTTTCTCCCAGAGACTTCAAACCAGCCCACTCGGGCGGCATACCACTGCTTACTGCCATATGCTTCTCTTCAACCCATCCCACCACCTTCCCCGACAAAGACACATTCTTCCATCACAACCAAAGATTGACTCATCCCCAATTCAATAACTAATCCTACTTCCAGAAGGTCAGAGTGGGAAAGGGGAATGACACAGCTCTGGTGAGATTGCCTTTCCCTAAGCCTTTCTGCAATGGTGCTTGTTTGCCTCAAAGGCTACAGGTGTTGAACAGATTTCTTTCCTCAGATAGAGTCTGACTCTTTCACAACCAATCAAGGAGGCTTGATTTTTGTTTTATTATTAAATCAATACTTTCCATTTATAGAGGTCTCCAGAGTTCCTGAGCTGTCAGGATATGGAAAAACTTGGTAACCTATAATTCATTAGTCCTACCGTGTACCAATTAATAGACTCCAGAGGCACATAGATAACATGGGTAGCATGGTACTGACAGGAACTTTCTTCCTTCTCAGATGATGACTCCTGCATTAGCTAAGTCCCTGACTCCCCTATACCACTTGTAGCGAGCCCAACTAAGTTGTAGGCACTGGCCAGACTTGAAGGCTTGTGTCGGTAGACAAAATAGCCTTTGTTTTCTTTGAGTGACTCAGTTTACCTCATTGAGCCTTGCTGGGTGCTGGGCCTGCTGCTTCTCTTCCGGGGCAGGAAGCCCAGAGACCCATGCCTGGGAGCAGAGAACTTCCTGTGTGACGATTCATGGGGCTGGCTGAGGGGAGGTGTTAACCTAGTCTATGTGGACGTGAACCTCCCAGGGTCATAGGGGGAGGGGCCAACTCAAGAACCAATTGGCCCTGGTCATTCAGGCGGCGCTTGATGATGTCAAAAACTCTATAAGAGGAGAGAAGACAGCTTGAAGAGCCCTTTTTTCTTTCTGTTGGAGCCAGAGACGCCTACAGCCAAAGCTGAAGCAGGAGCTGCCAGTAGCAGAGCTGACCCACCTGTGGACCAAGGAGTGCTGAGCAAGGACTTGAGGCCAGTGGGTAATCTTCTTACCGTAGAGGGGAAGCATGTATATGATTTTGCTTTATACCATCATGCTTCTCTGTGGCCTCCTGGTTACTCTTGTGAGGTGGACTTATTGGGCCTGGAAGCTTTTGATCAAAATATCAAAATGGGGATGCTGGTTCGTGGGTCTGTTACTGTGGAGTTTAAATACATGCTTTAATTCTTCTGCCTTCTACCTAGAGAATTCCTCATATCCTGCGATTCCGAACCTTTCAGGCATATATACGATTCTCTTTGAAATCATAAATTCTGCCTTCATAACTGCCTTCATAATACAAGGCTTGAGTAAAAGGGGGGCCAGTTAGGAAAGTGGTTTCTTCCTATCTCACTCTGCCAAGCAGTAGCAGGGGTGGAGCCATCCAGACATCCTCCTTCCCTCCCCTACATTTTCTCTCCCCAACACCCCCCCAAAAGTTCCCCAAAGATATTCCAATTTAAAAATTAATATGACAGAGACACTGCTTTGCCCCCTCTAACCTCCTGAAGGGGAGGAACCAACTCTGCCTAAGGGCAAAGGCAAATGAGGGTTCCAGGGTTTTCGAAGTTTCTGCTTTGTAAAGCAGAGGCACCCAATGGACCTTCCATACTGGAGTTTTCAGGCAATATGAGCCTTTATCATATTCATGACTAGGAAAAATGGGACATTAGCTCTAGAAGAGATTTTAGCGCTCATCTATCTAGTCCAATTCCGTCATTTTCTTACAGATGAAGTAACTAAGACCCAAAGATGCTAAGGGACTTTCCCAATATTTCATGGCCAGTTAAGCAGTGCCAGGAGCCTCCAACTCTTAGTTCAATGTTCTTTCCTCTTCATCAAGGGTTCTCAAAAAGGTTTTTCAAACACAGATTCTTTTGGCAGTCTGGCAAAACCTATGGACCTCTTCTCAGAATAATGTTTTAAAGTGTATAAAATAAAATACATAGTATTACAAAAGAAACTAATTATGTTGAAACACAGTTATCAAAATATTTTTAAAAGACAAGTTTATGGACCCCAGGTTAATAAATTCTGTTCTATATCATACTGCTCCCAAAGACAGATGCATGGCTGGCCACAGGTTTGGGCTATCCCTAAACCTGGGCTCATTTTTCCAAAATGGATAGAATATAGAAAGTAGCTTTACTAAAGTGAGTCAAGGTAGACCCTGTTAACCTGCCCTTGTTCAGTCTTCCACCTCAGAAAATACGTGCTTAATGTTTCCCAAACTCACTTCTTGATCCCAGCCTCACCTGAAATCACCTCCAGGAGCAACATGAGCTTCAGGCCATCCCGGAAATCCTCCTCTATGTTCTCAATCTGCGTGCCTGCCTTTCGGAGGTGTGAATTGCACCATGCTGTGAATGTCTAAGAAAGAGAAAGAAGAAGAGTGGTCAGTATTCCCAGACTCATTAGCCTCATACTGTCATCTCAGTGCCTCTAACAGAGCTGTTGATTCCTTCTATCAATCCCAATAGACTGAAGAGGCCTTACTTCCAATACCGGAGGGGGCAAGTAGATCCTTTGGCCAGGGGGAAAATGAGAGCTTTCAGCTCAGTTTTATATGAATAGTTTTCCCTTCCTCTCTACAATAAAGATCCGATACCTCCTTTTTCAGGTAATACCTAGTACTGTACTTGACATATTTATTGAATTATACTGAAAAATTAGTTAACCCTACACAGTTTGGGCCCTAAAATTCCCTATTAGAGAGAGTTCTCCCTTAGGTTACAGGCAGTAGCATTATTTGATGTTTAAGATGCCCATCTCCAGGATTATTTACTAATACTTTTCTATTAGTTTATTACATCTCTTCCTTCTTGAAAACTTACTGAGAATAGACTCCTTAGATCACCACAAAACAGTAAGTTTTGTTGGGGGAAGGTGAAGGGATAAATCTAGAACAGGGTAGCTGTGGAGCATGGTGGGGAGGGCAATGAGTACCCAGACACCTGGGCAAGAATGAAAAAGGGGGGAAGATGTGAAAAACTTAACCAGTCCTTCTCAGTTTTGTTTGGGGAGGCTTCCCTGATTGCACAGGTTTTTCAGGTCCCACAGGAAAGCTGCTGAAGTTCCTATAGTCAAGTAGCTTCTCTCCATGACAAAGAGGAAGGGCAAGGAGCATGACTCCTCACTTCCTTCTTGAACTCGCATAAAATACGAGCCAACCATTTGTTTCCCAGGTACTATACCCTGCTCTAAAGGACACAGCTAGATTGGGTCTTATATCTGCCCCGCTCCTTTTGGCTCTTCCAGATTTCTCTAAACTAAGTAGTACCGCGGGGAGCTAGGCGGCATGATGGTTAATGCTCCAGGCCTGGCATATGGAAAACTCCTCTTCCTGGGTTCAAATCTGGCTTCAGACACCTACTAGCTGGGTGACCCAGGGCAAGTCATTTAACCCTGTTTGCTGCAGTTTCCTCCTCTGTAAAATGAGCTGGAGAAAGATATGGCAGATCACTCCAGCATCTTTGCCAAGAAAACCCCAAACGGAGGTCAAGAGTTGGACACGACTAAAATGACTAAACAAGAAAGGAGAAGAGCCACAAAAATTTAGAGAGAAGAATATCAAGGACAAAATGGAGAACATCGATGCCCAATGTTACAAAAAGATCAGGAAGGATGAGGTTTGAGAAAAAAGTCATTTGATTCAGTAATATGATATTATTGTTAAGTTTGAAGACAGCAGCTTCAGCTGAATGAAGAGGCTGGAAGCCAGACTGTGGAGGGTTTAGAGGAGATGGGTGAAATCAGCTAGTGTAGACAGATTTCTTGAGGGGCTTCATAAAAGAGAAGTGTCGGATGTTAGGATCAAGCGAGGGTTTTTTTTTTTTAAGTGTGGGGGAAACACTGATATGGTTGTAGACACCAAGAAAGGGGCTAATACACAGGAGGGATTGAAGGTAAGAGAGTGAGAATGACGGATACACTGACTTCAATAACAGAACTTCTCATCATAGGAAGATGAACTGTTGTTGTTGGTGTTATTTCAGTCATGTCCAATGTCATGATCCCATTTCAGGTTTTCTTGGCAGAGATACTAGAGTGGTTTGCCATTTCCTTCTCCAGCTCATTTTACAGATGAAGAAACTGAGGCAAATAGGGTTAAGTGACTTGCCCAAGGTCACACAGCTAGCAAGTATCTGAGACCAGATTTGAATTCAGGAAGATCACTCTTCCTGGCTCCAGGCCTGGCACTCTATCCACTGTGCCATCTAGCTGCCCAGGACTGAACATATTATTGGGCAATTTCCTCTCTCAACATTGATACATGCCTACTTTGAAATCAAAGGATAATAGATTGAGAGCTAGAGGGAATACAAAGGCCAATTGGTCCAACCTCTCATTTAATAATAAGACCTAAAGAAACTGAATGACTTACTATATTATTAATATCTATGTGATCTTGGGTGGCAAGATAGAGTCAAGATTTGAACCTATGTCCTCTGATATTAGAGGATATTGTTTCATAGGCAGAGCAAGGATGTGGCTTTTTTACTATTCATGGATAAGAACCCCTGGATTAGGTTTGGGGGGAATGTGTGATAAATGCTCTAGGACAATATAGCAGCCCTTGGCAGTCTGAACTGACCTTCGGGAGCCACTGAAATGGCTTATTTCCCCAACCTTCCACAAGAAGCAATGTAGCTCCAGGCCTTTAGAAATCCAAGAATCCATCATCCTAGCCAGGAAGGATATAAATACAGATACAAATGAGTGACTTAATCACCTCAGCAGTCCATGCTCCCTCACCAATGTGGTGAGGCTCCAGTTTTATCTGACCACTCCAGATGCCCCTAGCTTCCCTTTTACCCCTCAACATTTGCCTTCACCTCAATGCTTCCTAAACTAACAACAGAACTTTATTAAATAGAGAAGGGGAGTCTGGCAATAAGGACCTGGATGTCCTTACTGAGGACAACAGCTAGTAGCAATGTCCTTGGAGCAAATTCTCTGTGGGGATCGGGCACAGATAATCACAGAGTTCAGCCAGCACAAAACAACCAGTAGAAGCAAACATCAACAGCTCAGTTCCCTGGGGAAGTGGTAACCCTTTAACCATTGTGCATCTTCCCCAGCTTTCAGATGAGCCACCTTTTTTTTCTTCAGGTAACCCAGCTGCAGGACCATTGTACTAAACGACCTTGGGCATCAGGGAGATCAGGTGACATGAGGACAGGTGGTAAAAGGGAAGAGAAATGCTAAATACCTATTTTACAAAATCTCTGATAAAGTGATCTCAGGGCACTTTACAAATGTGGGTAGGTATTAATGCAATGTCAAATGGGGAGCTGTACATTTCCTTCACTATGATACTGTGTACACTGGATCTTACACAACACAGGTTAAAGATATTCATTGTCCTGAAATTTGACCTTGTATTTCTATTGTAAAGAATAGAGATGATAGCAGCTATTCTTATGGTGGCAAAAGAATTGGAAACTGAGGGGATGCCCATCAGCTGGGGAATGGCTGAACAAGTTGTGGTATATGAATATAACAGAATACTATAGTGCTGTAAGAAATGACAAGCATAACGCTTTAAGAAAAATCTGTAAAGAGTTACATGAACTGATATAAAGTGAGCAGAAGTGAAGTAAGCAGAACCAGGATACCCAGTAACAGTAATACTGTATGATGAACAACTGTGAATGACTTAACTATTCTCAGCAATATAAACGATCCAAGACAATTCTGAAGGACTTCCAGAGAAAGGACTGATAGAATCCGAATGCTGATTGAAGCATACTTTTTTTTTGCTTTATTATTCTTGGGGTTTTTTTTAGTCTGTTTTCTTTTGCAACATGGCTAATATGGAAATGTTTTGCATGACTGCACATGTATAATCTATATCAAAGTGCTTGTCTTCTCAAGGAGTGGGGAAGGGTGGGAAGGAGGGAAGGAATTCAGAATTCATAAAATTTTTTAAACATTTATTTTTAGTTTTCAACATTCACTTCCATAAGATTGAGTTTTAAATTTTCTCCCCCTCCCTCTCCTCTCCCCTCCCCTCCCCAAAACAGCATGTAATCTGATGTAGGTTCTACTTCTACATTCATGTTACACATATTTTCACATCAGTCACGATGTAAAGAATTACAACTAATGGGAGGAACCATGGGAAAGAACAAAACAAAACAAAAGGAGAGCAAATAGTATGCTTCCATCTGCATTCAGATTCCAAAGCTCTTCTTCTGGATTAGATAGCATTTTCCATTGTGAGTCTTTTGGAGTTGTTTTAGATCCTTGCATTGCTGAGAAGAGCTAAGTACATCAAAGTCAGTCATCACACAATGTGGCTGTTACTGTATACAATGTTCTCCTGGTTCTGCTCATTTCACTCAGCATCAGTTCACAGAAGTCTTTCCAGGTTTTTCTGAAATTTGCCTGCTCATCATTTCTTATAGCACAATAGTTTTCCATTACGTTCATACACCACAACTTGTTCAGCCATTCAAAAATTACTTTTTAAAGAAGTTAAAAAAAAATTTTACATGCAATTGAGAAAAAAACACAATAAAAGCATTCTTTTAAGAAAAGAGAATAGAGAGAGAAAATGGACCTGTGCTTTCAGAGAGTGGGATGATGAAATCCCCTCTTATCAATGCTGGTCAGCACCTTCTCTGAAATTTTGAGAAATCTTACTGAGTTGCCAAAAGCATTGAGAGGTTAAGGTCACACAGCCAGTATGTCAGAGGTGGAATTTGAACACAGGTATTCCTGGCTTTGAAGCCAGTTTTCTATATGCTGCCTCTCCCTACTTCTATTGAATAAGTGGAAAATTTAGTTATCAAGGCATACTTCAGAGACACATTAGACCAAGAAGGTCTCTACTAAACCCCTCAGAGTAAATGCTTATAGGTTCCAATACCCTGAGTTAAATCTGGGCTTTTCTGATAAACCTGCTTATTGCAGGATCAATCTTAGCAGATAAGATCTAGAGATATAGGGGATCTCTTTTTTTTTTTTTTTGGTCAAATGTCTCATTTTAAAAATAAGAAAACTGAGGTCCAGGGAGGTTCAATGACTTAAACATGATTATATATCTACATTGTTACAGATGAGGAAACTCAGGCCCTGAAATGTTCAGTGACTTGCCCAAGGTCAAACAGTACAATTTGTCAGAGGTAGGATTTGAACAAGGGTCTTTTGATTTCAGAGCCAAAGTTCTTTCTACAGCACCACACTGTGTGGAAAAATATTCCTGAGACACTTGGCAAATATAGATATGTATCACACACAGGACTTCTCTGGGCCTTAGTTTACTTATCTGTAAACTGGGAAGGCCTCAGTAAGTTTAGTAAATAAATTTTGTAAGGAACCTCTCAGCTCTAAAGTTCTAGGATTTATATGATTCAAGCAAAGCATTCAGCACACAGGTGTTCATGTTCCATTGGTTATTGTCCAATATTGGCTTGATTGGCCTGAGTAACAGACAGTGTGATCCATAGAACACAACAGGAAAAACCTGCCTGAAGTATGAATGCACTTTTTGTGATTTTTCTAAGTCTGAAAAATATGAAATCTTTTCTTCTAAAGGGATAGTGGCAAGGGGTAGTGTCATCCTTCTTTGCTGAATGATGAATGCTGATGGCATTAAATTAAATAAATCCCTCAAACTGATCCATGATCCTGGGTATGAGCTGGCTAATGTTCACTAGTAAAAAAGAAGATGGGCAGAGGAAGGGAGGGAAGGAAGGAAGTAATGTCATCGATCAGCAATTCATTCCCAGAAACTGTGGAGCCAATGACCAAAACCTACCCAGAAAAGACATTTTCCTTTCCTTGTATAAAGCTACAAATTTGGATTCCCAGACAGCTAAAGGGTCCTGACCACAATGACTTTCCCTATATATTTCTGTCTACTGCAATCTTTCCTAAGAAAGAGCAAACTTAATTAAACTTAGTTTTCTGATTTCTGTCACTCTTATAGTCACTACCTTATTAGGACAAGGTTGGAGGATGAGTCATGCCCAGGAATTAATCTAGGAACTCAGGGCACCCAAATTCCCAGACACCTAGGTGGAGGGCCCTCTCCTTTTATAGTAGAGTCCTGGCTTCTCTCTGTGCCAAAAACACAACCCCTTTTAAGGTCTTAAGAGAAGGGGAAAAAAAAAACCACTGAGTTTTCAAGGAAATCTCTTTCCTTAGAAAGCTATTTCTATAGGTCATCCAAGCAACATAAATTTTTCTTCCCACCAAAGTGTGCCCTCTCCCAAACTGCATCCCTTCCTAAACTCAATGAGTTTTAATGATTTTACCCTCCCCTTTCAGAAAAATTTCAACTTGGACTATAAGGCATCAAATCCCTCTTCTCCCAGACAACAGGTTTAAATCCCTGGTTTACACAGCAAGTTACAAAAGTCATCATAGTATAGTGGGAAAAAAACTCAACCCACTAATTCTAGAGTCAGAAGATGAGGGGCGGCGGGGGGGGGGTTCAAATATTACCTCTGATGCTTGCTACCTTCTTGATCTTGTTACTTAACCTTATTTGTTTCTTAGTCCCCTTATCTATATAAAATGAGTAGGTTGGACTACATAGCTTCTGAGGTGCCTCCTAGTCATACACCTACAATATTATATGCAATGGTTTAGAGTGACTTATTAGCCAATGAAGTAGAGACAGATATGCCTTAGAATTCACTGATATTTCCTAATAGATAGGGCATTAGACCTGTAGTCAAGAAGATCTGAGTTTAAATCCAGCCTTGGGCACTTATTAGCTGCACAGCCCTGGACAAGTCACTTAATTTCTGTCTCAGTATACTCAGCTTAAAATGGGGATACCACCACCTACCCTCCAGGATTGTCACGAAGATCATGAGATAATATTCATAAAGCACTTAGCACAGTGCTTGGCATATAGTTAGCACTCAGTAAATGTTTGTTCCTTTTCCTTCACTTCCCAAAGTCTGAATCAATGTCCCCTAGTGCGAGAGCCATCTAGTGTGCCTTGGTCTCATGGTCACACAAACAGTGCAGCCTAGGCGGCTTTTGAAAGCTAAGGTTACAGTCTCACCAGGTCACAGACTTGGGTTCTAAAGCTAAGAGCAAAGCTGTCTTCCTAGTAATACGACATAATTTGTCCACTCATCTTCTAGGTTCTGACTTGCGCAGCGGTCTCTATTTAATGCTTCTCCCCAATGAGTTCTCAAACTAGTGCTTAGCTGATATTTCCTAGAGGTGGCTTTTCACTAGTTTCTGGAGAAGTAATTCCACTATTTTTCCAGGGCTCTGTAGCTTTAAGAGTGGTCAACTTCTGGAGCCTCCTCCCTCCCCACTCCCTTTCCTGATGTTTACACTCCTCAACAAATCAAAAACAGCAACCAAAGTCCAAGCTGTTGGCTGCCCTCAACAGAAGGATGAATAACTGTTTACATAGGTGCTTTTCCAACCTACTAAGCAGTACCTGTACAAACATAAACCCCATCTGCAACCAAATGAAATTTCTCCCTCCTCCTTCCCCCCAAATCTTGGGATGAAAAGAAAAAACAACCTCTTAGCCTGGCCTTTGATGAATTCACACCAGTACATGAGAGAAATGCCCTATTATTCTCCAGCCAGCTTGCATTGCCTCTTACACCCTTTGTTCTCTAATGCCCTGATAGAAAGACTGACCCCAGCCAGGGAAAGGATGTAATATGGATAGGGGTCAATGGTTATTGACTGTAACAGCCATAAGTACGGTTGTTAAGAGGCAGTGTTAATAACAGAAAGAACACCAGAATAAGAAGAAATATGTATTCTAGTCTTGGTTCAGGTCTGACTTGCTATACAACCTTGGATAAGTCATTAAAACTTTCTGGGCCTTAATTTTGTCTTCTTCAAAATGAGGAAAATAAAGCCTGACATGAAGGTCAAATGAGATGATCAAAACCACAAGACTGAGGACTCTCAGAGAGAGCATAGTGGGTTATTATCTACCTGTAAAGCTGTCAATAACTAGGACTTTCTCTCAGTGACTGAGGGGATAACTCCAAAGATTACAGATTTAAAGCTAGGACCTCAGGAGCTAGCTAGTCTAACCTCTTATCTTATAAAGGAAGAATCCAAGGACCCGGGTAGTCAGGTAGTGCACACAGGCAGTGAAAGCGTTTGAGGCAGAATTTGAATCAAGGTCCACTAGAGCCTTTCCAGTGTACAGTGCTGCCTGCCAAGCTTCTAGTACCCAGTATTCTCAGGCAGTCTCTAATTCAATTACTAACCAGGTCCAACTTGGCTTGGCTTCCAAGATTTAGCCACAGACAACTGCTGCAAATATAACTAGAAAGCTGGCAGATTGCCCATCACTCTTTTCCTTAGCTATCGGGTAGGGATGGGGGACGTGATGCCCCATATCACCTGGAACCAGGAAACAAAACACAGATTTATGGATTATTCTATGTTATGGAAAAGTTGCCTTGGAGACATACAAAACTCTTATCACATGGTGTTTGCATCTCTGGGGAAAAGTTCCCATGCAAGTTTTAAACTCACCTCACAGATAGGTTCTTAACGGGCATGCTTTGAGTTTTGTTAGCCATGCTAGGAAGCTCTGCATGATTTAATTATTGCAGAATATTTATAAATAGAGGCAACAAGAAGCAGTGACTTGGGAATCAGGAAGACATGAGTTAAATCCTGCCTCAGATACTCCCTAGCTGTATGACACAGGGCAAGATCATTTAACTTCTAGCCTCAGTTTCCTTATCTGTAAAACAAAGATAATAATAGCACCTATGAGCATCAAATGAAATAAAGCATTTTGCAAACCTTATAGAGCTACATAAACTTTTTTCTGTCCCTTTGTTCAGCATTTCAGTCATGTCTGACTCTTCATGACCCCATTTGGGGTCTTCTTGGCAAAGACACTGGAGTGATTTGCCATTTCCTTCTCCAGATCATTTTATAGATGAGGAAACTGAGGCAAACAGGGTTAAGTGACTTGCCCAGGGTCACACAGATAACAAACGCTCCAGGCCACATTTGAACTAAGGTGTTCCTGACTCCAGGCCCAGTGCTCTAACTGCTGCACCATTTAGCTGGCCACATAAACATTAGCTGTTACTATTAAATTATTTTGTTTAATATAAATTTTACTTGTCCTGTATACATTAGTGTGGTAAGTATAGTATTTGCCAATTAAAAAAACTTACTTACTAAGAAGTCTAACCTTGAACCAGCAAAAAAATCTAACAAACATGCCTGCTCTCACTGAAGGAGACTTTTATTGCTGTTGAGCCATTTCAGTCCTGGGTTACTCTTCCTGACCTCATTTGGGGTTTCCCTGGCAAACAGACTAGAGTGGTTTGCCATTTCCTTCTGCAGTTCACTTTGCAGATGAAGTAACTGAGGCAAACAGGGTTAAGTGATTTGTCCAGGGTCACATAGCTAATAAGTATCTGAGGCCCAATTTGAACTCATGATGAGTCTTCCCTGACTCCAGGTCTGGCATTCTACCCACTGCACAATCTGCACAAACAAGTGACCCAACCCTCTCACTGTTGGTGGTGCCAGTGTAAACTTTCAATGCATTGAGAGTCCTTGCTGCAAAGAATACCATGCCACAAGCAAAAAAGAAAAAAGGGTTTGAGAACCACTGGAATAAAAAAAAGTCACCAGCCCCCAACCACAATTCAATCTTCTTTACCCTTTCCCCACTTCCTACTGTCCTACTGGGCAACCACACTTTCCTGAAAACACACAGTCTGAAAGGAAATAAGTATCACTGGCCTCCACAGCTCTCTACATTATTGTTAGCCCTGGGTACACTGGCAGCTGAGCAAGATAAACATTTTTGAGCTGGGAGTTTTTCTCCTACAGCTCCTTTCAATGAAAAAAAAAATTAGTGGTCAGCGGCCAGAAATTATTGTATTTCCAGTAGGTTGCCCTTGATGTCAATTCTTTTAAAACAGGCTGTCAATCTGGTCAGGTGATGGGCATTACATGGATTGTGCCCTCTGGTGTATGTATGTCTTTGAGGCTAATTCAGACTAGAGTATTTAATTAAGTTAGCAAGTCTGTCAATTTTTTCAAAGAAGCTGTCAACTGGTTGACAAAAGGATTAAAAGCAGAGCCTTCTCCACCCTGCATTATGTGACTTTCTAAGCCTTCAGAAGTGGTTTCTGAAAAGGTAACAACAAAAGCCACAGTCCAAATCTTCCCAGAATTGTAATACTATTCAGAACAAATGGCTCAGAGGCATCCCCAAAGCCCCCTGCATGGGACATTTCGCTTGGTTAGCAGGACGAACGCACAAGAGAAAGCATGCATCATGAGCTTTTTTAAAGAGGGCCAGACTTGTGTTTTCATCAAAGTAGAGACAGACACCTGGTAAGGAAATTCTCTCTACCAATGGTCAGCAACTTACAGTCTTATGACTAGTTGAAGCACTAAGAGATTCAAGTGACTTACTCAGAGTCACACAGCCAGTGAGTGTCAGGAACGAGACTTGAACCCTTGGTTTCATTGACTTGGAGGTTTGTTTGCTTTAGCCATTCTCTCACCCACCTTTTTTTTTTAAAGTCAAACTAAAATGCTGCCTTCTCAGTGAAGCTATCCCTGATCACTCTCCCTGCCTCCACACTGCTAACATTCATTCCTTTTTTAATACCTAACAAAGCAGTTTATTTTGTACCGCTTTAATGTATCCCTTACATATTAGTTTTAAGTACATTTACATCTATGTATTATATATAGTACACATAAATATCTATAATTACTGTAAACTTCATGAAGTCAAGAATTTTGTCTTATCTATACTCTGCATGTTCCTCAGTGCCTAGCACAGGGCTCTGCATGTGACAGGTGCTTAATAAAATGTTAGTTGATTGAGAAAAGGGCTAAGCAAATTTCCATGTTGCCAGGGGAATTTGTCACTAGGTAGAGTCTTCAACCATGGCAAGTTACTATGGCTCCCTCATGCTCTCTTCTCTGGAGTGTTCTGTCTCTAAACTTTCCTTGTCCAACTCAGATGACTTTGTATGTGGGTAAAACAGGTTACATTCTACTGGGTATGATTTCAGACCCACTGATCACCCCTTCCAACTCCTACCTCCCCACACCTGAAATTTTTACATTAAATCTTTCCTTTAGCAAATCTTTGACTCCAAGTGAAATGCAAATACCCTTGGAAAAGGTAATGAAGGAATCCTTATCAATCAATTATAAGTCAGCAGACACTGTCTCTCCCATGCATACATCAATTTCATTAATTCCTTGACAGACAAAAATCAGAGATAATGGTATTCAATGACCCTATGATTATGAACATCAAGGGAAGAGAAAAAAAGAGATAGCAATCTCCAAGTGTTTAGTGGCAATACATATGATGCCCTTTACAAAGCCCAAATGGAAGAGAGTTCCCTAAAGGTGATGAGACCCAGGAGGTGTCCCTTGTACTAACTGTATCAATTGCAGGAACAGAGATTATCTCTCTGTAGCAGATTTGGATAAAGTGAGTAAACTTGTGTGAAGAAATAGTGAAGTACAGTGGAAATGAAGAGTACTCAGTTTGGAGTCAGAGGACCTGGTTTTGAATCCCAACACTACTTACTGCTTACCACCTATGTGATCATGGGCAAGTCACTTAAGCTCTCTCATCTGTAAAATGGGAGGATTGGGCTAGATGACCTTTAAGGTCCCTTCCAGGTCTAAATCTATGATCTTAGTTCCTTAATCGAGAGAGCTCTGAAGCACTGGACACCTCAGAGTGGGTGCTGATGCCCTTGAGGAAAGAAAAATGGGCAGAAAGGAAAGGCTGGTAGGGCATTTTGCCTATGCCCAACCCTGCTCACCGAATTCCTTCTCTCTTATTTAGTATGTCTATTTGTTTATATTTCAAAGATCCCCCAACAGAAGCAGCAAGTAAAGTGCACTCTTCTGTGCTTTTTATTACAAGGATTACTTTTACGCAAAAGGAAAAGTCTACTACATGAGCCTCCTGATGTGGCCTATTAAAAAATACAGTGGATTAGAAATCACCACAGATATGGATTCACCTCCAACACTTACCAGCTCTGTGCCTATAGCTAGTAGCTTAATCCGAGCCACAGTATCCCCTCCTTATAAGATGAGGACAACAATAACTGTACCACCTACCTCACTAGGTTGTCATGAAGATCAAACGAGACCATGTTTATAGAGAACTCTGCAACCTTGAAAGCATCATAGATGCCAGCAATTACTGTTGTTTTCATGTCCTCGCCCTGCCCAATCCTGAGGTTATAATTTTTCAGTCTCCCCTCTCTGTTCGTATGAAAGCAGACCTGAAGTTTTAGTCTTCCTATTCAATAAAAGCTCTGCGTCTCGATCTCTTCTCCCTAGAGCACCATGAAGACAACCTCTATGGCACTGATGCGGAAGACTCTGAATTCACAAAAGAGTCAAGGCACATAGCTGCTGTTATCTAAGTTGATTTTCTTTTCTGTATTAGTGAAGTCTGAGATTCTCCTTACACCTTTGGCATCTTTCTCTCCTTCATATATCTTTGGATTTAATCCCTCAACACTCTAACAACTGTGTCACTGCCAACGGGGATCTCCTCTATAAATATATGGTCTAATCCAGGTGCATTTTGTTCTCTCTATTGTCATTTTCTCTCTCCCCTGTAAGCCCATACCGGACCGGGATATTAAGAGTCCAAGTGCAGGGCAGCTAGGTGGCACAGTGAGTAGAGTACCGGCCCTGGAGCCTGAGTTCAAATCTGACCTCAGACACTTGGCACACTTACTAGCTGTGTGACCTTGGGCAAGTCACTTAACCCCAATTGCCTTGCCCTCCCCCATCCAAAAACAAACCAAAAAAAGGGTCCAAGTGCAGTGGCTCTATTATCCTTGCTGGTGAAGACATTTCCTTATAAAAATCTTTAGAGCCTCTTTTACTTTTTTTTCCGATCATTTGTTATTCTTCTGTTTTCATCCTTCAACAACCTCCAAATGACTTTGCTTAGTTGGGATTCTTACCAAGTGTTCTTTAAATGACTTTTACCCTCCCCTCTGCTTCCTTCTGCTCTACAAAGTGATACTACTCCTATACTTCCATCATTTTTCTTTAAAATAAATTTATATTTATTTTAAATAAACCAGTGTTGCCTTGGGTGACCATTTTTCTCTGCTTAGCAAGTCAAGTATCTGCTAGGACATTTTTAAGACTCTTTATCTCCTTGTTGTAGCACCTGGTTGACACTGGCTAAATTTCTATATAAAATAATTAAAATCGCTGCTGACATCCCTTTTCACCCATGAAACAGTCTGTTCAAACTAAGAGATTAAATCTGAATCATGTTTTTCTTCCTGACTACCACTAAAGATTAACTGCCCTAGTAGCTAGCTCAGTGTTCTCTGGTACCAATAGCTGGTGATTAACATTGAGCCTTGGGAGAAAAGGCAACTGAATAAGCCCAAAGCTTTAAGAGCATAATCAAGTGCATTAAATATTGGGGAATAAATATAGCAACAAGATACTGGTATAGTAGAAAGAACACTGAACTTGGGTTAAAATCCAGGCTGTAGAATTTACTAGTGGAAGCTAATTAACCCTGAGCCTCAGTTTCCTCAGCTGTAAAATGGGGCCAGCATTAGAACTGATGAACAATCTTGGTCTTCAAGGAAGGTAAATAAAACATATCTTCTTTCCTCTCACTGGAGAGGTGGGGGGAAATCTACTAACATAGGGTGTTTCAAACCCCACCTGTCAACTACTTTTTTATCAAGAAATTCTGATTCAAAAAAAAAAAGTCCAACATGAATAAAATTTCAAAAATAATAGTTGCATAACCTACCAAACAGGACTGTGTAGGAAGCACTCTATAACAGTGCTTCTTAACTGAATATAGGGGTCACGAAAAATGTGGCAACAGTAAAAGGTTTCTGTATGCATAATGACCAAAAATGAATTCAAAATCAAGCGCCTAATGGATCCAAGGTGTTTCTGGCAGCACTTGCCTGTGTTGCATCGTGCAACTTCATTGCAACCTTGGTTTTGAACACACAACATACATACTTTGCACTGCGCATGCCATCACACCATGCAATGCCAACAAACACTGCCAGAAACACCTCGGCTCAGATTCGAGACTATTGTATGTTACAAATTACAGTGTTTTTACTGTACATACAAAATCATTGAATAAATCTTGGCTTGGGATTAGGGCAGAATTTCCAACAATTTCTGAAATGGCCCTAAACCTGCTTCTGCCATTTTGTACTATACATTTATGCGAAGTGGTATTCTCGGCATTGATGATCATAAAATCAAAATATAGATCAACTCTGAAAAACAATGAAGACATTCTACATCCTACAATATCAAATATTCTGCCAAAATTTAATTCTTTATGTAAAAATAAACACACCTATCTCATCAGTAAGCAAATTTGCTTTCAGTCTTTAATAAATGGTAAAATTATATGTATACCAAAGCATTGTTTTAAAATAAATTTCTTTATGATTCATTATTCATTATAATAAATGTTTGATTTGCATACCTATTTTTATGTACCTATATACCTGGCGTAGGGTAAAAATTTCTCAGGCAAAAAGGGGTCACAAGGGGAAAAAGTTTAAGAAGCTCTACTCTATAACACCTTAAAGCACAACAATGAGGTGGTCACAATTAAATTAAGGCAGCTGACGTAGTCTCATAATGGCACAGCAGGGCTAAGCAAGGAGCCTTCTGACTAGCCTTAAGGAGAGAAAAAAAGGAACTTTTTTTTTTAAGGCATAGGAAGCACGACAGTAGTAGAGCAGGGTGGAAAGGGGAGAGGTCTGAAGTCAGAAAAACTTGGGTTAAATTTCTGCTTCTGACCTACACCAATCATATCACCACAAAGAAGGGGAGAGAGGGAGAGAAGGAGGGAAGGAAGAAGGAGAGAAGGGAGGAAGGAAGGGAGGGAGGAAGGAAGGGAGGGAGGAAGGAAGGAAGGGAGGGAGGGAGGGAGGAAGGAAGGAAGGGAGGGAGGGAGAAAGGGAGGGAGGGAGAAAGGAAGGGAGGGAGGAAGGAAGGAACGGAGGGAGGGACGAAGGAAGGGAGGGAGGAAAGGAGGGAGGAAAGAAAGAAAAGAAAGAAGAGGAGAGGAGAAAAGAAAAGAAAGAAGGGAGAAGTGCAGAGATGGGAAAGAATGGAAAGAAAGAGAAAACTGGACTGAGAGTAGCAGAATGGTACCAGATGGCATTCAAAGTCACCTCTGTACCATATCCCCTGCCAATGTAATTTGTCTCTCTCAGTCCCTGACTTGGTACTAGGTGTGGAGGAGAACAAAGTCCAGCAATGTTGAATCTCCCTAAAACTAAGGATTTGGGTCAGCACATCCCAAGAAAAACTACTCCTTCATCCCCTTCCCACCTCTCTCGAAGTCTAGCATCCATTCTACAGTAAGAAATATTAATAGAATCATAGGGCCTGAAGAGCTAGGAGGGACTTTAGAGGATCATGAGGTCAGGTCTATAGCAGCAAGTAACATCAGAAGTCACCCCTAATTTTGTAGAAGAGGAATCTAAGGATTGAGGAGGTGAACTAACTGGCCCAAAGTCATACATGGGTAGTAAGTAAGCACCAAAGGCAGGACCTAGGTTCTGTTAAGTGATATAAGCAACACCTACTAGGGTCTCTGCCACATGGGTTGAGCTAGGCAGGGAAATTAGCCTTACAACTCAAGATGTTGAGGGGTTCCTCAGTCACCTGGGGCATAAAAAGTCCAGCCTACTGGGAATCAGTGCCTTTTAATGACCTACTGTCAAGTGAGTCATTGTACCTCACTGGTTATCTAGTCCAATTTTCCATCTTCATATAGAAATTTCCTCTTCATTATTCTGACAGGTGATCATCTAGCCTTTATTTCAATAAACATTTATTAAGCACCTACTATGTGCCAAAAACTGTGCTAAGTGCTGGGGATAAAAAAAAGAGGTAAAAGTTAGTTCTTGCCCATTTACTAGCTGTGTGACCCTGGGCAAGTCACTTAACCCAGAATGCCTCAAAAAAAAGATAGTCCTTGCCCTACAAGGAACTTACAATCTAATGGAGGAGACACCATGCAACAAACATATACAAAGCAAGCTATATATAAAGGACAAATAGGACAAACAATTAAGAAGGAAAGCACTAGAATTAAGAGGGGTTAGAGAAGGCTTCCTGTTGAACGTGGGATTTTAGTTGAAACTTAAAGGAAGCCAGGGAGGTCAGCTGGTAGAGTGGAGGAGGGGGAGAATTCCAGGCATGTGGGACAGCCAGAGAGAATGCCTGGAGTGAGAAATGGGAGTTTCTTGTTCATGGAACAAGAATATTTTGAACATTTCCCAAAATAGGAAGGTCATTTTCTCACAAAAATAATATCACTATATTTATTATATGTGTGTGTGTGTATATATGTGTGTATCTCCTTTGTTAAACTGTAAGTTTGCTCCCTGCAGGTAGTGATTGCTTCATTCATTGAATCTATATCCCTATTGCCTACCACAGTGCCTGGCACAGAGTAGCTGTTTAATAAACCTTTGTTGATTGATTGATTCATGAGACTAGGTTGTTTATCATTATTCCACATCAGAAGGAAAATTTCTATATCCTAGGAAAGGCAGATGGGAAGGCAGCAAAGAGCTCTGGCATGCATGCCTGCAATGGGACTCCCCTACCCTGTTTTCTCTTCTCCTCTCGTGTCACAGGGCCAGCACCTTTAAAGGAGCCATGGGAAGTGCTTGAAGGAGCAAAAACAAAACAAAAAGCCTGCCCACGCCTTTTGAGAGGTGCTAATATTTGCCTTTCCAGCACAAACTTCAAAATCTAGATGTTCACATGGAATGCCATAACTTCTCATTCTGTTGACCATCTAATCAGCTTTGTCCTGGGGGGAGAGCCCCAAGGATAGTGAGTCCTGCAGAATAAGATGCACTATGAAGAAAGGTCAACACACTAGAGAAGAGGGATTCAAGAGGGACTGGGTACAGGTGGAAAGGCCAAGGCAGAGCCCAAGAACCAGATGGAATCTGCTGATTAAACTAGACTGACCACAGTGAGCATCCCAAGCCATACATTGTCCCTCCAATATATTTCAAGAACACTCCAATTATGGGAGTGTTTGAATACGAATAGAAGCTGTAATCCCTGGCAGCTGACCACATTGAGCCCAAGAGGCAGAGAAAAGGCTGGTTTCTTACCACCTTTAGCCTTGCCGTGAAGTAAAAAAAGATTTTTGAATCATAAACCATTTGTCCTCAAACTCTTGAGATAAAAACTAACACTGGCTTCAACTTTTAAAAATCATTTTAAATAACGTCTAATTAATGCTTTGAGGACTTTTTACACCAGTCATTACCTCTTCCCTTTACTGAGCATACCTTATAACAAAGATAAATAGCTAAGCAAAGTCAACCAATTATATATAGGCAACATGTTCCCCACCTGTAGTGAACCATGTCTCACATGGTCACCAATTTAAAGATGAAGGCCCTGAGACCAAAGAGACTCTTTTAAAGTCTTCAGGTTTCATCTCAGTCCATCCTAACAGATTGGGGACTCAAAAGACCCTAAACCTGAGAAGCATTCATAGGAGAGTCAAACAGGCCATAGGTCAAATTCTAGGGAAAGCTCAAAGCCTAACATAGATGGGGGCAGGGAGAGTGGAGGCAGGGCAGGAGGTGACAAGCATGATAATGTTCAGACCACAGTAAGAGGAAAAAGGAGGAGTAAAGTGTTAGCACAGTCCTGGGAGAGGCCACCCTCCTAAGTGATACACAGGATTCGTCCACACAATGGAATCAAAGAGACTACAGGGATTGGGGCAGGCTTTTTGGGGGGGGCTGGGGGGTGGGAGCTCTTTTAGGTCCATCTGTGATTTCACAGACAGGGAGGCACTGGGAACTGGACAATGAATACAATTGGAAAAGCAAGTGTTATGCATGGAAGTTTCCAGAAAAGATGAGAAGATAAGTCATAGCCAAGGCAGAGGCAGTCTGCTGAAAATTAATCCCATGGGACCCTGAGAGTTCCAAAAAGCCAGAGGCTCTTTGGACTATCACAGGTGTGTTAGAGGGGAAAACAAGGATTAGATTCTGGTGCTGCCAACTACAGAATTCTTAGCTCACCTTAAAAAGCTCACGTGCCTTCCTCAGTAGAAGAAAGCCCTGAAGTCTATCCAGATCCCTCCAGGCCAGTTTCTGAAAAATTCCAGGTAGGGTCCCTCCCTAGCTGGATACCTCAGCAACAAACAGCCTACCACAACAATGCCAGTAAAAGCCACTGACTCTGCTTTCTCACACCGCCGCCCCCCCCCCAACTCCCATACTGAAAAACAAAACCAAAAAGAAAAAAAAGGTAGCAGTGAAATGTTTGTCAACTCTCAGCACAGAAAATTAATTGAAAGAGATCCTAAATAATTAAAGGAGAGAACGGCACAAAGAGTTTTGTTTGTGAGTATACCACTAGGGCCTTATATAACCTTTAGCTTCCTATTCCTCCAAATTTCCTTCAAACTCTAAATCTATGATGGCATGAGATCCTTGAAATCTCCTTATGGGTCTTTTAACTCCTGTCCCTCCCCACTCCAATCCATCCTCCTGAGCACTCATTTCTTAGTGATTTAGACCACTTCTTTGCACTCATCACTGCCCTGCTCAAGTGTGGCTGCCCATTGTCTGTAGGTTCAAATAAAAACTCCTTAGCTTAACATTCAAGCATAGTCCACACCCCAAATATGGAACCTTTTTACTTCTCCAACTCATTCAACAATACCCATTTATTAAGTGCCTATTATATGAAAAAGTCCCGTCTTGGGCCCTGGGTGGGTGGTGGGCACAAAATACAAAGTTCAAATAAATTTTCAAGGAGGTTACATGAATGGCCACCACTTTTCATCCTGTTTACCATTTAATCTGCTGAAGGGTCCCCCAAAAAATAAGTCTGCTGTCAAAAGGATGCTCTATTATTCCACCAGGGAGGGGATGTCCAGGACTTCCCATTGCCTACCTGGAGGAGGGAAGGAGCAATAATGGACCCACCCACTGGATTTTCCATTACTTTCCAAGCCTTCTGCTCCAGATAAATTGTCACCTTGACATACCAAGAGCAAACTTGCCTCAGCTGCTCTCCTACCTGGAACGTTCTCCCTCCTCTCCAATCATCTCAATACCCCCCCCCCCCCCGCAACTCTTTAAGGTCTAAATCAAGTCTTACCTGTACTAACTCCCCCTGTACAGAAGGAATCCCTCCTATGAATTCTCTGTAACGTTTACTTGCAAAAGCTACCTTCTACTGGTATTTAGCTTCTTATGTCTCTGTCCTAGGGTACTACACTTGGAAATCTGGGTTCAAATCCAACCTTTAATGCCTATTATCTGCATGATCCTGAGTAAGTCACTTAACTTTGACGTGGCTCAGGTTACTCCCTAAGGCTTAAATACTGGTTAATAAAGGGATCTACTACCATACCTGTGGTTCTTACAGCTACTTCTCTATCCTCAATAAAGGACTTCCTCTTACGCTTCTGTGTTCCCTGTCACATCTGGTCCATGAGTGCTCAGTAAATGTTCAGTGATGATGATAATATGATAAGAAGGAAGATTCCATAAAGCAGAGTGAAAAGAGTACCAGATCTGAAATTAGGAGAGAGCTGTCTCTGGGTCTCATCTCTGACATTCGTTAGCCATGAAGACACAGACATGTTACTTAACCTTGCTGAACCTTTCAACTTCCTCGTCTAGAAAATGTTGAGGAAGAACAACATCAACCCTGTTGCCTCATGTGGTTGCTGTGAGGATTGTCTCAGCAAACCTTAAAACACCTCACAGCCACACACTGCCTATGTGTGTGCCCTCCAGGTGTGGTTCTGTGCCCTCCACTATTGGTGATGTGGTTACATGGTGGGGAGAGTGTACCCAGGGATATGCCACAGCCAGCCCGAACTGATTATTACATTCTCAGTGCGAGCATTTACACCTCTTAAGTCGACTAACACTACAAGTCAGGACCTGACTTATTATTTTGTTGATTGTCTAGACTTAATAAAGTGATGGAGAAAATAATGTAGATTAAACTTAAGTGTGTCCCTAGTACATTTTTTTTCCAGAGAGACAGCTGTGGAGTGTATTTCATATTTGCATGGAAACAGGGAGGGTGCAGGAATCTTCATCACTTTATTTGCTATCCTGTTTAATTAAACATCTTTTGTTTAAACTAAAAAAACCTCAAAAAAAAACCCTTAAAGGGAAATAGGTGGCTCGGTGTATAGAGAACTGGACCTAGAGTCAGGAAGTTGTTCAGTTGTTTCTCGGCCATGTTCAACTCTTTATGACTCCTTTTGGGGGTTTTCTTGCCAAAGATATTGTGGTTTGCCATTTCCTCCTCCAGCTCATTTTACAGATGAGGAAACTGAGGCAAACAGAATTAAGTGACTTGCCCAGGGCCACCCAGCTAATAAGTGTCTGAGGCTGCATTTGAACTCAGGTCTTCCTGATTCCATGCCTATCCCGCTCTATCCACTGTGCCACCTGAGTGGCATTTACTAGCTGTGTGACCCTAGGCAAGTCACTTAACCTCTGTTTGCCTCAATTGCCTTCTCTGTAAAAATGAGGATAATAACAGTACCTACCTCCCAGGGTTGTGAGGATCAAATGAGATGATATTTGTAAATTTGGCACATTAACAGATGCTTGTTTCCTTCCTTCCTTCCTTCCTTCCTTCCTTTCTTCTCATGGAAATACAGGTTATTATAATAAAGACAGTGGCTTAATAGAGTCAGAGTCCTGGGTTCAAATCTGCCTTTGATACTTGCTAGCTGGTGACCCAGAGCAAGTCACTCAACTTCTAGCACCTAGCACAATGCTTGGAACAGAGTAGGCACTTAATAAATGTTTACTGATTAATTATTGCTGACTTTCTAGTGCCTCAGGATTTATCTCCTGAATCACAAATTGACACTGGATTTGGAATGGAAGTAGGAAGTAATAGGAAAGAAAAAGAAAAAACTCTCTTAACACCATAAGACATTCTTTACAGTTAGTGGAGTTATCAGAAGTCCTAAATTCTTTTTTAAAAACTTATTTTATTTTTAATTTATGGAATGAAATAAGCATTTCCATAACATAGTATAATAAAAAAGTTGATTGCACATGTAACTACAAATCTATATACACAACTTGCTCTTTCTTTTAAATATATAAAGTTATCATATAGATTTCTTTTTTTTTCCTGGCTGAACAAGAAGTCCTAAACTCTGCTTTCAGAATAATACTCCATTATTCTTTTTTTTGTTGTTTATTTTGGGCAGCGCAATTGGGGTTAAGTGACTTGCCCAAGGTCACACGGCTAGTATATGTGTCGAGCGTCTGAGGCCAGATTTGAAGTCAGGTCCTCCTGACTCCAGGGCCAGTGCTCTACTTACTGTGCCACCTAGCTGCCCCCGATACTCCATTATTCTTTAAGAGAAGGGAGAAGGATTCACAGACTATCCTGGAATCTCCTAACTGGAACAGTAACCTCAGGAGGGTAGGAGAGAGAAAATCTGATCTAATTCCCTTAGGTCCACACTCTTCTTGGTCTCCTAACAGCTACTGTCCCAACACAGCAGGACTCCATACCACCTCCCCTACCAGTCAGATCACACCTTCCCATCAAACCAACAACCTATTGATCTTCAGGAAGTTGCTTTAGGAGACCCCTGATTTTTAGTCTTCTTGGCAATGGCACGAATGTTGAACCCCCTTCTCTACCTTCTCTCCATCCTGCCCCTTTCCAAACCAGCAATTTGAGCATTAGCCCTGGAGTCAAGACCCTGACCCCTGAAGCTGTAAATTGAGGGACTTGGCCTCTGAGCTCTCCTAACTCTAAATCTGTAGTGGTCTCCAGGCTCCCTTCTCCTCATTCTTGGCATGTCCCCAATAACCCAATTACTGATGTTCTGTTGTCATGGCCGTCACTATAAAAGCTGAGCCCATTGTCAGAGGGAAGACGAGTGTTGGGCTTTGTTTACTCCATCACTCAGATTCAATAAGCAGTCTGGTTCCTGGCCCCTGACTCCTGGTTATGAGAAAACAAAGAAAATATAGACTCCCTCCCACCATCCGTCATATCCTCTACCCTTCTTCCTGTCACCTCTGGCAGCAGGGGCTGTCAGTTTCCCTGCCTTGATCTCCATACCCTTAATTTGTCACTACCTCCTCTATAACATCTATATTTCCAGCTCCCCTGCCCTTGACTCTAATAACTACCCCCCTACAATACCCAGCCCTAGCCCCCAAAGTCTTACTGTAGCTTGTCATGTTGTGAAAAGCCAGGATCCTTAAACTACCAGGAGCAATGCATAAACAGCTGTCTCTATTTATGAAGGGGAGAGGGATTGAAAACCATAATTTCCCTTCCCATCCCTCCTCTCCTCACCCAGGGCCTTTCCCTTTTTATACAGGTGAAATCAGGCTCAGATGAACAGAATGCAATCCTAAAAGGGCAAAGAAAGGAAGGAGGTTTGGTTTGTTTTTTTTTTTGAGTTAAACATCAAGGGTAGCAGAGGGTCACAAGCAGTGACTCTTGCTTATGATTAAGAAACCAGGGATATTAAGCCTGAGGGAGAAGGAGGAGAAGCGGGGAGAAGGGGAGAAAGAGAGAAAGACAGAAAGAGAGAAAGAAAGAGAGAGAGAGAGAGAGGGAAAGGGGAGGAGAGAGGGGGAGAGAGAGAGAGAGAGACAGAGGGGGAGAGAGGGGGAAAGAGAGAAATTCCAAGGGTCACAACAACAATTTTTAAATATTTAAAAGGATGCCATGCTGTCATGTTGAAAAGCAATTCAGTGTAGCTCCAGACCAATCAGTTTAAATTACAGAGAGATTTCAGATCAACAGAAGGAAAAATATTCTAAAAAATGGAACTGGTTGCCTAGTGAGGCAGTGAGCTCTCTGTCATTGAAAAGTGTCTAAGCAGAGACCAGATGACTGTTATAGAGAGTTACTGCACTGAATGGGAGGTTGGACTAGGTAACCTTGGAAATGGCTGTTACTAGTTAATCTCTACCCCTATATTCTTAATAACTTGGAAAAGGGAGACATTCTAGAATCACTAGCAATCTGCTTAACAAACTGCTTATTCCTCCACCATTACAAGCTTGATTGAAAGAATCTAGGCAAGAACCTTGGCAGACCTGTCCCTGCTTCTCTGGAGTAACATGACAACACTGCCTCCCACTTTCCTTCTCTGTTTCACTCCATATCTATGACAGACAAGTACTGCGTGATAAACATTTTCCATAAGATTGGTCTCATGTAGTTCATTGGACGTGACCTTGATGGAGAAAGACATTACATAAACACAATGGGCTAACATAACTCTAGATCTGAAGAAAGCCTAAAAATATTCTATCTAAATCCACAGACTGGTGGTACCAGCCAGCACACAGAATGTTTCCCAACCTTGCCAACATTTGGCAGGATCAGGGAGATGGCACAGAGCATGAAAGCAAGCACCTTGAACAGCAACCATGGCATAATGGGTCCTCAGTAAACATTCTAATACTTAACATCCCTCCATGCTTAGGTAGCTTAACAACTGTAGGTAGCTTAACAACTCATTGTGGGCAAAAGAAAAGAGCTAGAATCAGAGATCTCCTACGGACTGACCTCTGCAATTCAGACTGGCCCTGGGACAAAGTCCTTTGCCAGGCCAACGATGCCTTACCAGTTTTGCAGGACCTGACAGAGCTTGTGTATCCCTGGCATAACCTTTGCAAATCCAGGGTCACCTCTAGGCCACAAGGAGGCATTGGGGAGGAGGTTATTAGTGAAGCACAGTAAATTATGGGTGAATTGTCAATCAATTTAAAAGATACACAAAGATGATTAGCTCCAACCCCAGTGGGAATGGTTGTGTTTATTTTAATTCACACCTGTACCAGCTTGAATTTCCTGTTGTGCTCATTCATATGGCTGTTTGCTTTCTTCCTCTTCTGCCCTGCACCCCATTAGACACACAGCCTTCAGAATGGCACCATTATTCTCATCCATACACACCCCATTGCTTATGTTGTTCTACCTCATGATTGTGTTTCCTCTTTCCATCTCCTGCCTTCCTAAGTGTTTCTGCAACAGCTAATCTCTATTCTACTAGTTCTTAACCTAGGGTCCAGTATTTTTAAAAATATTTTGACAACTTTGGAATATGATGAATTTGTGTATAATTGATTTCCCTTGTAATCCTATATATTCTATTTTATGCATTTAATAAGTCTTGTCATCTCCATTCCAAAACCTCCTCTAGGCTTCTTACATTGGCTAGGATGCAGCCCCGCTAGGTTTTAGGATAAGCACCACACACCCCCACCCCCTATGAACACACACTGCACTGCAAAAAAGAAAGAGGAGAGGAAGAAGAGGGAGAGGAAAAAGAAATGGGAGAGCAGAGGGGGAGAGAGAGAGAATCCCATTACCAAAGACATGAATTAGATGGAACTTAGCAGGTCAGAGATAATGATCCATGGGTTTAGAGCTGAAAGAGAGCATTAAGAGACTATCTGATATGGTGCTTCCTATTTAATGGCTCACCCTCCGCCCCCAAGTTCAAGCTAAAAATTCTTTAATGGTGCCTTAGGTGTTCAATAATTGCTCGATTACGCTACAAATATTTTTCCTCTATGACAATATGCGAAAGTATGTTTGAAGCCTTATAGGTCTGTAAATTTTAATTTGAAGCTTTTGGGGGCAAAAGTTATGATTGTAGTTATTGTAAGCACACAGTGAATAAACCTAAAAGAATGTTATGAGTGGCATATTAAATTACCTTGGGGATTTACAACACTAGTTGTTTTTTGTTAAAAGAGGTTCACAGAGCAAAAAACATTAGAAACCATTGATCTAATCCAACCCCTCATTTGACACTTGGGGAAACTGAGGCCCAGTGATGTGAACAAAGTCACCTAGGTGGTAGCATCGAGAAGCACTGGGGTTCAAATTTGATAGGCTTTAATTACTCCACCAGTCTACAGAGAGCTTGAAAGTTCCTGTTTCCTCTCCCATAGGAACTCTTTAAGGTGCTATGAGGATATGACAGAATTATAAGGCATTGCCCTTAAGAAGGTAACAACAAAGCTGAGGAGAGCAGATATTCATTACCATGAAAGAGGTCAACAATAGAAGGCCTAGTACTCGGGGTCCAAAGAAAGACACAGATAAGCAGTGTGAAAGAGAGAGAGTTAAGTGCTGACAGGGACTGAAGAAGGGACGAGTGTGGGCTAGAGTGAGGGAGCATGGGAAAGGCTTCATGATGGACGAGTTGGGACTTGAGATGGGCTCTAAAGGAATGCTTGTCAACCAAGTGGTGAAGAAACCTGATCTCACTATAACTCAGCATAAGAGTCCACCCTCTCCAGGCCAAGACCTCTCATCATCAGATCCAGGAGGGACTCAGGGACTCACACTGAGATGGGCCCTAGGCCAGTGTTCCAAAGCTCAGATTTTCCCAGGGAATAATTTCTTCCTGTTGTTAAAGCAGCTACCACCACCCAGGGAGATAGCAGAATACAATCTCTGCAATCTTCTCTTCACAGAAGAACAGGATAGGAATGGACGACTGGCAAAGGAAGGCAATTCACCGTGGGTATTCTGGAAATAGTGTCTCCTCGTCTGAGGATTTACAGAGAATGCCCATAAGTCTGATGCCCAGGACAGTGACGATTTTATGCTTATTCAGGGGCAGCCTCCTGACAAAGTCTCAATCTATCTCAGTGTATAACACAAAAGGAACCTATCTATCTTCATTTTTTCTCTCACCTAGCCATGAGGAGGTACGATAGGGTATTATGGATAGAATGTGGAATTAGGAAAACCCAGGTTCAAAAAATACTGGCTTTCAGTAGCTATGTGACCATGGCAAAGCTAACTTGTGGGAGCCTCCATTTTCTACCAGTTGGTCAGGGAAAGCTTTATAAAAGGGATGGACTTTGAAATGAATCTTTTACAACAGTTAGGATTAATATGCAGATCACTTAAATTTGTATCCCAATCATCCTTCCTCAACTTTCCATTCATGCAGGTCAAAGGGCACAGAGAAGGGTGGTATAGCCTTTGTTGCTACACATTAAGCGTCCCAATACTGACAAAACAGAAGACCAAGTAAAATGAAGCAACAAATAGGTCAATATCTTAAGGAAAGAAAAGCACAAAGGCCGGGCCCAAGAGTTGTCCATCTAGAGGAAAGAGGAATGAACCAGGGAAGAATACAGGAGTTCTGAATGAAATCGGCTATACCCAACCCTATTGACTACTATCGCTTTTGTGCAGAAATTACAGATATTTTGAGTATATATGGCAACCAAAGCTTTTGGCTGACATGAGTGGAAATAGCAATACCTGTGCACTCACTATGTGTCCCTTGGTGGGGCGCTATTGATAACAAAATACAGTGGGTAGTGAGGAAGCATGACTCAGGCACCATAAAAGAAAAACCAATAATAAATGCTCCTGCTCTCAAGGAGATTCCGATCCAGTTGACCAGAGAAGACTTACACAGAATAAAGAATACTACAGAGATTATATAATTAGGTGCCAAAACCATGACACAGATAATAAATATAATAAGCAATCTGGAAAGGACGATGTCTGTGTAGGCCATGGAAACAGAATCAAAAGATGACTAAGATTTGGATGAGGGGAGGGTATTCCAAGCAGGGGATGACAATGTGTACATAAATCCAAAGGAAGGATCACTGATTAAGTTCATCCCCTCAGAAGACGGAGTAAACTACTAGGGGAATGACTACTCTGGACTTGATTAGGACCAGGGAGAGGAGCTAGATGCTGAAGTAGAAATGATGAGCTCTATGTTGAGGGGCAAGATGGAGATTAAAGAAAAAATCAGATGTCTCAGGGCAGAGAGTACCATAAGATGACAAAGCAGGGACTAGCCAACCTCTATTCTGCTTCTGTTTTCTCTAGAGGTGAAATCACCTTCAGAGTGGGACACGGAGAATAAAAATGGACAACAGGAAAGTACTATGGGATATGGCAGGGAAGAAGGGAAAGAGCTGTGAATGGGGGAGCCTGAAAAGCTGCATTTTAATCCCAGCTCTTCCACTTACTGGATATGTAACCTTAAGCAATTCACTTAAACTCTGGACCTCAGTAACCTCATCTGTAAAATGGAAAGGGTTGGACTGGACAATCTCTAAGGTCAGATCCAGCTCTACATCTAAGTCTCCTTTGATGCTGTCCTTAGCTACATGTTCTCCCCCCACCTAGATCCATTCTGAAAAATGATCTTTTATTTACTTACATTATACTTTTAATTCAGTCAATCAATCAATAAACATTTATTAAGTGCCTATTATGTGCCAGGCACTGTGTTAAGCACAGGGGATACAAAAAGAGGCAAAAGATAATCCCCTCCCTCAAGGAGCTTACAGTCTAATTAATGTGCAGGGACCTTTTGTCAATGCCTGGTCCATAACAGAAAGGTAACACTTGGTTAATGTGTTTAAAAATTATGAGAAAGCTAGAAAGCTAAGAGAGAGCAATACTACAAAAAGGTTTTGAATACCAAGGTAGAAAGTTTAAACTCAGGGAGTCAGGAAATAGGGGCCATTTTAAGTTTTTAAGAAAGCAGTGTTTTTGGATTCTCTGCGTAGGAGGGAGAGAGAATGAAGGGTAGCCTGATTCGTTCACAAGGAGACAGAGAAAGAGAGAGAGAAACTGACTAGACTTTCCCCCAAAGACCAGTTAGGAAGTTTTGGATCATTCTCTATAACCTACTAGCCAAAAATTTGTCATCCAGCAGCTCACGGGAAAAGACTCTGGGAATGAGGACAATAACACCCAAACAGAAAGAACGAAAAGGGGGGTGGAGGGAGGCATAGTATCAGGGGACAGTGGGGGTGTCAGTAGGGAGCAGGGAATGAGAGGGGCCGGGATATGTCGGTAAACATTCCAGTCTGCCAGTAGGGTCTTGGTCATTTGATGTTCCTGCTTTCCCAATGGCGGGTGTTCTGTGGAAGCCTCAGGCCGAATCCTTGTGTATCAGCTTGCGAGGTGAAGAAAGGACAGATCCAAAAAAGGCCATTCTCTTAAAAGTAGAAGTCGGTGCTGCTGGAGTTTCCTATTAACTCAGCAGCTCCAGACTTCCCTCAGAGCTGCACAGCAGCCAGAGCGGGGACAGGCTCTGCTTTCCATCATTCCTGCCCGCGGTCCTGGGGAGGGGGAGGGGGAGGGGGGAATGCATCGGCTAGAGGGGAAGGGCACCCAGCAGGCCTAACCAGGCAGGATAATCCTGAGGCAGCTACTGTGTCAGACTCTGAAAGTGACTCCTACAGATTTGGGAAAACCAGAAGCTAAGAGCAAACACCCAAGGGCCAACTTCTGACAGTCCCATTTCTGGGGCTCATTATAACGTAAGGATTGCTGCCCTTGGGGGACAAGAGTGCTTCTAGGGGAAAACAGCTCCAGTCTGCGATAAGAAGGAGCCTTTCTCAAGCATACAGGGACAACATTTGCTACCTTTTGTCTCCCTTCTGTCTCTGCCTCATTTATTCTCCTTCTCTTTCATGTAAGGCATAAGTTTATAGGAAAAACTGGCTTGCCACAGAGAGTGATCAGACATGAGCCCTGCAGGTTAAGCATTTCATTTTTTTTTTCCATTTTTCTATCCTGCTTTAAGGAGGTCTCCCCATCCTCTACCACAGCCAGTTCCTTTTAAAGGCAAGACATAGGTAAAGGAAGGAAACAAAGAAGAAAATCCAAACTATTTTGAAGAAGATAGTAATAAGACAGAAGACCCAGGAATTCAAGAGAGGTGGCATAGAGCACTGGGCCTGAAGTCAGGAAGACCTGAGTTCAAATCCAGCCCCGGACACAAACGGCTCTGAGACCTCTATTTGCCTCAGGATAGGACCTTACTCTTAGGTTGTCTGGAAGATGAAATGAGCTAATATTTGTAAAGCTGTTAACATAGTGCTTTGCACACAGTAGTCATTCTATAAATGTAAGCTGCTATATTGCTGTTGCTGTTCCTGGTTACTTCAATAATATGTTTTGTGATCTTGGATAAGTTACTACCATTTTCCTATAAAATAGGAAGTTAAGAAGACAGTGTAATAATTATTATTCCTAAGAAAGTTCTTATAGGGAGGGGCAGCCAGGTGGTGCAGTGAGTAGAGCACAGGCTCTGGAGTCAGAAGAACCTGAGTGACCTGAGTTCAAATACATGACACACTTACTAGCTGTGTGACCTTGGGCAAGTCACTTAACCCCAATTGCCCTGCCTACCCCCCTCCCAAAAAAAAAAGTTGTTATAAGGAGTCCCATTCTAACTTTAGAAGAGACTACATACAACCTGAGTTGGGCTACGCAGTAGGTATATAGTACCCATACAATGACAAAACTTTACACTAACATTTGGATCTCTTTCTCCATACACTTGGGTTTGTTCCACAGGAAAATTCAAATGTAGGAATTTCATTGGCAGATTTCTTTCATCCTTCCTTAATCTTTCCACATCATAGGGATCACAGAAGATCCCTGACTGACCCATATATCTTCAGCAAGATGCTTCTTGTGGGTCTCTTTTGAGACCTCGAATAGCAAACCTATCTTGGTGGGATGACTCTCAAGACAAATCCAGCTAACAGAGAGCCAATTCAGTAGAGTTCAGAGGCTCTGGGGGCCAGTATTAAAATGGCAAGTTCCAGCTATAACTATCTGAACACTAATGCTTAGCTCATAGGCTTAAGAGTAGAAAGTGGAGACTTTTTTTTTCCTGTATCACAGGGCGGAAGGACACGCAGAAAGTCATGTGTACCACCACACAGCCCTGGTGCCTACTGCAAGGAATGGTAATATTCTTCCCCCACTCCTCACCCTCCTCCCCTCCCCCTGCCAGAGCTCTGGATTTTAATGGCAAACATGGCCCTTTGCTAAAGGGAAGGGCGTAATACAAACCAGATGCAGACTGGGGACTTTCCCCCTCACCCTCCTCTTGGACTCTAAAATTAAATCTTCAGTATCTCTTCTGCCAAAATTCACTTGAAGCCTAAATCTTAAAGGGCCAGGGCCTTCAATTCTCTGCCACATGCTCTCAATTAGTGCTCAATTTAAACAAACTGTCAAGCCTGACCAAAAGCAAAGACTCAAAGCTTACCTCCAGAACCAAGGAAGCTCAAAACAAAGATAGAAAAGTCAGCAAGTATTTAAATACAAGTAAAAAGGCAATCCCTGTCCTCAAGGAGTTTACATTCTAATGGGAGAAGGTAATGCTTAAAAGGCGGATGGGCTATCTGGTCAAGCCAGTGGGTCCCTTCTCAAAATAAGGTTTTTAAATGCATAAAATAAAATAGGAAATACAAAGGAAAAAAAATATATTGAAATACAGTTATCAAAATGTTTTTTTTTTTAAATACGTTTATGGACCCTGAGTTAAGAACCCCTGGACCAGATGATCTCTGCGGTTCCTTTCAGCTCTAAATCTATGAACCTATGGGCACTTTCTGAAGGACTTTCCAGCAATAAAAGACTCTCCAGTTAGACAGCTCAGTAAAGCAGCTAAGCAGCTCAGTGGATCAAGACTTCAAGAGTTCAAATCTGACCTTAGACACTTAGTAGCCCAGTGACCCCTTGGCAAGTTATTAGATCTCTGTTTCCTCAGCTATAAAATGGGGAGAATGACAGTAACACCTACCTCTCAGAGTTATTGTGAGGATTAAACGAGACAACATTTGTAAAGCACTTAGTACATAGGGCACAGTGCCTGACGCATAGTAGGCACTTAATAAATGCTTCCCCTCACCCCCTTCCTTCAACCAAAGAGTATTAAGTATGGTTTGCCCAGCTCCCTTCCTGCATAGTCCTATTTTTTCTGAGTTTCTAGAAGCATTGACTTAAATTGTCAGCTGATTAGTCCACTTCTCAAGTAGGCAGGACAAAGTTTCCTTCTATGGAGTAGCTGGAGGCAAAGTTTCTGTCTAAGCCTGGAGGGCCTCCTTTCACTTCCAGTTCTTTGGCTTAGAAAGGCTAACCCATGCACGAGCCCCTTTCTTCCTATTAAGTACCCACCTCCTCAAGATTCAAGGGCTACACTCCAGTTCTATCTCCTCCAGGAAATCTCCTTTAGAACCAACCCGTAAAATCCTCACCCCCTTAGAATACTAAAATCATAGTGCACCACAAAAGACAAAAAGAACAGAAAAACAGAATGTTCTTTTTACTACTGTCTTTAAAAGTTAATGTACTCCTGAGGCAGCTAGGTGCCACATTGGACAGAGCTCCAGCCCTGGAGTCAGGAGGACTTGAGTTCGAATGTGGTATCAGACACTTGCTAGCTGTGTGACCCTGGGCAAATCACTTAACCCAAATTGCCTAAAAAAAACAAACAAAAGAAAGTATTCCTTAAAAAAATTAAGTGTGAAAGATTTGGAGCTTTGTGTGAGAGAGCCGGTATAGTAAATCACTATATGTCTCAGTGCCAAAGGAAAAATCCCTCAAACCATCTATCAGTTACAGCTAAAAGAAATCACATATCTAGACCAAAAATAAAAAACAAAAACTCCCATTATATCTAGTATAATTTTTTAAAACTTGCTGAATCATGAATACTATAAACAATAAGCCGGGAATCAGAAGATCGGTGTTTGAGTCCCCCATGCCTCTCAATATAATGTAACCTTGGAGAAGTCACTTGATCTTTATGTGGAGATGTGGCACACCAACACCAACCATAGGAGACTGGCAGGCAGGGCATCCTAGCCACAGCAGCAATGAACCTAGAATGAGACAGAATACAGCATGTTCCAGGCAGGCCAAACCACTGCCAAGACATCAGGCCCAATGGAGACAGGCCTGGACCTTGCACCCAATAGCTCCAGGAATAGCAAATTTCCCAGACTGCTAGCCAGAACAGCAACCCTGGTGGAGATGTGACCTGGCAACTAAATCTTCAGGCACTTCAGCCCCTGCCTACTCAACAACCACAGCTACCAAGGACCAAGAAAACAAGGCTCTGGCCACTGAAGACTTTGGCAGCGTCCAATGGTTCTACATCAAAAAAAAGGACAAATGGAAATAATGCATCAAAAAGAAGGATCACCATAAGCCTTGCCAGAGCATCCTAAGAACACAGACCATTCCATTTTTCTATATGTGTTCCTCTCCCCTGTTAATAATAATAGCTGGCATTTTAAGGTTTGCAAAGCATTTTACTTCCCTTAACTCATTTAATCCTCCCAACCACTCTGCGACATAGGCGCTGTTATAATTCCCCTTCTACAGATGAGGGAACTGAGGCATACAGAGATTAAATGACAGACAGGCCCAGGATCACCTAAGTATCTGAAGTGGGATTTGAACTAAGGGTCTCCCAACTCCACATTCTAGATTCTGGACTACTTAGCTGCCTTTAGAATATAAGCAAGCTACTTAGGAGCAGGGATTGCCTTGTTTTTATTTGCATACCCAGCACTGAATACAGAGCTCTGAGCATAGTAAATGCCTAATATTTTTCATTCATTCATTCCTCATTCATTCTTTTTTTCTTTAGCTGTAAAATGAGGATTTGGGACTCTCTGGGTCCTTCCAAATCTAATATTCTATGATTGAATGTCAAAGCTGAAAGAGACCTTAGAGACTTGGTTAAAATATCTTCAGTTCTTATTTCTTTGTTTCATGTGCTTTTGTTGCCCAACCTGCAGCTTATTTGTTGTTTTTTTAATCTTAGCCTGCTCTAATATTAGCCCCACCCTGCCAAATGTCTTGCCCTGCTATCCACTTAAATGGAACTGAATCCAACAGCTGGCCCTTAGGAGAAAGTAGTGATACTCTAGGGTGCTATTGTGTTCAAAGAGATAGATGGACCTTAAGGTAACCAAAACTACCCTACAGCAGGGTCCCTTTGACAGGGCTCCCAGCCTCCCTCTGACTCTTAGGGATTCTGTGGAGTCCCTAAGGTATTCCCTGATCTCCTTTCATACTGTGGCCCCAGCTGAAGCCATATACTACATATGTCTCTCGACAAAGATCTCAGGATGAATGGGGAGGAAGGGAATGGCCAGAGGGTTTCCTGGAGAACTCAAAAGCAAACTCAATCCCACTTCCTGTGTATGGTAGCTCTTGTTGGGGGATAAGCTTGTTAAGCTGACTCCTGTAAAGACTGTCCATTCCTCCCATTTCCTGGCATCCATTTACAGAGAAATCAGTCTATGTGGACATCCTCTCAGTTGGCAGAGATGGAGGCTAAAATAGTCCCCACCCACACCAAGTTAAAATGGTGATGATTTTTTTTTTAAATCCAAACCCAATTCCCTGTTGCTTCCCCATGTGTACCTATGAACAGAGCAGCCTGAAATCAAAACTTGGCTTACGCTGGGTTTTGGAATTCAGGGTTATTAAAAGGGGCAGACAGAAAGAAAGCTCGAGGAGAGGAAGGACACATTATGTCCAAAAGTCCCCTTTCCACAGGAAACCGAACTGAAACAAAAGAGTTGAATGGGTCAGTGGAGGACACAGATGTGTCTAGCTAGCTAGAATGTTAAGTCTAGGCAGGGCCTGTGGCTACAGAGTGCTCATTCTGGGGGATGGCTGGCTGGGCAATGGGAAGATCCACAAACCCCAGTGGCACCCATCTCTTGTTTTACCTTTTACCTCCCCTCTCTCCTGGCCAGACCATCCAGAACTAATGGGGTTGTCTGATGGCTCGGATGACTTGGATGAGATGGGAGTTGCCAATACTATCCCAATGTGAAGCCTTGTGGGCTCTTCTATCAAACAACAGGATTTATTAAGTGCCTACTACTGCTAGGCACTGAGCTAGGTCCTGTGAATCAAGCTGTACAAAGGACGAAATGATTCCCATCCACAATGCACTTACATCCATCTCCCCTACAGCCGAACATTCTTTTATGCATTATTTCCTCCAATTATCAGGTGAGTCTCTGGAGAGCAGAAATTGTCTAGCCTTTTCTATTTGCATCTTTAGGGCTTAATTATATACACAGTAGGTGATTAATAAATACTTTTTTGTTCATTCATTCACTGGCAGGGTTTATTAGTAATAGGGCAACTAGCTAGCTCAGCAGATAGAGTATCAGGGTCTGGAGTCGGATTCCCTTTTCCTAAATTCAAATCTGGCCTCAGACACTTACTAGCTGTGTGACCCTGGGCTAGTCATTTAACCCTTTGCCTCAGTTGCCTCATCTGTAAAATGAGCTGGAGAAGGAAATGGTAAACTACTGCAGTATCTTTGCCAAAAAAAGAGTCAGACACAACTGAAAAGTGACTCAACAATAAGTATTAGTAATAATCCTACTGCCCCAAGGAGCAGGTCAAAGAAGCTATGACATAACTCTCAAGGCTTACTAGAACTCAAAAGGCTTTCAGTTTCTTCTCTTTGTCCCCTACCTTAAAAAGGCACCAGCACTTCAGGAAGAAGGAGAAAGCAGAGAATGAATGATATGCTAGGTGCAAAATTCCATTAAGTGTTATATGTTTTACCCATGAAAAGTATGCCTTCTGGACACTGTAGCTATACCTCACACTGAAGAGAGGATTGAGGTGAAGAGTTTTGATACTCTATAGCAGCCTTAGAGATAACTAAACAGCTAAGTGGGGCAGAGCCTGGAGTCAGGATGACCTTAGTTCAAATCTGGTCTCAGACATTTACTAGCAGGCTGTCACTCAACCTCTGCCTCGGTTTCTTCAACCATAAAATTGGAATAATGAGCGCCTACCTCCCAGGATTGGTGTGAAGGTCAAATGAATTAATACTTGTAGTGTTTAGCACAGTGCCTGGCATGTAATAGGTCCTTATGCTCTTTACCATATCACTTACCTTCTCAAAAATTTTCCCTGGTTCCCTATAATCTCCCACGTAAAATACAGAATTCACGTATTGAATCATGAGCTCAATGCTCCGTCCAGCATTTAAAGCTCTCGACAATCTAGGCCCCACCTACTTCTCCAGTCTTATTTCATATTAATAATCCCTCTCACTCACTATTTCAATCAACCCAGATGACTAACTGTACCCCATTCATAATGTTCCATCCCCACCTATGCCACAGGCTGCCACTTGTATCTGGAATGCACTGCCTACTGATCTTTGACTCTGAAAATCTCCCAATTTCCTGCAAAGATGAGCTCAGGAGACACCTGAGCCACACAGGGCCTTTCCTTGTTCATTTGAACATAAGGATCAAATGAGACCACATACAAGGTGTTCCAAAAGATTTAGCTTTAAGCTTTAGCCTAAACTACACTAAAGTCTCTTGGAACAGTCTATACCTATGAAGGGCTTTGTGAACCTTAAAAACTGCTATAAAATGGTATCTATTATTATTATTTCCAGATCTCCTCAGTTATTAGTGCCCTCCCCTTCCTGAAATTATTTGGTTTTTTTTAATTACTTACCTACTTTCTACTCCTCTAAGGCAAAGATGCTGCTTTGTTTTCCTTCCTGTATTTCCAAAGCCTAGCACATGGTAAGGGTCTAAGGGTTTGTTGAGTTGAAGTCATAAATAAAAAGGTGGTATGACAATAATAAGGGATTTACTGAGCAACTGGACTCGGGAGTCAAAAAAAACAGGTTAGTTTTTGAACTTTTTGCTGACTTTGGGCAAGCTCTCAAAAAAAAAAAAGTGGTCACAGATAAATTCTACTTATCTAGATTGGTTGATAGGAGAGGGGAAGACAGTTGTCAGATATTCATATCAAGTAAGATAATTGCTTCCAACCACACAAAAAATTCAGTCACTGACAAAAGGACAAAATACTTCCACAGCCTCCAGTCCTACTGGGCTAGGGGTCCAGGGGCTCCTTCATCAGACAAAATCTTTTCATCTCATCCTAATGACCCTGAATCCTTCCTACTTACGCCATTCTTTGTTTTATTGTGGTTTCCGGTGAAGTAGAGGAACAAAGAAAATCTAAAGAGACCATCCCTAACAAATATATCCCAGCCCAAACACATGGTTACAAGGTGGAAGAGTTGTGGGACCCTGGGGGTAGAGATATTTAATCCAAGCAACTTGAGTAGCAAATGAAACTTATTCTGTAGCTTCCCACACTACTCCCCTCCAGTAAGCAACTCCCCAGAGTAAAAAACCTGCAAAAACTAAAAACAGTCATTTTAGGCCCACAGCCCCAGGGATTTTGCCCAGGATGTTGGGTGGTGGTGGGAGACAGATGAGCACAGCCAATGAGAATTCTGAAAAATCCTATTACAGAGAAAAATAAATAGTTTTTCCTATGTAAAATGATAAGACTATGACTTGTGGCCCTAAAGTCACTTACAGTTTCAACTTTCTAAGAGACCCCAAGTCACCTAATGTGGGGATATTAAATGGGAATACTAAGTTACAAAGCACTCTGTAAATGGGCTTAAAAAAAAACGGGACCTGAAGTCCCATAGTTATGATCACTGCAGAGGAAGCAGCACCTCTTCCACATATTCTGTGTGTGAGACTTTGGGCCAGTCATTTCTACTCTTTGGGCCTCAACTTCCACACCTGTAAAATGAAAGGGTTATATATACCCCAAGGAGGTCAAAGGCAGAAACATGCCAAATACATTAAAATATTCATAGCAATACTTTTGTGGTAGCAAAGATGATTACTATTGATAAGAGAATGGTTAAACAAATTGTGGTATATTATCGCCTTATAAGAAAACAATGAAGAATTCAGAGAAGTGTGGGAAGCCATGAACTGATGCAGAGGAAAGTAATCAGAACTGGGAAAATCATATACACATGACAACAATGCAAATAACAAAAAGGAAAGAGAGACAGAGAGAATAATATATTCATTGTAATGACCAAGTTTGGCCCCAGAAAAGCCATTTTTAAATGATTCCTTCATCACAGAGGTGGAAGACTATGAGTGTGGAACAGTGAATACTCTATGAGATAGACAGACTTCCCTATACTGTTGGTTAGTTTTGATGAACTGCCTTTTCCTCTTTCTTTTTAAATGTTATATCTCACAAGTAAAGATAGAAAGGAGAATCAAAAAATGAAGATTTTAAAATCTTTGTTTTTAAACAAAAAAAAAACAATAAAAAATTTTAAACGAGAAGTTCAGATAAGATGACATCTAAGGCCCCCTTCCAGCTCTCAATCTATACTATTATTTCCCATTCAAATCTTTTTTTTTTTTTGGCAAGGCAATCGGAGTTAAATGACTTGCCCAGGGTCACACAGGTAGTAAGTGTCAATGAGGCCCCATTTGAACTCAGGTCCTCCTGACTCCAGGGTCACTCTGTCCACTGTGCCACTTAGCTGCCCCACCCATTCAAATCTACATGATGGAGCAGAAGAATGGTTTCTCCTTGTTGTAGTGAAAGAACAGGGAGCCAGCAGTCAGCAGCTCTAGTCCCATTTCTGTGCAATCATGGGCAATTCCATGACTTTGACAAACCTCTTGTTAAAGGCTCATCTACAAAATGAAATGGCCAAAGTAGATGAATTCTAAAAAGTTCCTTTAAATATTATGTGATTCTATGTTCTCCTCTACATCTTATGTCTACATTTTGGGCTATACTTCATTCGTTCACTCATTTCAATGTGGAATGCCTAACAGGTAAAAATCAGGCCCTTGTAAACAGACCCTACGGTAGTTTGAAGTTAGAAATTCTCATCCAGTCCTCCCTAGGAAGAGCTATCACTACTAGTCACTTAAGCAGTTATTCAAAAGCAAATTAATCTTCTTATCAAAGGATCCAAAGCTGCCTGGAAAACTAGACCCATTGTTTCAACAACGACCTGATATAAGCCAGATAACTGACTACCAACAGTAATCCTGGACAATCTATAGTTCTAGTAGTCAAAGTGATTGGAGTCCAGAAGGGGTAGCTTGTGACCAGAATGTCCAGGGCCTTGATCTCAGCAGGATCTCCCGGCCAATAAGAAAAGAGGCTCAGAGACTAAGTGGGGGGGGAGAGGAATTAGGATTTCTCCTCTAAAAGTACTAGGAGCTAGTAGCTAGACTTCTGAGCAGACCATCCATCTAAATATAGCCTTCTAAGAGCTGCAGCCTAAGGGATATTCAAAAGGAATGGAGACAAACAGGTTTAGGATCCTACATGTCACAAACATCTCAACTATTTAAGCAAATATCCAAAACATAAGAATTTAGGGGGAAATGGCCTGGGGAAGCCCCAGGCAAAATTGTGAAACCAACACAGATGCCATTTCCCTGATAAAATACCAACTGACTGATAGCTAAATGACCATTAGCGTTTCTGATAAGAGGATAAGGGAAAGGGTTAGAAACTATGATTTCATTGGTTTATAGAACTCCCAAGTGAGGACACACCCTCTACTAATCTAAGTCAATAACTTCTAGGTAATTTAGAGTCTTAGAGAGTTGCCTAAACAGAGTTAGTATGCCTCAAAAACAGGAACTGACAAACCGGGGCTTTCTCTGTCAAAGAACATTTAACTTAAAAGATACCTTAAGAAGAGCTATTGGCTTAATCATTCCAAATTGTTTAATAATTATTATACATAATAATTATATAACTGGCATGAGTAATAATCATATAATTAATGCTATAAGTTGTGAATATAATATAAATGTAAATTATGATTATTTCCAAATAATTGGGGTTATGTGCTAAGAAGGTCATTAAAATATCTATGCTCTTTGACCCAGAGATCCCACTGCTAGGCACTAAGGAAGTCAGTCACAAGACCTCATATACACAAGATTATTTATAGTAGCATTTTTTTATAGAGTAGTAAACAATTAGAAATAAGTAGATAGATATTCATCAATTGAGGAATGGTTAAAGTTAACTAACTGTGGCATTCATAATTGAATATCACTATGTTATGAGAAACCTGATAGATTCAGAAAAGCATGAGAAAATGCACGTGATTTGATACCAAGTGAAGTAAGAAGAGAACAAGGAAAATAATACCTGCAATGATTAAAAAAATGAAGACAGGAAAAAACAATAGAAATTGAATGTAGTGAAATGCTAATGACCAAGGCTGGACCCAAATATAAGAGAAAGCATTTCCCTGCCTTCTTTGCAGAGATGAGGGAAATGCTGCATATAATGTTGGACTTCTTCCAATGTATTGGTTTAGTTTTGCTGAATTGTATTTCCCATCTTTTCACTTTATTATAAGAGATAGCTCTCTAGCACAGGGAGGAAAGATAAATTGAAAAACGTAGCTGATTCAAAAGCAAAAGATCAACAGAGATGTGTTCTTTAAAAAGACATCAATAAAAAAAAAGAGGATTCCCCCTTGTCTATCCAATTCCCTCATTTTCCAGATGTGGAAACTGAGACCCAAAAAAGTAAAGAGGTTTTCCCAAGGTGAGCCACTGACCACATTAGAAACTGGGCCTACTGAATGCCAACTCCATTGATTTTTCTAACTACATTCCAGAAAGAAAGTAGAACAGAGAATAAACCAAATTACTATGAAGATCAGGACTTACAATTTCATGTATATGCATGTAGCCTATGAGAAAAGAGAGAAAGCTGTCAGGTGGTATTTTTATAACTTAATCAAGTTTTCCCAACTATTAATCTATGTTGGCAGCGCTGAGTAGTGTACAGCACGCCGAGCACGAAGATAAGACAACTTGAAATCCAATTTGACCTCTGACAGTAGCTATATTTACCAGAGGCAAATCACTTCTTTCACTTTCATCTGTAAAATGGGGCTAATACCTGTAGTTTCACCTAGTAACGATTGGTTTGTTTTAAGAATCAAATGAGAGGTATGCAAATGTATGTAAAATATATAGACTATAAACAAGTGGTGGTGGTATATGACTGTAATGGAATATTATTGTGCTATAAGAAATGATAAGCAGGATGATTTCAGAAACACCTGGACTTACATGAACTGATACATAGTGAAATGAGCAGAACCAGAATATTGTACATGGTAGCAGCAATACTGTACACTGGACAACTGTAACTTAGCAATTCTCAACAATACAATGATCCAAGACAACCCCAAAGGACTCATGATAAAAAAATGCTATTTGCCTCCAGAGAAAGGATGATGGCATCTGAACATAAACCAAAGCATGCTTTCTTTTTTGAACTTCCCTCCAGAAAATGACTAATATGAAAATGTTTTACATGATTGTTAGTGTATAACCTATATCAGATTGCTTATCATTTCAGGGAGGGTGGAGGGAAGGAGAGAAAGAATTTAGAACTCAAAACTTAAAAAAAAAAAAACCAACCAATGTTAAAAATTACTTTTACATGTAATTGGGGAAAAATAAATTATTTCAAAAATATTTAGCCTAATGAGGTCATAACCACAAAGTTGTTGTGTTTGTCCTTCGTTCTTGAAGGGGACATCAGGGAAATGATGGCATGACTTGCAGTTGACTTTGATATCAGTGAGGGAGAGCAGTGCAAGGTCACCAGCCTCACTGTCTCTTCCACAGCCATCTGGGTCCAGTGGCCTGATGTTCACCAGGACAAATGGAGATGGCTCAAGATGCATTAGGAGACCCTGGCCCTTTGAGACAGCACCCATTCAGTGAATAGGCCTCTTTAAGAAGTTAATCAAGGGATGGCCCCTTTAATTAAAAACAAAAAAAATCAAACTGGGAGGGGAAGACCCTCAGGGTTCCTGCCCAAAAGAGAAACAAGTTACTATTTAGTATTTACATTCACTCTGTGCTGGGAGGACAGGGACTTGTAATCCAATCTATGGGCTCCAGAGTGAGTTGGGTTTAAGGCTGCAGCCACAGAATGTCAGAGCTAGATAAACCTCAAAAGATCATCTAATCCATCTCTTAACTCACCTAAACTCACACACAAGGTAATGGTAGAAGCTAGGGAGGAGAACCCAGCTTCCATTCTAAAGTTCCTTTCCCCCAAAATAACCTTGAGAGTTAAGCAGGAGCAAGTGGTATTATCCAAACAGGACAGATGAGATAAATGGAAGACCAAAGACCCTTTCTTATTCTATTCAATTTCTATTCTATCAACTTTTCTAACGAGAGAATCATAGACTTAGAGCTGGAAGAAATCTAAAGAGGTCACCTAGTTCAACCTCTTCATGTAACAGATGACTTGTCCAAGGTCAGAGAAGCAGTATGTGGCAGAGCTAGGATATGAATCCTGGTCCACTAACTACAATGTTCTTTTCACTATAACAAAATGGCATGAGGCATTTGGCCATGGCACTTCTGGTAAAAAGAAGGTGCTTAACACTGCCTGACACCAAGAACTCTGGCCTCTCTCCTTTTTTTGCAGAGGAAGCAACTTATAAGTATGAAACACTACATATAATGTAAGATTTGGCTGGTGTTTTAATAGACTGTTTTTCCCCCTTTTTTTTCCCTCTTTGTTCTTTGTAATGGCCTTCCATAAGAGGAACACGAATGGATATTAAGAAATGAAAGTGCTATAAATTAAAAATTAAATTTAAAAAATGTGCTAAGCAGGATGTCAGCAACAGGATATCGATCAGGTGATATTTACTGAATGCCAGGTGCAGAGCACAGACAGGCCCTGGAAATGGGGAGAGGGCAGGAGGCACAGAACCAACAGAAGGACACCATGGAACAGAGGCAGGAACACTAGATTTGAGGTCAGGAAACCTGAGTTAAAATCCTATCTCTGTCCCTTATGATCCCTTGGCCAAGTCACTAAATTTTTGGGATCTTGGTTTCCTTATTTGTAGAATTAAAAAATTGGACTAAAAAGTCTCTTCTAGCTCTAAATCTGTGCTCCTATGATCATTTGTAATATTTTGTTCTAAAGATATAACACAGGATGGGATTAGCTTTGAATTGTAAAGTGCTTGGAATTCCTCAAGTGAAGGGCAAAAGGATAAGCAGGGATTAAGTATTACTATAATTAATATTAGCCTCAATACTATCCCTGTACTTTTGCTTGGAGACTACAGAAAAGCACCAGAAGACTGAGCATTCAGTCTTTCAAAAAGGAAAATGAACTGTAATTCATTTGAGTTGCTGGTCATTTCCTCCCTATTTGAAGAAGAGCACCAGATGTGAAGTCTAAAGACCCGGATACAAGTACTGGATCCAATATTTACCATTGTGTGATCTTAGGCAAATCTCTTTCCATTTCTATGCCTTAATTTGCAATTCTGTAATATAATGGGGTTGGTTCAACAAATCCAACACAATTGTCAACCCCTTGACATTAATTCTAACATTGTGCCTTAGGTTGAATCTGGGGAAGAGTATGTTAACCAGCGAATGAACACAGGTAGATATGGATCAAAGGACCATTGATGGAGAGCCAGAAAGGACATCAGAGGCCATCTGGACAAAACCCTTCATTTTTCAAATAAGGATATGGAGGCCAAAGGAGGTTAAGTGATTTGACCAAGGTCAAATAGGCATCAGAGGTAAGATTTGAACTTGGTTCCTCTGACTCCAGAGTCAGCATTCTTTCCACTGTACGAGGCTGCCTCCTTATAAATGCCCCTTGTCATGGGGCCATGAGATCCACTTTGTCAGTTCCATTTTCAGAAATTCTGGTTGGTCATCCCATCCCAAGAGAGAAATGGTCATTGGCCACAACCCTGAGAAACTAATCCTGAGCCTTCTCTGTTACTTCCTCCCTCTCAGAGTTGTAATCTCTCCAATGATGACACATAGAAGGTACAGTGATCTCTCGACAATCACAGGGACTAGGGTTTCAGGACCCCCGAGAAAGTGAAAAACCGCAAATAACTCTAGGGCCCACCCCAAATCTTTATTTTTTTTAATAATTCTAATCATATTTATTTAACACATAAAACAAGTAAAACAACACACTGCACCCATAAAAAAGTTGCAGTTTCTACATGAGGGAGATCAGTATTTCGCACACTGTGTAGAGTTTTCACATAGGCCAGTGTAACTTCAGCAACTGCTTCGTGGATTTTCTTCTCCTAAGAAAAGCACAGATACATCATCACTGCGTGAGAAAATCATATGACTGAGTCTGGATGGTAGAGAGACAAAGAGGAGGTTTTCTCAAAAAGAGTGTGTAGCCCAGTAGTTCTTTAGGGCACTGAAACTTTTCACAAAATTTAACTGTTGATAATAAACTTATGTATGTATACTTAAATGGATATGATAAATGTAAATGATAAAAATAGATTAATAATATGCAGCACTTATGTATCTATGACTTAAGTTTTTATTTTTTTAGTTTTCTTTCATCTGTGATTTTCTGCAGTATGTGGCAAATATCCAAAAATTGCCATTTTATTATTGAAGGCCAACCCACAAATAACCAAAACCACAAATGTGAAAACCCAAAAATGTCAAGAGATGACTGTAAAAAGTGAAATCTTGATTCATCCCCCTTGCTCAGGCCTCTGATCAGCTGTCACTTGACATCTATTTGTATTCTATGAGATTCTTCATTGTTTGTCCCTAGTACAGCTCTTTGCCAACATACTGGATAAGCTAAATCTTGGTCCTTCAGTACATGATTAAATCACTCAATCAACAAGCATTTATTAAATGCTTATTAGGTAGCAGGCACTCTAAACCTTGGAAATACCAAGAAAAAACAAAAACAGTCCTTGCTGTCAGGGATCTTACATTCTAATGGTGGAGACAATATGCATATAAAAACATGCAAAATGCAAAAAAACATACAAGGCAACTTTGGAGTGGAAGGCACTAGCAGGTTGGGTAGACTAGAAAAGGCCTACTCCAAAAGGCAGCTTTTGAGCTGAGCCTAGAAGAGAGTCAACAGTTCTAAAGTGGAGGAGGGAAGGGCTCTCCAGGCATAGGAGACAGCTAGAAGTACAGAAACAGGCAACAGCAAGTGTGTGAAAAGTAGCAAGGAGGCCAAGATGGATGAATTGTAGAGTGTGTTGAGGGAAATATAATGTGTAAGATGACTAGAAAGACAGGAAGATCCCCAGTTACGAAGAAATTCAAATGCCAAATCAAGGCATTTATATTCGATCTTAGACATAATAGAGAGCCACTGGAGTTTATTGAGTTTATTACTGCCAAAGTAATTTTCCTAAGCCCCCCCTAAAGGGCAAGGGAGGCATACACAGTCTTTAGGAAAATTACTTTGGCAGTTGTTTTTAGTGTGGATTGGAAGAGAATAGTGAGTGACTTAAGACCATAGTCACTGGATTATGTCATTAGACATAGCACAAGACTACAGCAATAGTCCAGCTGAGGGTCAAGGAGAGAATGAACTATGGCAGTAGTTATGTGAGTAGAGAAAAGAGGAAGGACATGAGAGAGAATGTCAGGGTAGAAGAATCAAGATGTGTCAACTACCTGCGTATGTATAGTGAATAAGAGTAAGTAGTTAAGGATGACACCAAGGTTGCAAGGAGAGGTACCTGACATGAACAAGTGGAGCATGAGACATTGCTTACACTGAGAACACACACTCTACAATCCCAGCTACATTGGTCTTCTCATTTTTTCTCACACACAACACTCTATGACCTTAACTCCATCCCTTTGCACTGGTTGTCCCCCATGCCTAGAATGCTCTCATTCCTCACCTCCACCTGCCAGCTTTTCTGACTTTCTATAAGATACAGCTCAATCTCACCTCTGGAGGAGGCCTTTCCAAGTTCTACCCCAGTCCCAGTGCCTTCCCTGAGATTATATTCCACTAAAGATTTAATGGTTGTTGTGCCCATTAGAATGGAGAGACCTTCTCCATTAGAATGAGGTCATGGCAGAGGCCGTGGGTGGTTTTTTTCTCCCTTTCACCGTAGCCCCTAGACAAATTCAACCTCCTAATCCTAGCCCTACAACATCTCTCACATGCTCCCTCTTCTCTGCCATCAGAGATGCCACTGTACAAGGTCTGAGATGCTTACAGGTCATGCAGTTCAAAATGTGCAGCAGGTAGTTGGTGGTGCAGTACTGGTGCTCAGGAGAGCAACTAGGGCTGTGGACACAGAGAATTGGTTTTTTCTTCCTCCAGCCCTATTCAATAGCATATGGTTAGGAGCAAAGGAGGCAGATGATGGAGGGGTGAAGTAATATGGAGTTGGAGTTTAGCAAGGCACCTGAGTAACACTAGGACAAGGGAACAAGGGATTTAAGAAGAGAGGAGTGTCTCTAGCATCTCTTAGAGTTCCTTTTATGCAGTAAATGTTTACTATATGAATTTAATTCAAATCAGAGTAAGATTAAGGGAGAAGATGCTATGGAAGAATATATAAAACAAAAATCACAAAACACAATCTCTGTCCTCAAGGATTTTATAATCTGATCACAGAAACAAATCTCTAATGAGGATGGGGGTTCTGGTTGTTTGTCAAGAAGGGGAAAACTATGATTTTATAAGTCAGGGATAGGGAATCTGCGAACTCAAGGACACACGTGGCCTTTAAGGTCCTTGGGTGCAGCCTTTTGACTCAGTCCAAGTTTTACAGAACAAATCCTTTTAGTAAAGGGGATTTGTTCTGTGAAGTTTGGATTCAGTCAGTCGGCTGAGCCTGAGGACCTAGAAGGCCACATTTGGCCTTGAGGCCACAGGTTCCCCACCCCTATCATAGGTGGTAATGACAAATCCCTTCGTCAATACAGACCTATAACTTACAGTCTCAGAGAACTGTCAAAGAGTTTTGACTAGTTTTGATTAATTTTGACTAAGCAAACTAGGATTAGAGATCTAGGGCTGGGAGGAATCTCAAAGACTATCATTTTTACAGATGAAGAAACTGAGGCCCAAGGATGTTAAATAATTTGTCTATGGTCATACTGCTAATGTCTCTGAGGCAGGACTTGAACCAAGGTCCTCCTGACTCCAAGTCTGGCTCCTTAATTACCAAACCAGACTGTCTTTCATATAGATTACATATGATTAAGTAATCCATTGCAAGTTACATACAGAGGGTTACAGGAACTCAGAGGATGGGAGATGAGCAAGGGCTTCATGGAGAAGTGGGACTTGTGCCAGGATTTCTCAGGCATGTATAGTTTCAAATAGATTGGGAGGAATGAGGAACATTCACGTAAAGGCTCAGAGCCATTCCAGAGAAAGAGCAGGCAAGATCAGGCTTTGCAAGTATTTGTGAATAGCTTCGGAGAACCACAGTCAGCTCTGGCTTACATGTTGCCCAAATGAAAAATGGTTATGAAATAACTTGTCAATCTATTATCTCTGTTGCTAAGATAACTGTCTTCTCTGCTGAGCACCAGTTTTGTATAAAGGTTAGGATAATTTTGTAGCACTTAACCAAAAAAAAAAAAGGGAGATGCCACTTAAGAACAGTAAGAGTAGCAACAACATAGATATGCATAATGGCAACACTCTTGGGTCACTTTGGAATGTAAGGTACTTTCCCTTCCTCCAGGCCAAACATGATACTGGAAGAACTCCAAACCAGGTCTGTCTCCAAGGGCATTCCCTTCTCCAAGGGTCACTCCTTTAATTCCCCACCCCTATTCCCCAAGCATTTCAAGCTCCAGGGAATTGTCACTTGTACAATGAGTTACACAAAGTTTAAGGGACTCATCTCTTGCAGTTGTTAAAATTCTGGAGTACCACTGATGGAGCACAACATAACAAACTACTGAATGTAAATGTAATGGGAAAGCACAAAAGAAAAGAAATTACTAACATGAATCCAGAGAACCAAGGTGAGACTTGTAGTAACAGATGCAGAATGAAATAAGTAGAATCAGAAAAACAATATACTCAAACTACAGCAAGGTAAACGGAAAGAGATAAAAATAAGATGGAATGCCGTATGATTATAAAGACCGAACTTGGCCCAGGGAAAGAGTTGAAAAAATGTACCTCCCTCCTTTCACTGTAGAGACGGGGGCGTTTGGATGTGGAAGAATGCATATAATGTCAGCTGAAATGGCTTGTAGGTTGGTTTCTTTAAACCGATCTTTTTCTCTTCCTTTTTAAATCTTTGTTAAGAGAAATGGATCATTATATGGGAAAGGGAGGGAAGGGATATGTTCAGAAATGAAATGTGAAAAAAACAAAAGGCATTGATAACAATAACCAAGATGCTAATAACAAAAAGATTGGAGACACCCCAGAACTATGAGTCAGGATTTCCTCCTAGACTCATTTCATCTTTGCAGTTTTAATTGGATAAAAGTTTTCTTGAATCTTTTCTGTCCTGAGCTGGTATGTAGAGATAACTTCATTTGATATTCAGGGAACATAAACTAAACTACATCTAAGAAAATACAGTAATTCAACTCAAATTCAATATTTATTAAGTGTCTAGGATGCCTACAGCACTGTTACAGGCACTAGAGCTACAAGGACAAGAAGAAAAAGTAACTTACCTTGTCATGAGGTCATGGGAAGGGAGAGGTTAGTAGCACTTATGTTCTCAGAAAGAGGTCAAAGCAAGGGGACTACATGACAAGTTAGGATTTGGTCCAGAGTCCCCCAGCTCTTCCCCTTCCCCAAATAAGGCACTGTCAGGGAGTAAAGTGATAGAAAATTATTAAAAATGACAGGTCACAGAGAGCCATTTCTGACAAAGAGGCTAAGGGCAGAAGGACAGGGTCTTCCTAGAAGACAAAAAGTTTCTGGTCTTGGCTCTACGACTGGATGTTTAAATCACTTAAATTCTCCGAATCTTAAGTTTCCTTGTTTGTAAAATGGGCATGAGAGCAGCTTCATAACCCTCTTCACAGGGTTTTTGTGAAGATCCCAAAGAAAGAACAGATGTGGCCCTGGAGTCAGGAGGACCTGAGTTCAAATGCAGCCTCAGACACTTGACACATTTCCTAGCTGTATGACTTTGGGCAAGTCACTTAACACCAATTACCCTGCCTTCCCCTCTCCGGAAAAAAAAAAAAAAAGAATAGATATGATGGGAATTTGTTCATGGAAAGTACTATATATATTTAAGCCAGTATTGAAGTAGTAGGATCATGGCTGGAGGATTCATGGGCTGGGCAAGCCCAGCTGGTTGGTTCCCAGGATGCCTGGCCAAATCATGTCTGCAGGCAAAGCTGGGAGGCTACAAGAATGCTTGGCTGAGCTGACAGGGGAACAGATACAAAGGCATGGGAAGAAATTCCTTGGAATTTTCTAGACCCATTCCAATTCTCTTCCTCCTCCCTTGAGGCAATGCCATTAGCAATAGACTAGAAAAGACAAAATATGGTATCCTGGGAAGTATACTTCTTCAAAGAGAAAATGAACTTATAGAGGGGGGGGGAGAGGTGCACCTTTCTCTCTTCCCTTCCACCTTTTTCTTCCCCTTTCTCTCTTACCACCTTCCCTCTGTTACCTCCACCCCTTTCTTTCTGACTTTTCTGCTCCTATTTGTACCATGCTATCCAGCCAAAACTGAAATGCTCTGCCCCAAATAATTTTTGACCAAATAAGTTCTATCAGTCAATTCAGAGACCTCCACTTCAAAAGCCACAGAGGAACACTGTAGGTCACACGAAAGTTTAATGAAGAGACAGGAATTGGCAGAACAAGAGCCCTGAGAACGCTATCCACTCCACCCAGACTCCTCTGGCAGTCCACCCACACAAAAAAAGCCACCTTCTCCTGGCTGGAAACTGTGGCCTCCTTTTTTATTAGTTGCTGTCTCCTTTAAGCATCTAAAGGTAAGATCTGGATCTGTTGTCCTTCCTCCCTGCCACCCCCCACCACCACCACCACCTTACTCACGGAAAAGTCTATATTAGCTCCAATAGTTATAGAAACAAGAGGAGGAAAGCTTCAAACAAAGGTTGGTGCTCATTTGTCAACACCCTATTCTGGAGGGTCATCAGGTCAGTCCTGATTGAAGAGCCAACTGCCAAACCTCATGCTTGAACAGACAGAGAACTTCACCCACACAGTCCCACTACCTACTGGGAAAGAGCCAAAGGAAAAGAGGGGAAGGAGCAGCAAGTAGACCCTGGGTAAAAAAAAAAAAAAATTATTCAGTGACTCTTAAAGGAAAAAAAATCTGATGATCCCCTTAGGGGCCCTCAGTCAACAACTCACATGAACATTGTGCTACAATTTCTAAGGGACCTTCATTCGAAACAATCCTGAAATGTGGGGAGTAATTCTTATTTCCACTGGGGAAACCCGATTAGAGGGACTGAATAACTCTCCCTCAGTACATGGTTGTTTGCATATTTTCTCCTCCGTAAGAATGTAGGCTGAATAAGGGCAGCCACGAGGCCACTTTGCATCCCCTTCTACTCCATGGCCCTACCTCACCTTAGCACAATGCTTGTCACTTAGTAAGTGCTTAATAAATTCTTGTTGGCTTATTGACCCAACTACTGAGTTTCAGAGCTGAGGTTCTGACCCAGGTCCTCTGACTTTAAAGCCAGTTTCTTTCTATTAAACTAAGGCTATTCAAAGAAGAGGGTTTTTTAGTTTTGGTGGGGTTTTTTTAAAATGTGCACCTCCAGAATGGGGGGAGGAGGGGGAGTGGTGGCTAGGCCCCACTCTGAGATCAATGGCTGAGTAATCAGCAACCTCTGTTTCCTATTAGCACTAGCTGGGAAAGTTGCTTCCTCTCTTGAGCCTCAGTTCCCCAATGTCAGCTTAGTTCCCTTTGAGGAGAAAAAAGTGGCAGCAGCACCTTCCTTCTCAGGAGCAGCTCCCTTGGCTTCCCTCCTATGATTTAAAAAAATTAACTTTGATATTTTTTATTTTTACATTACCTTCATTTCTGAATCTATCCCTCCCCCATCCCTATGAGCCAACCCTAATAACAAACAATCTAAGAAAGAGAAAAAAGGATGTTCAGCAAAACTAACCAAAATATCACCCAACCCTGACAGTATACACAATGCCCCCAAGGTGCCATGCTTAGCGTTCTCTAGCTATGCCAAGAAGGGGTAGAGGAGCATTTTCCCCTCTCTCCTTTGAGGTGAATTCTGTCCCAAGGATTACTGAGATTCTAGCATTATTAGCCACATATTCTAATTTTTAAAAAAATAGATTAGAGGGTGGGGAAGAATGTGGAAGGAGAAAGGGATTCCTGTTCCCCATTTTTACTTGGTATAGCAGGAAGAAAGAAAGAAAGAAAGAAAGAAAGAAAGAAAGAAAGAAAGAAAGAAAGAAAGAAAGAAAGAAAGAAAGAAAGGAAGAAAGGAAGAAAGGAAGAAAGGAAGAAACGAAGGAAGGAGGAAAGGAGGGAGGGAGGGAGGGAGATAAGGAAGGGAGAGTTGGGGAAATTCCTGTCTCACCCCAGAAATTGCAATGGGTTGCTTTAGGAAGAAAGCCAAAGCAAGGTCTGGCAACTGAAAGCAAATGTGAGGAAGGGAAACAAGTGGGGAAAGCTGGTCCTGCTGACCCTAGAACCCAGTCCTACTATAAATCAAGCCAGGCCCTTCACCACAGAAACCATACTTTCAAAGACCACCCAGCAGGAGGAAAGAAAGGTAGAAAGGGAAGACATGTCATGGACCCCAGCCCTGTCTAGACTCAATCTACACTTCTCATAAAAGCCAGTTAACAAATGCCCATTATTTGGGGGCGGGGGAGGATGAGGGACAAGGAGTGTGGGTTTACAACAGAATGGGGTCAGTTGTATGCCAAAAGCAGCAGGATGGGAGAAGAGGCAAGACTGCCCCATCCTTCTCTACAACTTACTCATTCCCCCAGGCCAGCCAACATTCTAGCACCCCCATGGAGAGCCACGGCAGATTTCTGAGAATTTGAAACCCCCTACACTAAGACTACCCTGCTGGCTATGGTCCTATGAAAGCAGAATGTTGTTCTCTTTGCCCTCCAATCTGTCCCCCATCCAATCAACCCTCCCTCCATGCAGTAGGGCTCATGACTACCTCCTAACTACTTACTCTCCCAACTCATCTTTCAACACCCAACAGAACCAGGACTGCCCCCCCCATCAAACTGGTGAATTTGGGGCTAGAAGGAGCCTTAAAAATCAGTTCATCCAACCCCTTATTTTACAAATGAGGAAACTGAGACCTAGAGAGCTGAATTTACTTCCTCAAAGCTATGCAAGCTAGCTAGCACTAAAAGCAGAACAAAAATACATTTCCCGAGCCCTAATGTAGGGTCAGCATATGCTCTATCCTCATCCTTTCTACTGGCCCCAGAACAAAGTTGTGACATCTGACGACTGGAGTCAGTGTCTCTGGAGCCAAAATGGGGGAGGGATGTGGGAATGAAGACTGCCACCCTTGGAGGCCATAACACTGACAAGTCAGCTCTTGGCATCTTTTCAGCTTTGGCAAAACTTGAAGAATCCAAAGCTTAAGCTATCTCTCTTCACAGAGGCTCTTACCCCACACAGGAAATGGCTTCAGGAAGATATGGGTGTGGTAAGAGCCTCTTAGGAGGGGAGCCAGGCTGGACCACAGCCACCACCAGGCTTACCTACACCACACTACAAAAGCCTGAGGCAACAACTGCTCTCAGTGCCGTATGCTTATATACACGAAGTCCAACATTTATCCTCGCTGCTGACCGTTCTTATGATGATGACGATGACAATGATTATGATAATGATGATAAGTAGCCTGATACAGTGGATAGAGAGCTGTCCTAGGAATCAGGATGATGTAGCTTTAATTCCTGGCTGTATAACATAGTAATCCCATGAGGATAGGTAGTGCAAGTATCACCACCATTTTTCAGATGAGGAAAACGAGCCTGAGAAAAGTGAATTGATTTGCTGTGGTCCCAGAGTTCTTTCCACTACTCCAGACTCCCATTTCCCTGTGTGTTCCCTCTGTTGTAGAAGGAATGTCTACCAGAGTCCCCCTCCATATGGGCTGGGTTATTTCTTTTCCTTAAAAGGCAACTGTGTTCATGACTTAACTGGCCCAGGTGACTAAAAGATGAGGTCATATGAAGCTCCAGCTCCTCTGATCTCTCTGCCATGGGTAGTACAGAAGCAGGAAAAGCTATGTTTGGCTAAATAGGAGACCATGTTCATTTAGCCAAAGGATGAATATTCTTCCCCTCCAGTGGCTAAGTAAATCTTCTTTTGTTAATAAGATATTTAATTTTTTTTCTAATGCTGAACCTAAACTACCATGGAACAGGGTTGAGTCAGGCCTTTCCAACAACACTTTCCCTGACTTAGCTGAATTCCCAAAGTTTGACCAACTTGGCTCATCCCTGCCAAAAAGGAGAAGGATCCAGAAGGGCCCAGAGGACAACTCACAACTCTAAAACCGAAAAGAATTTCAGGGGCCATCTTAATCCAATTCAATTTTACAGATGAGGTTAAGTGACTTGTCCAAGATGATATAGGAAATTAACATGAAATCAGAGCTGGGACTTCTACCCAAGTCTTTCCACAGGACCATAACCTAGGAGTAGAACAACAAGGAATGAATTTAGTAATTCCAAAGAGAAAGAGAACAGAGTCTGAGGAAATGGGAGGAAAGGAAGTGGGGAGGATAGGAAAGAACAGAAATGTGAAGGCAAGAAGAGAGGGAGACTTAGCAACCAAAAGGAGAAATTGAAAGGGGTAGGGGGAGAAAAACCAAGATTTAGCTCAAAAAAACTTAAAGAGTATGATGTATTGAAATGGAGAAGGAAATGGCAAACAACCCCAGTATATTTGCCAAGAAAAGTCCAAACGGGGTCACAGAGTTGGACACAACTAAAACAACACAACAACAACATGATCTATTGAAAAAAAAATTTTCAATCAGAACACTGGGCTTCATATTTCAGTTCTACCTGTAGGACCCTGGAGAAAATCACTTATCTGGCCATCACTTTCCTCATCTGAAATATTAAAAGTTTGGACTCAATCTCTTCTAGCTCTAAGTCTATGACCCACCATCTGCCCCTCTTCATGAATACCAGCAACTCCCTGACCTTCTAGAAAACCTTTTAAAAAGTATTTCAAAGCAGTGTGGTCTAAGGAAAGATAATGGAACTGGGAAGTAAGATTCTTGGGTTTGAAACCTGGCTCCATCACTTACTACAGGTGTGACTTCAGAAGAGTCAGTTAATCTCTCATTGCCCCCAGGTAATTCTCTAAAACTATATAGTAGTTGCTGATTGGCATTAGTAGAGAAATATTCTTCACAGGAAATTCTTCACAGAAATATTTAAAGATCCAGATGCTTCCCCTCCCCCCCAACTGTTTTTTGTATTAGATTAGATGAAGGAAATAAGACAATATACTAATCTCTCAATTATCAGACCCACCATACCAAGGATATGCAAATAAATACCAAGTGTGGAACTTTAAGAAACATCAACTAACATCCTGGCCTTCATGGACCAGCTTCAAAGTCATATTTGTCTTTGAAATCCATGCTTTACACCCTGGGGTCTTTGGGCCTTGAGTGAATCAGGTTTCATCCTTCTCCTTTGCAGGGGTCTATGAAGCAGATATTTACAGACTGTCCCATGAGAGGCTGGGGAGGATAGAGAAAGACTTTGAAATAGCAATCCTCTTTTGCATTTATAAGCCAATTGATCATAAGCCAAAAAAAACATCATTTGGGCTGCTTAGGAGAATGAGGCACAGTTGGCAAGGTGGGCTTTCCTCCAAATCAGCTGGTCTCCTAGGGAAAATAATGCCTCCCAGGCTGGCACATGGAGGGGGCCGTACTAAGACTTGCCTAGGTCCATCCCCTTGAACTCCATGACTGGTTTTTCATTTTTCCAGACTTGCCATAATGCAAGTTTTTGCAGTCCAGGTACTTAGCTGAAGTATTGGACCTAAAAGCCAAGACCAAAGTCCATGAGGGAAAAAGCTTCACTGGTCAGATATTGGGCAATAGCTCATCCCAGGGCCCACCAAAAGAAGAACCAAGGAAACCAACTCTTCCACAAGAAGAGACCATCCACAATATCCCCCCTAAATTTTCTAACTTCCTAAAAAATGTACTTTAGTGGGCTTTTGGGTTTTTTGTTGCTTTAAAAATAACTGTAAAATTCACAGATCATTATCACAGAACTTGAGCTAAAAAGAACAAAGGCTATCTCAACCCCTCATTTTACAAATGAGGAAACTAAGTCTCGGGGGGTTAAGTGACTATGTGCCCAAGGTTGCAGAGCTAATAAGCACCAGAGAGATCTGGATCCAGGTCCTCTGACTCCAGAACCTATGCTCTTTATACTGTATCACATCACTCCCAATTTAGGTTAACAACCTAGGAAATGCTTGCACTTGGTAGAGAGATGGAGTTGTCTCATATATGCAAATAAGTCCCCAGCTATTTCTTCCCACAAGGAGGGCAGAAAATTCAAGTTCTCTTCCTAGCTCAACCACTGACTAAACATTGTTCTCCTCTAGTCCCTAACCCTCTACCTCTTCCACAGGTGAAACGGGAATTGACAAGTGGCCAGCACCATTTCCTTGTAGCTCTCAGGCCTGGACCTGGTCTATAAAAATGCTTTGGTGTCTAGAGAGAAAGGTGTGTCCTAAATATTGGCAATTCTAATGCAAATTCAAATTATACAGCATCTGGAAGATGTCTGCAGCATACAAAAAAAGAACACAACAGAAGGAATATCCAGCCCAAGCAGTGGAAAGCAGACACATGGATGTTCTAGAGAATGGATGGATGGGGAGAGAGAAGAGAGAAATTATGCTGAGTCTCTCGTTTCCTTGTCCCAGGCTCATTCAGGAGATGTGATAGCTTGATGCTGGGGACTAGAAACCAGAATTCTCTCTGTGTCCAATAAACACTTGACATCGTCAGAATAAAACACAAGGAGGAAAGGTACAATCTCAATTAACACAGTATATACAAAAGACATCCCAAAGACAGAGTAGTTCTCTTCCAACACTTAAGGCTTCATTCAATCCATTATATCAAGACTGTCTGAAAGATGGCCATCCACATCAATTGGGGAATGGCTGAACAAAATTGTGATATATGAATGTAATGGAATAATACTGTGCTATAAAAAATGATGAGCAGGCAGATTTCAGAAAAAAATGGAATGACTTACATGAACTGATGCAAAATGAAGTGAGCAGAACCAAGAGAACATTGTACACAGTAACAGAAAGGTTGTGCGACGATCAACTATGAAAAATTAGCTCTTCTCACCAATACAATTCCAAAGGACACATGGTGAAAAATGCTATCCACATCCAGAGAAAGAAGAGATGGAATCCAAATGCAGATCAAAGCATACTATTTTAATTTTCTTTACCTTTTTCATGTTTTCCCCCCTTTTGGTCTGTTTCTTTCAAACATGAGTAATATGTCTTACATGATTGCACATAATATAACCTATTTAAAATTCTCATCTTTTTAGGGAGTGGGAGAAGAGGGAGGTAGGGAAAGAATTTGAAACTCAAAAATTTTTTTAAATAAATGTTAAAAATTGTCTTTACATGTAATTGGAAAAAATAAAATACTATTTAAAAAAAGGGGGCCACCCACTAGGAAATTTCCTTCAATCCAGGTCAGGAGTGGGGAACCTTCAGCCTTAAGGCCACATGTGGCCTCCTAGGTCTTTAAGTTTGGCCTTTTGACTGAATCCAAATTTTACAGAACAAAACTTTTTATTTTTATTAATACATTTTTGTTCATCTTTTCTATTTTTATTTTATTTTAAAGATGAACATATTTAAAATACCAGAGAATAAAATAAGTTTCAACAAAATAATCTTCCCAGATTGACCAGCACAATTAGAAATTAGTAAGCCACAAGGGCTAGACTGACGGTTGCTACACTCTTTATTTAGTTCCAACTTCCTCTGCCTGATTGGCGCCACTACCATACGAGGCTGGTTGGTGAGAGTTTATGGGGGTCAAATGTACCAGTCTGTTATAAGCTTTTGACAACGGTGCACTCACTGTGTTTCTGTCTGAAGTAGAATTTGTGAATAGTTGCACAGCTCAACAGTATTTTTGAATTCTGTCTGGTTAACAGCCCATCATGTCAAAGGAGACCAAGAGAGCACTGAAGGAAGAAAACAGATTTTTTTAGTGAGGATTGTGAATTACAATATTATCTTGTTTCTGCTAAAGATGAGATGATTTGCTTGCTTTGTGATGCTGCAATATCAACATTAAAGAAATTCAATGCTCATCAGCATTATAACACTCACAAGGCGCAAAAGGTTGCACTGCAGAAATTAAAAGATGAAAAGCAAAGACAATTCTTTCAAAGAGCAATAAGATAGGGAAATAATTCTACTGAAGCAACTTATAAAGTAGCTTATATACTCGGGAAAAAAGGGAAGCCATTCAGTGGTGTAGACACTGGGAAAGCATGCATTGTCAAAGTTGTAGGATGCTTAGCCCCAGATAATGTTTCAAAGTACAAACAACTGCCTCTTTCAAGGAGAACCATAACTGATCGGCAGCATGAATTAGCCTTCAACTTAACAGAACAGCATCGTGCAATACTTCGAAGGGAAGTAATATATTACAATTATATAATAATATATTATTCAATCACTTTGGCTGAATCAACTGATACTACTGACTCAGCGCAGGTTTTATATTTCATTCAGGTTTGCTACTGGCTTTGGACACTCTTGCGAACAGAACATGGTGAATAGATATCTTTGACAATAAATTTAGTTAGTGTATGTGCAGATGGTACACCTTCCACAACAGGAAAACATGAAGAGTTTAATCGCACAGATTAAAAAAAAAGTATTAACAGATCCAGATGCTCTCATTTCTTTTTCATTGTATCTTGTATCCGCAAAATCTCTATGCTAAAGCTACTATTTAAGTGACACTTTGCAACAAGTTATAAGTATTGTTAGCTATATTTGTGCAAATGTAACATGGCATTTTCAGTTTTGTAACATGCTAAAGTTGAACAATGGGTATTCAGTGTGGATTTGCTGTATCATTCTAAAGTGTGTTGGCTATCACAGGGACAGGTGTTAGCCAAAATTTTCTCTCTGTGGCAACAGATAATTAAATTTTATGAAGAATAGAATCAGCAACATGAACTATCGTAAGAAGATTTCTATAGGAATGCTGTGTGATATGTCAAATCAAAACAACTTGAATATTTCTTTGGAAGGTAAAAAACTAAGTCTATATATGATACGTGGCAAAAAATCCAATTATTTTTTAAAAAAAAGCTATCTTTTTTCAAAAAACTTCTTCAAAAGGACATTTCAGATGACATCACACTCAAATTAGCATTTCAGCCTCACCTAGTTGATATCACCAAGGCACCTAAAGAACTACAGATGGAATTCATTGAGCTCTTAGTATTTACACTTTAAAGTCATTGTTTGATGCTAAGAAAGATCCAGTTGAAATACTGAAAAATACAGTAGAATACCCATGCGTTTGGCAATATGACCAAAAAATGCTTTATTGCTTTTCAACCACTCATTGCTGAGAATCTATACTCTCCTACCTAACCCAAATTAAGATGCCATAAAGGTCACAAATGACTGATACCCATCTAGAAGATCAACTGACATTGCAGACCTCCATGCTACAACCAAATATTCAAATACTTTCCAACAAAAAGCAGACACAACAGTGTCATTAAAAGGTTAGTTAACTTTAAAATTAACAAATGGTTTTCATTTTTCAAAATTATTAAGTACATAGTATTTAGATTTTTACAAAATAATGTACATTTTTAAGTATATCTAATTTAAGTTTCTTGAATGTGGCCTCATTTGATTACATCCTAATATTAATGCGACCATCCAACATGAAAAGGTTCCCCGCACCTGCTCTAGGTGATATGAAGATAGAGTTAAATGTAGTACTATTCTTGTCTCATTAATAATCACCCTTACAGATGTCATTTAAAAAAAATAAATCCACAAACCTCTAGATATGTTCCTTTTCCAGACCACAATAATACTCTCCTTCAACCACTCTTTAAGTTACTAATCTAAGAGCTCAGTCCTATACCCAAATATATTCCAAGTACCACCCCTCACTCCACCCCACCCCCTCACCCCCTCACGGATTCCCATAGAAACCTAAGAGAACAGAAGGGAGAGTTAGCTTGAGAGATGCTTCAAAGCTCATCACCTGATTTCTTTTAAGCCTTGAGACACTGCCAAGTAAAATTATTGATTCAGAACCAGCACATGTTTGGGGATCCCTGTGGCTCCCTGTAAGGCCTTCAGGGGGTCCTCAAGGTCAAAACTATTTTCATAACATTACCGATATTTTAATGTCTAATAAAGTAACTATTTATAGCTATAACCAATATAAAGAAAAGCTCTTAGGAAGTGAGGGGGGGCGTTCTCAATAGTTTTTAAGAATTCAAAGGGATCCTAAGATCAAAAAGTTTGAGAACTGATAACTTAGAGGTCCTGGATGGCTCTTCACTCCCTCAGTAAGCTTGGTGGAGAAGGAGGAGTGCTGGGGAGGGTGGAGAGGACTTTGCTGTCATTTGGGGGTTTTGAGGGGTTTTGGACTGGCCTTTAAAAGCTCAACAGCTAAAAGCTGAATCATAGTAGTGTCAGTAGTTAACTGCCCCAAAACTTCTCTCAAAATTCTCATAAGAGTCATAAGGTTACTTTGAAAAAACCAACTCAAAATATTGCATTTTTTTAACCTTAAACATAAAATAAAACTCTGATCCTAATCTATTTGGCTCAAAGCAGCTATGCCACCCAAGTGAACAACACCAACAAAAACAGCTAGCAGACCAAAGACCGAACGAGGAAACAAACAGACAAACAAACAGACAAAAAGAAAACGGCAAGTGAGTACTATACAGAAAGGAGGATTGATTTAGTCCCAAAAGCACAAAGGCAATTCTTTTGAGATCAATTCTTTATAGTCATAAAAGGTGAAAATTTAAGGAGATCCTTTCTCTAAGAGATCTAGTTTGGTCAGGATCACTGAAAGACCTTGGAAAAGTCTTCCTTCTTCTGTGCTCTGGCAATTTCATCAAGGCAAGAAAGTCATCTTGAAGCCTACATAAGCAAAAGGTTTAAGAAGCAAAAGGCTTCTTACTATCTGAATCTGGACAAGATTTAGATGATCTACCTAACATCTTACATTTTACTCAAGTTTAAATCATGTCTCATCAACCAGGAATCTGCTCTAAGGGCAAGAGAAGTGTCCTATCTTCTTTTGGTGCACTGAGCAGGTATTCAGTCAAGACTTGTTGATTGAGTTTGGCCCTGGAGAGCTGAAAAAAAATGCATCTGTCTCAGTTTTTTTTCAGAAGTATAGAATATTGCATCTACTAAGATTTGGTAGATGCATTGTTTGGTTTTGCTAAGCTGTGCCCCCTTTCCCCCAATTTTTTATTCTTTGTTAAAAGAATTTGCTCACTACACAAAAGAAGGATATACCCAGAAATAAAGGTGACATAACAAATGATCAACTTTTTTCAAAGATGTCTAGATTAGGTGATTAATAATCAAAATAAATTTCCACCATTACATTTGGAGCAATATATGCAGTTACATAATGACCCACTCAAATGCTAGCTCATCCATGAAGCCTTCCTTGATTTTCCTCAGTCATAAACTGTCTTGAATTTCCAATCAACATTCAGTGAATAAGCACTTATTAAATGCTTACTATATACCAGGCACATTTCATATAACTTTGTGCCTCTCTAAGGTACTTATCACACTTAACTTCTATTTCCCATCATTTAAATACCCTGCTAGCTTATAAATTCCCTAACACTTAATTCATCAGCCTTGGCTCTTCCTCCAATGGAATAAAATGATCAACATACGGTAGCTACTTAATTGGTGGTTTCTGACTTGAACAATGTAGCATCATTTTAGTCTATGAAGTGTTTTGAATTGACCCCAATGATGTGGTTTCTTAACCTGAAGTCCATGAACTTTTTAACATATATATGTATAGATAGATAACTTTCAATATAATTGGTTTCCTTTGTAATCCTATGTATTGTATTTTGTGAATTTAAAAAGATTATTCTGAGAAGGAGTCTATAAGTTTAACTAGATTTCCAAAGGAGCCCAGGGCACACACAGAACAGGTTAGGAATCACTGCCCTAAGGCGGAACAGTATTATTATTTTAAGTACTGGGGTGTTGGCATCATTTTTCCTATTGGGTGACACCTAAAAATGGAGTCATCATCTCAGAAGCAGAGCCAGAATTCAGCTATGAGAGTGGGTGTTCCAGTATAGGCCAGTGACCAGGGAGACCTGGTCCAGAGGGCCCTTCACCACCATACGAAGCTGTACTTCAGGCCCCCTTCTCAGTTAGCTACCATTGCCTTATGAGCTCCTAAAGAATTTAACAGTTCCCCACTGTTGCTAGGCACATACAGAGAACTGCTTGTTACTTTCCCTCTGCAGTGGAATGCATACCCCTACCACTAATCCCCGCCCCTCAACACTGAAGGCCAAAAATAAACACATTCTTTCCCCCCTCCCCCACCAAGAAAAAGGTTTGGAGAGGTTCAGGCCACCCTGAGTTCTTGTTAACAAGAGGAGGGGTACTGAAAGGGAGGTATTCAGCCTCTCAGACCCAAGTGCATTGCTCAAAAATCTTCCTAAAGCAGGTCTTGAAATTTGGCCCTGGAGAAGAGTTGAAAAAAAGCACCTTCTTCCCTTTGATGCTAAGGCAGGGGACTATGGATGAAATGTCTGTACTGTAAGACCACTCAGGTGATATACTGCTTGGTTTTGTTGAAATGCTTTTTTTTTCCTTTAAACTTTTAAAAATCTTGGTTACAAGGGATAGCTTCCAGGAGAGGGGATAGGAGAGGATGGAATAGGGATGTGTCCAGGAACAAAAGTGACATAAAACCCAAAAAGTATCTGTTTATTTTTTTTAAAGCAGGTCTACACAAACATTTTTCCAAGGAGCATGTGAGAAGATAAGGAAGGCCAAACCAAACGCATCCCCACGCACTGGAATATGGTAGGTGGCACAGTAGAAAGAGTGCAAAGCCTGGAGTCAGGGAGACTCATCTCTCCCTAAGTTCAAATCAGACACTTACTAGTTGTGTGATCTTGGGCAAGTCACTTATTCCTCTTTGCCTCAGTTTCTTCATCTGTAAAATGAGCTAGAGAAGGAAATGGCGAACCACCCCAGTATCTTTGCCAAGAAAACTCCAAATGCAACCACGAGGAATAAGACACGTCTGAACAACAAGGTAAAAGGATCATGAAATCATAAATTCAGAGCTGAAACGGACCAAAGGGGCCATCTACTTCAATGGTCAATAAGTATTTATGCCTACCAAGTGCCAGGAACTGTGCTAATTGCTAGGGATATAAAAAGAGGCAGGAGGCAGCCCCTGCCCTCAAGGAGCTCACAATCTAAAGTGGGGAGGGGAGGCAACAAGCGAACAAATATGCACAAATAAGCCATATACAGGATAAATAGGAAATAAAATAGAGAAGGAACCAGAATAAAGCGCAAACTGAAAGCAATTTGTAGATGGACCAAAGGAAGACTTATGAAGTACCTACTATGTGCCAGCCACTATGCTAAGAAGCACTTTACAAATTTTCCTTTGATCCATGCAACCCTAGGAGGTAGATGCTATTACTATCTCCATTCTATGGAAGAGGAAACTGAGGCACAGAGAGGTTACGTGACTTGCCTAGGATCACACAGCTGGTAAAAGTCTATGAATCAATGAAAAGTCTAGAATGAATTTGAAGTCCGGTCTTTCTGATTCCAGGTCCAGAGCTCTATCTACTATGTCCCTAGCCCCACTCCAGTGAAACTATTCTACAATCCTAGCTCCTCTGCTCTATTAAGAAGTGAGTAGTAGGATAGCAAGGGAGTATCTGAACCTATGTCCTCTGAATCCAAAAAATTAGTACTCTGTACAATATAACATCTCTCTGCAAATATTCTTGAGCAATTCCAAGCCAAATTTGTAAATGATGATAAAGAAAACACACACACATGATTTAAGATTTATAAGGCACTTTATAAATATTATGACATTTCTTTCCTCACAATGATGCTAGAAGGTAGGAATATGTTATCCCTATTTTACAGATGAAGAAACTGAGGCAGACGGAAGGTTAAGTGACTTCCCCAGGGTCATACAAACTTTTGAGGCTGAATTTGAAGTCAGTTCTTCCTGACTCCAGGTCCACTACCCTATCCACTATACCATCTAGCTGCCTTATAAAACATACTTTAATAGAACATAAAGTACATTATAGAAACAGAATACTTCCCTCACAGCACTGGGAAACAAGTAGTCCAAAAGAGATTGTGCTAAGCTCTTTACTAGTATTTTAAGTGCTTAATAAATATGTGTTCCCTTCTCCCCCAGCAACTCCCCTATCAGTGCGTTTCCATTTTCTAAACGAGACAACCAGGATTAAGAGAGTGAGCTGAGTGACTTGTCCATGATCACATGGCTAGTAATTGTCCAGATCTCTTGATCCCTGGAGCTGGCATTCTTTTCATTCTGTCCTAATTCTCTCACCACTAAAGCCATCACCTCTCTCTTACCCAGTCTTCTTTTCAACCAGCTAATCCTTACGTTTCCTCCAAGCTCTAAATTCTATAGTCTTGGGAAGGCACAGTTGGGGCATATGTGAGCAGGAGCCCAGGGAAAACACATTAAGATCTTCCTCCTGTCTCTCCCCACCTGGACTGTGAAAGAAGTTTACTGGAGAATCTGGAGTTGAAGCCTGAAGTGAATACAAATTTCAGTCTGAAAGAGCTGGAAACCTGACTTTCTTGGGAAATATTCAATAACTGGGCCCCAATCCAAAGAGTTGGCATCAACTACCTCTTTAACCCTGCTAAAGACTGAAAATTCTCCTTAATCACTTTCAAGAGAATGTATTATTAAGGGGAAACTAGGCTGTTGGGTGACATCTCCATGGGGACCCCCCCCCCACTCCATCCCACGAACTGTCCAGTAATGCCAACAGCAGAAAGAGAACATAGGTCTGATATGGTAAGCCAGGCTAAGGCAGGGGTGGGGAATCTGTGGCCTCAACGCCACACGTGGCCCTCTAGGTCCTCAAGTACAGCCCTTTGACTGAATCTAAACTTCACAGAACAAACTGCCTCAATAAAAGGATTTGTTCTGTAAAACTTGGACTCAGTTAAAAGGCCACACCCAAGGACCTAGAAGGCCACAAGTAGCCTCAAAGCCACAGGTTCCCCACCCCTGGGCTAAGGGAATAGGCTCAGCTATGTTCCACCCCCCTAATAAGCTTCATTTGCAGGACTAAGCTCCATTTAATAGGTCGCAGGCAAGCCAAAGGTAAAGTCAGTTGCTTGCCAGAAAGGTACTTGATTATTCATTTTACTTCTCATTTCCTCTTTTGTTGTTGTTGAGTCAAATTCGACTCCTCTTGACCCCATTGGGGGTTTTCTTGGCAAAGATATTAGAGTAGTTTGCCATTTCCTTCTCCAGCTCATTTAACAGATGAGGAAACTGAGGCAAACAGGGTTAACTGACTTGCCCAGGGTCGAATTATTACAAGTGAGTGTCTGAGGCCAGATTTGAACTCCTCGTATAAGAACAACAGTAAGCTGACCCTGCAACCAAGCAGATCCTGAACATATTTACACTCTCTGCTGGATATTTCCCCATTCAAAGCAAGAGATAAAGCCAATGGGCTTACCATTCACTCGGAGGGGAGGACAGGATGACCAGGAATAGGGGCAGGATGTCAGGTTTCCCAGGTAAGGCCTTGATGCCAGTGCCCCCATTTTAATTCAATGGCACTGTCTTTCAGGACACTTTTCCCTATCCCTAAGTCTCCTATCCAGGTTAACCTGTGTAGGAGGTATTGACTTGTCTGGCATGAAGCCTACTTCAAGTTTAAAAAAAAATCACTGTGGTACTTGATAGCAGCAACCTGTACCAGAAGCTAAGCCTGACCTCCTGTATAGGTAAAAAGGAAGCCTTGTGGTGGGGGAAGGGACAGAGAGAGAGGAAAAACAATAGGTGGGAAGAGAAAAAACAGGAGCAGCATTCAACAGGCTTCAGCAGTCAGCCTGCAGGGAGAAAACCAGGGGGAGGTGTACTTGGGAGAGAGCTCCTGCACCCACATGGGTTACTCATCACTCTGCCTGAATTCCCTTTCCCACCCTCTCATTCTCTCTCACATACACCCCCACAAGAACCATCAGGGAAAGGTGAGTCTTTTCCAACATGTGTTCCTCTAAGCTATTTGATAACTTTCCACATACCCTTTTTCTTTTTCAGTCTCATTTCCACCATGACTTAGCAGTCTTATCTTTTACTGCTTCCCACCCTTTGGCTTCCCAGTTCCCAGGACTCGTCCCAGGCCTTCCCATTCCTGGGCCTTTCTTTGTTCAGAGTTCTATAGAGTAGGAATGCCTCACCTTATTCCATTCCCACCCTTCCCTCCACACTCTCCACCTAATGAAAGCTTTCCCAGATTCCCCCAGTTAGAAATGTTCTTTCCTTCCTGAAACTCACAATACATTCTTTGTTGCACACATTTGATTTTTTTAAATATATAATTACTTGCATAGATCCTATCTCGCTCTTCTGTAGATTGTCTTGTTGATGAGAGCAAGAACAGTATTTTATTAATCCTTCTAGGTCCCCTGGCAATATGGGGTAAAAGATAGAGGATTATCTTCCCAGAATTAGGAAAACCTAGATTCAAGTCCAGGCCTCTGACACATCCTAGCTATATGACGACTTTGGGCAAAATGCTTAACCACAATTGCCTCAAAAAAAAAAAAAAAGACTATATTGCAGAACTTACACCAAGGAAATCACAAGTGTGTGTATGGAAAAGGAGGGAGAATTGGCCATCTCCCCTAGCATAGGGTAGTTTTTAAATAAATTTTTGCGAGCCAGAAATTTCCTGGTTGCCCCAGCACACTGTTTTCTGTTCTCTGAGCATCTCCAGTACTATCACCCTTTCACTTGCTACTTTACTACTTACTGTTTCATATTGTTAATTATCTTTGTGCCTAAGTCTTAGAAAGGCTTCCTTGAAATTTAGGGAGAGGGAAGTTAGAACCCCAATCAGAGATTTACTCCTCAACCTCTGACAAGGGGAAGATTTTTACATTAAGACACATATCTCCTTCTCTCTCCGCAGGGTCTCAGGCACATACCTCACTGCCACCTCCCACCCTCTAACCTGCAAACTCAATAGAAAGGTCAGCTTTAAAAAAATTATTTCCCCCAATTCCCCTTAAAAAACCTTATGAGTTTATGAGTGAGGCAGCTAGGTGGCACAGGGAGTAGAGCACCGGCCCTAGAGTCAGGAGTACCTGAGTTCAAATGTGGCCTTAGACACTTGACACATTTACTAGCTGTGTGGCCTTGGGCAAGTCACTTAACCCCAATTGCTCTGCCTTCCCCCCTGCAAAAAAAAAAAAGCTTATGAGCAAATATATCTAAATATTACATAAGGGCATTTATTATTATTATTTTACTGATGCTAAATGAGCTAAGATTCTTTTAAAAAAATCATGATAGCCCTAGTAGCAAAAATTATTCCTCAACCATTCTTCAAAATCTAGTTCTTCCCGCAAGTGCTTTCAGGGCTTCCCCAAGTGGTAATACCACCTAGGTAGCCCCAAACAGCTAACCCTGGATCAAAAATCTGTCTGTTGTTAGTCTGAGCACAAATGGCATCCAGTGCTCATCCCTTATCAGGAATAACATCTTCCATCTCACACTTGGGAAGCACCAATCAACCCAAGTGAAAAAGACATAGGGAATGTCAGAAGACTTGACAGACACTTTTACCCAGGCTCTGAAACCTGGACAAATCTTCAGTTGGTTATGGGCAAGAATTTTGAAAAGGAAGGAGTCACTAAGCAAAGTCCTTAAGGGATTCATTGGATTTAGAGCTGGAAACAACCTTAGAGCTCTTTTAGGCCAACATTCTCAGTGCCCAAAACCATTCATGAAGAGCAGAGCCAGGATTGGAGGCTCAGGTCTCCCAAGTGAGTACTCTTTCCACTATTCAAAGTGACAACGCTAGATTAAAGATGGGCCTGAAAGAAAACACTGGACAATTTAACCTTTGAGGTAGGACCCAGATTGAATATGTTGAATTTATTTTAAGGAAATTCCTAACAGTAATAATGATTATTTACATTTCTATAGTGCTTTAGCATTTTCATACACATGTCATTGAATCAGTAATTAGTTATAATTATTGGGATTAGCAACAATTCTAAGATAATTAGCTCTATAACACTGTAATATCATCTTATCTTCATCCTAAATTTTCTGTGAAGAGGCAAGGAAGAAAGCAATGTATTTTATCTGTTAAATTTTTATCAACATCTCCATTTTGCAGACGAGGTCATTCCAAATGGCAACGTGATTCAACAAAAAGAGGCCAGCATAAGCAAGCTCCAACCCTGGCTTCCCCAAACCTACTGGCTACTAAGAAGGCCAATTTATATGAGAGTCCCAATGACTCTCAAACTGGAGGACAAAAAAACTCTGCACATCCCATCTAAAGAAAAGAAACCAGAAAATCGGGGCAAGGGCAAGCCACACTTCATCCCTCTAGCACTATTTCCTCATCTATAAAATGAAGGCATTAAAAGAGATAGCCTCCGAGATGGAATGGCCCCTGATGATCCTAAACGGATGATCCCTGGAGTAGGAGGTAACAGTTATGGGCTTCAACTCCAACTGGAAGAGGCCACCTCTAAAAGTAAAAATGGTTGCCCTGTGCTTGGACTATATGGCTCACACTTGAGAGCAGTGGGAGAAGAGGTAGCTAGGGTTCTTTCAGCTTATGGAAATAATGTCACCTAAGACAACAAACCAGTTCAGTTCATCTTTTTTTCATACTCATGATACCTCTACTTGGCATTGCTGGGAGGTGAGATAAGTTTCCTTTCATTTCACACACAAGGAGAGGTTAGTTCATGACCAACGATTTCTTGAATGTCTAAATTAAGTAGATGAGTGGAAGACCCTGTCCAGTTCCCAGAGGGCACTGTAGTAGAATTACTCCTTTTAGACACCTTCATCTTTAGGGGGCAACTAGGTGGTATAGTGGAGACAGTACTGGACCTGGAGGAGGAAGGAAGACCTGAGTTCAAATCCTGCCTCAGATGCTTACTTATTAGCTGTGTGATCCTAGGCAAGTCACTTAATCTCTGATTGCCTCAGTTTCCTTTTCTGTAAAATGGAGATAAAAGCACCTTTCTTTCAGGATTGTTATGAGAATAAATCAGATAAATGTTTGTAAAGTATTTTGCAAACCTTAAAAATTATTAGATTTCCCAGGCCAATATGAGTTTTGGACTTGGAGTCAGAAGAGCTATATTCAAATCCTACCTCTTCTACTTACTACCTTTTTTTAACCATGGTTTAATCTTGGTCAGTCACTTCAAAATCAAAGGAATTTGACCAAGATCTCCTAAAGCTCTCAATCCATCATTTCCTAATCCTCATTCATCTGCCAGCTTGACACATTTAACATGGCCAAAGGGGGAGGGGGGGTTGTTACAGTTGGACAGGTAAAAGTGGTGTAGTTTTCTCACTGTCCAGAGAATGAGCCTTAAAGACCCATTTGTCCCTTCAGTAACCCAGAAGGATGAGGAAGCTGGCTAAAGATAAAGTGGTTAACTATCACCTGCTGAAAGCTTGCTTCCTTCACCAGTCTCAGTTTCTAAATTTACTCAACAAATATTTATTACTATTGACTAGATTTAATGCTCTCTATTAGGTGCAATATAGATGCAAAGATGAATAAATTAAAAGTCCCCAATCATAGGAAACTAGAGAAAATATAAATCATATACACAATAGCAACTCTGGTTGCAAGGTTTACAAAGGGTTTTCTGCACAACAAGCTTATAAGGCAGGTAATACAAGTATTATTATCCCCATTTTGCAAAGAGGAAAGCTGAGGCCCAGAAAAAGGAAAGTAACTTAACTTTGTATTATATGATATATATTATATATATTCTGCATATTATGTGTGATAACATATTATTCAGATTCAAAGGTAGGATTTGAACCCACATCTCCTGCTTCCTGGTCTAATGTCCTTTCTGCTCCACCCACACTGCCTGCCCCACCTTCACTGCCTACCAGTATAGTACAAGGACAGGCTGCTATAGGGTCCAAGGAAGGGTGACATCAGATTTAATAATACTGATGGGAATCTAGGAAAGCCTCAGGCAGGACATGACATTTGAGCTGGGTCTCAAAGAACAGATAGGATTTGGGCAGATGGAAAGTGGATTATTTGAAGAATTTATGTATCTGAAGGTAATGACAATGGACTGTGGTACCATAAGTCTCTGAAGACACAAAAAGCTATAAAAATGTTCAGGAAAATTAATCATATTCTAGCCTGTTTGTCAAAAAGTAGTTTCTTTATCTCCCATCCCCTAGATTCCCATCTGAACCTCTTCTATCCCCTGGGAGTTCCTGATTTCCTTCCTCACCTGTATGTCCCCCATTTCCCTCTGTTCTTATGTCAACTCTTGCTCATGAATCAATTTTACCATTCACCCACCAAGAGTATGGTGATAGAGTATTTGCAGAAGGCAGGACTTACCAAGTTACTCATAATATTGAATAACCTGCATTTATAAAAGGCTTCATTTTTTTCAAAAACCCTTTCACACAGCATTTCATTTGCTCACCACAACAATTTTGAGGTCAGCAGGGTAGATATATTGTCTCTAACTTACGGATGATGAAATTGAGACCCAGAGAGACTTAGTAGTGACTTGACCATGGTCACATGACTGTAAAAAGGCCAAACAAGCCTAGAATGCAGATCTCTGCTCTCTTGTCCAGTAGCTTTTTCCATTACATCACACTGCCTCCATCATAATCTCTACCAAGACAAATCAGCTGCCTGCCACCTCCAGATTTCCACTGTTGCTGGAGACCTTCCACCTCCTGCCTCTTTTCCTTAAACAGACTTGGTACAAGTGGGTCTTATGTGCTCACAGCTGGTTTTGTTCTTACCTTTGATACCAAACTTTCCACTTGCCCTTGTTCAAGCCTGACTAACCCAAAACAACCAATTTCAGGTTCTTTACTTGAGGAGCGTAAACTTTTTTTTTAATACTTTAATGACTGTATTTCAAAATCCTTTGTAATCTTGTGTTTTATTTTATGACTTTATTCCAAGAAGGGGTCCACAAGCTTTACCTGCCAAAGGAATCCATGACATAAAAACGATTAAGAACCCCTGGTTTAAACAAATGTTTTGGCTCTTCCCTTTCATTATTTTTCCTCTAGGGCTACCCAATAATTTCAGGACATTTGTGTGCCTTTCCTCCCCTAACAAGATTTTCAGTCCTGCAGGGAGTGAATGGACTGAGTCTCTCTTGTCTCCTGGATGGCTAACATAATACCTTGCACACAGTAGATGTCAATATGGTATTTTAAAAGTAGCAAACAACAAACCTACGTTCATATGAGCTCATACATTTTCCCTGAACTATTCTTCGACCACAACTCCTAGCATTCGTCCACCCCCAAAATGAAACTAAATTCCAACCTCTAGGAAGCTTCACTAAAAGACAACCTCTCTTTGGCACTTAATAATTACCCTCTCAGAGAGCAGGTACATTAAAGTTGGAACTGTGAATTGGAATTATACCCCAAAAGCCACTAAGCTGTACATATTCTATGACCCAATGATGCCACGACTAAATAGATATCCCAAGAATGTCAAAGACAGAGAGAAAGGTCCCACATATACAAAAATAATTAGAGCATCACTTTTTGTGTTAGCAAAGAACTGGAAATGAAGGCATCACTTGCCAAGTGGATGAAAAGATTACAGAAACATAGATTTAGTATTGGAAGAGCCCTTAGAGGTCACCTAGTCAAATGAAGAAACAAAAGTCAAAACAGGTTAATGACTTGCCCAAGGTAAGACTGGCAGTGAATGGCAGGCCCAGGATTATACATGAAATCCCTGGGACTCCTAGGTCAGTGCTCTTTGTACTGTACCACCCCACAAGGATGAATATGAAAAGTTCAGAGAAACTTGAGAAAATGTGTATGAACAGATAGATTGAAATAAGCAAAACCAAGGGAAGGATTTACATGATGTCAACAATATTAAAAGAAAACAGAAAAAATTCAGAATTCTTATTTATGAAGTTACTAGTCATGATTTCAAAAGAATGATGGTTAATCATGCCTCCTAGCAAAGAGGAGGTAGGGTATCATTGGAGAATGAAACAACTATTTTTCACACATGGCTAATGTGGTTAATGCGTTATTTTTCTTGACTATATAAGAGAGGGCCATCAATGGGAAGTGAGGGTTATGTTTTTGGGGTTTTAAGATCAATAAAACATCAAAAAAAATTTCTTCTCAATTCCCAACTAGTCCCGGATAATAAGCCTGATTTTTAATATGGCCCCATTTACCCTCTGCCTCCCCCCCCATTGATCACAGCCACCCCTCTCTAAAGTGTATGTAAACAGTAGGGTGGGGTACTAGAGAAGGTAGTTAAATGACTTAGTTACATTACAAAGGAATGGGGGGAGTAGAAAATGAAGTCCACAGAAGACTATATATGGCAGAGAACGGGGAGCAGGCCAGGCACTCCCAGGCCCCGAGGTTGCCACATTTGTAGGAAGCAACAAGCCAAGCCTTATAGCGTATGTGTTTTAAATTACCTTTGATTGTCTGATGAAGTGACTAAAAGGGAAATGTTTCAGGGCTTAGAATTCCAGAGTGAGCTAATACAGGATGCCTTTGGCTGAAGAGAGAAAAAAAAAGTTCAGCCGGCTCGAGCCCACCCCACCCCCCACTCCTTTTAAGTTTAAAAAAGGGAATGAACGTTACCATTTTTGGACATGAGCGTTCTCCTTCTAGCCCTGCCCTAAAACCACACTATCCTCCCCATTCGGAAGATCAGCTGGAATTGCGGGAATGGGAAGTGGGGGAGGAGTCCGAGGGAAGGAGTGGGGTGGTGGTGGCCAAAGGGAGGCGGGAGCCGGGAGTTTGGAAAGGGACGACTGTAGGTGAGGTAGCACGCCGGATACCTGGGATGTCCAAGACAGGCAAAAGGACTAGCTTCCTGGGTCCCACTCCCAACGTGGGGTTCCTACAGCAGTGGGAGGAGGGAGCGGGAAAGGGGGGGGCCTTCCTGTTCTCTTCCCGAAACTAGCTGCTCCAGAATCACCTTTCCAGCCAGTCCAGAGTCCCTGACCTCGTGGTGTAGAATCTAGACGCGTTAGAGCTCACACGCAATTTGGGCACACACTAGGGCTCTCCATAAAGATGTTGAAGAAATCAGTACTTATCTGCACTGCCTCCTTGGTGCCCAGGGGCCAGGAACCTTCGGGACTCCTAAGGATTCACCCCTCCCCCAAGAACAGTTTTTTTCAGAATGAGGAGAAAAGAGGGAGAGGGAAGAGGGGAGGGGGTAGGGTGGGGAACTGAAGGTGAGAGACAGAAACAGGTACAAATAGTAAATAGATACAAGTCTCTGGATTGGTAACCACAAAAGGGAACTTCTCCCTTGCCTGAATTGGGCAATAAAACGGTTTGATTTTACTCATTCCATCCCCTCTACCTTTTCCTTTTTTTCTCCTTTTTTTTGGCCTCTTGTTTAGGGAAAGAGTCGAAAAACGGATCCGAGCTAACACAGCCGGTTCCCGTTTTCCTCCCACCCACCACAGATCACGAATACACAAGCACATCCACCTCCTACACGCTCTCGGGGAGAGACCCTAAAGCGACTCTGCCTCTCCCCCTACTTACCTACCTACCCCTGCCAGCCCCGGAGTTGGAGCTACGTGGGCCGCAGTACTGGCGGATCCGGGGGAGCTGGTGGGAGGCAGGGGACAGGGGAAGGAGAGGGGTCTGGCACGCAGCTACAGCTGCGCTATTAAGATTATATACCCCCAGGTAACGAGCACGGGGCAAGCAAAGGAAACCAAGCTGCCACTGAACGCCATACGGAAGAGACGGACAGGGGGCGGGAATGAGAAGGAAGGGGGGATGGATCTCTGGAACCATCGATATTGGTGGTGAGCTCAGCTCTCCCACCCCCAAACCGCATCTCTTCCCGATATTCCCGGGCTTTCCAGACTCCAGCTGGGGGTGATGCCTGGAGCCGGGTCACAAAAGGAAACCTGCCCGATAATCCGCCTAATCTTCCCCTCCAACCCAACTTCTAGTCCCTCATGATTGCAGCTCCCTCTATGCCAGTGCACACCGGGGAAACGAAATTTAGAGAAGCACCGGTGGAGCCCAACCCTGCCAGCACCTCCTCCACTACCACCCATCCACCCACCCCACCCCCTTTTCCTGCTAAATGCCTGAAACCTAACACCCCGATGAATCCTTTAGCGCCCCTGCAAGCCTCGGCTGGTTCCCTCCCACGGCTCGCCGTGGACTCTTCCTGGGATGCAGGGGCTAGGGAGGACGGCGATCACATCAGCAGGGTGTGGATTGGGGGAGGATGGAGAGGACGGTGGTTGGTGTTGGTTACCTTTCTTTGCTGCTTCTCCCAGGCGGGGTCAAGGAGCAAGTCTCTGTCCCAGTCCTCTTCCGGCTGCATGTAGTCATTGGTTTGTTGGGAATCATAATGATCCATGGTCGACTCTGCGTCCTTGGGTTTTGTCTTCCACCTTCTCTACAAGCTGTGGCTAGTGCCACACTTTGAGTGGGGCTGGGCCGGGGCGAGTTGGGCTGGTCGTGTGAACTCCCCTCCGCCCTGCTACAACGCGGCTAGTGAGGAAAAGAGAGAAGGGCTGGCTATAGGGGGCGGGGGCGGGGGGCGGGAAGAGGCAGCTGCGGCTACGGAGGCAGCTCTTCAATACCTGGGCTCAAACCTAATCTTCGCGCACACGCAGCTGGAGGGAGAGGAGGAGCGCTGCTGAGAAGCGGGCAGAGCCCTCCCGAACAACTTGATTGGCTCATCTGAGTAGCCCAAACTTCCTATCTTCGCCTCTCATTGGGGCTTCCTGATATCCATCAGCCTCACAATTGCTGATATAGGTTGATTTGGGCGAATAACTTCTTCTCTCTTTCTCTTCACTCCCTTTTCCACCTCCTTTCCCTACTCCCTCTCTTTCCCCCTCCTTCTTCCCCCCCTAACATTTCCCTCACTCTGCTCCCTGCCCCCCCTTCCTCTAACCTCAACCCTCCCTTTCTCTCTTCTTTACTCCCTCCCTTCCTCAGCACATTTGATACTAACGACAACCCTGTGAATTGGGTAGACACTGGTAAAGTAAGAAACAGGGTTTTTGACTTCCGGGAAAGTGCTCTTGCTAGTCAAGTCAACGAGTGCCTACTCTGTGCCAGGCATTGTGCTAGCTCTGGGGATATCGAGAAAGGCAAAAACAGCTCCTGTGCTCAAAGGAACTCAGTCTAATGGAGGAGACCACATGCAAACATCTGTGTATAAGCAAGCTATATACTGTATAAATGGCAGGTAATCTCAGCTTTAAGGGTGATCGGAAAGGCTTCTAGCAGAAGGTGAGATTTTGCCATGACACTGCCCTTCCTCCCACCTCCAGCACTATTTGCAGCGACGGCTCTCTGCTGTGCCACTCTTCATAATTTCTCTTTCACTTTATTCCCCAGCAGAGCTTTATCAGGGGACGTTAGACCAAAAATTCCTCCCATGCTTTATCTTTACTCTCTTTTAGAATAAGTTATTAACTTCTCCCCTTGCTGAGTAGCCTCAAGTTTCTTGAGGGTAAGGACTTTGTTGATTAAGTGACTGATGTTTGTTGAATTAATCACTGTACTTTCTCATACTATCTAGTCCATGTTCCCTGGATGTCAACTGAGTTATCGCTGTGTACTGGCCTAGGAGAAAGCTACTTCAAGAAAATGTTGATCCAATTAAAACTGCAGAGGGAAATGAGTGTCAGAGAAGACCCTGAGTCGTAATTGATTGCATAGCGTTTTACTGTTATTGATATTTTGTCTTTAATCCCATTCATTTTGGAATTTATCCCTTTCCTCCCTCCCTCTCCTACCTATTGGGTCTTAACAAAGATTTAAAAAGAGGGAGAAAGAGATTAACTCAACAAAACCAGCCAACACAGCCATTTCAGCTAACAGATGTACTATTCCACACCCAAACTCCTCCACTTCTACAATGAAGGGAAGGAGGTGCATTTTTAATAACAAAGCATTCCACTTTATTTTATGACTCTTCCCATTTGCATTGCTGTAGTCTGAGTATATTATGCATTAGTAATTAGAAATCTACTGTTTCACTGAACTCATATTCATCATTTCTTATGGTACAGTGGTATCCCATTACATTCAAGATTCAACAATTTGTTTATCTAGTCCCCCAGTTGTGCCCCCAGAAGCTTAAAACTACAAGTGATGAGGCCCCTAATCTTTGAACAATTCATTCTAAAAGTGACACTTCCCCAGGAGCCTGCTATCCTGGGTGGGTTAAAGAAGTGACCTTTGAAGAAGGGAATTTCCTTAGAGGAAGAGACCTGGTTTTGGGTTCTTCCAGTATCATGTATGGTCTGGAGGAAGAGAAAGTACCTTGCATTCCAAGGAGATTTAAGAATGTTGCCACTATACACATATATGTAGTTGCTACTCTTATTCTTAAATTGCATCTCCTATTTTTGGGTTGTGTTACAAAATTGTGCTGGAGCTTTATACAACAGATTAGCAGGTTATTTCCTAATCATTTCTAACTTGGGCAATGTGTAAGACATTCAACAAGCATTTTTTTAAATGCCTATGATGTGCCAAGCACTGTGCTAAATGCTACAGATACAAAGAAAAGAAAAAAGAAAAAACTACCTGCTTTCAAAGGGGTCACATTAATGACGGAGGCAATATGCCAACAATTATGTACAAATGAACTATAGACATGATAAATTGGAGCTAATCAACAGAGAAAAGGCAGTGCCATTAAGGAGAATCAGGAAAGACTTCTTGTAGAGAGTAGTGTTTGAGCTGGGACTTGGAAGAAGCCAAGGAAGCCAGGAGACAGAGTTGAAAAGGAAATTTTAAGCCAGTGAAAATCCCTAGAGTCAGAAGACAGTGTGTCTGGTTTCAGGAACAGCAAGGGGGCCGTTGTCAATGGATCGCAGAGTATTAGAGAGTAGCAAGGAAGGGAAGGAAGATGAAAGAAGACTGGAAAGGTGGGTGGGACCAGGTTATGAAGGGCTTCAAATGCCAAGCAGATGATGCATTTGCTGCTAAAGGTGATAGGGAGCCACTGCACGTTTATTGAATAGGAAATGACGCAGTCAGACCTACATGTTAGGAAGATTAGTTTGACGGCTGGGTGGAGAATGGACTGGAAGAGAGTGGAAAGAGACTGGAGACAGACCAATCAGCAGACCATTGAAATAATCCAAGTGTGAGATGGTGAGGATTGCAGGAGGGTGATGGCAATGTCAGACATGAAAAGGGGTCAAATAGGAGAAATGATACAAAGGTAGAATTGGCAGAACTTGGCAACAGATTGGATGGGTGTGTGTTCGAGAGAGAGAGAGAGAGAGAGAGAGAGAGAGAGAGAGAGAGAGAGAGAGAGAGAATGAGGAGTCAAGAGTGACAAAGCTGATAAGGATCCTCTATAATTAGTCCCAAACACATGTGGGTGCTTTATCCTGCCTCCTTTTTTTTTTTCTGGAATAGCTTCCTCTCATCAGAATGTTCCTCATTCCTTGCCATCTATCCAAAACCGTATAAGCTTCAAAGTCTCACTTCTCAATGAGACCCTCCTTGGCTACTGATAGCCTTCATGAATCTCCCCTTCTCTGAATTCCTGCAGTCCTCAACATGCATCTTACAATGGATAACTTAATTACGTGTGTTCATTATGAAAGACAGCCTGGTGTGAGGGATACAAAGCTAGACTTGGAGTCAGGAAAGACCTGGGTTCAAGTCCTGCCTCTGAGACATAGTGCTGTATGACCGGGAAAAAGTCGTTAATCTCCATGGGTCTCAGTTCTTCATCTGTAAATGACTACATGGTCTTTGAGGTTCCTCCCAGCTCAGGATCTTTTATGATGTTAAGTCACTCTCAGAATTCTTAGGCAATTTTCCAAGATTAAGTTACAGAGAAGTTGCTGATTTGTACCATACCACCCATGAGGGAGAGAAGGAAGAGAAAAGAATAAGCATTTATATAGTGCCTACTATGTGCCAGGCACTGTGCTAAGTACCTTACACATATGATCTCATTTGATCCTCACAACAACCCTGAGAGGTAGGTGCTGTTATTATCCCCATTTTACAGTTGAGGAAACTAAGGCAAACAAAGGCTGAGCGACTTGCCCAGGGTCATAGTATCTGAAGCTGGATTTGAACTCAGGTCTTCCTGACTCCAGGATCAGTGTTCTATCTACTGTACCACCCAGCTGCTAGAAAATCATCGATTTTCCCTTCCTTGGCGGGAGGAAGAATCCTTCTACAACTTGTCCCCACCTTATTAGAGATGGGCTTCCATAATCAGATTTTTAAATCCATGAGAACAGGGACTTGTTTTTATGATTTTTCCTGCATTATACCACAAGGATCTACCTTACTATTCCCTCTGCTAATTTAAATACAGACTGTCCCAAAAGTCTTGGAGCAATTAAAAGTTAGTGCCCTAAGACTTTTGGAATATCCACTATGTGTTAAACATTTACTGTATACAGGAGCTCTTTTAAGTGCTCAATAAAGACAGATGGAAAAGAATACAGTTTTTGCCTTTGAGGAGCTTACAATCTAATGGTTTATTATCTTTTGTGTTTATAGTTATCTTTTATACCCAGTTTGTAAATTCCTTGGGATGAATGACCCTGTTTTATATTTCTTCCAGCACTCCCATAAAGTCATCCACAAAATAAATGATCATGCTTTTCCATTGTTGGGTTAGGGTTATTTGTCATACTTTTGGTTGTTAGTAGAAGTTCTAAAGGTAAGGTAAGGTCTTTTGTCCCGCTTCTCCATTGGAAGATTTAAGAACTTCAGGACTCTGGTGCTGGTTGTAGGCTGAGGGGGAAGAAGACAAGGATTATGAACCTGGAGAGAAATTGAGGCAAAGTTGGAGGAAATAAGGAGGGAAACAAACCTAGCTCCCATTGATTGATCACTTTCCTTGTCTGAAGCTCAGCTTGTTTTTTGCTATCCTTTAAAGAAAGAAACTCTGGGGATTCAGAGAGTTCAGTGATTATGGGCAGATTTTTTGTTGGTGTCATTGTGTTCTTAGCTTAAATCATGAATTTTGATAGTTTTTGCTCTGACTTCATTCTAACCTTCTGAGATAGGCAGGCTGGTGGAGTGATGAAATGGAAGAGAAAAATCACAGGATAAGAGGGTCTTAAGACCTGGCTTCCATCACTCATTGGCTGTGAGCTTCCATTTACTCAAAAGTTAAACACCTGTCTTTCTTACCTCCCCACATTGTTGTAAAGATCAAATGAGATGATAACCATGAAATTGGTTCAATTCCATGCAACCATTTAAAAGCATTCTATGAACATTAAGCCAGTGATTTCATGAGCATGAAGAAATCTCACCATGGATGCTGCCTTCACCAAGGCACAACTGGAAGTCATCTGTAACAGGTAGGTTTAGAAAGTTGCCTGAGTGTATTGGCAATCAAAATGGGCTCTTAGCTCTTAATTCAACCAAGTGCCCTTGAAGAGTTTGGCCTTTATTTCCTTGATTAAATTAGGAGTCGTTGACAACCTCCTTGCCTCAAGGGAAAGCCTAGTTTACATAGGTTTGAGTGACATGTTTGTGATATCAGAGGCTTTTATACCACGTGAGTTTAAGTCACATTTTTGTGACAATTTTAGATCATGTGGGTGACTCACCCTTGACCCTGAAAAAGATATAAAACCAGGGGCTGGCTTTCCTTTTCCGGAGCTCTGACCCACAGCAGTAGTGGTGTGCATGACTCTGGGCCAGCCATTGTTATGAGCTCCCTGGCTGAACTCAGATGTTGGTAACTATAAATTGTATTTGGTCTGTCTGTTGATGTTTATAATTTGTTTGTATTTGCTCTGAAGTTCAGGGTGCTGGCTTTTTCCCCTGAACTAAGTGAATGGCATTTGTATGCTGGATTAAAGTAAGATTATCAACCCCTTAACATTGCTTTCCTTGGTAAAGCAGATCAAAAGTACCTGGGCTTGCAGTGCTCTGTGAGCTGGTTGTTGTTGGTTTTATACCCCCCACAGCAGCTGCTAGCCGGATTGTTGAAACACTGTGGCACTTTGGGCTTAAGTAACTTGCCCAAAGTATGAGATATAGATAGGACCCAAAACTAGATCTTCCCGAATTCTAAAGGAAAGAAGAGAATAAGCATGTATTAAGTGAGTACTGTGTTCTAAGCACTGTGCTAAACATTTTACAAATATAATCTCATCTGATCCTCACAACAACCTTTTAAAGGGTTTACAGTTGAGGAAACAGGTTAAGTTGACTTGCCCAGGGTCACACAAGATACTATTTTTCTGAGGCTGGATTTGAACTCAGATGTTCCCTCTTTCCATTGTGCCACCTTTATGTTTTTCCACCATTTCTGTTGTGTCAGACTTTCCATGACCCCTTTTGGGGGTTTTCTTGGCAAAGATAATGGAATGGTTTGTCATTTCCTTCTCCAGCTCGAAGATGAGAAAACTGAGGCAAATAGTGTTAAGTGACTTGCCAAAGGTCACATTGCTAGTAAGTGTCTGAGGCTAAATTTGAACTCAGGTCTTCCTGACTCTATGCCAGGCTTCATTTTACCAAAGGGAAAAGTAAAGCTCAGCTAGACCAAGTGATTTGACCGAAGTCACAAAGCTGATGTGTAGCAGAGCTAGGATTAGAAAACCCAGATCTTGTGACTTGTAGACCACATTACTCATAGTATGAAAGAGACTACTCTTCCATCTTACACAGAGGTTAATTTGTACTCAGGCAGAAAAGAAATCATGGAAATCCTATCAGTTCCATTTTTCTTTCTTTCATTCTTTTAATCCCTATCCTTTAACACAAAAAATTCTGAGGATATTAACTAAGTGTCTATATCAAAGCCTCCTCACCATCATTCCTCTGAGCCCTGGCATCCCTCCTTTGTAAGAGGCTTGCTGTTCCTAACCTAATCCAATGACCTCTGTTGTTCAGTCATTTTCAGTCATGTCTGACTCTTTGTGACCCCATTTGGGGTTTTCTCAGTAAAGATACTGAAGTGGTTTACCATTTTCTTCTTATTTTACAAATGAGGAAACTGAGGCAAACAGGCCTGGTGCTCTATCCAGTGTACCACCTAGCTGTAAACTTTGTATCACAGTCAAGTGTGAAGCTCTTTATTGGGTTGGTTTTTTTTTTTTTGGCAGAGCAATTGGGGTTAAGTGACTTGCCCAAGGTCACACAGCTAGTACATGTGTCAAGTGTCTGAGGCCAGATTTGAACTCAGGTCCTCCTGACTCCAGGGCCAGTGCTCTACTCACTGTGCCACCTAGCTGCCCCGGTAGATGGGTAGATGGACTAACCTCATAGTGAGGGAGTAGATGGCCCTAGCAGGGACCAAATTGTGGGCTTCCTCTCCTAGAATCAGCAAAATACTGATAAATCAAAAGAAACTGGCCTCCTTGAGATCTTGAGGACCTCTTCTGTCATTCCTCCCATGCATAATCAGACTATCAATAATCTTCAAAATGTAGGGATAAGTTCAGAAACCCAAATAAAAGTTTTTCAGGTCAATTCTATATTATATTCAGTAAATAACATATCACTTTGATTTCCTTGGATCCAGTGATCTTGATGTCCACAACTAGAATATACACTCCTTGAGGACAAGGATTCTGGTCTATTCTTAACACAGCCCTAGGAAATGGCTGTAGGGAAGGGGAAAGATGATAGGATTTGTAATCAGAGGTTCTAAGTTCGAGTGTGAGCCCTGCTGCTTCATACCTGTGTGACCTTGAGGATATTTACCTTTCTGGGTCTCAATTTCCTCATTTGTAAAACGAGAGGATTAGATTAGAATCAAAGGTTCATAGACCTTTTTGTGTATGTCATTGTGTATGGTGAAGACTATGGATCCCTTCTCAGAGTAATTGAAGGAAATGCTACATTTCATTTAGAGGTTGGTGAAAACTATCAATCATTAAGAATAAATATTTATTAAGTGTCTCCTATGTGCCAGGAGCAGTTAGGCAGCATAGTGGATAGTGCCAGGCCTAGAGTCAGGAAGACCTGCATTCAAATCTGGCCTCAGACACTTACTAGCTCTGTGACTCTGGGCAAGTCACTTAACCATGTTTGCCTCAGTTTCTTCACTTGTAAAATGAGCTGGAGAAGGAAATGACAAATTACTCCAGTATCTTTGCCAAGAAAACCTCAAATGGGGTCATGCAAAGTCGGACATGACTGAAAATAAGTGAACAGCAACAACAACAAACGTGCCAGACACTGTGCTAAGGACTAGGGATACAAAAAAAGACAAAAGATAGTTCCTGCTGTCAAGGAGCTCACAATCTAACGGGGGAAACAACAATCCAATAAATAAGTTTGCACAAGCTATATATAGTAAGAATAGGAAATAATTAAGGGAGGGAAGGAGCTAGAATTCAGAGGAGCTGAAAAAGTCTTCTTTTAGAAAATGGGATTTCTATTTGGGACTCGAAGCTAGTCAGTATACAAGGAGATACAGAGAGAAAGCATCCCAGGCTAAAAATAAATAAATAATTTTTAAAAAAAAGAAAATTTAGAAAACAATACTGACTGAAAATGTCGATGGCTACAAGGCACCATTATCTTCTCATTTACATATGATTTGTTTTCAGGGTTTTGAAGAATAGAGCTGAGAAACTATAACTCACACAACTGTTTGGGAACTATAGAAAGATTCTTTTGTTTGTTTACATTACACATGATTGATCTATGAACTTTGGCTTTTTTCACCTGAGTTATAGAGCGAACTAACGAGGAAGTCCTGATTTAAGATAGAAAACATAAAAGAAGAGAGGTGAGAAGCCAGAAGACACAGCAGCTGCCTAAAGAGAGAAGCTAATGACAGAGACTCTCTCCTGCTATTTGAAAGAAGTGAGAGAAGAGGATAATTGGAAGATAAGAACAGCTCTCTTAGGAGAAGTCAAATGAGGGAGCCAAATGAAATAAATAAGCCCTGCACATGCTGGGAAAACTGATTGGGAGGAAAATAGGATTCTTGTGTATGAAGAGATGGCTGAGCTCATTGCTCTGTAGTTCCAACTACACCCTAAGAAAAGGAAGACCTTTTAGGGAGAAAGACAGGCTTCACATCTGCTTTACTGTGAGCTATTTTGATTGAAAAAAAGATACCTCTCTTTGTGGAGAGCTAATTAAATAAAATTGAACCCTCTTCTATTTGAAGAACAGGCTACATTTGCTGTATCACTATCTATAGCTTGAGGGAGGGGGAACCTTTCAGGGGCTTGCCTGCTCTTTTCTGAACTCTACGACTTGAAGAAGGGAAACCCCTCACAGCACATAGAGATCACACCTGATTAGCCTGGCATGTTCCAGACTTAAGGGAAATGCTGTGCTATTGAAAAGAGAATGGTGCTGTGGCTTTACCAAAAGAGCTTAATACTGCTTCACTGGCTTGAGTAGCAGAGAAGCAGCTTTGTCCAGCAGGAGAAAATCAAGAATTGTACAGAATATTGCTTAAATAAACAACCACCAACATCTAAGCTTACAGTCTAGAGTTATGAGTTAACCAAGGCACATGGATTTTCCTACTCAGGTGCCTCACAGATAGGTATACCCACTCTCTCCTGATACTCTCCTCTTTTGGTAGGAGAATGTGACCCAGGTTTGTAGGTGAAATATTACATTTTGATTATTCCTGGTTTTGCCTTCTATTGAATAAATGTTATTTTTTATAATTATTGCTTTTGTCTTGTTTAGTAAATGTTTCATGTTTAAGAGTTTAAGTATAATTATTCTTTCTTTGTATAAATGGGAATCATACTAGTTACTACTTACTAGATTGCCTTCAGGCCCTTAAATTAAGTGATCATTAGAGACTTTCTAGAGGATGGGGTCTGTTGAATAATGAGGTTGGAAGCCAGATTGCAGAAAGTTTAGAAGAGGTTAAGAGGAGAGGAAGTGGAGGCATTAACTGTAGACTGATTCCTCAATTAGTTTTGCCACAAAGGGAAGAAGAGAAAAAGGATGATAGCTAGGAGAAATGGTCTGATCCAGTTAGGGTTTTTTTTTCCTAAGAACGGAGATGTGGTCATGTTTGTAGCAGCAGTGAAAGAGGCAGGAGGTATGGAGAAATTGAATATAGGAAAGAGAATGGGGATGATAGTAGAGGTAATTTGCTGGAAAAGTTAGGAGGGGATAGTATCATGGGTGCATATAGAAGGATTTGCCTTGGAAAGGAGGGAGGGCTGACTCTTTATCTAAGAGCAAAGTGAAGGAGGAGACAATGGAGGAAGATATATAAATGATGTGAGATAAGGAGGAAAGAACAGGGAATGCTCAACAACAACAAAAAATTTTTTTCTGTATATAGGAATAATACAGGAAGGAAGCATCCAAATGCAGTCCAGCTTGCTCTTCTCCTTTATTCCTTTATTTATCTCCTTTATTCTCCTTTATTCAATTCTGGGCTTAATTCACTGTCTGAAATGTTTGTCTAAGATATATGTACTGATGTACTAAGTCCAACCTGTCCAATCAACTGTATGTCATAATCTGAGCAATAGTCATTCTTTATTTTTTTGGAGACTGGTTTAGCGCCAATCATGGCAGCACACCTGAGGACTACTTCTGTGAAGAATTTTAAGGGTCTAATTGCATAGTATAATGAACTCTTTATTCAGATCTAAACATTGTTCAATAAAATAAAGCATAACATTCACAGCAACATCCTTAAGCAGAACATATCATTCAATATATATGTATATATATTATATAATAACAAAGTCATGTGACACACTGCATTCGATAGCATCCCCCAAAATACTTGTTTACACAATTGGGGGTCCCAGGCTAGGATCTTCCCCAGCACAACACACTATGCAGCACACATCATTACATCCCCAAAATCAGGGGGTCCCAGGCCAAGGTCTTCCCCAGCATAACCTATCCCAAGGAGTAGCAGAAAACACCACACCATCCACCCCTAGATCATAGTAAGAATAATCTCCCCAATCAATACTGAGTGTCCAAGTAAAGTCCTCTTTTATCTTAACTCAAGGTTTACTTCCAAGTCCCACGGCTCTTCCTCTGTGGGCTGACTGCTCCGGACTCCCACGTGAATTCACATGTAGGCAGCTCTCCACTCCTGCTCCATGTCCCAGCTCCCAGGGACTGCTCCACTCCAAGCTCTCCCTGCTCCTGCCCAACAGCAGGCTCCAAGGGCTCCTGCCTGCAGCTTCTGCCACTGGGAAAACAAAGCTCAGCAGTGTAACAACAACATTGACACACACCACCAGCACCATCATCTCAATCCACCTCCAAAGTCCAGAGGCTCTGTGAAAACAGCTCAGTTCACTTTAACAGCTCTCAAAAGGGGTCCAAGATAAGCCTCCTTTCTATGGGCAGGTTTCTGCCCTACAGATCTATTCCCTTTCAAAGTTCAGAGCCTCCTTTAGCAAGTCTCTCCCATCGGTGGTCCCCTGTCTGCATTCTCTTCTTTTCAATGCTGACTTGCCCCCTCAACACTGGCTCTGTACATATACAGCTCTAGTCAGCATTTGATTGGCTAGGGCCCACATGTACATGTCTGGATAGAGCCCACATGCACATATCTGATTGGTTAAAGCCCACCTGCACATCTCTGATTGGCTCCACGCAGAGGCATGTAAGACTGAGGCTGGAAAACTGAAAAACACAGACAAACAGCAAAAAAAAAAAAAATCCTGCTTTGCTTGCCCTTACAACTGGGTGTCCCTATCTCACCCACCCTGGAAGTACAGAAACCACTCATTGGCCAAACCTAAAATAAATTGGCATAAAAGCTTCAACCGACTCTATTTTTCTGACCTTGGCTGGTTTACACTTCCTTAGGTAGTACGATGATTCTCCGCTACCTGGGGCTCTACACATCAGCGACAGGACTTAGTGCAGATACCCCATGAGCTCTAGCCCTTCTACATGAATAACATCTTCATCCATTTGGTTTTTCCTATATGGTCTACCAGGCCAATCTCTTTTAAATGGTCTCTAAAAGCATTGAGGAGGTCCTATAATACAGAGATAGATACAGTTGGTACTAGCACGAGAATGAGGGGAGCCTCACCATCAACAGGAAATCTCTTCTTTCTGGACTCTGATGCAGGATAGCTCTCAGTAATAGTGTGACAAGCACCTTTGGCAAATATATCTTCCTGCTTTTTTCTCTTTTTGATACTGATACTCAGAGGATTATGGAATAATATTATCTCTGGGTTTACATCTTTCAAGGAGTCTTATGTAACTTGAATAATTGCATGAATGTTTCTACCTTGTTGGAAGAAGGACTTTAAGACTACATTTTTGCCTGTCTAAATCAAGTACTTTTTTGCTATCAATAAAAATAAACAGAATGGTCTTGTATTGTCCATATCTCTCAGTTAATTATATGCCTGTGAGAATGTGGTCCATTATAGAAAATTGTTTTGAAAGTCTGGCGATTTCCTCTTCACATATTCCTTAAAGGTACCCTTACTTTGTAAATAATTCCTTCTCATAAAAGTGTTATAGAGATGAAAAATCATGAATATAGGTCAATGTTTGATGATATTTTCATGTTTTCTTTTTGTTTCTTTATATAGAATTGTTACCTATGCTCTTTTCCACTATTGTGGAATCTTTGATTCTTTGAAATCTCTTGGAAATGAATTCCAGGTGCCTTTACAAATGTTACCTGACAATTTTAAATTTCTTTCTTTTTCATTGTATTTTAAGGACTGGGGAGGGGAGGAGGAAGGATATTTGGAAATAAAGGTGGTACAAAAACCAAAAGATATTAAAATACTATACAATAAAACACACTTTCTGATTTCAAAAAATAAAATTGTGACACCCACAGTACAGATTTCTTTTGTATAGAGTTGGTCAGGGACAGTAACATCTCCCAATTTCATCTTCTTTAGTGCTACTTTAGTTCACTCCTTTATATAGTACATTGGGTACTGAGTTGGTAGAGTCCAAATGTGATGTTTCCACTGTCATCCATGGTGATAATACATCCCTATGGAAACCCTGGCAAATTTATTCCATTTCATGTCTATTCATTGTCCTCAAGTTTTATCCATAAATGCTCTTAGGATAATCTGACCCAGTTGGGTCCCATGCCAATGTATCTACAAGCTTGCTCTCCTCTTAACTGCATTTTCACAATTTTGTGAGGATCCTATGTAGTCATGTTATATTTCATAAATAAGCTTGTACTCTAAAATGGTGTTGCCTTTGGCTTCCATGTCTCTCAGCCAGGAGATCAAGTATTTGCTGACTGAGGTGATGTCTAGGCTTTTTGCTTTTGGTGTTTTTGTGCTTATTATTTTATATCTGCTAACTTTCTCTAAAATAGTGATAATCAGAGTTAACCTTTATTTCTCAGTCAATAGCTTATCTAAATTGGTCAGGTTCACCTAGTATCTTTTTCTCATCTCTATCCTTCAAAAGGTTCTTGATTGTGACTTTTGGATTAATAACTGATAGTTTGATTACCTCTAATCCTTGAAGAATTCAGTCTACTCAATTTTGAAACTCCTACCCTGGAGCTAATCCATCTTGAGTGAATACAAAATTTCATGGCCCAATGTATGTAACCTTGCCCTGAACTATGCTTTATATGCCATCTAGTCATCCCTTCACCACTAACTCCTCACTTCTCTCAACCACCAGGCCTCCATTATTCACACCTTCTAATTTCTGGGAAAGTTAACCTATTCAGTTGTGGAACTCCTGTTCTCGGGCTCAACTACACTGATTTGCTTGATTTATAATTTCTAGCTGTCCCCAGTTGAAACCAGACCAGGCTTCCTATTCCATCCAATCATTCACCTGCCCCTAGCATGCATACTCCCACCTTTCCCTTCCCATGTCTTGGTCTGGGCCAGTAATTTTAAAAAGATGTATCAAATTAATGATTCCATTATTTTTTGGAAAGAGTGTATTAAATAATTGCTTTATGGATCAAGTTACTATCTGCTGACTTCCTATACCAAAATTGCCTTCCCTGGCCACTGCTCCCCTCTCTGGGCTATAAAATGGAATAAGCTCATAAAATCACCAAATTTGAGAATTGAAAAGGACATCAGCAGCCTTTTCATCCAACCCATGCACCGATAACCCACAATAACATATCTGACAAGTTGTCATCTTGCCTCTGCTTGAAGATTTCTAAGGAGGAACTATCCACACCTCTAGAGATAAGCTGTTCTGCTTCGGGTTAGAAAGTTTTTGGTTTCTTTTTACATCAAGCCTAACTTGTTCTCTTTGAAACTTCCATGCATTCCTCTTGGTTCCGCCTTCTGGGGCCAAAAAGAACAAGTCTTATCCCTTTTCCACAAACTTGAAGGCAGCTATCGTCTCTCCCTTGGTCTTCTTCCCTCCAGGTTTTAACACGGCCAACTCCTTCAACTGATCCTCCTATATCATGGATTCAAGGCCCTTAACTAGCCTAGTTGTTCTCCTTTGGGACACCCTGAAGCTTACCATTATCCTTCTTAAAGCAGGGTTTCTAGAAGTGAACACAGTACTCCAAATGAATTCTGCTGATGACAGAGTTCATTGAGATTATCACCTCCCTGTTCCTGGAAGCCATTCCCCTCCTAATGCAATGCAAGATTGCATTAACTTTTTGCCTGCTACGTCGCACTGTTGACTGCCATCCCTTCACGATTCCCCATCTTATATTTGGGGAGTTGGGGTTTTTTTAATCCAAATGCCGTACTTTACATTTGTCCCTATTGAATTTCACCTTCAATTTTCTACCCGGCGCTCTAGCCTGTCTAAAATTCCTTTGGATCCTGACTCTGTCATCTAGTACATTAGCTATCTCTCCCAGCTTTGTGCCATTTAGTAATTTAATGAGTATATGCACTGATGCATTTATTCAAGTCATTGATAAAACATATTTAACAGCACAGAACCAAGTACAGATCTCTGAGGTATTCCCCTAGAGACCTCCTTCCACATTGACAGCTATCCAACCAATTCTCAATACATGCGATAGCATTATTATCTAATCCATACCTCTTTATTGTCTCCACAAGAATAGTATAAGACATTTTGCTAAAATCTGAGTAAACTGTATCTACAGCATTTCCCTCACCTACTAGTTTAGTAATCCTGTCAAAAAAAAAGGAAATGAAATTAGTCTGGCATGGCTTGTTCCTGGTAAAATTAGGCTGGTTCTACAATCGCCGCTTCTCTTTCTAAATATTTCCCAGCATCTCTTTAATGATTCTTTCAAGAATTTTCCTAGGAATCAGTCAAGTTCACTGACTTATGGTTTGAAGCTTCTATTCACTTCCCTTTTTTGAAAATTGGGACAACACTGGCCCTTCTTTAGTCTTATCTTATTTCTTCCATTTCCCATGATCTTTTGAATGTCACTGATGGTGGCTCTCTAATCCCATTTTTTTTCAGGGCCCTTATTTGTACTTTGTCTAGGCCAGGTGACTTGAATTCACCAAGGGCATCTAAGCCCTCTCTATCTCCTGACTAATTTTGTGTATCAACTGGTTAACCACTTTTGTTCTGTCTTTTTCCTGATTAAAGCTAATTCTCCTTTACAGAGAAATAGAAATAAAATAGGAATTGAATCGCTCTGCCTTCCCTGTTGTCAGTAATCATCAGCCCATCTTCCCCAAGCAAAGACCTTACTATTTGTATTTGAAAATCTTAGCATAGAATCCAGCCACATAGTAAATAATTAATACTTGTTTTTTCATTGATCCATTCATTCATTCACTCACCCAAATAGACTATTTTGGAAATGACTGCTGCATCTAGATCCTGTCATTTCCTTTCTGTTAAATATCATCAATTTCATTTTGGGGGATACTCATTCCCAAGTTTGGCACCTTCCAGCTCTCTTCTTGTAGAAGGTATACTTTACATACAGAAGTATGTCTTCTTTTTAGATTTCATCCTCTTCAACAGATGTTGGTACAATAAGTTGTAATTATTATCTTCATGTTGGTCTTGTTCATTCCCCCCCCCACCTCCACAGATGACCAAATATTCCATGAAATGATGTTTCTTGTTGTCTTTCAGTACATAGTAAAACAGACTCTGTCACCTTCTTTATATGCTTCTTTTGGACAAACTTTTGAATTTTTCTTTCATTTTGTTACATTTAGCTAGAAACAACTTCTTTATGTTTTTTGGTCAGAATGAATATCATTTAGTCCCCCTAGTTTTGAATTGATTTACTGTTCCTAACTTCCATTCAGTTAATAATTCATATTGATCCTACCTCCACATCTCCTGAATTTCTCCCCTTCTTTCTTCATAGGACTGCAGTTCTAGTTCAAGGTCCTATCTCTCCATTGGTTTCCTAAGTCCATTCTCTCTCCTCTCCAATTCATCCTTCACACAACTACCAAAACAATCTTCCTAGTGTGCAGGTCTGACCATATACTTAAAAGCTTCCTGTGGCTTCCCATTACTTAAAAAATAAAATAAAGACTTCATGCTTTGCTTTTAGGGCCTTTTACAACCTATCTCCAATCTACCTTACCTGTCTTATTTTATGATGAAACTAGCAGCAACAGCCACAACAACAACAAATGGTATTTATATAGCATTTTGTTTGCAAAGCATTTATATATGCATCATTTGATGCTCACAATAGTGTTGTGAGGTAGATGGCTGTTATTATTTCTATTTTACAGATGAGGAACCTGAGGCTGAGAAAGGCTCCCAGGGTCACAGAGCTTGTAAGTGTCTGAGGCTAGTAGGTCTCCAAGTATCAAAATGAGTTCTTTCTGGCTCTAAATCCAATATTTTATCCACTTTAGGTGATATGTGTGTTCTGGCTCAGTCATGCAAGACTTTTGTTTTGGGAATGAAGCAGTGACCCATTATTTGTCCCTATGAACTAATGCTCTAGGATGATGAGAAATTTCTTGAATGATCCCTTGGTCAACAATGATGATGGGGGATGGGAGTGATTCCAAAGAGGATTAGTCACTGAGCAGAACAATCTGCCCATGCAATAGACCTTAAAAGGAGACACAACTTCTCCTAGTATTTTCTCTTTCCACTTATATTGACAAACAGTCCCAACTTCAGACATCCCTGGGGAGAGGAGGGTAGAATACACCTGTTTTCCACCCTGGCAATTTCTGAGTAAATCTCTTAAACAAAATTTATAAATGGTTCATGTCCAAAGTGGGTTATGTTTAAGATGGCCAAAATGGAATTAAAAGGCCCCTTTTAGATAGGTACTAAGTATACAAAACAGATGAGATATAGGACAGCTATTTATTTCCTCCATCACAAAAAAATGCTTAAAACACAAAAGACTCTTAACTGTGCATAAACATGTGTTTGAAAAACATACTAAAACCCTTTACTCCTATTTTTCTGTTATGGGGGCTGGTACTTAAATCATTAAAACACAACATAAAACCCTTTATGAGACTACAAGGTTCATAATAAAAAACAAAGTAGACTGGCATGAATTCTCCTGTCAGCAGTGATCTCCAACTGGAGGGGGAGTTGTTAGTGGCCTTCAGAACCAACTAATGAATGTAGGAACTCAAGAATTCCTGATGTGGCTATCAGGTCCCAAAAATTCATCTCTCAAGATGAACCTCTGTTCAGGGAAAGAAACACAAAACAGAAAAGGTAGCTAGGACTTTAAGATCCAGTTTCAGGCTCCCCTAGACAAGCACATGCTCTTCTCTACCATGTGTGAGTAACCACCATAGCTGCTGAGGGAAGATGGGGAAGATTCTCCCCAATGGAAATACAAGGGAGAGGCTGCTAGGACACCAACACGCTCAACAGATGGGAAGAGAGAGCCATAGCAGAAGTTGTTTCTCCTTTTAAAGTATTTTGTTTTTGTTTCATTTTTAAGTCATGTCTGACTCTTCATGACCCCATTTAGGGTTTTCTGGGCAAAGATACTGGAGTGATTTGCCATTTCCTTCTCCAGCTCATTTTATAGATAAGGAAACTGAGAGAAATAGGGTTAAGTCACTTGCCCAGGGCCACAAAGCTAGTAAGTGTCTGAGGCCAGATCTGAACTACAGAAGATGAATCTTCTGGACTTTAGGCCCAGCACTCCATCATGTCACCTTGCTACCTCCCTTTTAAAGTATACCAAACGGGCAGTTTTTTCAGATCAGTACCCTATTCTTTTTGATGTGCAAACTTCTCCCTCTCTCATCATCAGAGGGACCAAAAGATCAATTTACCGGGAATCATCTTAAAGCATAAATTCTTCTGTGCTAAGCCCGGGCACATCTATCACCAGAAATGGCCTAAGAGCATGCTTAGTTTTAGCCAGGGGCTTGAACATAGAATATAACAGAAGGGGTAAATGAGTTCCCCTGTTACACTTATATGTCTTACCTCCTGTATTAGATTACAAACTCCCCAAGGGAGGCTACTATGCCATTTAAAAAATCTTTGCATACCCAACTACTAGCACACAGTGGGCACCTAATAAATTTTGTTGTTGAATTGTAGTACATTGCTCTGGACTCTTGGGAACCCATTCATGGGAATGTCAACCAGGATATATGTATGCATATATGTAGCATATAAGAGAATTAGGGTGACCTCTGCCTAGTCTCATTGTCCCCATACCATACCCTGGCATAATCTGTGATGCTCTACCAGGTTGGGGCTAATGACCTCCATAGGTATGCACAGGGACTCAATTGGGTAGAGGTGGTGAGATGCATTATTGACCCCAATTACCAATCCTTAAAGGCTTTTTTTGTTTGCTGTTGTACTCAAGGCAATCATCCATTTCCCCTGGAATGGCTATACTTATCTCTCAGGGCTTCTCTTAATTTCATCTTCTCTAGGATCTCACAAGTTCTGAATCTTATATCACTTCAGAAAAGCTGAAATGAGCTTTCACCAGTGTGCCTGACTTCACTCACATTCATTCAAGTTAAACTCATCTGCCATCTGTTGTTGCCCAGGGCCCCAAGGAGCTTTAACTCCATCTGGAGTTTCTCACAGGCCTCCATGCATATGGCCAGCCAAACCTGTTCGAATTATCAACAAATTTCATCAACTCATTTCCTCCTCCAGATCCTTACTAAATGTATTAGCCAACAGAAGACCGAAGATTGACCTCTGGGCCATCCATTGTTGTGGCTGTTGTTAGATACACAAGCTTGGTGATGAGGATAATGGCTGTTTATTTAATACCTTTCAGCAGACATCTCAAAGAACTCTATGGATATTACCTCACTGCTTTTCCAAGCAGCCTCCTCAGCAGTTCTCAAAATCCGGAAGTAATATCTTCCTTCCTCTCCTTCAAAATTCTTCTTCATTTGCGAAGCCCTCCTTTTCTTGCCCACCTAGTACTCTAATCCTGGTGTAAATGTACAAGATGTCTGATGTAATATCAAGAAAATAATTATTGAAAAAAAAGCTTAACTCAGATTAAATGCAGTGACCAAACTTTGTCTCTAAAAACACTGTCCTCCTCTTAGAAAGGAGTTGTGGAACCATAGGTGGAAGATGTAATATAGCTTCACAGACTATGTGATAGTAACAATTATAATAATTATAACAATGATGATCATAGGATTTATATAACACTTTAAGGTTTGCAAAGTAACTTACAAATGTTATTGTGTCAGATGTTGCTTAACTCTTTTTATTTTTGTTTTTGTTTAAAAGAAGGGCTCTATGCTGTGTAATTATTATGACCAAGAAGGTTAGCCCAAGAGAGGAGTTGCAGAGAGGGGATCATTGCATATTTTGTTAGTTGTGGGTTGATATGTTGACTGATCTAGAGAATTAAAAAAACAAATCTTCAGCGCAAGGGCTAGCTAAGTAGGTAAGGGGGAGGGAAGGTAAAACATCATGTGTGGGACGGGAAATTCAAATAATGGGAGAGACATCTTTAGGAGAAGCAAAGCGAATTTATTTTACAAACCTCACAAGATTTGGGCTTCACCTCCACTAGGAAACTGGTGGAGGGAGGCAAAGTACAAAGGAAATGCAGCACTAGCTATACCCTTAATGCAAAGATTCCTGCCCACCTCTATCCCTTCTCACCATTAGCTGGGAGGCGGGCTTACAATCTAGGCATGAAAATACAGAGCCAATCCATACATACTTTCTTTATTTGGCTACTAATGTGGCAATGATATGGCTAAAGAGAAAGAATGAGGAAGGAGAGGGAGACCTTCCTGGAGCAGAGAACAAACAGCTCACAGGTAGTCCATTATCTCCCTATTTGGTAAAATTCTTGTGCTAGCACTCAGAGAGGGGGAAGGGAAGGGCACCTACTGCTTCAGGCCCTGACTTTTCAGAAGTTAGCTAAGTCACTATAAGGTTAAATTCCAAGCCTCTCCTACTCCCTCAGACATTCCCCATTCCAGAAATATGAGACAAGAGTAGTCCCTATATTCTTACCCTGTGAAGTCTTCACAAATTATCCTTCTCACTCAAACAGAAATGAAAGTGATGTAGAAAGAGAATATATTAATAAAAACTTTTTTAAAGGGAAGGTTCTATGTAAGAAGAAGTGTCAGGAAATGATGGTCATATCAAAAACAAAAGGCATCATCAATATGGAATTATGCTAAAAAAAAAAGTGACTAAAAAAGTCCATATCCTTTGCCCCAATGACCACATCTATTTGTCATTATTCTTTAAAAGGGGGGAGGGGAAACTAAAAGGCCCATGCATGCCTTTTCACCCAGAGAGCCCACTGCTAGGCAAACACCCTAAGGAGGTCATAGATAGAAATAAAGGTTGCATATACATCAAAGTATTCATCACTTTCTGTAGTAGTAAAGAATTGGAAGCAAAGTGTCTATCAATTAAAGCATGATAGAACAAATGATGGTACATGAATATAACATCACTATGCCCTCCTGGCAAAAAATTCAGAGAAGCTTGATCATAAAATCAAAAATTTAGAGCTGGAAGAGACTTTAGGAGTCATCTAGTCCAACCCCCTCATTCTACAGATAAGGAAAGTGTAGCCCAGAGAGGATTACATGACTTGCCCAAGGTCGTACATGAAGTGACAGAGACAAAATTCAAACCCAGCTTCTCTAAGTCCAGATCTGGTGCCCTCTGCCTTACACCAGGATGCCTCCTCTCGTTATATGAGCTGATTCAGAGCAAAGTAAACAGAGCCATGAAAACAATATATACAATGCCTACAACTATGGAAAGAATGGAAAGAACAACAACAGCAAAAGTCCCTGAATGAAACACTGTAATTATAATGACCAAACTTGGCCCTGGAGAAGAGATGAGAAAATGTACTTCCCTCCCTTCTTTGCAGAGTTGAGATCAAATAGTGGGTGTGGATTGCAGTATATACCCTCAGAATCAGTCAGTGGGTTGGCTAGTTTTGCTAAACTACTTTTTTTTCTTTCTTTCCTTTAGAATCTTTATTACAGGATGGAATGCTGGGTAAGAGGAGGAGGGAGGGATATAGTCTTAAATAAAGGTGACTTTAAGACAAAAGATTTCAATAAAGGGGAAGAGGTTTCAGAAAATGATTGCAGTGTTAAAAATCACTAAAATTTAAAAGTAAATGTAAAAGATGTTGATGATAAACTGAAATTAGACATGAAAGGAAAGGTACTTCTCAGAGGAAGTTGACTGGAAGCTTTCTGCTCTGTACTTCCTCTGTTGAAGAGGAATCATTTCACAATGGTTCTAGTCTGCCTACTCCTTACTATGCAACCTTGAAAAAACCACTTCAACCACCCATTTCTTCATCTACTACATCAGAACAGAAAAAGACTTGCTGTCAGTCAATATTGTGAAGTGCCATTGCATCCCAAAGAGGGAAGCGATTGTGTAAATAAATAGAGTGCTACATTCAGTGCATGGTATGACATAGTTATTGTTGATGAAAAAAGAGGGCCAGAGGTCTCAGGTTGTTGTGGGAAAAGTCTATGATTTGGAATCTCAATTATAGAATCATAATCACAAAATTTCAGAGTTGGAAAGGATCTCAGAGGCCATTTAGTATTTGAAAAAAGAATCCCTTTTATAACATAGTTGGAAAATGGTAGAACAACTTTTGTTTAAAGACCACACTCGAGGTAGGGGAGAGGAACCCACTCTATCTTTAGTTCTAATTGTTGGATGTCCTAGATAAGTCTAAATTTGCCCCTTTGAGACTCCAATCTATTCCTCCTATTTGTGCTCCTGGGGAAAAAGCAGAACAAGTCTAAAGCCTTTTCCAAATGATAGCCCTTCAAATGCTTGAAGATAGCTATCAAATCTCCCTCCATCCCTTCCTCCCATTAAATATCTCACATTTTTTCAACCTCTCCTCACATGGCACAAAGTTGATCTCCTTCACCATTCTGGTTGCTTTCCTCTGGATGCTCTCCAGCTTATCAGTGTCTTTTCTAAAATGTGTTGCCTACAACTGAACATAATGCTACAGATGTAGGTTAGGGTAGAGTAGTGTAGAATACAGAGGTATTATTGCCTCCCTGTCCCTGGACATTGTGCCTCTACTAAGGTAGTCCAAGACTAAATTAGCTTTATTTTTGTTTCCATATTATACTGTTGAATCATATTGATCTTAAAATATATTAATATTCTCAGGTCTTTTTAAGATGAATTGTTGTCTTTTCCTACTTGTGAAGTGATTTTTTGAGCCTAAATATAAGACTTTACATTTGTGCCTTTTAAATTTCATCTTATTAAATTCAGTCTAACATTCTAGCTTACCAAGGTCTTTAAAAAAATCCTGACTGTCATTCAGTCATTGATGCAGTGCAGGACTCTATTGCATTGCCAAAAGGGATCTGGGTCACAGTCTCAGGGTGAAGAGGAACAATAATACATTAGAGCTCCTAGTTGCAGGGGAGTGGGGATGCTGGTCATATTTCCAGAGCAGAAAACAGTGCTTGTGGTTGCTCACAGGCCCAGACAGCAGTGACCACACCTCTCCCTAAATCATACCACCTTGGAAGAACTAAAAATTTACAGACCCCCAGAACCATCTCTGAAAACAACAGAACAAAAAACTTGAAACTTCAGACCAAACTTCTACCACAGGAGCAGAATCCAATTTTAGCACAAAGTTAAAAGTCAAGAAGCAGGTGAGAAAAATGATCAAGCAGCAAAAAAAGAACCTGATCATAGAAAGTTACTATGGTGACAGTGAAGATCAAAACATAAACTCAGAAGAGGACAACAATGTCAAAACAGCTACATGCAGAGCCTCAGAGGAAAATGTGAATTGGTCTCAGGCCCAAAAAGAACTCATAGAAGTTCTCAAAAAGTATTTTAAAAATCAAATAAGAGAGGAAGAGGAAATATTGGGAAAAGAAATGAGAGTCAAGCAAGAAGATCATGAAAAAAGAGTCAACAGCTTGATACAGAAAGCACAAAAAATACTGAAGAAAATAACACCTTAAAAAGATTAGGGCAAATGGCAACAGAGGCACAAAAATCCACTGAAGAGAAGAACTCTTTAAAAACCAGAATTGGCTAAATGGAAAAAGATATTTAAAAATTTAGAAAAATTCAGTGAAGGAAACAACTCCTTAAAAAGTAGATTGGCCAAATGGAAAAGGAGGTACAAAAGCTCACTGAAGAAAATAATTCCTTAAAGATTAGATTAGATTCCAACTAATTTTTGATCACTTTGTAATTTGGGGGAAAAGAGAGACCCCAAGCTTTATATCTCCAAGCTTAACTCCTTTCCCATCTAATCTTAGTTTCACAATGAACACATAAAGAATAGCAAAGAAGCTCATTTATTCAGAATAGCAAAATAAAAATCAGTGTTGGTGTACATAGGACAACATATCCCAGAAGATACAAAGTGAAGTAGCTCTCTCACTGGAAGAGAAATAACAGCTCAATCAAGAGAGAGGGTCTCATATCTTACCCAAGAGGAAACTCACTAAAATCTCTAGTGTAGCAAGCTAGGAATTAGGGTCATAAAAAGACTACCTGCTTCTCTCCTACTTCCCAGAGTCTTTTCCTTTAGCAACCTGAAGTGGGATTGGCCTCTTCCGTCTTCTCTCTTGAAGCTAGAAGCCAGGAGGACCTGAATGATGAGTCCCCAAAGCAGGATTTGCTAAGAACTGAGGCTTTTATCTCTTGCCAACTCCACCCTACCCCTCACACATGGCAGGACTTTCATCTCCTCCAATAAGGAAAGAGCCCATACCAGGGGTGGGGAATCTGTGGCCTCAAGACCACATGTGGCCCTCTAGGTCCTTGAGTGCAGACCTTTGACTGAATCCAAACTTCACAGAACAAATCCCCTTAATAAAAGGATTTGTTCTGTAAAACTTGGATTCAGTGAAAAAGCTGCAACTGAGGACCTAGAGGGCCACATGTGGCCTTGAGGCCACAGGTTCCCCTCCCTTGGCCCATAGCAAAGGACTTTGGGACAGGGGTCCTAAATGAGAAGTTAAGTGACTAAATCAGGTTACAGAGGTAGTAAGTGGAAGATCCAGTATTTGAACCCGGGCCTTCTGACACCAATCAGATTCAGCTTTCTTGGGACTGCATTATACTATGGAACTCTTGCTCTCCATTCATGCAGGTGGAGGAACTCTAATCTGGTAGATACATCATGGTATAGTGAATGGAGATCTGGCCCTGGTGTCAGGAAGACCTGCCGCCGACAATATAAAATGGCCATGACCCTCCCTAAATTACTTAGCCTCCCTCTATTTCTTCAAAAAGTGATTCTGGATTGGTCAATATGATCATCATAATGGTGGCATGAAAGTGGAGGAAATGGTCCCTGCAAAGAGGTCAGGCTGTATCAAAGAGGATTAGTTATTGAGCCAAGCAAATTTCTAAGATTATAGATTGAGAGTAGGTGGCAATCTACGTTGCTAGAGGGAGTTTCCAAACTAGGAGTTCCCTATGCTAATGAAATCACAGGCTAACTCCCTTCTCCCTCAACAAATATTTGTTAAATATCTACTTTGTGCAAGACACTGTACTAGGTGCGGTGGGAAGAATCCCTGGCTTTGAGTAGTTTATATGCTACTCAGAAATCATTTACAACAGTAAATAAAATGGGGACAATCCAGGCAATCCCCCCTGATCTGCTGAACTTGTGCGCTTCTGTACTAGCAATTTAGATTTGAAGATCTTTCCCACCCATAAATAGGCCATGAAACCTGCTTATGTAGCAGGAAGCCTAAGTCACATGTGGTGGGAGGAGCTTCCTGACGAGGAAAGGAAGTTATGTCACAGGAAATTCAGAGAGAGAAAGAAAGAGAGAGAGAGAGAGAGAGAGAGAGAGAGAGAGAGAGAGAGAGAGCAGTTATGGTTGTTAATGGCTGCTAATGGCTGCCCTCGTGATTGTTAGAACTGAACGGGTTGACTTAAATGTATTCTTTGGGGAAGACCCCAGCAGGGGGTTGGAGAGGCTTTAGGATGGCGAGGTTACAGGCTGTGATATGGTGTTTTAAGTTCCTTCCTGTTATGATAAAGTGGGCTAACTGACTGTGGGAGCTGAACATTTGGTTATGGGATATGGTTTTCTGGTGTCTGAATAAATGTTATACTTCTTTTGCCTTCTTTATGGAGAGTCTCTCATGCTTGGTGATACGGAACTACACAGGCATATTCACAATTATCATTGATGTTGTGTTTATTGCCTTACTGATACAACTTCCCAAGGAAACAGTTATTTTCACCCTAGTTAAAGAATATATGTGACCTCCTTCGTCCCTGTGCCTGGGAGGTAGTGTCAAAGATGACTGGTGACTGAGCCAGGAAGAGCTATATCCTTCTTCTACCCCAGTAGCTATAAGAGCTGTAGATAAACTTTTCCTCTGACTCTTTCTAGTGTATCACTTGGGACCCAGGCAGCCTCTCTCTCCCTTGGACTTTCAACCTAATGTAGGGAAGGGTTCACATAGATAACCCAGCGACTGTACCTCAAGTCTCTGGTTGCCTCTTCAGCTTCATATTTCTTTCCCTGAGGTTACCAAACAATCTTCCTAAGAAATGTATGTTGCCAGCCCAGCCGGCGACTTATGAGTTCAAGAGGTTGTGAGTATCTTAGTCAGTGCCAGTAGCCTTTCAGAAGGTGTCCCCTATACCTCCTTGGATGAGATGATGCACCACCACAATCACTAAGAGAAACCACCAGTAGGAAGGATACTTTGTGTGTGTGTGTGTGTGTGTGTGTGTGTGTGTGTACCATTTCTAGAAGGCACTCTGTGCATCCATGAGCCATACCTAGATTTTGCTTGAGATTTTTCCTTGGAACCATGGGATAGTGACATAATAAACCAGAGACTATGAGAAAAAGTAAAAAGTTTTATCCCTTTTCTTTGTAATCAGGTTCCTCCAGGAATGAACTCAGTCAGCATGAGTCCAGAGTCCCCTTTGTGTGAAGGACCCTAATTCTGGACTGTGGCTGACATAAGTAACTATGAAGTATATATAAAATAATGCAAGGTATTTCAAAAAGGATTAAGAGCTTGAAAAATGGGGGGGGGGGGAGGGCCAATCAGGAAATGCCTTATGTAGGAGGACCTGCCACTATTAAGGATATTTATGAGAACACATTGGTGGGTCTGAAGAAGATTCCCAAAGAGGACTTTTAGAAATACGTGGAATGATGGTTTCCTGTGGTAACTATTTTAAATGATATAATTCTCCTTTGGATGAATAAGTTCTGTTGTGCTTGTTAAAAAGGTGATTTCACCATTATATAAATGTACATGTATTTTAAATTTAATTTGAGTCTCAAGTTTCTTCCCTAGCTCCTGTCTAAAATGCCTAGGATAAGAGAAATGAATCAGTCTCCTTAAGTCAAGCAAAGTATTTATTTTGGAGGAAAAAAGGGAACAGGGACAAATTTCTGGAGAAAGATAAAGGTCAGGGGAAATGGAGTCATCTGTTTGTCATAAAATCAAGCCCTCAATTCATTTTTATGAACTTTCTGGAATGGTCAATTATTTTTCCTTGTTAATCTAACTCACCAAAGACTCTGCTTTAAAGAGATACTGTCTCCTCCCACCTCCTTGTTCCAGATCAGCACTGGAGCAAGATGGAAACCTGGCTACCTGCTCAAAAATCTGATTAAAAAATGGCCAGTGTGGCCACACCCAAAGGCTAAGTACAGCTTTAGAGTAGTTGCTAAAGGTTCTTTTTAAAGGGCAAAGATTTCTCTTGGCTTCCTCAGATGTTCATTTGAAAGCATTTGAAACTGCCTCTAGTCACTCTGTAGTCAAGTAACAGGAATGGGGGCTCGATGTGTCTTGTGTTGGTGAAAGAGGCAATGGTTTATAAACGCTACCACTAGCTCAGGAAAAGGTAGACCCAATCCTAAGACAGTATCAAGGACTCTTTATTTTCATACAAAGGGCAACTGATTTCTTTATCTGTTCTCTGAACTATGAAAGTAAGCAGGGTGGCTCTGAGAATTTTGCTTCAGTTCATATAGGTCTTCCAGGTTTTTCTGAAATCATCCTGCTCATCATTTCTTATAGCACAATAGTATTCTGTCACACTCATATACTTGTTCAGCCATTCTCCTATTGATGGGCATCCCTTCAATTTCCAATTCTTTGCCACCACAAAAAGAATGTCTATAAATATTTTTGTACAAATAGGTCCTTTTCCTTTTTTAAAAAATCTCTTTGGGATATACACCCAGTAGTGGCATTGCTGGATCAAAGGGTATGCACAGTTTTATAGCCCTTTGAGTTAATTTCCTAATTGGTTGTCAGAATGGTTGGACCAATTTACAATTCCACCAACAGTGCATTAGTGCCCCTGCTTTTCTACATCCCCTCCAGCATTTGTCATTTTCCTTTTCTGTCATGTTAGCCAATCTGATAGGTGTGAAGTAGCACCTCAGCGTTGTTTTCATTTACATTTCTCTAATCAATAGAAATTCAAGCATTTTTTCATATGACTATTGATAACTTTGATTCTTCTGTAAACCACTTATTCATATCCTTTGTCAATTTGGGAAATGGCTCTTATTTTAATAAATTTTACTTAGTTCCCTATATATTTGAGAAATGAGTCCTTTATCAGAGAAACTTGCTATAAAATTCTTTCCCAGTTTCCTGATTTCTTTCTAATTTTGGATGTATTGGTTTTGTGCAAAAACTTTTTAATTTCATGTAATCGGAATTATTCATACACCTCATGAGCCTATCTTTTTTGTTTGATCATAACCTCTTCCGTTATCCATAGGTCTAACAGGTAAAATGGAAACTGTTTTCATCCTGGCTTTGTTACATACAGTTTAACCCTGGATCTAATCCTGGGACATTGGGCAAGATCTGGAACAGATTTTAGAGCTCATAGGATCATAGATCTAGAGAGGTCTTCAGAGACCATGTAATCCAACCTCTTCATTTTACAGATGAGGAAACAAAGGATCAGGCTTGATGAAGGTAGCATGTAGGAGAGCTAGGATTCAAATCCAGGTCTTCTGACTCTAAATCCAGTCACTTTCCCTCTTTGGGACTCAGTTTCTTCATCTGCAAAATGAAAAGGTTAGATTAGCTGGTTTCCAAGGTTTATTCCAACTCTAATATCAATAACAAATAATTTAATGAGGCAGCAGGGTGGCATGATGGGTAGAGTGCTGGACTTGGAGTCAGAAAGATCTGAGTTCCCATCTGGCCTCAGGAACTTACTAGCAACTCTGCAAGTTATTTAATCTGGGCAAGTCACTTAATCAGTCTCAGCCTCAGTTTTGCCATATTAAAAATGGAGACAATAAATAGCGTCTACCTCAATACGGTTGCTGTGAGGATCGAATGAGCTAACATTTAAAGCACTTTTTAAACCTTAAAGTGTTATATAAATGGTAGCTATTATTATAACTATTAATAAGAGGGATGCTTTTAATAATTATGTATTTGTATCAGTCTGCTGTCTTACCAACAGATGAATGTTTTCTCTTGGCTGTCACCTCCAAATATGTTGGATAGCAACCAAAATCACAAAATTGATCATACCCTTTGACCTAGTGGCTCCATTGTTAGCCCCTCCAACATTCTATTTTTCTCTTTTTTTGGCCATTTTTGCTGCTTTAGTGAGTGTAAGATGTTATCTTATGGTTACTTTGATTTGCATTTCTCTAATTATTAGGGAATTTGAGCATCTTTTCATTTGGTTATTAACAGTTTAATATATTTTCCTTTATTGTCTATTCATATCCTTAAAATATTGTTCCGTTGGAGATTATGTACTATGATTCTTATAAGTATGCATTAATTCCTTGTAGAGTCTGGATATCAGATCTTTATCTGATACATCTACTTCAATCTCCCTTGCCCCCGCCAATGTATCTTTTTGTCTTAAGTAAATTGCTTTTTATTGTGCAAAATCCAGTTATTTTTAAATAGTCATAGAAGGGATCAGGAAGAAGGATGCTTTTTCAAAGGAGTCTGATAGTTTCCCTTTTGGGGTAACATGCTTTCTTTCCAGTCTGGCTGGTTGCCTTCTGCCTGGAGAAATGTTCCACTGTCCCTGGCTTCCCTACCATTTCAGCAATAAGCTGGATCAGGTGATCTCTCTGGACCATTCCCATTTCTATGATTCCCAGATTTTGGATGAGTGGTACTTCCTGACTTCAAAGGCTCAGGCCCTTGGTCTACCATATTTTAATGGACTGGGATGCTTTCCTTTTCTCCCTAGAACAGGGAGGGGCTGAGGCAAATTGTCAGAGAAACTAGGGCTGCCACAGCTTGTTTAAAATAACAAAGGGCCTCAGATTTCAAGAGCTAGGGATAGAACATCTCTCACCAGCCCCAAATTGTAGCCCAGAGATCTGCATGAAAATAAGTAAGTGTGGAGAGACGGAGCTCATAATACTGAGGCTGAGGTAGGGGTGAGAGGTTGATTCTTCAAGGAACCACTGAAGTTACTATTGTACCAAAGTAGTCCATGAGAAGTTTGGCACATAGGTAAGATGACCATATGTTTCAGATTTCCCAAGACTGTTCCAGCTTCCAAGAAAAGAAAGTACACTTTAAAAAAATGCATCAAACATTTTCTCTTTTCCTGGCTTCCTTCAAGTTTCAACCAATATCTCAGCTTCTGCAAGAAGTCTTTCTTGGTTCCCTTAATGCCTGCCTTCTGTTGATTATCTTCAGTTTATCCAGTATGCATATCTTGTTTGCATCTTGTCTCCCCTACTAGATTAAGAGTTTCTTCAAGTCAGGAACCATATTTTTGCCTGTTTTTGTATCCCCAGTGCTTAGCACAGTATCTGACAGATGCTTAATAAAAGCTTCTTCATTTGATTCCTCATTAGGAATACAAGTTTATATTTCTATTTAAAAAAATACATACACACCTATATCTATGTCTGTATTTATATCTATCTCTATATCATTTTTATTTCCCAATATATCTCTCCCTTCTTTGACAGTAAAGATTGTTTCATTATTTATGTTGATATTGCCATTGACTAGCAAATATTAGGTGCTTAATAAATACATGTTGATTGATTACATGGCATTTTTCTTCCAATAATCCTTTAAGTTGGGAACCACCCTTAAAGTTAGGCAACGCCATTTGGGGCTCAGGGACCATAAGCAATTGCCCAGGATCACACCATGAGTATATAGAAGAGCCAGGATAAAAACCCTAGTCTTCTGATTCCAAATCTAGCATTTTTTTTCTATGATGCACTACCTCTCTAAGGCCAAAGTGGTCTTTGTCATTTGGATGAAGGCATAGATACCATATTTACCAGATCTTCAAATGACATAAAGCTAGAAGAGATAACTAACACAATGAAGACTGAATCAAGATCCAAAAATAACTCAAAAAGAGAATGCTAAACTGAAGTTAACAATCATAATAATTGACATTTGTATAGAACTTTAAAATTTGGGAAGCATTTTACATATATCATTTACTTGCATCTCACAACTGTGTGAGGTGGCTACTATAGGAATCATTATCACTATTTGAAAGATACAGAGAATGGACACTTACCCCTAGTCACACATCTAGTAAATGCCAGAGACAGGACTGGGACTCAGGACCTCCTGACGCCATGACACATTAACCATTACATAGCAAGATGGCACAATAGGTAGAGTATTGAGTCTGAAGTCAGGGAACTGTAAATTCTCAGTCCTCACTCAGACATTTAACCCTGTGACCCTGGGCAAGTCACCTGACCTCTCTCATGCTCTGTTTTCCCTTTTGTAAAATGGGGATAATAATAGTGCCTCATTTTATAGATAAGGAAACTGTGGCTTAGCCAAAAGCCGTAGGTCTACTTTGTGGCTTTTTTTGGGCCAGGTTTGACTCAGGGCTGGTCTGGTAGTTCAGGTTTGAGACTGGTATAAAGCCAAGCAATCCCAGGCCATCTAACATTTAGCAAAAAGGAAATTTACTTAGCAGTAGCATGGAAAGTATATTCAGAAAAGATACAGCAATGGTTCAGGCAAACACAGCCCCACTAATCTACATACAGAGAAGCCCACTGAGTCAGAAGGATGTATTGACTCACAGGGCAGCAGCAAATCTTTCAATTAGGAGGGGTCCCTTACCCCTGTGGAATAGACTTTTCATGTCCTAGGCAACTAGGAAACTTCATCATGGGCTCATCAATGGCTGAAGCCATAGTACCCTGAACCAAGCAGGTTGTGCAGACAGCTTTTTAGTCCTTCAGACTACATGGATGGGACTCTAACAGATGTTCTTTCCACTACAATGGCAGAGCTAGGACTAGAACCAAGGTCTTCTGACTCCAACTTCACACTGCCTCAAAACATCTTTAAGTTCAGTAGCAACAACAACTCATATTTATATCGGACTTGACAGTCAACGAAGTGCTTTCCTCTCAACAACCTTGTGAGGTAAATAGCACAGGTATTAGTTTCCCCATGTACCATATAAGGAAACTGAGGCTCAGAGAGCTTGGGCCTTGCCTGTGAAGTGTCTGAGGTAGGATTCAAGCCCTGATCACCCGTCTTGAACTCCACTTCCTTCCACTTGCTGCAGCAGAATGCTTTGAAGAAAGGAGTGGGCAGCAGGAAGGTGACTTTTTAGTGAATCCAGAGGATATAAGACTTGAGGTAGGCCTCGAGGGATGCAAGTACAAGATTTAGATACGAGTTGGATGCAGGTGAAATTTCTGTCTGGGCTTTTTTCTTCAGTAATAATATCATAAACCATATATTGTGCTTTAAAATTTTCAAAGTTCCTTCCCTTCTATCTCATTTCCATCCCATAGTTTGTAGCCAGGTGGGCACAATGGACAGAACACTGGGCCTGGAGACAAGAAGATCTGAGTTCACATCTGGCCTTACTAGATGTGTGACCCTGGGTAAGACCTTCTGTCTGCCTCAGTTGCCTCAACTGTAAAGTGGGGGTAATAATAACACCTACCTCCCAGTATTGTTGTGAGGATCAAATGAGATAATATTTGTAAAGGTCATAGCATAGTGCCTAGAACACAGGAGGGGCTTAATAAATGTTTATTTCCTTCCATATTTGATCTCCACATCAACCCACTGAGGGAGATGGTATAAGTAAGGGTCTTTTTTTCATTGGACAGTTGAGGAAACTAAGACAGGGAAGTTTGGAAGTTTTGTTTAAAATCACAAGTCACCAGCACCTGGCATTTAGCTCTTTCTCCCATACCACATGACCCTTACCTGACCTACCCAGGAGCACAGGGTGACTGAACTATAGATTTATTCTTTTATTGTGGAAGAATAAGGCAGAACCAGGACTCAATGTGCTAACTCCCTAGCTAGTTACTCACCTAGGGCTGGCGCCTTCTTAGATGTAAATATAACAGATAGTTTGTCCTGACTCTAAGACCTTTTTCCCCTTGGCTTCTCAAACAAAGAATAACATAGAAACTGGTAGGAGAAAAAACCCAACACTACCCAGACACTTAATTAAGATGAATTAATATGAACTCACCAGTACCAGACCATGGAAACATTAAGAATTTTCCAAAGAAAAATAAACTTGGCCTGGGTACTAATCTCTATGTGAGGCACAGAGGCACCACTTACCTGTATGGTCTCATTCACAGGCACAGATACTGCCTATTTGCGTACAATGAGGCTGATTTAATGTTCTCATGGATAAAGGAGCCTCTCTTAGCCTCAGGGACAGGTGTGAGCTAGGAAAACCAGAGCCAAAGCCTCTGAGAGGAAGGAATGCCTAGGTTCCCATGCGAGCTCCAGCGGGGACTGGCCTGAAATTTGGGTCAAACTTACTTTCCCACTCCACAAGAAGTTGGTATATAGGATATCCAATTTTAAGGCAACCCCCAGTGAGATGTTATTCCAAATTGTTTTGTTTTTTACAACTGAACCTAGCTCTATCCTTTGAAAGGTTTTGTGAAACATAGTAAGTCTATTTGAATAAATTACTTGTGAGCTACCTTACTCAATTCAACCAACATTTAGAGTTGAGCTGCTGTTTCAACAATTCAGCTAGCAGCTACTGTGGCTGTGTAAAACCAACAACAACCAGCACACAGAATGCTGCAAGCCCAGGTTCTTTTGATCTGCTTTACTAAGGAAAGCAACGTTAAGGGGTTAACAAAATTTAATCCAACATACAAATATCATTCACTTAGTTTAGGGGAAAAAGCCAGCTCCCTGAACTTCAGAGCAAATACAAATTACAAACATACATTTATAAACAGACCAAATACAATTCATAGTTACCAAAGTTACCAAAGAACCATCAACACCTGAGTTTTCTCTAAAGCCAGGGAGCTCATAACAATGACGGGCCCAGAGTCACGTGCCACTCTTGCTGTGGCTCAGAGCTCCAAAAGAGAAAGCCAACCTCTGGGTTTATATATCTTGTTCAGGGCCAAAGGCGAGTCATGCATGGGACTCACCCACATGACCTAAAATCGTCACAAAAATGCGACTTAAACCCACGTGGTCTAAAAGCCTCTGATGTCACAAACATGTCACTCAAATCCATGTAAACCAGGCTTTCCCTTGAGGCAAGGAGGTCATCAAGGACTCCTAATTTAATCAAGGAAACAAAGGCCAAACTCTTCAAGGGCACTTGTTTGAATAAGTGCTAAGACCCCATCTTGATTGCCAATACAACTGGGCAGAAGAAGTGGTATAAAGGATATATAGCCAGAGAAATATATGCCTGGAAAAGGAGGCAGGCTTGTCATTTAGCAAGAGCTACATAGCCAGTGTACTCTTTTTTTGTATCCATGCAATATCAAGGTATCTAAAGGAAATCCCCTATTAGGCTTATGGGAGACCTTGAACAAGATTTACATAGAATGAAAAGGGGTGGTTGGACTGTAGTCTATAGCATTGGAAGGTGTGGTGTACCCATACTGATGAGATCCCAAATCCATAGAATCATGTGCAAGATTCTTGTGATTTTCCTAGGCAGTAGGAATAATGATAAATACTAGAACATAAATACAATCCCTGCTCCTCAAGGTGATAATATTCCACTGTTTCCTAAGCATCTTGGGACAATGTCTTAGGTACTTTATGCAAAGTTAGCATGGAGATGTGATCCTAGCCTTCAAAGAAGCTTATGAGCTAAACAAAGCCTTTCTTGTCTGATATGGATATAAATAAATAAGACATTGTGATAGAAAGCTTACAGATTAAGTCAGTCCTCTTCCATAAACACATCTATGAATTTTCTTGGTAATAAAATACTGAGGTGAAAATGTTGATCACCAACTCTGCTTTATAGTAGAATGAGTACTGGAGTTGAAATAGGAATTAGTCTGGCTTCTACCTACTTAAAAGGGCTATCCAGTTGTGTCAAACACAAATAGAAAGGACCATGAAACTCATACAGAAAGAGTCCTGTGGCCATATATTGACTTAGATAACTACATATAAAGATTATCTGTTTTACTGTATTTTTATTTATTCTGTCAAATATTTGCCAATTACATTTTAATATAGGTCAGGCCACATTCCAGAGTGTTGAAAGCAGAGTTTGACCCTTCTGATCTAGTCTGGTCCAAGAGTAGAAAGGCATTTACAGAGGTGCTCTGGCCCTGCTTCCATATGGCAACAAGAATGGGGATCAGTTAAGGAAGTTTAACCATGAGCATCTGGCTGCCTCTTCTGCTCTGTATTTCTCCACCTTATCCTAAGTGATCAAACATCCATCTTAAGATGGCTGTATCCATGCTAAGATAACCTTGTGAACCCAAGAGGTCTGGAGAAGAAACCCACCACCTCTCAAGACAGCCCATTCCAACTTCTGGATAGATGTAATTGTTATAAAGTTTTTTCTGGGGGCAGCTAGGTGGCACAGTGATTAGAGCACCAGCCCTGGAGTCAGGAGGACCTGAGTTCAAATCTGGCCTCAGACACTTGACATGTGTACTAGCTGTACATGTACCTTGGGCAAGTCACTTAACCCCAATTGCCCTGCCAAAAAAAATGGTGTTTTTCTGACATCAAGCCTAAATTGGCTTCCTTGCAAGTTTTACTCATGATTCCTGTGTCTTCTAGGGCCAAATAAAACTAACTGAATCTCTCCTCCACATAACAGCCCTTTGACTACTTGAAGACAGCCAACAAATGCTTTATTTTGTGATGGTTTTGTCTCAATATCTTGGTAGAATATAACAGTAGTTATTAATAAGCCCTTCCCCCCATCCCATTGGGAAAAAAGAAAGAACAATAAAGCCTTTGTAGCAAATATGTACAGTCAAGCAAAATAAATCTCTGCATTGGCCAGAACCAAATACACACACACACACACACACACACAAATTGTGTGTATTTCCCAATTTGTACTCTGAGTCCATCACCTCTTTAATCAGCAGTTGGGTAGCATGTTTCACCACAATTCCTTTATAATTGTGATTGGCTATTGTGTTTATCAGAGTTCTTAAGTGTTTCAAAGTTATTTGTTTTTATACTATGCTCCTGGCTCTGTTCTCTTTGCTTCATATAAGTTTATGTAAGTCATCCCAAGTTTCTTTGAAACCATCTCTTTATCATTATAGCACAATATAGCACATTATAGCACAATTTCATCATATTCATATACCATGACTTGCTTAACACTCCCCCAAATGATAGGCATTCTCTCAATTTCCCAGTTATTTGCCTTCACCAAAAGAGCTATTATACATATTTTTGTACATATGGCTCCTTTTCCTTTTTTTTGATCTCTTTGGGGTATAGACCTAGTAGTGGTATTTCTGGGTTAGAAGGATATGAACATAATTCCAAATTGTTTTCCAGAATAGCTGAGCCACTTCTCAGTTCCACCAATAGTGTATTTCATTTACCCGTTTTCTCACAGCCCCTTCAGAATTTGTCATTTTCCTTTTCTGTCAAATTTACCAATCTGATGGATATGAGGTGGAACATTAAGGTGATTTTAATTTGTATTTCTCTAATTATTAGTAATTTAGAACATTTTTCACTTGGATTTTGACAGTTTGGATTACTTTCTCTGAAAACTGCCAGTCCATATCCTTTGACTACTTATCAACTGAGCAATGGCTCTTATTCTTAGAAATTTGAATAATTTCCCTGTTTTTCTCCTATTTATCTGCTTCTCTTCTAATTTAAGCTGCATTGGTTTTGTTTGTGCAAAAACTTTCTAGTTTTATGTAACCAAAATTGCCAATTTTACCTTTTGTTACCTTCTCTATCCCTTGTGTGGCCATGAATTCTTCTCCATCCATAGATCTGACAAATAGTTTCTTTGTTGTTCCTCTTATTTGTTTGTGATGTCATTTTTTATGTATAAATCATGTATCCTTTTGAAGCTTATATTGGTACATTGTATGAGGTGTTGGTCTCTACCTTCTTTCTGCCAACCTATTTTTCAATTTTTCCAACAGTTCTTGTTGAAAAGTGAATCTTTACTCCAATATCTAGAATCTTTGGGTTTATTAAATACTAGCCTACTGTGTTAGAGGAGAAAAGAAGCAAATAAATAATAGGATAAGTAAGAAAGAATTAAGAGAGGAAGGCACTAGAATTAAAAGGGATTGGGAAATGTTTCCTCTAGAAAATGGGATTTTAGTTGATGTTGAGGGGGAAAAACCCAGGGATTCAGGAATCCCGAAACTAAAGTTCCCAGGACTGGAGTTCCCAGATGGGTCGTTAAGGGGGAGTACCCTTCAAGGACCCAAGTACTGGAAGGCCGTCTGGAATGAATTCACAATCTCAAGCATTCTTTAAGTCAAGGTGGCAAATTTACAATATACTCATAAGATATAACATATTCAAGTCATATCACATCGATAAATATTTATTAAGCATCTATGGTGTTCCAGAAAGTGTACTAAGGGCTGGGGATACAAAGAAAAGTGGGAAAACAGTCCCGGTTCTCAAGAAGGTCAATAGGGTAGACAATCTGAAAACAACTACGTACAAAGAAAATATACACAGGATAAATTGGAGACAAACTTGAAGGGAAGGCATCAATATTAAGGCACTAGCATTATGTTCGCATATAAATAAATCCAAAATAGATAAAAAGTGATTTTTGTTTGGGGTCAATAAGTCAAAAAACATTTATTAAACATGTGTCAAGCACTTTGCTAAGTGCTGGGGATACAAAAGGAGGTAACCAACAGCCCCTACCCTCAATGACCTCACAATCTAATGGAGTGTGTGTATCACAAACAACTAGGTTAATGGGTATGTATGGCACTAACACTTCGGAGAGTCAGGAGAGTCCTTTTGTAGGTGGTGGACAATGAGCTGAACTTTAAAGGAAATTGGGTGTTTCAAGGTGAGAAGGAACAGCATTTGAGACAAGAGGAATGGCCTGTGACAAGATAGGAGAGGGAGTGTTGTGTAAAAGGACCAGCAAATAAACTGGAATGTGGGTGTATGAGAGAGAAGTCATGTATTATTAGCCTGGGCAGATAGGCTGAATACATGTCAGAGGACCTAAAAGCAATGGGGAATCATTGAAGCTTCTTGGACAGAGGAGCAATATGGTCAGATCTGCATTTTAAGAATATCAGTTTGGCACCTATATAGAGGAGGACACATAGAAGAGAGGGACTGGATATGATGAGATCGCTTAGGAGACTGATAGTCCAGGTGAAAAGAGATAAAAGTTTGGAGTAGGGTGACTATGGTAATGTTGAGGAGGTGGAAGTAACAAGATTGGGTAATTGATTTGATAATGGGGTAAGGGAATGGGAAGAGTTAAGGACTACTCCTAGGTTGAGAACCTGGGTGACTGGAAAGATAGTATTCATGCTTATCAGGAAAGTTAGAGGGAAAAGTGTATGGAAGGGGAAAGATAATGAGTTCTGTTTTGGATATGTTGAGTAGGCAGCTAGGTGGCACAGTGAATAGGGTGCTGGACCTGAGTCACAAAAATCTGACTACAAATTCAGCCTCAGACCCTAAATAGCTGTGTTACCTTGGGCGAGTGACTTAACCTCAGTTTCCTCAATGGTGAAGTGGGGATAAATAGCACCCACCTCATTGGATTGTCATGAAATCATATTTGTAAAGCACTCTGCCAACCCTAATATGCTATATAAATGCTAGTTATTATTATTCTTATGTATTGAGTTTAAGATGCCCTTGGGACATCTGGGGGAGATAGTCAAGCTGGAAGGAGGAAATGTGGCTAGGACTAGAATTCAGGTGAGAGATGAAAGTCAAACATGTAGTTTTGGGAATCTGTATAGAAATGATAGTTGAATTCATGGGTGCTAAAGGGGAGATGGGGAGATTGAGAGAGAGAGAGAGAGAGAGAGAGAGAGAGAGTGAGAGAGAGAAAGAAAGAAAGACCGTCCCTTTGAATCTCCCGCCAGGCTCTTCATTGGCCAGATGCAAACCCCTGACTGCCTATGTCCTGCCCTCCTCAAATGGCATTTTTAAGCATTGTTTAAGCATTCATACAGGCATTTACCTTTCACCCTAGAGCTTTGATTAGAACTAGTTCTAACCAGTCACTCGACTTACATTCTGCTAAAGCTGAGGGGGGAGGGGAAGGAAGAGGAATGCTTTCAACTCTGTGGAAACAAAACTGTTCCCCCATCTCTTATAATTCCCCCTCTTATTTTATTCAAATTTTTGTTTCCACATCTTTAATACTCCCTTACTCTCTTTCTCATCTGAACTTTTTCCCCCTTAACCATCACCCCTTTAAGTAAATATGGGAAGAGGTAAAGGTTGATCGATGCATTGACAAATCAAAGAGGGCAGTCCCCTTTATAAATACAGATACAGAGACCCAAAAGAAAACAATAATGCAATTGTCCTTTTTAAGATTCAAAAGTCTCTTCCCATACAGCTGTCTGGCAGGAATATGTCCAGGGAATGAAGTCCTCTGGTCCTTGGTATTTGTTCCAGCCATCTCCAGCACAGCATCTCAGCATCTTCTTCTTCTTGTCTCCTTGTAGGAACCAGCTTTCTTTCCATTCTCCTACAAAAGTTACCTTAATACAATTTTAAGTTACCATTTCTAATCCTTATACCCTCATCACTTTTACAAATTCAAAATTGGAACCTTGACTAATTGTCATGTTTAAGAAATTCACATCAGAACCCAGTTTCTTATATTTTACATTAAACCATTGTTAATTTCCTCACCAGAAGGATGAGATGTCACTAAGGAATTAACAAAAGGCTCCAGTACATACATAAATACATTAAATAATCAATTTTTAATACAGTACACATAAAATCTTAGCCATGCCATGTTTCTTTGATGGTATTTACAAAATAAACCACAAGCCATTCTCCTTTTAACATAACTAATTGTAACAAAGCTTCAGACAAGCATGATATTAACCAAATAGCAAAATAATATTATTACAAGCCCTTGACCTAATTGTCTCCATACCATTACCAAGAAAAAAACCTAACTTATATAAGACCCTATGTAAGGCCTTTATAAACTACCCTAACATATGCAGGACCACACACAAGAGCACTAGTCCCAGTCCTATAGTAACCTGAAATGTTCCATGATCAGTTATTTTAATAGACTTGCTACTGTACTTACAAAACCTTCTGATTATAAAAATATGCCACTAAGAGATTAGGGTCTTATAGTAAGGGGATGATATTTCCCCAGCTTCCTGTCAACTCCAGGCAGAAGTTGTGTCAAACTGCAAGCTGCATTGAACCAGGCTTAAAGTCTGCCTGGTTTCAGTTAAGGAAGTCAAGAGAGTCCTACCTCAGCATATGCAGAAATTGCTGTCTTATGCCCTCCCATGAAATCATACGTGCAGTTCATACTTCCCTTCACAGGGCTGCTGACATCATGAATCGGTGGCTCAGACAGCCTTCCTTGATATTCACACCTGGAGTTAGACTCAGAAAAATAGTTAACAATCCCACTAAGTCTTTGAATAACAAGTTCCAATAATCAGTTTAAGATATGACTCTAATCTCACATTGCTTAAGGAGCATCCTTAAAGTGAGCCTTAAGTAGCTCATGTGTGCTTCCACTTTTGTTCATAAAATCTTCCCATTAAGATCATAAGTTATTGCTCTAACACATTTGCATCAGTTTCCCAGGCTTTCTATTCTCCTCTAACTATGCCTGATATGAAAGAATGAGATATTCTTCAAGAATTGAACCATATAAATATGGTAGGTTCAAATACTAACTCTATATTTACTTTTTAGACCATGGAATGAATTCAAATCCAAACAACAACATTTAACTTTTCCCATCAATGCAAAAATATTTTACAACTTACCTCTCTTTAAGGAACACTGAAATTATTTTCCCCAAACTGAAAATGTCTCTGATTTAATTCCAGTAATTAATCACACCATTTGTCTTAATACCCAATTGATCTTATATCACTTTGAAGCATTTAAGGGCCTTATTCCACATAGATACAAAGTAACTTTAAATTCCAGCCTTAGTCTATGGGATGAGGATTCAACATTGCATTTATATTCTTATTTCACAAACTTTTTCCCCCCTTTGTCTAACTATTCCCACTAATATTTAGAAAGAATATTATCCTTCATATGACTATACAAGAGTACCAATTTACCCAGTCATTTGATTTAGAACAGCAGGATTTCACATATTTGCATTAATCAAGTTTTCCATTTTTCCCCATAAAATCAGGTAGGTCTGTAGGTATCACAACTTCACTTCACAATAGTAACAGATTCTGACAGATACCTTTCCTTTTATAACTACTTTTTTTAATTACAGAGACCTGCCATAAAAAATAGGCAGCGTCATATAATCTCCTCCAGAGGGTAGGTTCTTTTACATCAGATCGCAAATTTTGATACTTTACCAGGACCCACATCTCAAAATCTAATCTTATCCTAAAACCCCATCACTAGGAATCAGTTCTACTAACTTTAAAAAGCCAGGTTTGGAGGTAGGCTGGCTTCTGACCCATGCTGTTCTCTTTCTTTCAGTAAAACCTAAATCCCAGTAACTTCTGCCCCTCCTCCTTCCTTCCCTTCTACCAAAGATTAGGTGTTCCCAAGGAATGCCAATTGACAGGCCTACATTCTGGGAGGGGAGCTATATTGAAATGAGTTCTGGTGTAGACCTAAGTCACTGGATCCTGATCAAAGAGACACCAATTTCCACCCCACTCAACAAAAGGGGTGGTTAACGTTTGCCCAGACCTGTCTGGGTATCTCTATGGGGCACATTCAGCTTGTGCATATCTCCCTAGCATTTAGTCCTAACTACAGACTCATAAAATTCAAGATTTTACACAGGGTTGATAAGAATTTATGTTCAAAATCCTTGTTTTAGTTAACAGCCTCTATTCTTTATTAAGTACAATTCTTAAATCTAACAACATCTAGATTATAAGGGGAATTGCTGTTCATAAATTCCCAAAGTACTATAACACTGATTGATAAAAATTAATTTCAATAATAATTCAATAACAGCTTTTTAACCTCTTCATCATTTTTCTCTGATAGTACAATTCTTAACATTTAAACCATACAAATGTATGTTTGAACTGTACAAATTTAATGTCTTTTTTTGTTTGTTTATTTTTTGTTTTTTGGCAGGGCAATTGGGGTTAAGTGATTTGCCTAAGGTCACACAGCTAGTAGATGTGTCACGTGTCTGAGGCCAGATTTGAACTCAGGTCCTCCTGACTCCAGGGTCAGTGGTCTACTCACTGTGCCACCTAGCTGCCCCCCAAATTTAATGTCTTAAACATTTTTATGTATTTAAAACTTGAAACTATCCATTATTCAACCTTAGTTTACGTTTCAACCATAAGGCAAGATAGCTCATAAATTATTACCCTTTACTAACGTAACTACTGTACTGGAATCCCATTCCAGCTTAAACAAAGCAAAGAGGTTAATGACTAACCCCACAGGTGGATGGATTTATGTCCTTGTTTCACAAGCTTGTTTATTCTTCTCTAATTATACTCAGTGTAGAAGAATGAGATACTACTTACATATGATGAGTTCAAACACTAATTTTAACTCTTGTTTAGGCCATGGAATGACTACAAATTTACAGCAGGACTTCTAAAAATCCCACAAGAGATTTTTCAAAACATTTCTAGAAGTATTTCCCCTTCTTTAAAAAAAACAGTTTAAAATTTTATCCTGATAAGAGGAGTAATCACTAAACTTTTATGAAAAAAATTAGTTGGGTAGTTTTAAAATGATAGAAATTTCTTTCTTCTTCCTTAAGGCAAAAATAAACCTTTAAACATTGGAATTCATTAAAACTGAGTTGATGCAAAAGTCCCTAAGTAACACAAATTCCAAAGCATTATCAAAAAACTAAATTCCTTGTTATTACAGAATCCCTAAATATCACAAATTCCCTTAGTCAAAAAGGTGTTTTTAATGGAGAGTGATGGGGTACAGTCTCTGGGAAACCCCTTGAACCTGATGGAGTACAGTCTCTGGAAGCCCCCTTGAACTCTCCTTGAATCTTCCCACTAGATCTGGCCTTCCCCTGAGGCCATAAGCCTTAGATTGTCTAGGCCCAAATCTCTACTTGGCCTAGCCCTCTCTTGTCCAGCTGCCTCCCACCCTTGGTCCCATTAAAATCCCATTCTCTTGCTTCCTGTAGTCTTGACCTCTAGTCACCCCAGTCCCATCAAATCCTCCTTAGACTCCTCCTCAAGACCCTCCATAAACCCCTCTCATCTTCATACACACCAATTCTTTATTCCAAGTTAAAATACTTTTAACGGACTAGGAGTCTCATCCCTAGGTGAATTACTTTGGGCCTGGCCTAGAGGACCTTCTAAGAACAAAGGAGCTATTTCTTTTTAGATATGCAATTTTCAGGGGGCTAGCTTAATTTCCTATCCCTAGCCACCAGTACGTGGACACAAAATTCAATCATACCTTACACAGGAAAAGCTTATTTTATAATCATACAAATCAATATCTTTACTATAAAAACTTGGATTACCAACCAATCAGCCTTATTTTTCCAATCAGGCTACAAGTTTCTTTCAGCCCCAGCTCTGGTTTGACACAACCAAAGTCTTCCAATGTAGGGTGTGGGAGGCGTGGCTAAGAGCACATGATTTAAAGCCACGTGGATTTAGCCACTCAAATTCCCTTATCTCCAGTTTCTATCTCTCTTTCTTTCCCAATCTTTACTGAAACATTATACCCTCTGTATTCTCACTCCAATTTCAATCTTTTTCCTAATCTTGACCCAAACTACCTCAAACATTTCAAATAAATGAAAAAAAAATTATACTTACCAAGCTTCTTTTCCAGCTGCTTTTTTACCTTAAAACAATTTAATCACATTCTAAACAGACCACTGAACCTTTAAAATAAACATCCAATTATCATACAGAAGACCCCTTTACTTCTACAATTTTAAAACACTTTGCTTGTTGTTAGATACACTGATTCAATGCAAACACACAATTTTTTTTTAAACCTTTAGGACCTAATCAAACCTTAATTCAGACCTTCCAGCTTTCTTCTCTTTATCAGCCCTCTCCTCCTCTGGGCGGGCTGCTTTGGCTCTGATTCCTTATCAGTTCTAAAACCTACTGGCTTTTCACAATTCAACTTCGAGTCTGGTATTCCAACTTGGCCAGTGTTGAAACCAAAAAAATCTTAATTTCCCAGTAAAAGCCTAAGACAAATGGGAGTTCTTTCCTGACCTTAAATCCTGAAGTTAAAAAAAAAGAAACTTTTCTTAAACATACAGACATTAGACTAGGCGCTGCACACAAACAATTCAGAATTCGAATTCAGTCATAACTTCTGAGAGTTCTCTTACTTTATATGTTACTGCGATTTACCCTCCCTCAACCCCGCAAACTCAACAGAGCCTATACTCACAAAGACTCCCTGTTTCTTGTTTGGGATTTCTTGAGAGCCTGCTTAAAGGTATAGAGCAAAATTTCCCTTATCTCAGAGACTGGGAAGGAGGCTCATCAGCCTGCCTTCCTCCCTGAAGATCAAGGTCTGGCCAAATTGTGCCTGTCTCTTGGTCCAGATATCTGGGTGCCAAGGCTTAGAGTCTGAGAAGTCTTTGTCAAGAGCCCCCCATCAGGGTCCCCCCCAAAACATGAGCTTCCTGTTCTCCTCAATATCTAGCCAGACTCAACTGACCCCACCCTCGCAAAGTCACCCAAGCTTCCCTCACTTGGGTTCGTGCAAGACCTTATGTGACTGAGATCTCTTCTTGTTTATTCAGTATAAAGGGTTAAATTCAATTCTCTCAGGGAATAAGCCCTTTCTCTCTGTCCTAGCAGTCTCTTTCCAACCATAACAGGTAACTCTTCAGAATGACAGTTAAAATTCTTGAGTCTCCTCAAGAAATTCTGTTTGTAAAGTTTCTTCACAAGATAAAAATTAAAATGATTCTCAGAAAGTTTTCCTCATCCTTTCACTCTGTCATCTGTTTATCTCCAGATGCCACTGTGACCAGCCTCCCCAGAATGACAATTAAAGATGACTGTTAAAACTTTTTATCTCCTCACAGAGTCCTCATAGGTAAAAATTAAAATACATACTCACCACTGACTTCTCAAGTAATGGTCATTAAACTATCACTGTTTAAGATTCCAAAGTGTTTGAAGATACAGTAACACTATCTGTTGTTTCTGTGGGAGAAGCTAAAGAAGCAATTGTCACAACACTAACAGCACTCATTTATATTCAGCTCTAAAAGGCTTTACCCACCACTGGGTCAGGAGGAGTTTTTAAGGCTAGTTTTTCGTTGTGTACCAGGGCACTTTCTGATGAGCCTCTAGGCCTTATGAGTAAACACAGAGTGCTCAGTTGTTATAACAATCACTACGTGGATTTTGGGGCATGCACAGACATTCTGTAACTGGTTCAAGTTCAAATAACCATGTGGGGGAGAGGAACCTTTTCCACAAGTTTTTGAGTTTTGAAATTTTCCCTCCCTCCTTCCCCTCTCCCCCTCCAAGACAGCATGTGATCTGATATAGATTCCATCCTCACATTAAACTTATTTTCCCAATAATCAAGTTGTAAAAAAGAATTATAATCAATGAAATGAACCATGAGAAAGATGAAACAAAACCAAGAATCAAATAAAATTAAATTATATTTTTAAAAAGAGAGAGCAAATAGTTTGCTTCAATCTGCATTCAGACTCCATAATTCTTTCTCTGGATGTGGATAGCCTTTTCCATCATGAGTCTTTTGGAGCTGTCTTAGAACCTTCCATTAATGAGAAGAGCTAAGTCTATCAAAATTAGTCATCACAGAAGCAATGTGTCTGTGGTTGTGTACAATGTTCTCCTGGTTCAGCTCCCTTCACTTATCATCAGATCATATAAGACTCTTCAGGTCTTACGAAGTTCATCTGCTCCTCATTTCTTACAGCACAATAGTATTCCATGAAATTCATATACCACAATTTGTTTAGCCATTCCCCAATTCATGGGCATCCCCTTGATTTCCAATTCTTTGCCACCACAAAAAAACCTGCTATAAATATTTTTGTACATACAGGTCCCCCTCGCCTCGTACAATCTCTTTGGGATATAGCCCTAGAAGTGTTATTGCTGGGTCAAAGGGAATGCACATTTTCATAGCCCTTTGGGCATAGTTCCAAACTGCTCTCCAGAATGGTTAGATCAGTTCACAACTCCACCAACAATGCAGTAGTGTTCCAATTTTCCCACATCTTCTCTAGCATTTATCATTTTCTTGTTTTGACATGTTAGCCTTTCTCCATAAGTCTGACAGGTAAACCATTCCCTTCTCTCCAATAAATACTTATAATATCAGCTTTTAATCATGAACCCATTTTGACTTTATTTTGGTATATGGAGTAAGACATTGGTCTATGCCCAATTTCTGCCATATTATTTTCCAGTTTTCGCAGAAGTTTTTGTGAAATAGTGAGCTCTTATCTGAGAAGCTAGACTCTGGGTTTATCAAAGAGTAGTTTACTGTAGTCATTAACGACTGTGTCTTGTGTACCTAACCTATTCCACTGATCCACTACTCTATTTCTTAGCCAGTACCAAGTAGTTATGATGATTGCTGCTTTATAATACAGTTTAATATCTGGTATGACTAGGCCTCCTTTCCTAGCATTTCTTTCCATTTATTCCCTTGATATTCTGGATCTTTTGTTCTTCCAGATGAATTTTGTTATTATTTTATCTAGCTTGATAGTTCGATTGGTATGGCACTAAATAAGTAAAATAATTTAGGTAAAATTGTCATTTTTATTATATTAGCTTGGCCTAACCATGAGCAACTGATGTTTGTCCATTTATTTAAATCTGACTTTATTTGTGTGAAAAGTGTTTTGTAATTGTGTTCATATAGGTCCTGGGTTTGTCATGGCAGGTAGACTCTCAAATATTTTATAGTGTCTACAGTAACTTTAAATGGAATTTCTCTTTCTATCTCTTGCTGTTGTTAGTAATATAGAGAAATGCTGAGGATTTATGTGAGTTTGTTTTATATCCTGCAACTTTGCTAAAGTTATTTGTTATTTCAAGTAGTTTTTTACTTGATTCTCTAGAAGACGAACCTTTTTGCTTGGCCATGAAATTGGAAATGAGGTGCATTCCAAGGGTTCTAGTTGACCCAGCCCGACCCTTTGGTCTGACTCCTTCCCATCTGGCTGCATTCTGGTACAGACCTTGGCCCTCCCCATCTCAAGCTAACCTGTAACCCATGAATAGGGGCCTTGGTTCTTTGCCTTAAAATGTGTTTTTTTTTCCTTTTTTGGGTGAAGGATTCTTCTTGCTACTCTCTTTTCTCTAGGTCTTTGACACAACACTATCTCCTGGTTTTCCTGTTGTTGGTTGTCCTTCATTCTCAATGAGGACCAATGACATCACACAGTGATATCTTGACTGGTGGGTAAATTAGATTTAAGTAAGGAAGAGCTGCATGAAGTCATCAGCCTTACTCTCTCTTTCAGAGTCATTGAAGTCCAGTGGCAAGACAAAACTCAGGATGACTGGCAATAGCCTGGGATGCAGTGGATGACCTTAGTGTCTTCAATGTCTGACCATTGGAACAAATTGTCCTCATCTACCCATTCCAATAGGGAAAATTTTCACATGCTTTGGGTAGAAACCCCCGTAACTCACCAACGGGTTTGTGGCCCATTGGTTACTCTCACTACCACCTCCCCATATCTGAGCTGTTACCAAGGCCTGTGGATTTCACTTTTGCAACATCTCTCACAAATGGCCCCTTCTCTGTTGTGACATTTCCAGCACTCTAGTGCAGGCCCTTATCACCATATGCCTTGATTTTTATAATAACCTGCTGTTGGGTCTGTCTACCTCAAGTCTCTCCCCACTCCAATTCATCCTCCATTCAACCCACTAAAGTGATTTTCCTAAAATGTAGATCCAACCATGCCACACATACCCCCTACTCACAAACTCAAGTGGCTCCCTATTGTTTTCAGGGGCAAATACAAAATGTTCTATTTGTCATTCAAAGCTCTTCATTACCTAGGCCCCTCCTGGCTTTTCAGTCTTCTTACTCTTTAATCCCCAACATGTACTCTTTAATCCAGTTACACTGGCCTCCAGATACTCCATCTTTTAGCTCTAGGTATTTTGGCTGGCTGTCCTTCATGCCTGGAATGCTTTACTCCTCTACTCTGACTTCTCTGACCTCCCTGGCTTCCTTTGAGTCTCAACTAAAATCCTATATTTTACAGGAAGTCTTCCTCAACACTATTTAATTCTAGTGCCTTCTTTCTGTTAATTTTTCATATTTATTCTATATATAGTTTGCTTTGTATATATTTGTTTTTGTGTCTCCTTCATTAGATTATAAGATCCTTGAGGGCAAGGACTGTCTTTTGCCTCTTTTTGTATCCCTGGTGCTTAGCACAGTGCCTGGCACAGAGTAGGCCTTAATCAATGTTTATTGATTAAAGGAGATGGGAGATGGCTATGTCCTCATGAGAAGGTCAGGAGAACTTTTAGGTTTGAACTTGGTGGAATCAATGCTATGTAGAAACTGCATTAAGTTTGAGCACACCTTGTTGCCTCCAGCTTCTGAGTTCCCCTCAGGTTTGCTGCCCATTAATCAATAAGCCAATAGAATTTTATTAGCTTTGGGAATTAACTGAGAAAGTATTGAAAGAATAACTGTAATAAAATATCCCACCCCCACCCCCAACCAGGAAGTTTACTCTCTCCTCAAACACATAAGGACCTTGAGGAGAATGAAACCCTAACTTAAAATACACATGTGTACAGAACATATGTGACCAAGGGATGCCTCTCAACTCATGGAACTAGAAGTCTTTTTCTCCCTTCATAGAGTCCTCATGAGGTTCCCCTTAGAAATAACTTTCTGCTGGTCAACAAATATCAGTGCATTTCTAAAGTCTATAGCCAGCATTTCTTTTCAGGGTGAGGAGTCATGCTCCTTGGAGCTGTCACAATTCTCCATGATTGACTTTCCATATTTGTCTACAAGGACTTCCTCTGTTATGTCATCTACTGCTACTGCCTCCAATGGACTCTTCTTCGGCTCCACTTGGAGATGGAACCTTTACTCTTCTGACATTTCATAGTCCACAAGGATGTAATTTGGTAGATTCTATGTATGAAACTTAGTTCAGGGAACTAAGATTTGGGAAACAAGAAATAAATAGAAGTCCCTTGTGCTCATGGACACAATGATAGTCACCCTTCCTTTTTCCTGGCAGATCCAAATGGTTGCTTTACTCACTTCCAGGAAGGAAGAGCATCAGAGATTTGCTGGGTGTCTTTTTTGTACGAGAATTGAGTTCAAGCTCAGTGGCTCTTGAGTCATCAGTTCTTCCAAATACAAAGGCTTTATCATCATACTGTAACAATTACTCACGGTTAGAAACTGGCTACCCAAAATTCCACATGTTGGATTAAAACCAGGCAGAGAATACCTACATATGTTCCATAGAACCCACCTGGATGGATAAATCCAAGCTCATTCTAGAACAGGGGCTCTTAACATTTTTTATGTCATGGACCTTTTTGACGGTTTAGTGATATCTATGGACCCCTTTTAAGACTAATCATTAAAATACATATGTAGGGTATATGTGTGTATTGTGTTGTCCATGTAGATTTTATGTGTATCCATATGGATATCTCTAGATGTGGCTCACAGAGAGGTGTGAATAGATATCTCTAGAACCTTTTCTGCCCACTTTTCTCCAAGGGAAACTTTGATTCCTACCAGGAGTGGAACAGCAGGTTAGAGATATGAGGCTGGCTATTCTGCTCTCCTCAGAGAGGAGGTATCAAACTAGAGTTATATTTATCTTCCCACCCCCAATATTATTAGTATAAGAGAAATAATTTTTAGGTTCAAACCACTCTCCTGAGTGGTTCTCTTAACAAGAAAGGAATGTCCCAAAGCTAGATCCAAAAGTATGATTCCGTTTCTACCAGAAACCAGTTACACAAAGACAAACGTGAATAGCAAATAAATCCATTTTTCCAAGCCAATAACAAACAGAAGTCAGAAAAGTTATACAGATTAAAATATACCAGAAAATAAATAAAGTGAATGAACTCTCCCACTGTTAGTGAGGAAATCTTAGTTCAACTGAGAGAAGCTTCAATCTTAACCAAATGGAAATTTTCCAAAATCTCTAGTGTAGTCAGCTGAGGCTTCTTCTTGCTGTATTTTTTCCTTTTTCCAGGGATATTTCCCTGAAAAGAACCTGGAAACACATGTGTGTCCTCTCTAGAGGCTGAGAACAAGAAGCACTAGGATCTCTCACTCTACCAAGCTCTCACCAACTCTGCCCCTAATGCAGAGTACTTAGTAATTCTCTACCAGTAGAGTCATATACAAATGGGCTTGAGTCTCGGGTTACACATAAAATACGTAGACTTACAAAGAAAACCAATTACATTGAAATAGAGTTATCAATATATTTTTAAAAATCATTTACTGATCCTAGGTTAAGAACCCCTTAGAAGACTGGACCCTCATTGCACTATCTCCCATTACATTCACAAAAACCATTCCTTACAAATATCCTGTAAAGTAGGTAATGTAAATATTATCCTATTTTTTTGACAGGTAAGGAAACTGAGGGTGGAGGTGACTAAGTGATTTGCCCAGGATCATGCAATTTATAAAGAGTAGACTGAGTTGGGATTTAAATCCATTGATGCAAGCCCATTTCTCTTTCCTTTGCCAGAAACGTTGCCACTTCTCTTTAATTAGTTTCTCACAACCAAACATAACATTCTTTCCATTGATTGAGGGTAAGGCTTTAAAATTCAGATAAATGTAGGTATGTGTGTTGCCCATATAGGTTGCGTGTATCCATTGAGTCTGTCTAGATGTGGCTTGTAGGGAGGAATGGTGGCACAGTCGATAGAGCACAGGGTTTGGAATCAGGAAGACTCATCTTCATGAGTTCAAATCTGGACTCAGACACTTAACTAGCTGTGTGACCCTGGACAAATCCCTTAACCTTGCTTGCCTTAGTTCCTCATCTGTAAAATGAACTGGAGAAGGAAATGGTGAACCACTCCAGTATCTTTGCCAAGAAAACCCTAAATGGGGTCACAAAAAGTCAGAAATGACTGAAAGATGAAACAATAAAAACAAATGAATCTCTAAGAAGCATTAAAACCTCTAGGGTCTTCTCTACCCACCATTCTCCAAGGGGAACTTTGATTTCTGTCAGGAGGGTAGCAGGAAGTTGGGGCCAGATACTAGCCTCTCATCTCAGAGAAAGAATACCAAGCTAGAATTATAGTATAGTAATATTGTTAGTCTAGGGAAAATAATTTTTATATTCAAGCTGAACTTCTGATCACTATCCCTTCATAAGGAAGAAGTGCCCCAAGCTATCCCAGACTTGATTTCCTTGCCACCAAATGCCAATTCCACATTGAATACATGTAGCAAATAGCAAACAAACCCATTTATTCAAGCTAATAGCAAGTAGAAATCAGAGAAAGTATGCGTAGAAGAATATATACCAGATAATACACAGACTAAATGAACTCTAACCATTGGGAGTGAAATATAGCTTGGCTGAAAGAGTCTTAGATCTCGCACAAGGGGAAATTCCCCAAAGGCTCTAGTGTGGTAAGCTGAGGGAAGGACCATGATCAGATGCTGTGTTCTCTACATGTTGACCTCTTGTCAAGGTCTTTCTCTCCCTTCAGGGACCTAAAGAGAATATGAAACCTCATCTCTTCTTTCTAGAAGCTGGAAATCAGAAGACCAGTATCTTTCCTTTCCCAAGATCTCACCAACTCTGCTCCTCATACAGGCACTAAAACATTGAATAACCAGTATCCACCAGTAAGGAGAGTCCTATGCAAATGAACTGTGAGGCATGGGTTACCCAAACATTTGCTGGGCATCTGATGTGTATAAGGTAATGTGCTGTACACTAGATATAAAGATTTTTTTTAAAAAGGCACAATCCTCTTCCTCAATGAGTTTACAATATCATTTGGGGGGCATGTCATGTACACAAATAAATACACAAGTAGAATTTGATAGGGATGGGGACTTCTCCTGGGCAGGGGATTTTTCCAGGCACTTTTCCAGACAAAGTACTCTAAGAAAATTTGAGAGAAGACTGATTCTTTCAGTTGATGGTAAGTGGGAATGGAGGTTCAGGGGAAATTTCGTGGGGTAGGTGACAATTGAGATGGGCCATGAAAAAAGACAAGAAAGCATATATTCAAATATGAGGACTAATTGTACAGAAGTAGGAGCAGGTCAGATGAGATGGGATAAAGCTAGTAGTTCAATTTGCCTGGCACTTAGAATACGTGCAAGAGAGTAGTTATTCTGAGCCATGACTAACCTAGGTCAATCTAGTGATTCAGGCTGAGGATGGAAGGGTATTAAAATACAGTAAAGTATTTACTGACCACAAAATGCAATAAAAATAACTGATAACCAGAGACTTTAAAATGATAGTTTCTAAAGTTAAAAAGGATACTGAATCAGATAAAACACTATTCCCCTCCTCCTCCTTCTCCTCTGCAGTCACCATGGCAACTTGCCACACCAGATGGGAAAGGCATTTCCCCTCCAGGCAGTAAAAGCTCTAGTAAAACCTCCAACACCAACTTTCTGTAGGCTAGGCTTTTCATGTCTTAGGTGTCATGGAAGCCAAATGGTTCCTCCATCCCCTAAAAGGACTGGTTCAGTGAACATGCAGGTGTGTGGACACATGCTGCTTACCCTCTGGTCTTCAGAGGTAGCTTGTATACCTGTGGCTTGTATACCTTGTATAGCCTTGTATACCTGTGGCAGCCTCATTGTTCCTCCTCAATGATGGTCCTGGTGCTATTTTAAGTAGAAGAAAAAATGGCACGCACAAACAGGTGTTACACTACAAGAAGAGTAAAATAGGGCTGGTAAGAGAGTTTGGAGATGGACTGAAGTGGCCCATAGAAGCTAAGTTTAGGAACTGGAACTTTATCCAAGGGGGAACCACATAATATTTTTGAGCAGGGATGTCACCTCGTCAGATCTGCACATTAGGAAGATGATTCTGGCAATTATGTTAAGAATAAATTAGAGAGAGAGAATACCAGAACAGGGGATGAAATAGAGGTTATTATGATAGCCCAGGTAGAAGTAACAAGGAAGAGTGGAAAGAGAATAAAATTTAGAGTCAATGGTTGTTGTCGTTCAGTCATGTCTGACTCTTTTCACTCCATTTGAGGTTTTCTTGGCAGAGATACTGGAGTAGTTTGCCATTTCCTTCTCCAGATCATTTTATAGATGAGGAAACTGAGACAAACAGGGTTAAATGACTCGCCCAGGATCACACAGCTAGTAAGTGTCTGAAGGCCAAATTTGAACACAGGAAGATGAGTTTTCCTGACTCCAGGTTCATTACTCCGTTCACTGCATCACCTAACTGCCCTACAGTTAGTGGACCTGAATTCAAATACAGGGCTGAAGTTCTTGGGAAGTATTTAGTCTGGATATTTACTTTTGGGAATCATTTGCATGGGGGCAATCGAAGCCATGGGAGTAGATGGGATTGTCAAAGGAGAGAGCTTAAAAGCAGGAGAGACAAGAGTAGAGTACAGAGCCTTGGAAGGACAAGTATATTTGGAGGGTTATGAGGAAGACTGTGAATCAGTGAAGGAAGCTAATGAGTAGCCAGAAAGGTAGAAGAGAACCAGGAGAGAACAGTATAAAAATCAGAAGAAGAAGAAGAAGAAGAAGAAGAAGAAGAAGAAGAAGAAGAAGAAGAAGAAGAAGAAGAAGAAGAAGAAGAAGAAGAAGAAGAAGAAGAAGAAGAAGAAGAAGAAGAAGAAGAAGAAGAAGAAGAAGAAGGAGAAGAAGGAGAAGAAGAAGGAGAAGGAGAAGAAGAAGAAGAAGAAGAAAGAGAGAGAGAGAGGTCAATAATATCAGATGATGCAGAATGGCAAAGAAGAATGAGGACTGAGAAAAAACCATTGGATCAGACAACTGAGAGGTCATTGGCAGATGACAAAAGATGTAAATGGTCAGTTTTGGAAGAATTATGGAAAGAAAAGGACACTGATTCATTGTTGGTGGAATTGTGAATGGGTTTAATGGGTCTGGAAAGCAATTTGGAATTATTCCAAGAAACTAACTAAAATGTTCATTCTCTTTCAATTAGAGATCCTACATATATATAGATATACATACATACATATATATATATATATATATATTCTAGATATATACCCTAATGGGGTCAAAGGTCAAAAAAAGATACCATATACACTAAAATATTCATAATAACATTTTTTGGTAGCAGCAATGAATTGCAAACAAAGTAATTAATTATCAAATGTTTGGGGAATGACTAAACAAATTGTGATGATTGTTTGGAAGGGAATATTATTTGCCATAAGAAACAACGAATATGAAAAGGTCAGAGAAACATGGGAAAACTGCATGACTAATACAGAGTGAAGAAAGCAGAACTAGGAAAAAATATTTACACAACACTGTTGATGGAAAGAACAAAAAAATAAATCAAATGATGCATAACACTAAGTGATCAATCTTGGCCTTATAGAAGAGACAAGAAAATTCATTTCCCTTCCTTCTTTGCAATACTGATTGGGGGGTGGGGTGGGGAGGGGACAGGCCCATAGATGTGGAACATTGCTTATATCATCAGGCTTGGTAGGTTAATTTTGCTGAACAGTTTGCTTTCCTCTTTCCTCTTTCATTCTTCATTTGGATTACTGGATAAGGGAGATAGGAGGGATGTATTTAGAAGCGAAGGTAAGGGGAAAACAGTGTCAATTAAAATATATCAAAGTTGCACCTTTTTCTAAAAATGTTGTTGGTGATTTTGTTGGAGAGAGAAGTGTTCACCATTGGAGTGGTGGGTCCATAGGCCAGATTGCAAAGGGATGGGCAAATGGAAACAGCAAGTGTAGTCTACCTTTTCTGGAAGTTAAGAGGGAAAGTGAGGGAAAGATAGAGGACAATAGCTAGAGATAAGGAGATGGCAGAGTCAGGAAAGGGAAAGAGGGGAAGATTAATTGTTGAGGAGCAGGGTAGGAGCAGATAGATGGAACGTAGCATGAGATCTAAAGCACATAAGGCCTCATTAAGGAGAAAGACCACTGCATTCTCTGAGAGTAGTATAAATGCAGCATAGGGATAAAGAAGTCTTGTTTTTGTTTCTCTATAGAAGCATCAAAGTGTCATGGATGGATATAGTGCTGTGGTTGTAGTCATGAAATCTGGGTTCAAATCCTATCTTTGGGGGGCCAGAGCCAAGATGGCGGCTGGAAAGCAGAGACTTTTTTCAGCTGTCCCCCAAATCTCTCCAAACACCTGTAAAAAATGGCTCTCAATAAATTCTAGAGTTGCAGAAGCAACGAAATAGCAGAGGGAAGCAGGTCTCTAGCCCAGGATGGCCTGGATGGTCACTGGGAAGGGCCTATCGCATGGTGCTGGGAGCAGAGCACTGCTCAGCTTGGGCCATGCCAGGACCAACCAGACTGGCAGTCAGGTGGAGCAGGCCTGAAGGCCATGAATCATTGAGCTGTGGCAGTTACCAGACTTCTCAACACACAAACGCCAAAGACCATGGAGCAAGTTGGTGGGAAAACTGATGGATAGGGGTGAGAGTGGTCCGGCCCCAGCCCTGGGATGGTGGAGGTGGCACAGCAGTGGCAGCAGGAAGCTCCTGCAGCTGCTTCCAGAGCTCCAGTGTCAGCTGCTTCCAGAGTCCCTGGTGGGAGGAATCAAGTGGCGGATTGGAGCAAGAGTACAAGGAACACTTTGCTGATGCAGAATCAGGTTCTCTTACTGTGCCCTGCTTGGATCTGGGTCACAGTCCTGGTTGGCAGTTCTGGAGGAAGGAGGAGTGCTGCTGTGGCAGAGCTTGCGGTGACAGTGGAGTAGAGGTAGCTCTGAAAGTATCAGTGCAGCCCCTAAAGCTTGGGACAAAATACTCTCTACTCCACAAGCAGTCATACCCTGACAAAAAGCTCAAAGGTCAAGTAGTTGGCTGGGAACATGAACAGGCAGCAAAAAGGACTCAGACCTAGATTCTAGGATCTTTTTTTGGTGACAGAGAAGATCAAAACATACAGCTAGAAGAAGTCAACAAAGGAAAGAGCCTACATCAAAAGCCTCCAAGAATAATATGAATTGATCTCAGGCCATGAAAGAGCTCAAAAAGGATTTGGAAAACCAAGTAAGAGAAGTAGAGGAAAAATTGGGAAGAGAAATGAGAGTGAAACAAGAAAACCATGAAAAACAAGTCAATGACTTGCTGAAGGAGACCCCAAAAAATACTGAAGAAAATGACACTTTAAAAAATAGACTAACCCAAATGTAAAAAGAGCTCCAAAAATCCAATGAGGAGAAGAATGCCTTGAAAGACAGAATTAGTCAAATGGAAAAGGAGGTCCAAAAGACCACTGAAGAAAATAACACCTTACCCTTTGACCCAGAAATACCACTACTAGGGCTATATCCCAGGGAGATCACACAAGTGGGAAAAGGACCTGTATGTACAAAAATATTTATAGCTGCTCTTCTTGTGGTGGCAAAAATTTTGAAATTAAGGGGATGCCCCTCAATTGGGGAATGGCTGAACAAGTTGTGGTATTTGAAAGTAATGGAATACTATAAGAAATGGAGAAGATATGGACTTCATAATGACATGAAAAGATCTACACGATCTGATGCTGAGTGAGAGGAGCAGAACCAGGAAGATTATACACAACCACAGACATATTGATTCTGTGATGACTAGCTTGGATAGACTTGGCTCTCCTCAGCAATACAAGGCTCAAAGACAGCTCCAAAGGACTCACTATGGAAAAAGAGATACATCCAGAGAAAGAACTGCGGAATCTGAATGCAGATTGAGGCAAACTATTCACTCTCTCTTTTTTCTTTTCTGTCTTTTTTTTTTTGGTTTTATTTTTTCTCTCTCATGATTCATTCCATTGGTCATAATTCTTCTTTGCAACTTGACTATTGTGTAAATAAGATTAATGCAAAGGTCTATGTAGAATCTATATTGGACTCCATGCCATCTTGGGGGGCAGGGGAAAGGGGAAGGGAGGGAAGAAAATTTGAAACTCAAGAACATGTAAAACTAAGTGTTGTAAATTAAAAATAAAAAATCAAATTAAAAAAGAAAATAACACCTTAAAAATTAAATTGGAGCAAGTGGAAGCTAGTGACTTTATGAAAAAATCAAGATATTATAAAACAGAACTAAAGGAATGAAAAAATGGAAGACAATGTGAAATATCTCATTGGAAAAACCACTGACCTGGAGAATAGATCCAGAAGAGAGAATTTAAAAATTATTGGACTACCTGAAAGCCATGATCAAAAAAAGAGCCTAGAGATCATCTTTCAAGAAATTGTCAAGGAAAACTGCCCTGATATTCTAGAACCGGAGGGTAAGATAGAAATGGAAAGAATCTACCTATAGCCTCTTGCAAAAGATCCCAAAAAGAAAACTCCTAGGAATATTGTAGCCAAATTCCAGAGTCTCCAGGTGAATGATAAATCATTATAGAAGATCTTCCATATTATAGTATAAGCCTGGCTTTTCTTCCCCCCACCTCCCCCAGTCCCCAGCTCCTGCAAGATCTTTAAACTCTCCAGCTTGGAATAAAGAATCAGACATTCCTTTCTGGCTGGGAGACTGAGAAGCCCCTCTCTGCAAATGCACCTCTCAGACATTCCTCTCTGACCGATAGGCCCGAACAAAAGATTGAATACACTCTTGAACGAAGGACAGGAAATATTTCTGAAGCTGCTTTTTGAAGACCTAGCCAGTTCTCAAAAAGCAAAATGACTGCCAGGATCTTCCCCTCCCAAGGGGAGTGGCTACCCTGTCTGGCGGAGAACATCTGGGACAGTTAGCAATGAGTCTCCCCTCTCTGGTGGGAAAAACTTTCTTTGTTCAGCTCCTTATAAAAGTCACCACATGGGGCAGTTACATTGGGATGTCACCCATGGGGAGGATGCTTCACCTGGGACCACCTTCCTTTCTGGGGCCTTGATCGAGCTAAGCTATGTAAACCAGGATCCCCTCAGCTTTGAGAGGATCAAGCGCTGGAGTTCCTCCGGGAGGTGATGAATTTATGTCGTCTGTGTCTTTGTCTTTGTTGTGTTAGCTGTGTTTGTCAGAGTATTTCCCCTGTCTTTCAATGAAAACTATGTTCTGTGGAGAGTGTGCCTTATTGCCAGCACAAATCCAAATGCGAAGCTAACTTAGCTTAACCAAACACCAGGTCAAGGAGAAAATACTGCAAGCAGCCGGAAAGAAACAACTTGAGTATGATGGAAACACAATCAGGATAATACAAGATCTAGCAGCTTCTATGTTAAGTGATCGAAGGGCTTGGAATATGATATTCCAGAGGTCAAAGGAGCTAGGATTAAAACCAAGAATCACCTACCCAGCAAAACTGAGTATCAGGCTCCAAGGCAAAATATGGATTTTCAGTAAAATGGGAGACTTTCAAGCTTTCTCAATGAAAAGACCAGAGATGAATAGAAAATTTGACTTTCAAACACAAGAATCAAGAGAAACATGAAAAGGCAAACAAGAAAGAGAAATCATAAGGGACTTACTAAAGGGGAACTGTTTTGTTTTCATTCCTACATGGAAAGATGATGTGTGTAATTCGTGAGACCTTTCTCAGTATTAGGGTGGTTGAAGGGAATATGCATATATATATATATATAGACAGAAGGCACAGGGTGAGTTGAATATGAAGGGATGATATCTAAAAAAATAAAATAAAATTAAGGGTTGAGAGAGGAATATATTGAGAGAGGAAGAAAGGGAGAGATAGAATGGGGTAAATTATCTCACATAAAAGTGGCGAGAAAAAGCAGTTCTGTCAGAAGGGAAGAGGGGGCAGGTGAGGGGGAAATGAGTGAATTTTGCTCTCACTGGATTTGACTTGAGGAGGGAATAACATACACACTCAACTGGGTATCTTACCCCATAGGAAAGTAGTGTGAAGGCTATAAAAAAGGGGGGATGATAGAAGGAAGGGCAGATGGGGGAGGAGGTAATCAAAAGCAGACACTTTTGAAAAGGGACAGGGTCAAGGGAGAAAATTGAATAAAGGGGGACAGGATAGGATGGAGTCTTTCACAACATGATTATTGTGAAAGTGGGTTATTGTGGAAGTGTTTTGCCTAATGACACATGTGTGGCCTATTTTGAATTGCCTGCCTTCTTAGGGAGGGTGGGTGGGGAGGGAAGAGGGGAGAGGATTTGGAACTCAAAGTTTCAAAAGCATATGCTCAAAAAAAAAGTTTTTGCATGCAACTGGGAAATAAGATATATAGGGAATGGGGCATAGAAATCTATCCTGCCCTACAAGAAAGTAAGGGGGAAAGGGGTGGGGAGGGAGTTGGGGTGACAGAAAGGAGGGCTGACTGGGGAATGGAGCAATCAGAATCTACGCCATCTTGGAGTGGGGGGGGAGGGTAGCAATGGGGAGAAAATTTGTAACTCAAAATCTTGTAGAAATCAATGTTGAAAACTAAAATATCAAATAATAAAACATGAAAATATGAAAAAAAAATCCTGTCTCTGACACTGAAAATTCTGGACAACTTAAACTCTATGGCTACCACTAACACTAATCTACTTAACTCCTGTGTTGTTAAGTCATTTTTCAGTGATATCTCACTCTTCATGACCCCATTTGAATTTTTCTTGGTAAGGATCTTGGAATGGTTTGCCATTTCCTTCTCCAGCTCATTTTCCAGATGAGGAAACTGAGACAAACAGGATTAAGTGATTTGCCCAGGGTCACACAGCTAGGAAGTGTCTGAGGCCAGATTTGAACTCAGGAAGATGAGTCTTCCTGACTCCAGGCCTGGCGCTCTATCCACTGTGCCACCTAGCTGCCCCAAAAGTTTACAAAGTGCTTTATAAATATTGTCTCATTTGAGCTTCACACCAACTCTGGGAGGTAGGTGTTATAATTAGTCCCAGCTGACAGATTAATAAACTGAGGCAAACAGATTAAGTAGGCTGGCCACAATCACACAGCTAGTACGTATCTATTCACTGCACCACTTAGCTGCTTAAATAGCATGGAAAGTATGGTATAGTAGAAAGGACTTAGACTAGGAATCAGGAGAACTGGATTTTAATCCTAGCTTTTCTGTTGACTAGGTGTGACCTCTGGGTCCAGCTTCATTGTCTGTAATTGAGATAAACTTTAAGGTTCTTTTGTCGTGCCAGGGTTTTCATGAGAAATAGGTTAGTGCTTGTGAGAAGGAGACATAACTCCTAATTGGCTGAGACAATGTTGAGCTACACTCTTTGTACCCAATGAGTGAGGAAAGGATTTCTTCAAGTGGTTGGGGAATTAATTCCGAGGGAAGCAAGCAAAACTTTTGAATGACAGAATAGAGACCTCTCCAGGGCTCCATATCCCAGCCTTCCTGTTCTTATAACCCTAGAGGATGCTAGGAGGGACTTTTCTCCTCCCTTCTTCTTCACTCCCTATCGAGATCGTTCTCTTCTTTCAGCTGCAATGTTTTATCTTCTTTTCAGGACAAAGAATTCATTTACTCTGGTATATTTGATTATCTACCCTCAATCTATATAACTTTTCCAATTTCAGTTTATGGTGTACTTTAATAAAGATAAATCTATTTATGATGGCCATTTGTTTAACCATGTGAGAGAGAACTAAGCCAGCAATAGTTAATGAGATATTACCTTCCCCTTGAAAGTGATCAGGAAGTGACATTTATCTCAAGCTCCAAAGTATCATATTCCCAGACTACCAATATTTAAGGTGTGACAGATATAAGTTCAACCCAATGTCTCTCTTGAAGATAGATGAAAGAAGGATCAAGCCTCCAGCCACAGTCCTCCTCTTGTTCCCCACAAAGGTATAAATCATAGTCTCCCCTTGGAGACTGGGTTGTCCAATGTATAGAACCCTACGCATGCCATATGCAGGCTGAGCCATATCTTTATGCCATACCATCCAACCACCTCTAGTCTATTTCCAATTCTGACATTCTATGTTTGTATGAATTGTAGGGTTACTAATGTTTTATTTTCTCTACTCCATTTCTGCTTTCTTTTTTCTTATTATGAACTTGACAAACATCCACAAACAACAAACATTTCCTTATACAAAGAGCAAAAAAAGAGAATTGTATATACATAAGAGGGGACTGGTTAATGAGAGCCCAGTCCTTAAAAGAATGCATAGCCTACTCTGCCGTATGTGAACTTTGGAGTATGCATAGATGTTCCATGACTGTTTCCTTTCAACTTACTATGAGGTGAAAACAGGATCTTTGACTGGCTGTTGAGCCAGAACTGAGCAGTCTTGCAAAAGACTCCCACTGAGGAAATTCAATCTTTCTCCCTTCCTTGATTGAGGCAAGGTCAACCATATGCTTCCAGGGGGTAGTAGCAGTAGTGGCTGTGGTCTCCTGCTGCCAGCTGTCTATCTTTCTACATAGGCCCACATTATGCTTTTTCTTTACCTCTTTGCAATTGTTCTTTCCTGGTTGTAGTTGAATGAGTAGTGATGGAATAAACTAAGCTATAATTTTGTGAGATCTTGAAAGATCCAGAAACTGGAGTCCATCCCCAAGTTTGCTGGCAGTCAAGCCCAGAAGTGAACCTGTTAGGACAAATGCTTTGTAGCAAACATTTTAAATTTGAGCACATTCTCCTCAGGGACTGAGGTAGTAGGAGGACCATATGCCCCTAATTGGGGAGATGTTTTATATTTCTGTTCTTGCTCTATCTTTTCAGTAAATATACTTTTGTAAGAGGCAAGTGATGTTAATTAGTTAAATGATATTAGGACACTAATCAATGGTGTAAGTGATATTGAAGAGATTGGCTAGTACTATCAATTGGTTATGGAAACTCAGCAGAACAAGGGCTCAGGCTGATAACATCAGAAAGAAACAATAGCTCCTCAGGGGTTATTTCTAGAACTTTGCTTGGAGAGGTGGGTAAGAGAATGTAGCTAGCCTTGCTCTGGGGAAGCAGATTCATCAATTTGTGAATTACCACCCCCCTACCCCCACCCCAGTATATAAAGGCTACATATGTGATATTTTGAATCTGTATCATGTAAAACTTGGCTTTTACTAAGTATATGTTAAATGTAACTTGGTAGCTCCAATACTGTCATGCTTGCCGATGTTCCTTTCTGAATTTCCTTCTGCTCTTTTTGATGTAGTTTTTAAAATGTTTCATTAATATTATTTTCTTTTTCTTCTTTTTTTGTATCACTATCACTACCCTCCATAGTTCTTCCATTATTACTGCCCCACCCACCCCCATAAGAACCCTCCCTTATAACAAATAAGTATAGTTAAGCAAAACACATGTACATTTTGGCCATGTCTGAAAAATGTATGTCTCATTATGTACCTCTAGTCCATGACCTCTCTGCCAAGAGGTAGGAAGCATGATCAGGCTTGATTCGTCATCACATTCATCAGAGTCCAATGGGTTTTCCATGCATACTATTGCCACCTTTTTCTACCCCCTTAGATACCCAACAAGATTTTTTAGCCTTCAGATTCCCTCCCAAAGCCTACTGAATCTAGCCCGTGACCATGGGTGACAATAAAAGCTAATAGTATCAAATAAGTGAAAACTGCTCAAGTACTCTGTGTCCTTACAAGCATTTGAGGAATGCCCAATGATGGGCAGGACAAGCTCTGCACTGTTTTCACTTGATCATATCATCTGCCTGCTGATGATTCATGCCTCACCCACCATTGCTATGACTGGTGACACATAGCTTTTTAGACAGGAGAAATTTCTCCCAAATTTACATCTATTGCCAACTTCATAGGGTTGTTGTAAGAAAATTGCCTTGTAAAATCTTAAAATGCCATGTGGACTTGAGCTATATATGGACTGTATAGCATAAAAAAGTATGACAATGAAAATATCTGACTTTACATAGCACTTTAAGTTTGACAAATAACTTTAAATACATTATCTTATTTGAGCCTCAAAACAACCTTACATAATAACACTTTGGGTATTACTATCCTCATTTTATAGATGAGGAACCTGAGGCTCAGAGAGGTTATGTGGTTCATTTAGGAAGTGTTGGAGATGGGATTTGAAATCAAGGCTTCCTTACTCCAAACTCAGTACTTATCCATTTTTCAAAAATCATGAAACCTGAACTCTCATCCTGGCTCTGCTTGATGTGTGGACGTGGGCAAATCATTCAATATCTGGGTCTGAGTTTCCTTATCTATAAAATGCAGGGTTCTTTTAACATCAGAACTGAAGGTTAGGTTTTGGTGAAACCTATCAGAACAGAAAACTGGGAACTAACTCAGTTACTGTCTGTATATAGACCCAGAGATCTCTGGTGAGCTCCATGATTAATTTCACGAAAAAAAGGTCTTTGGCACCTATTATGTCCTTGGCCTTTAATGTTGAACCAGCCTAGGAAATTAGATTGTCACTTTTTTCTTCCTTCCTTTTCTTCTTTAAAATTTTTTTTATTGCTATCTTTTGTTTTTACATAATCTTCATATCTAAATATATTCCTCACTCTCCTCCCCAGAGTACCAATCTTTGTAACAAAGAATAAAAAAGAGAGGAAGAAAAGCTACACAGCAAAACTAAAAGGCATATCAACCAAGCCTAATAGTATATGCAATATTCCACAGCTATAGTTCTCCATCTCTGTGAAGGGAGGGAAATGCATTTTCTCCTGTCTTCTTTGGGATCAAACTTGATCATTATAATTTTACATAACTGAAAGTTCCTAGATTTTTTAAACTTTTGTTCCTTTCATTTAATATTCCTCTAGACATCATGTATATTACTTTCCTGGTTTTTCTTATTTCATTTTGTATTGATTCATAAAAATCTTCCTGTGCTTCTCTGTATTTTTATATTAATTGATCTTCATGGCATGGCAATATTCCATTACATCCATGTATTACATTTTGTTTAGTCATTCTCTGATAAATTCATCACTACTACAATTCATCACTTTTTCTTATTTCCTTTCCTTTCTGAATCTCTCTTTTTTTCTTCAAACATTTACTTTGTTCAAATAGTGCTAGGTATTGAGGGTATATGGAGTATTTTTTCATTTATTTATTTTTTACTTTTTTATGGAAAATTTATAATAATCTCATTTTATTGTGACTTTAGTGTTTTCTGTGTCTAGCACTTATTGGTTCTTTTCTTTTTGGAAAAATTTAAAAAAATTATTTTTGTTTCTGAATTCTTTCCCTCTCCACCCATTGAGAAGGCAAGAAATGCAATCCCCCTTGGTATATGAAGTTTAGATAAGAAAGTCCCTGTCATCATAGACCTTACAGTCTAGGATAGAGATAAGAAACAAATACTGAGAGTTAGAGTACCTAGTATTACATAATAAGTGTATTTTTTCCAGCCAGACTTATGATATCATTAGTATAGAAAACTCCTATGAGAAAATTCCTTCACCAGTGAAACTCAGCACATGCTCTGCAACTTAGCATCTCAGGGAGATTTCTGGTACATTGGAATATTAAACAGCTTACTGAAGATCACAGAGCCAGTATGTGCCGGGTCTCCCTGATTCCAAGGCTCTATCCACTATTATCATGCTGCCTCTCTACAAGTACATTAAGAGGTACAAAACAAAGTGTTATATGATTTTGGGGGGGTGAAGGTCCCATATCCCGGAATCGGCCAGGAAAGACTTTCTGTAGGAGGTAAATTTGAGTTTAGAATTAAAGAGGGAATAGGCATATAGTCTGAACCCACAATTTCTTTGATATAAGAGCACTCTCAAGAAAATGGCCTTTACCAATGCAAGCCAACACTTTCACTTCAGCAGTAGCCAAAGGGTGGATGATTGGGCAAGGATTCCTGGTATAGAGAACAGTGCGAACAAAGACAAAAGGTGGGAGATACAAGCACATGTTTAGGTGACAAAGAGTAGTCTATATTGAAGAGTTGGATATGTGGAAGAGAGTGGTATGAGGTAAACCTGGACACATAAGCTTGAATTCCTGAAATGAAAGTTCCTTGAACTTCAGATAGTAGACACTGAATACTTTATTGTCAGAGTAACACGACCAGATGCTTATGGAAGATGATTCTGACAGCAGTGACAAAGAAATAGATAGATAGATAAACAGATAGACAGATAGATGGATAGATAGATAATAGATTGATAGGTAAGCAAATGAATGAATAAATGAGTAAAATAAAATAAATTAGAATGGAGCAGGAAGAAAGCACAGGCAGAAAAACTTGTTGGGGGCTACTATCATAATCCAGAATAGTGGTAATGAGTATCTGTAATGGGGTAGGAGGAGGATGAATAGAGAGGAAGAGGATGAGGTACTATAGAGTTAGAATCAATAGGAAATGGTAATTAATTGAAACAAGAAAGAGATAAGATGCAAGTAAGCCCAACATTGCAAAATGGTACTTTAAAAGCCATCCCTTTTATTACTAATATAAAGGCTTCATTCCTATGGTTTTAAGGCACTCCCTAATCTCTTATTCATCCCCATAATGGAGGCTCTTGGCTTGGGTTATCTTCCGGAATCTCCTTCTGAAAGCTCTGATCCTGCACTGCTGGGGAGAGGAAAGAAAAAACATTGTGTTCTCTGTTAGTTTTCTTTATGTCAGAAGTTGGAGGGCAGGAGGGTGACTCACTGGCCATAGTGCTCAGTGTTGGAATTTACACAAGATCCTTTTAACCAGGCCAATATTCCAGAAAGACTTATGAAAACAAAAAAAAAGGCACAATTAAATCACTCAGTACCTTGACCTCCTGTCATCAAAACACCCACAGTTGTTAAACCGAGGCATTGATTGAAATAAGACTTTTGGAGCAAAGAAAACGCCTCTGTATCCCTTTGTGGCCAAGGTTTCATGCTAAATCAAACTCCCTGTCACTGTTCCCTGTCTCAGTGATTTTAAATTATATCTTTGATAGCAGTAAGGGACTACCTTCTTTCAAGGTCAGCTCTTCTCGCCACTTCTGTAGGACTAGCATCTGTTAGCCTTAGTCCATTGCCAGGAAAATGACTAGGGTCAATGTTGTTAATAGATCCTCAATACGCAGAACACTGGATGACCCTTTTTATCCTTATAGCTGCAGGATAGAGAGTTCTGGGTAATAGAAAGATCATTGTAAGAGACCTAGAGATTCCAATAGCCGTTCTGCCACCAAACTAGGGGATGAATTTGAGTAAGTTGCTTCACTACTCTGAGTGAAAAGGGAGTAAAAATATTGATTTTTAGTCAATAACTTTTGCTTTTACATCACTTTCATTTACAAATATATACTTTCCCATCTTATGATGAGGAAGCCATTCCTTGAAGCAAAGACTAAGATAGAAAGAGAAAAATAGGTAATTCAGCAAAGCTAAACAACAGTACATTCAGTGGTCCATAGCTATAGTCTTTGCAAAGAAGGGAAGGAGGTACATTTTCTTCATTCTTCTTCAGGACCAAGCTAGTCATAATTACATAGAATTCAGTTATCACACTACAACATGATACATTGTTTTTCTAGTTTTGTTTTATAACCATTTTTTTGTCTTGTTGTGATAATGACTTGCCCCTCCTCAGGCAGGATAAAATAAAAGGTGGATTCCCACCATGGATGAATATTTTTCCCTTCTCCCTCAAAGATCCTTTTAAATCACTCTTTAGAGAATCTTTCCCAGCCCCTACAGGGACGTAGGCCATAGGATTTGGAGCTTAAAAGGACCTTTGAGATCGTGTAGTCAAAGAAAAGATTTACCATATTCCAGGGAACAGCTGGTGGTTATCAAAGTCAAGGAGAATCATAGTGAAAGCCCCAGACTTATAAATAGGAAACCAGGACCTTATGGAAAGCATCATGGGCAGATGGGTAAAGCCAATACTTTCCTCAGTGTTCAGTGGGAAAGGAGAATCATGAGCACTGGGGATCACTAGGGTTGGGGGAATGGTTTAAGAAGATCTGTGGAATCTGAGGATTAATAGCCCTGGATTCAAGGTCAAACTGACATAAAGGACCTCTCCACCCCCACATTTAAGTACAGCATAAGCCTTGTGCAAAGCCAAGTCCACATCCCTCAGATGCTTTGATAAAGTCTTAGGGGATAGACATCAAAAGAAGCCTCTTTTGACAGTACACAGATTGTCATCGAAGGATAAGGCAGATATAAAACTCTTCCCCATTTGTGGGCCAGAATTCTGTCCACTAATCTCCCCTAGAAGTAGAGGTGGGGAGAGGAATAAGTTGTTAGTTCTGTCTGACATGGTATGGGAGGCAGAGGAAGGGGGGGGAAGCACATTAAGCTCTTAAAATCCAAGATTTTACTGAAGAGACAGAAGGAATCTTAGGGATTGTCTGGTTCAACAACCTCATTTTATAGAAGAGGAAACTGAGACTCCTAGAGATGAAATGACTGTCGTAGAGTTAGATCTGGAATCCAGGTCGCCAGACTTTCAGTTCAATATCTTTTCCACTGCCTGGAGCCAATTCCCTTTCCTGGATCTCTATGGATAAATAGGACTTAATGATTTCCTGGATAAGACCATTAACCAATCACAGAGGCCCAACCCTAAGATAACTTGTGATATAGGCAAATTTTGTGAAACTACATTCAGGCTGTTATTGTATTGTTTATCATCCATTTTGTAAAATTGGATTTAAAGTTGGAAGAGACATTGGAGATCGTAGTTTTAGATTTAGAAGGGACATTAGAGGTCATCATGCCCAATTCCTTCATTTTCCAATGACTTGCCCAGAGTCATACAAGCCGGTGTCTGAGGCAGGGATGGAACACAGGTTTTCCTGCAAGTCCGATGCTCTATCTATTACATGAAACTGACTCTCTATGACTTTACAGATGAGAAAACTGAGGTGAAGGGGGTAAATAACTGACCTGGGATTTAGAACTAGGTCCTCTGACCCCAAATTTAGCCCTCTGGCTGCTATATCATGCTGGTTTTTCCAGTGCCATGAGTTGATTTGTTCTTTGGTATTGTTCCTAAAGACACCTATAGCTTCCTTGCCTCATTGTGGTCCAACATTGTGCCTCACCTATTGTGTTCTGGCAAATATCAAAAAACTCTTGGAGTTCTTCTTGGCAAACAGGAAGTGATGTCAATAGCCTGAGCTTTTAGTCCCCTGAGACAACCAAATCTTAAGGAATATATCAATATTTTAAGGAAAAGCTAAAAGTTTAAGGGAAAATTATCCTAGCTTGCACAGGAGGGAGGGATAAGATGTTAAGATATTTCTCTTACCACAAGGAAGGAGAACCAGGAAAGATCAGTGTCATGATAACCCAGAGAGGAAAGAGTATCCAGAAGAAGGTGATCAATAATATAACGTATGGCAGGGAGATCAAGAAGATGAGGACTGAGAAAAGGCTATTAGAGGCAGAGTTAAGAGTTCATTGGTAACTTTGGAGAGCGCAGTTTCAGTTCAACAGTGAGGTAGGAAACCAGATTGCTGAAGGTTTAGAAGAAAGCAAGAAGAGAGGGAGCATATACAGAGTGTAGATCACTTCCCCAGGAATTTGGAAGAGGAGAAGAGAGATATAGGATTATAGCTAGTAAAAATGGTTGGAAGAAATAAGGGTTTTAAAAACCCTTTTTAAAGATAAGAGAGAAGTAGGCTTATACGTGGGCAGCAATAGATAAGGAAGAAGTGAAATAAGGGAGTGTGGAGGCAATCTGATGGAGAAGATGGGAAAGGATGGAATGAAGTATGCATGTGGGATGGTAGGCCTTGGCAAGGAGAAGGGTCATGTTTCTATCCAAAACCAAGTAAAGAAGGATATAGTGGAGGAAGATGTCTGAGTGATATGGGATCAGGAGGAGGGGAAAAGGAGAAGTCTTAGAGTGGAGTCAATTTGCTTAATATTGTACGAGGTAAGGTGTTCAGCAGAGAGGGTGAGGGGAGAAAGAGCTATTGGAAACTAGAAGAGAGATGAGAAGGTTGGGAATGGCTCCCAGGAAGAGAGGAATAGTGAATCAATTGAGGGGAAGTATAACAATAGCCTTGCTGTAATGAACTCTCAAATGAAATTAGATAACAGGAATTTTGAGTGGACCCAGTCAGAAAGGTTTTGTTACTTCCTCCTGCTCTGTTCAGTAACATGTAAATAAGAGTGAAGGAGGCAGATATATTTGGATATTGAAATAGATGTAGACACAGATATAGATAAAAAGATAGAGCATTTATTTAATACTCATTATATTCCAGGTACTGTGGTAATTGCTGAAGATACAACTGCAAGTTAAAAAGACAGTCCATATCCTTAAGGCACTTATATTCTAAAGGGAGAAGACATATAAAGAACTGTAAAAGGGAGGGAATAAGATGGATAATAGGGAGGCTGAGACATCTACAAAGTGAGGAATAAAGCCAAGAGCGACATAAACTTGACCTGGGCACTTCAAGACCAGATAATAGCTAAGCAAAAGAGAGGGTCACAGGGTGAAGGCATCTCCAAGGAAAAGGTTGCTGGTAGGGAGATGGAGAAGTCCAGAGAGGGGGGAAAGAAGGAAGAGAGAGAGAGAGAGAGAGAGAGAGAGAGAGAGAGAGAGAGAGAGAGAGAGAGAGAGAGAGAATAGGAGTGAGAAAGCACTAGAAATAGCCCAGGGCTGGTTGATGAACAGACTGATGCAATTATCCCTTTTTGTAATGTGTATGCTCTGTCTTCCAGATGATGGAAGTCATCCAGGGCTGGAGCTTGTCAAAATATGACTGGCCATAGGACAAGAGATTCAAAGGTAGAGGATAGTTTGAGGTTGAGTTGGTTCACCAAGGGATTGAAAGAGGGAAGAAATGAGAGTGTAGCTGGTGTAAGAGTAACGGCCTGGGAAAACCGAGGGGCAGAGAGAATGGAGTTAATGATGAGAACAAAGACCTGGACCAGGGACTGTAAGTCATAGGGAAAGAGGGATTGATCAAAGATTATGATCAGACAAAAGAATTTCAGAGTTTGGAAGTGGAACACTTGTGGGTGATAGCAAAATCAAGTGCATGATTATCTCCATGCATGGCTGAGATGGAATGGAATGGGGCCACGAGGACCAAGTAGATTGAGGAACCATCAAGTTAATGTATCTGAGGGAGCGTCAGTATGTATGTTGAAGTACCCTACTTTTAGGGTAGAAGTTGTGCAGGAGAGAGATACTATGAGCTAGGAAAGAGAATGTCTCAGAGGTTGATAGATAACTACCACCAAGATCTGGATTGAATGATAGATTTGGATGGTATGAAGCTTAAAGGAAGAGAGTGAGAGGAAGAATTTGAAAGTAGCTATGGGGAACAAGGATTATTGCAACTCTCCCATCATAACCAATGAATTAAGAGGTATGGGAGAAAGTATAGCTAGAGCTGAAAAAGGTAGTAAAGGAAGCAGTGGCATCAGGAGGGAGTCAAGTCTCAGTAAGAGGTAGAATATATAAGAAATGAGAAAGTGTTAGGAATGGCTCTGTATAGGGCCAGAAGGTGGATCATCTATGATATAATTTTCCCTATTGGCAACATCCCCCATTCTATGGCTCAAAAACTCTAAGTGTCATTCTCCTATCTGGAATTACATTACAAGACTTAGGACCTTGTTCTTCCTTCCTGGACAAATTTATTTTTGTCTAATTAATCCTTAGGTGGCACAATAGATGGAGTGCTGGGCCTCGAGTCAGGAGGACCCGAGTTCAAATCCAACCTTAGATACTACTAGCAGTGGCCCTGGGCAAGTCACTTAACCCTGTTTGCCTCAGTTTCTTCATCTATAAAATGAATAGGAGAAGGAAATGGCAAACCACTCCAGTATCTTTGCCAAGAAAACCCCAAATGGGGCCATGAAGAGTTGGCCGTGACTGAAACAACTAAACAGCAAAAAATCCCTTCTGGTAAGCATTTTCTCTCCGCTATATCCTCCCTCTCCACACACTTGAATGGCCCTACTTTCTCCAACTCATCTATGAGATCGACTCATACTTTTCTAGGGCATGGGGAGAACCATGCTGGAAACCCCATCTCAAAGCTTCTTAGCTTTGTGAGATACTTGTCCTGTCTGTTTCTTGAAATAACTATTTCTATATCATCAACGGCCTATTTTGAACCTTTCTTCTGTAGTGACTTATTTCATATTGCCTTTAACTCTAATTATGACTTCTATCTGTGAGAGCTGGCTAGGGAGGGGGTGGATCAGGATTGACCTGGTCCCTGGAGGAACGAACGAAATCTAGCTCTAATGTTCCTGATGCTATGGGATTTACAGGCTTCCGTCTCTGGGGTAGATTTCCTTAGAAACAGACCATCACATCCCCAAGGCAGCCTTGCCCTGAGCAAATGAAACCTAGATGTACCACTAACCAAGGAGAATCTCTAGAGGTCCAGATTCTAATCTGCAATGTTTGTGCCAAATGTGTCCCGTTTGAGAGTTTTAGCAGAAACAGTATATTTTTGTTTGTTTTTTTAAGCCTAATTATTTAGCATATGTTTAATAATGAGAACTACTGCAAGATCCAGGAAGAATGGAGTACTTGTCCTTTTACTCTCCACTAAGGAACTCCTCTTGGCTCTCAATCCAGGCATGTGGAAACCACCTATCAGAGCAGAATTGTGAATATGGATCAATGTTTGGAAAAATGGACCCAGTTATATAGTCCTCAAAGCACTGAGAATCCAAATAGGGGAGAGGACCAATCTGTTGGCTTTGTACTGGTGGTATGAAGAGAGAGTCTGTATGAAGCATGGTCTCTAGCATCTTCCTGGCACTCCTTAGGGTCTCTGAAGAGTATGTAACCAACTTCCATTTGAGGATCACGCAAATAGAAAAAGACTGATTAAGACCCACTGTAGACCACTAAGTTATTGAGATAGAAGCCAAAGACTGAGGCAAAGGAGGAGGGATTAATAACATCTACCCATCCAGCATCCAGACTACAAAGAAGACAGGACTAAACAAGGCCTACCCAGTCCACCTCTGGCAGGAGCAATATTCTAACTCTTGCCTCTAAGCAAGTTAGGTCAGTTTTTCCTCAAAAGACAATTTGGGGGTGGGGGGGGAGCAGTATCCTTAGTGCCTCTTTTTGTTGAATATCCTTTTGTTAGTTATTGAATGATCTTTCAATTTCTCATTCCATGCCAATATCAGGATAATAGACTAAAAAAAGTTTGTCTTTGATTAATTCAATTAATAGTTCATTTATGGCTTGTTAGATTTCTTCTTTTGAAATTAGGTTGCTTAGATTCTCTATTTCTTATTTCTCTTAATTAGGGCATTTTATGTTTTTATAAATACTCATTTAGACTATTGGTTTTATTGGCATATAGTTGGGCAAAATAGTTCCTAATGATATCCTTTATTTCTTCTTCATTATTTGTGAATTTTCCCTTTTAATTTTTGATACTGGTAATTTGGTTTTCATTTTTCTTCTTTTGAATCAAATTTGCTAGTAGTTTAATTCTTTAATTTTCAGGATTTCTATTTTGTTATTTAATTAGGGTTTTTAAATTTGTTAGTTTTCTAGTATTTTTAGTTGTGTCCCCAATTCATTGATCTATTCTTTCTCTTTTTTGTTAATAAAAGTGTTTAGAGATACAAATCATCTCCTGAGTATTACTTTGGCTGTATCCCAAAATTTTTAGAATGCTGTCTCTTTTTTGTCATTATGTCATTTAATGACATTATCTATCATTTCTTTTTTTCTTTGTTTTTCTTTTTTTTAATTTTTTTTTTATTTAATATATTTAGTTTTCAGCATTGATTTTCATAAGAGTTTGAATTACAAATTTTCTCCCCATTTCTACCCTCCCCCCCACTCCAAGATGGTATATATTCTGGTTGTCCTGTTCCCCAGTTAGCCCTCCCTTCTGTCACCCCACTCCCCTCCCATCCCCTTTTCCCTTCCTTTCTTGTAGGGCAAGATAAATTTCTACACCCCATTGCCTGTGTATCTTATTTTCTAGTTGCATGCAAAAACTTTTTTTTTGTTTTTGAACATCTGTTTTTAAAACTTTGAGTTCCAAATTCTCTCCCCTCTTCCCTTCCCACTCACCTTCCCTAAGAAGTCAAGCAATTCAACACAGGCCTCATGCGCATCATATGTATAACCCTTCTACAATACTCATGTTGTGAAAGACTAACTGTATTTTGCTCCTTCCTAACCTATCCCCCTTTATTGAATTTTCTCCCTTGACCCTGTCCCTTTTCGAAAGTGTTTGTTTTTGATTACCTCCACCCCCATCTGCCCTCCCTTCTATCATCCCCACTTTTTTATCTTCTTCCTCCTTCTTTCCTGTGGGGTAAGATACCCAATTCAGTGTGTATGGTATTCCCTCCTCAGGTCAAATCTGATGAAAGCAAGATTCACTCATTCCCCCTCACCTGCCTTCTCTTCTCTTCCTACAGAACTGCTTTTTCTTGCCACTTTTATGTGAGATAATTTACCCCGTTCTATCTCTCCCTGTCTTCCTCTCTCAATATATTCCTCTCTCATCCCTTAATTTGATTTTATTTCTTTTAGATATCTTCCCTTCATCTTCAAATCACTCTGTGCCCTCTCTCTCTCTCTCTCTCTCTCTCTCTCTCTCTCTCTCTCTTCTCATATATATATATATATATACACACACACACACACATACATGTATACATACATACACACTCACATATACACATATATAAACATATATATATATACACACATATATATATGCATATTCCCTTCAGCTACCCTAATACTGAGGTCTCATGAATCATACACATCATCTTTCCATGTAGGAATGTAAACAAAACAGTTCAACTTTAGTAAGTCCCTTGCAATTTCTTTTTCTTGTTCTTTTTCTTGATTACCTTTTCATGCTTCTCTTGATTCTTGTGTTTGAAAGTCAAATTTTCTATTGAGCTCTGGTCTTTTCACTGAGAAAGCTTGAAAGTCCTCTGTTTTATTGAAAATCCATATTTTGCCTTGGAGCATGATACTCAGTTTTTCTGGGTAGGTGATTCTTGGTTTTAATCCTAGCTCCATTGACCTCCGGAATATTGTATTCCAAGCCCTTCAATCTCTTAATGTAGAAGCTGCTAGATCTTGGGTTATTCTGATTGTGTTTCCACAATACTCAAATTGTTTCTTTCTGGCTGCTTGCAATATTTTCTCCTTGATCTGGGAGCTCTGGAATTTGGCAACAATATTCCTAGGAGATTTCTTTTTGGGATCTATTTGCGGAGGCGATCGGTGGATTCTTTCAATTTCTATTTTGCCCTGTGGCTCTAAAATATCAGGGCAGTTCTCCTTGATTATTTCTTGAAAGATGATATCTAGGCTCTTTTTTTGATCATGGCTTTCAGGTAGTCCAATAATTTTTAAATTATCTCTCCTGGACCTATTTTCCAGGTCAGTGGTTTTTCCAATGAGATATTTCACATTGTCTTCCACTTTTTTCATTCCTTTGGTTCTGTTTTATAATATCTTGATTTCTCATCAAGTCACTAGCTTCCACTTGCTCCAATCTAATTTTTAAGGTAGTATTTTCTTCAGTGGTCTTTTGGACCTCCTTTTCCATTTGGGTAATTCTGCCTTTCAAGGCATTCTTCTCCTCATTGGCTTTTTGGAGCTCTTTTGCCATTTGAGTTAGTCTATTTATTAAAGTGTTGTTTTCTTCAGTATATTTTTCAGTATTTTTTGGGGTCTCCTTTAGCAAGTCATTGACTTGTTTTTCATGGTTTTCTCACATCCTTCTCATTTCTCTTCCCAATTTTTCCTCTACTTCTCTAACTTGCTTTTCCAAATCCTTTTTGAGCTCTTCCATGGCCTGAGACCAGTTCATGTTTTTCTTGGAGGCTTTTGTTGTAGGCTCTTTGACTTTGTTGACTTCTTCTGTCTGTGTGTTTTGGTCTTCTTTGTCACCAAAGAAAGATTCCAAAGTCTGAGACTGAATCTGGGTGCATTTTCACTGCCTGGCCATGTTCCCAGCCAACTAACTTGACCCTTGAGTTTTTCAGCGAGGTATGACTGCTTGTAGACTAAAGAGTACTATGTTCCAAGCTTGGGGGGATGCGCCAGCTCTGCCACACCAGCACTTCTCCTTCCTCAAGAACCCCCAACCAGGACTGGACTTAGATCTTCAGCAGGCTCTTCACTGCTGCTCTGATCGACCACTTAATTCCTCCCACCAGGTGGGCCTGGGGCCAGAAGCAGCTGCAGCTGTAGTTCTGTAGCTGCCCCACCTCCGCTGCCCCAGGGCGGTGGCCGAACTGTGAACTCCTTCTTTCACTCTATCCCCAGCAGCTTTTCCCAGTAACCTTCTCTGTTGTTTTTGGTGTTTGTGGATTGAGAAGTCTGGTAACTGTTGCAGCTCACTGATTCAGGGCACTAGGGCATGCTCTGCCGGGCTCCTGGTCTGGTTGGTCCACACTGCCCACGCTGGGCTCTACTCTGCTCCCAGCTCCGTGCAGGATAGACCTTACCCAGAGACCATCCAGGCTGTCCTGGGCTAGAGCCCTGTGTCCCTCCGCTATTTTGTGGGTTCTGCAGTTCTTCTCTGTTGTCTTTGGTGTTTGTGGGTTGAGAAGTCTGGCAACTGCCACAGCTCACTGATTCAGGATGCTAGTGCCCACTCTGCCCAGCTCCTGGTCTGGTTGGTCCACGCGGCCCACTCTGGGCTCTGCTCCACTCTGCTCCACTTCCAGCTCCATGCACAAAAGACCTCACCCAGCAACCATCCAAGTTGTCCTGGGCTGGAGCCCTGCTTCCCTCTGCTATTTTGTGGGTTCTGCAGTTCTACAATTGGTTCAGAGCCATTTTTTATAGGTTTTTGGAGGGACTTGGTGAGGAGCTCACACTAGTCCCTGCTTTCCAGCTGCCATCTTGGCTCCGCCCCTGGACCCATTATCTATCATTTCTATGATTTGTTCTTTGACCTAACAATTCTTTTTTTAATTTATTTTTCATTTTTATTTTACAACACTCAGTTCCACAAGTTTCTCAGTTCCAAATTTTCTCTCCTTCCCTCTCCCTCCACTCCCTGCCAAGACAGCATGTAATATGATACAGGTTCTACATATACCTTTTCATTAAACTTATTTACACAATAGTCAAGTTGTAAAGAAGAATTATAACCAATGGAATGAATCATGAGAAAGAAGAAACGAAACCAAAAAAGAAGGAAAAAAAGAGACCAACTAGTTTGCCTCAATCTACATTCAGATTCCATAATGTGCATAGCTTTTTCTGTCATGAATCTTTTGGAGCTGTCTTTGAAACTTGCATTGATGAGAAGAGTCAAATCTATAAAAGTTAGTCCTTACAGATACCGTGTGTCTGTAATCATTTATAATGTTCTCCTGGTTCTGCTCCCTTCATTCAGCATCAGTTCATATAAGTCTTTCTAGGTTATAATGAAGTCCATCTGCTCTTCATTTCTTATAGCACAATAGTATTCCATTACATTCATATACTACAATTTGTTTAGCCATTCCCCATTTGATGGGCATCCCCTTGATTTCTAATTCTTTGCCACCACAAAAAGAGCTGCTAAAAATATTTTTGTACTACTGATCCACTTCCCATTTGTGTGATCTCTTTGGGATACAGCCCTAGAAGTGTTATTGCTGGATCAAAGGGTATGCACAGTTTTATAGCCCTTTGGGCATAGTTCCAAATTGCTCTCCAGAATGGCTGGATCGGTTCACAACTCCACCAACAATGTAACAGTGTTCCAATTTTCCCACATTCTCTCCAGCATTTATCATTTTCCTGTTTTGTCATGTTAGCCAGTCTCACAGGAGAAATGTGGTACCTCAGAGTTGTTTTGATTTGCATTTCTCTAATCAGTAGTGATTTAGAGCATTTTTTCATATGCCTATAGATGTCTTTAATTTCTTCCTCTGAAAACTGCCTGTTCATATCCTTTGACTATTTCTCAATTGGGGAATGACTTGTATGCCTATAAATTTGACTTGGTTTCCTGTATATTTTAGATAGGAGGCCTTTATCAGTGACCCTGGTTGTAAAGTTTCTTTCCCAATTTTCTGCTTCCCTCCTAATTGCATTGGCTTTGTTTGTACAAAAACTTTTCAATTTAACATAATCAAAATTATCCAGTTTGCATTTTGTAATGCTCTCTATCTCTTGTTGGGTCTTGAATTCTTCCCTTCTCCATAAATCTGACAGGCAAACTATTCCTTGCTCTCCCAAATTGCTTATGGTATCAGCCTTTACTTGTAAATCATGAACCCATTTTGACTTTATTTTGGTATACAGTGTAAGATATTGGTCTATTCCCAGTTTCTGCCATACTATTTTCCAGTTTTCCCAGCAGTTTTTTGTGAAATAGTGAATTCTTGGCCCAGAAGCTGGACTCTTTGTGTTTATCAAAGAGTAGATTGCTATAGTCATTGACTACTGCATCTTGTGGACCTAACCTGTTCCACTGATCTCCCATCCCATTTCTTAGCCAGTACCAGTAGTTTTGATGATTGCTGCTTTATAGTACAGTTTAATATGGCTAGGGACCTAACAATTCTTTAGGATTAAGTTATATATTCTTTGATTTTTACTTCTTTTCTCATTGACACTTTAGTGAATATAATCTTCATTGCATTATGGGCAGTAAAAGGTATAGATAATATTTCTGAATTTGTAAAGTTTTTATTTCCTAAGACATGATTAATTTTTGTAAAAGTACCGTGGATAGTTGAGAAATAAATATACTCCTTTTTATTTTCTTTCAATAATTGCCAGAGGTCTATCACATCTAAATTTTTCCAAAATTCTTTTAAAGTCTCTAACTTCTTGTTTATTTTTTGGCTAGATTTATCTAGGGCTGATTAGAGGTAAATTGAGATCTCTCATTATTATGGTTTTTACTATAATCTATTTTTCCTTGTAATTCAGTTAATTTTTCCCTTAAGTAATACTTAGAAACTTTGCCATTGAGTGCATATATGTTAAGATTGAAATCAATTTATTTTCTATGTTCCTGTTCAACCAAATGGAGTTTCCCTCTTTATCTTTTAAAATTAAGTCTATTTTGGTTATTGCCTTTCTGAAATCGTAATTGCTAGCCCTGTTTTTTTTGTTGTTGTTGTTCAACTAAGACATAATACATTATGCTCTAACCCTTTATTTTAACTCTGTGTGAGTCTTTATGTTTCAAGTGTTTCTTGTAAACAATAGATTTTTGGATTTTGTTTTCAAATCCATTCTACTAACCTCCTCTGTTTTATGGGTGAGCTCATCCCATTCTCAGTTATGTTAGTTAATTTTTTATTTCTCTCCATTCTATCTTTTCATATTTTTTATTATGTAACGTTAAAAAGCTTTTGAACAAATAAATGTAATAAAGCTAAGATTAAAAAGGAAATAACTATCTCTTTAAGTTCACCTTTGACCAGGCTGGAAGAAGAATCCTTAAAGAAATCCCTTAAAGGAAGTGTTTAAAAGGGGATTAAATAGTTTTAGAAAAAAAAACGACTCTCCAGGGTGTGCCAAAGTTAAGGTGGTTAATGAATCTGAACTTCGTAACTATTTTTCATCTTATTGTGTGTAATTTGGCATTTGTTTGGGAATATTATAAGTTGTGAGTAAAAATGACCTGTGTGGGGAAAAATTTTTAAAGGAATGAAGAAAGATAAGAAGGAACGAAAACAAATATTTTATTAAGCCCCTATATATGCAAGGCAATGTGTTAAGAACTTTACAAAAAATTATCTCACAACAGTCCTAGGAGGTGGATGCTATTATTGTCCACAAATTACAGTTGAGGAAATTGAAGCAGAGAGAGTTCCAGAGTCACACAGCTGGTTAGTGTCTGAGGCTAGATTTGAGCTCAGATCTTCCTGACTCTAGGTCCAGCACTCTAGCTGTCAAATGCAGGACAGATGGTTCCATCTTTTTGGATTTTCTTTTTCCCTAAGCAGAGAGGCTTAGACTCATTTAATTAATACATTTGTCTCTGGAAGGTGTGTGCCTAAAATAAAGAATACAGAATTTTTCTTCCACAGGGGTCTGGAGAAGAAAGTTGCCTTGGTTCCTTCCATTTTCTTGTTCCTAGTTCCAAGGCATAGCTCATTGATAAGTGTATAATCAGTGCCATACCCTACCCAACTGGTAATAATAGTATTATTATTTTATCTTTCATAATAACCCTGAACTGGTACACATGCTATTTAACCCATTTTATAGAAGAGTAAATTGTGATTCAGAAATATTAAGTAATTTGCCTAAGTCTGCCCAGCTAGGTAACGGTAGAACCAGAAATTAGACCCAAAATCCTTTGACTTCAATTCTGGTTTTCTTCTTCCTTTAAAATCCTGCCTCAACTATTCCAGGTTAACCCCTAGGACTCTGCCCATCCTTTCCATCTGAACAACATAGACTCTAAGTAAGTACAAAATATTTAATCAGCAATCTCACCCCCCCCCAAATTCAAAAAGAAACTCCATTTCTTCACATAGTTCTTCCAATACTCGAGGACAACTATCATAATGTACTGTCTCTCCTACTCCAAGATAAAAATGTCTACTTTCTTCTAAGATTTCTCATATAAGATAATTTGGAATCCCTTCACTACCCTAGCTAATCTGCCCTTTTTTGGATGTTTTCTCATGTGTGGCAATGATCCAAGAAAATTCCAAAGGACTCATGATGACAAATGCCATCCACCTCCAAAGAAAACTGATGGAGTTTTCAGATTGAAGCATACCATTTTTCACTTTTTGGGGGAGGGGTGGGTTGGGTTGGTCCATGTTTTCTTTCACAACCTAATATGGAAATTATTTTGCATGATTGCACATGTATAACCTATATTAAATTGCTTGCCATCTTGGGGAAGGGGAGGGAAAGGAGGGAAAAAGAGAATTTGGAACTCAAAATTTTTAAAAATGAAGGTTAAAATTGTTTTTGCACATAATTGGGAAAAAATAAAATATTATTCAAGAAAAACAGTGTCAATGTGAATGTCAGTTAACCTTCACAATGATGATCACCTCCTCTGTGACCCTCCCCAAGCCTTTCTGGTTTGGCAGGACCAGTCAGAGGTTGCATATTGTTAAGATAGCCTACATTACAAGGGACCTTAACCCTTTTTTTGTCATGAACCCCTCTGGCAGTCTGGTGAAGGCTATGGACCCCTTGTCAGAACAATGTTTTTAAAGGCATTTAGAAAACCAATTACGTTGAAAGAAAGGTGTATTTTTCCCTATTCCCCTCTTTTCTCCCTCAATAAAATCTATCCCTATCACCCCAAGGAGTCCATGGACCCCAGATAAAAAATTCTTGGCCTACAAAAATAGTCACCTCTACATCAATGAGACATCAGAGTAAAACTTAGAGGACATAAATTCCCTGAATGTCAACATGGACCATTTTCACTTTTTTCTTTGTTTCACCAATTAGTCAAAGGTAAACAAACATTATTTACTAAGTGCTTACTCCACATCAGGCATGGGACTAAGTGCTGGGGATACAAATACAAGCAAAAAGAAAGATAATCTCTGCCCTCAAGGGGCTCACATTCTCTAATGGGCAAGGACAACACCCATTAGAGGAGGAAGGAAGTACCTGGGTGGGAACATGGTGACTAAGTTCAGAGAGAGGGATGACTGGTCTGGGCTCTTCTCCAAAATAGTGGTTCCTGGAAGAACTCATGAATGGGAAAAGGGGCTCACTGTCAGGAGACAGATGAGGCACTGTATGCCCTGTGCCTAGCATGGTGCTTGTTATGTAATAGGTGCTTATTGAATACTTGTTCGTTGATTGGTGTTAACCTAAGAGTAAATTGGCTTTTTGAAAAAATTAGCTTCATTACATCATTATTTCATATTAACTTTTCAGTCTTCTAACAGTTTTTGTACACTTTCTGGGGTGTCTTTCCTAACTTTCTTTGTGGGCCAAAAGTTCCTCTCCCTTATTTCCAACCTCATTTTCCCTTGTGGCATTTAAATTCATTTCTCAGAAGGTAAGGTGGTTGATACCATTATCAGGGCAAGGCTGCTAGGAATGAAGGTCCCTCTGTGACAGAAGAACATTGAATACCTATAGCATCCCTTGGCTGGAAGCCAGGAGAGAATTTCCTGTTGCAGCAAAAGAAAGGTTGTTAATTTATTGACAGATTTTCTTCCAAAGTCACTGCTTATGGGAGAAAGGTAGGGATCAATAGGTAAAGAATGGCGAACTTTTCTCTCCCTCTCCATTCTTGTGTAAGGGAGTAGCCTCCATTAACAGACAGGGTTGATGGGCAGCTCAGTTTTGCTTAATTATTATTATTATTATTATGGGAGGGGCTCTCCTTAGCCAAAGAGCACACTGTGTTGACAACCTCAGCTGACAGGGAAAATGAGCCACAAACAGGGTTAAAGTAGGTGAATTTCTATATGGAACAAAAAGCATGGAGAGGAAGTGCCAAAGGAGGAACAGTTTCCACCATCCTCCCGAAAGTGGGTGAGAGGGTTAAGGAACATAGGACTGAGGGGACAGGGCATGAAGCACTCCTGCCTATTTAAGGCTCTCTCTGTGGGGGAAGATGGAGAGGGAGGGAAGGAAAATGGAGACTCAAGCACCTCTTTAACACTGTTCAGGACTGTTCTTCCTTAACATGAAGTAGTTTTCTACATTCTAGATCTTTTTCCCCTTATCTTTTTCTGTGAGAGGTAGCATAATGTAGGAGATAGAAAATTGCTCTTGGGGTCAGGAGGATCTAGGTTCGAGTCCTACCTCTGACGTAGGCTGTGCGACCCTTACCCTCTTAGTGTTCCAGGGTAATTGGAAATCTGGTAGTTGCAGAAAAGGTGCTGACCAGCATAAGCAAAGAAAGCTCCTTACCTACAGATGAAATCACAGGTCTGGTTTGGGGTGAGAAAAAGCAGTCCTGGGCTTCTATGCTTATTATTCTATGAGCAATATTGTGGAACCATCAGAGAATAGTCTCTGCTCTAGAGTTCACCTGGTTGGTGGTATCTCTGAATTTGATTCTGAAGATTTCTTAGAAATGGAAACTGGAAAATCACCCAACTGGGGCCAAGTGGGAAGAAGAGTAGCATGCAAGGTTGTGTTGCATTTATCACGGATGCCTCACATGATTGGTTGGTTGGTTGTTGTCCTTAGTTCTCAAAGAAGACCAAAATGACATCACCATGCTGGAGTCAAATAACAGTGTGTCTGACTATGGCTGATCAGACCAATACAAGCTCAAAATGCTCTACCTCATGTCAGGCACAAATAGTCCACAAGGACGTTTGGGGTGAATTCTCTAAATTTGCATACCTTGCATTTCTTTTGAGTTACTTCAATTCTGCTTTGCTGGTGCTGATAAGGGCACCCCATGCTGGGCAGTCCTGTGCCAGTGTGTCCCATGTCACACGATCAGTTAAGAAGTTCCTAAGAGTGTCCTTGAATTACTTTTTCTGACCACCATGTGAGTGCTTGCCCTGTTTGAGTTTTTCATAAAATAGTCTTTTTGTCAAGCATACGTTTGGCGTTTGAACAACATGGCCAGTCCATAGGAGTTGCACTGTCTGCAACGCAGTTTGAATGCTTCATAGTTTAGTTCAAGAAAGGACCTCAGTATCTAGTATCTTATCCTGCCAGGTGATCTTCAGAATCTTCCTAAGACAATTCAAATGGAAGAAATTCAGTTTCCTGGCATATACTGTCCAGGTGTCACAGGCATACAACAATGAGGTCAGCAAAAAGGCTCTGTAGACCTTCAGTTTGGTAGTGAGTTTGGTAGAAGAGATATTACTCTTCTCTCCCACACTTTCTTTCAGAGCCTCCCAAACACTGAGCTAGCTCTGGCAATGTGTATGGCAACCTTATTGTCAGTGTGTACATTCCTGGAAAGTACACTACCAATGTGAGTGAACTTATCCACAGCATTCAAAACATCTCCATTTGCTGTAACCAATGGTTCCATGTATGGATGGTGTGGTGCTGGCTGATGGAGCACCTGTGTTTTCTTCTAATTTTCTTTCTTTATTTTTAGTTTTCAACATTCACTTTTATAAGATTGTGAGTTCTGAATTTTCCCCCTCCCTCCCTTTCCCCCTCTTCAAGACAGCATGCAATCTGATATAGGCTATACATGTTCAGTCATATTAAACATATTTCCACATTAGTGTAGCCAGAATGGACTTTGTTTTCTTTGAATGACTCAGCTTGCCTCGTTGAGCTTCCCTGGACGCTGGGGCTTGCTCTTCCGGGGCAGGACCAGAGCTTCCTGTGTGATGAGTCGTGGCGCTGGCTGAGGGGAGGTGTGTTAACGTGGTCTACGCTGGGGGAGGGGCCAAGTCAAGAACCAATCGGCCCTGGTCGTTCAGGCGGCGCTTGATGATGTCAAAAACTCTATAAGAGGGGAGAGGACAGCTTGAAGATCCTCCTTTCCTTTTCCGGTTGGAGCCAGAGACGACTACAGCCGAAGCTGAGCTGCCGGTAGCAGAGCTGACTGGAGGCCAGTGGGTAATCTTCTTACCGTAGAGGGGAAGCATGTATACGATTTTGCCTTATACCATCTCGCTTCTCTGTGGCCTCCTGGTTACCCTTGTAAGGTGGACTTATTGGGCCTGGAAGCTTTTGATGAAAATATCAAAATGGGGACACTGGTTTGTGGGATTGTTACTGTGGAGTGTAAATACATGCTTCAGTTCTCCTGCCTTCTGCCTAGAGAATTCCTTATATCCTGCGGTTCCGGACCTTTTAGGCACATATGAGATTCTCTTTGAAATCATAAACTCTGCCTTCCTAATATAATTAGTCATGTTGTGAAAGAATCAGAACAAAAGGGAAAAACCACAAGAGAGAAAAAAAGAGAGAGAGAAAATAGTAGGCCTCAATCTGCATTAAGACTCCATAGTTATAGGGGCAGCTAGGTGGCTCAGTGAGTAGAGCACCGGCCCTGGAGTCAGGAGGACTTGAGTTCAAATCCGGCCTCAGATACTTGACACATGTACTAGCTGTGTGACCTTGGGCAAGTCACTTAACCCCAGGTGCCCTGGCAAAAAAAAAAAGACTCCATAGTTATAAAGGAAGGGAAAAGGGGATGAGAGAGGGGAGTGGGGTGACAGAAGGGAGGGCTGACTGGGGAATGGGGCAACCAGAATATATGCCATCTTGGAGTGGGGGGGGGAGGGTAGAAATGGGAAGAAAATTCATAATTCAAACTCTTGTGAAAATCAATGCTGAAAACTAAATATATTAAATAATTTAAATAAATAAATTTTAAAAAAAGAAAGCAAAAAAAAAAAAGACTCCATAGTTCTTTCTCTGGATGTGGATAGCATTTTCCATCATGAATCTTTTGGAATTGTCTGGTCATTGCATTGCTGAGAAGAGCTAAGTCTATCAAAGTTGGTCATCGAACAATGTTGCTGTTTGTGTGAATGATGTTCTCCTGGTTCTGTTCGCTTCACTCAGCATCGGTTCATATAAGTCTTTCCAGGTCCTACTAAGATGTGCCTGCTCATCATTTCTTATGGAATGACAGTATTCCATTACATTCATATACCACAACTTGTTCAGCCATTCCCCAGTTGATGGGCATTCCCTCAGTATCCAAGTCTTTGCCACCACAAAAAGAGCTGCTATAAATATTCATGTACTTGTTGGTCCTTTTCCCTTTTTAATAATCTTTTTAGGATGTAGACCTAGTAGTGGTATTGCTGGATCAAAGGGCATGCACAGTTTTATAGTCCTTTGGCCAGAGTTCCAAATTGCTCTCCAGAATGGTTGGATCAGTTCACAACTAATGCAATTTGTGTTAGAATTTTACCATATCTTCTCCAACATTTATCATTTTCCTTTTCTTGTCATATTAGCCAATCTGATAGGTGTGAGGTGATACCTCAGAGTTGTTTTAATTGACATTTCTCTAATCAATAGTGACTTAGAGCATTTTTATATGACTATAGATAGCTTTAATTTCTTCCTCTGAAAACTGCCTGTTCATATCCTTTGACCACTTATCAATTGGGGAATGACTTGTATTCTTATAAATTTAACTCAGTTCCCCACATTTTTGAGAAATGAAGTCTTTATCAAAAACACTGGCTCTAAAAATTGTTTCCCAGCTTTCTGTTTTCCTTCTAATCTTGGTGGCATTGGCTTTGTGCAAAACTTTTTAAATTTAATGTAATCAAAATTATCCATTTTGTATTTCATAGTGTTCTCTATCTCTTGTTTGGTCATAAATTCTTCCCTTCTTCATAGATTTAGGTAATAGGTAAACTATTCCTTGCTCTCTTAATTTGCTTATGGTATCACCCTTTATGTCTAAATTATATATCTTTTTGATCTTATCTTGGTATACAGTGTGAGATGTTGGTCTATGCCTAGTTTCTGCCATACTATTTTCCAATTTTCCCGGAAGTTTTTGTCAAATAGTGAGTTCTTATTTCAGAAGCTGGAGTGTTTGGGTTTATCAAACAGAATATTGCTATAGTCGTTGACTACTGTGCCCTGTGTACTTAACCTATTCCATGGATCTTCCACTCTATTACTTAGCCAGTACCAAATAGTTTTGTTAATTGCCACTTTACAGTATAGTTTTAGATCTGGTACAGCAAAGCCATCTTCCTTTGCATTTTTTTTCGTTCATTCCCTTGTTATTCTTGACACTGCCATACTATTTTCCAGTTTTCCCAGCTGTTTTTATCACATAGTGAGTTCTTATCCCAGAAGATGGAGTCTTTGGGTTTATCAAACAGGCGATTACTATAGTTATTGATTACTGTGTATTCTGTACCTAACCAATTCCACTGATCCACCACTCTATTTCTTAGCCAATATCAAGTAGTTTTTTTATTAGATTTTTTAATTTTTAGTTTACAACACTCAGTTCTACAAGTTTTTGAGTTCCAAATTTTCTTCCCCTCCCTCCCTTCCCCCTTCCCCCACCTAAGACAGTATGGAATCCAATATATGTTCTACATATACCTTTGCATTAAACTTATTTACACATAGTCAAGTTGTAAAGAAGAATTATGCCCAATGGAATGAATCATGAGAAAGAAGAATCCAAAGGAAAAAAGAAGAGAAAAAAAAAGAGAGCAAATAGTTTGCCTCAATCCATAGTTCTTTCTCTGGATGTAGATAGCTGAGTTGTTTGGAGCTAGCTTTGAACCTTGTATTGCTGAGAAGAGCCAAGTCTATCAAGGTTAGTCATCACAGAAGCAATATGACTGTGGTTGTGTACAATGTTCTCCTGGTTCTGGTCCCCTCACTGAGTATCAGATCATGTAGGTCTTTCCAGGTTATTGTAAAATCCATATCTTCCCCATTTCTTATAGCACAATAATATTCCATTACATTTATATACCACAACTTGTTTTGCCATTCCCCAATTGATAGGCATCACCTTGATTTCCAATTCTTTGCCACCACAAAAAGAGCTGCTGTAAATATTTTTGTACACATGGGACCCTTTCCCACTTGCGTGATTTCTTTGGGATACATCCCTAGAAGTGTTATTGCTGGGTCGAAGGGTATGCACATTTTTATAGCCCTTTGGGCATAGTTCCAAATTGCTCTCCAGAATGGCTGGATCGGTTTACAACTCCACCAACAATGTAACAGTGTTCCAATTTTCCCATATCCTCTCCAGCATTTATCATTTTCCTGTTTTGTCATGTTAGCCAATCTGACAGGAGAAATGTGGTACCTAAGAATTGTTTTGATTTGCATTTCTCTAATCAGTAGCGATTTAGAGCAGTTTCATATGCCTATAGATATCTTTAATTTCTTCTCTGAAAACTGCCTGTTCATACCTTTGACCATTTCTCAATGGGGGAATGACTTATATGCCTATAAATTTGGATCAGTTCCCTGTATATTTTAGATATGAGGTCTTTATCAGAGACACTGGTTGTGAAGATTTTTTCCCAATTTTCTGCTTTCCTCCTAATCTTTGTTGCATTGGCTTTGTTTATGCAAAAACTTTTCAATTTAACATAATCAAAATTATCCATTTTGCATTTTGTAATGCTCTCTATCTCTTGTTGGTCATGAATTCTTCCCTTTCCTATAAATCTGACAGATAAACTATTTCTTGCTCTCCCCAAGTGCTTATGGTATCAGCCTTTATTCCTAAATCATGAACCTATTTCAACTTTATTTTGGTATATGGCATAAGATATTGATCTACGGACATTTTCTGTCAAACCATTTTCCAGTTTTCCAGCAGTTTTTGTGAAATAGTGAATTCTTGGCCAGAAGCTGGATTATTTGGGTTTATCAAAGAGTAGATTACTATATTCATTAACTACTGTGTCTTATGTCCCTAACCTATTCCACTGCTCCCCCACTCTATTTCTTAGCCAGTACCAAGCAGTTTTGATGACCACTGCTTTATAGAACAGTTCAATATCTGGTATGGCTAGGCTACCTTCTCTAGCATTTCTTTCCATTAATTCCCTTTGCATTCTGGACCTTTTGTTCTTCCAGATGAATTTTATCCAGCTATTATTTTATCCAGCTCTGTAAAATAATTTTTTAGTAGTTCAATTGGTATGGCACTGAATAAGTAAATTAATTTAGGTAAAATTGTCATTTTTATTATGTTAGCTTGGCCTAACCATGAGCAACTGATGTTTTTCCATTTATTTAGATCTGACTTTATTTGTGTGAAAAATGTTTCATAATTATGTTCATATAGGCCCTGGGTTCGTCTTGGCAGATAGACTCCCAAATATTTTATAGTGTCTGCAGTAACTTTAAATGGAATTTCTCTTTGCTGTTGGGCTTTGTTAGTAATATAAAGGAATGGTGAGGATTTATGTGCATTTATTTTATATCCTGCAACTTTGCTAAAGTTTTTTTTATTATTTCAAGGAGTTTTTTTACTTGATTCTCTAAGATTCTCTGAGTAAATCATTATATCATCTGCAAAGAGCAATAACTTAGTTTCTTCTTTGCTTATTCTAATTCCTTCGATTTCTTTTTCTCCTCTTATCACTAAGCTAACATTTGTAGTACCAAACTGAATAATAGGGGTGATAATGGACATCCTTATTTCACCACTGATCTTATTGGGAATGGCTCTAGCTTATCCCCATTACATATAATGCTTGCTGATGGTTTTAGGTAGATGCTACTTATAATTTTAAGGAAGACTCTATTTATTCCTATGCTTTCTAGTGTTTTTAATAGGAATGGATGTTGTATTTTGTCAAAAGCTTTTTCTGGGTCTATTGAGATAATCATGTGGTTTCTGCTAGTTTTGTTGTTGATATGATCAATTATGCTGATAGTTTTTCTAATATTGTACTAGCCTTGCATTCCTGGAATAAATCCTACCTGGTCATAGTGTATTATTCTCATGATAAGTTGCTGTAATCTTTTTGCTAATATTTTATTTAAAATTTTTGCATCAATATTCATTAGGGAAATTGGTCTATAATTTTCTTTCTCTGTTTTGACTCTTTCTGGTTTAGGTATTAGTACCGTATTTGTGTCATAAAAAGAATTTGGTAGGACTCCTTCTTCACTGATTTTCCCAAATAGTCTATAAAGTATGGGAATTAATTGTTCTTTAAATGTTTGATAGAATTCACATGTAAAACCATCTGGCCCTGGAGATTTTTTCCTAGGGAGTTCATTGATGTCTAGCTCAATTTCTTTTTCTGAGATGGGTTTTTTTTAGGTATTTTACTTCCTCTTCTGTTAACCTGGGCAATTTATCTTTTTGTAACTATTCATCCATTTCCCTTAGGTTGTCACATTTATGGACATACAACTGGGAAAAATAATTCCTAATTATTACTTTATTTTCATCTTCATTGGAGGTGAATTCACCCTTTTTTGTACTGGTAATTTGGTGGTCTTCTTTCTTTTTTTTAAATCAAATTAACCAATGGTTTATCGATTTTATTGGTTTTTTCATAAAACCAGCTTTTAGTTTTGTTTGTTCAGTAGTTTTCTTGATTTCAATTTTATTAATCTCTCCTTTGGTTTTCAGCATTTCTAATTTGGTATTTAATTGAGGATTTTCAGCTTGTTCTTTTTCTAGCTTTTTCAGTTGCATGCCCAATTCATTGCTCCCTTTTCTCTATTTTATTCACATGAGCATTTAGAGATATAAACTTCCCCTAAGAACTGCTTTTGCTGCATCCCATAAGTTTTGGTATGTTGTCTCATTATTGTCATTTTCTTGAATGAAGTTATTAATTGTTTCTATGGTTTGTTCTTTGACCTGCTCATTCTTTAGGATCGGATAATTTATTTTCCAATTCATTTTTAGTTTATGTTTCCATGGTCCTTTATTACAGATAAGTTTAATTGGATCATGATCTGAAAAGGATGCATTGACTATGCCTTTCTGCACTGAATTGCAAGGTTTTTATGGCCTAGTACATGGTCAATTTTTGAGTATGTGCCATGTACCACTGAGGAAAAGGTATGTTCCTTTTTATCCCCATTCAGTTTTCTCCAGAGGTCTGTCATATCTATCTTTTCTAAAATTCTATTCACCTCCTTAACTTCTTTCTTGCTTATTTTGAGGTTAGATTTATCAAGTTCAGAGAGGAGAATTTTGAGGTTCACCATTAGTATAGGTCTGCTGTATATTTCTTCTTGTAATTCCCTTAACTTCTCCTCAAAGAATTTGTATGCTATACCACTTGGTGCATATATGTTAAGTAATGATATTGCTTCATTGTCAATGGTGCCTTTTAGCAGGATATCGTGTCCTTCCTTATCTCTTTTAATTAGATCTATCTTTGCTTTTGCTTTGTCTGACATTAGGATTGCTACCTCTGCTTTTTTTACTTTAGCTGAAGCATAATATATTCTACTCCAGCCTTTCACTTTTACCCTGTGTGTATCTCCCTGTTTCAAATGTGTTTCTTGTAAACAACATATTGTAGGATTATGGTTTTTAATCCATTCTACTACCTGCCTCCATTTTATGGGAGAGTTCATCCCATTCACATTCACAGTTATGATTACTATCTGTGTCTTTTTCTCCATCCTATTTCCCCTTGTTTATGCCTTTATTTCTCCCTTCTCCTTTCCACTCCTCAAAAGAGTTTTGCTTTTGACCACTGTCTTCCTCAATTTTCCCTCCCTAATGACACCCCTCCCTTATCTTACCCCTTGCTACTTCTTCCCTCCCTTCTATCCACTTCCCCTTTTCTTTCCCCTTTCCCCTCCTACTGCCTGTAGGACAAGTTTGATTTCTATACTTATCAGAGTATGTTATTCCATCCTTGAACCAAATCTGATGAGAATAAAGCTCAAACACTGCTTTTCTCCCTCCCTTCTTTCTCTCTATGCTTTTGTGCTTCTTCATGTGGCATAATTTACCCTTTTCTACCTCCTCCTTATCTCTTCTCCCAGAACACCTTAATTGCACCACTTAATTATATTTTTTATCATCACATCAGTTACTTTATACTGACACCCTCTGTCTATATATATATATATATATATATATATATATATATATATCTTTCAATTGTTGTAATAAGTGTACCATTCTCAAGAATGACATGTATATATGTATGTATATACATATATATATATATAACATATATAAATCAATGTAATCTTATATAAGGATGTAAACAATTTTCCTTTATTGAATAACATAGTTCGCTCCCCCCCCCCCATTTACCTTTTTATGTCTCTCTTGAGTTTTGTATTTGAAGATCAAATTTTCCACTGAACTCTGGCCTTTTCATCAGGAATGTCTGGAATTCCCTTATTTCATTGAATGTCCATCTCCTTGCATGAAAAATTGTGCTCAATTTTGCTGGGTAGCTGATTCTTGGATGTAGTCCAAGCTCCTTGGCCTTTCAGAATATCATATTCCAATTCCTCCTTGCTTTTATTGTAGAAGTTGCAAGATCCTGTGTGATCCTGACTGTAGTTCCACGATATTTGAATTGTTTCTTTCTGTCTGCTTGAAGTATTTTCTCCTTGACCTGGTAATTCTAGAATTTGTCTACAATATTCCTTGGAGTTTTCAATTTGGGATCTCTTTCAGGGGGTGATCAGTGGATTCTTTCAATGACTATTTTACCCTCTGGACCTTGGGGAAGTTTTCCTTAAGGATTTCTTGGAAGATACTGTCCAGGCTCTTTTTTTCCTCATGGCTTTCAGGTAGACCAATAATTCTTAGATTATCTCTCCTGGATCTATTTTCCAGGTCAGTTGTTTTCCAATCAGATATTTCATGTTTTCTTCTATTTTTTCATTCTTTTTTTTACATTTTTTTTTCTTGCAGGGGGAAAGGCAGGGCCAATTGGGGTTAAGTGACTTGTCCAAGGTCACACAGCGAGAAAGTGTGTCAAGTGTCTGAGGCCAGATTTGAACTCAGGTCCTCCTGACTCCAGCGCTGGTGCTCTACTCACTGCACCACCTAGCTGCTCCTATTTTTTCATTCTTTATATTTTGTTTGGCGGATTCTTGATGTCTCATTGAGTCATTAGCTTCTACTTGCCCAATTCTAATTTTTAATGTATTGTTTTCTTCATTTAGCTTCTGTACCTCCTTTTCTATTTGGTTAATTTTACTTTTCAATGAGACATTTTCTCCATTTATATTCTGAACGTCTTTAACCATTTTGCTAATTTTACTTTTGTAAAGATTTGTTCTCATCAGTGAATTTTTCTGTTTTTTCCATTTTTTCTTTTACCTCTCTAATTTGGTTTTAAAGTCCTCCTTGAGTTCTTCCAGGAATGCTTTTTGGGCTTGCGACCAGTTCACATTCCCTTTTGAGGTTGCAGATGTGGGTATGGCATCAATTCTATCCTCTTCTGAATTGGTATTTTGATTGTCCCTGTCTCCATAATAGGAATCAATAGTCTTTGGTTTGTTAGTCTGTCTTTTCATAGTGTTTGGTTTTTCCCCCTGGCTTCTAAAGTGGATCTCTGCTTCTGGGGCTCAGAGGGCTCTGTCACAAGCTTCTTGTGTGTGCTGTGGCCTCTGGTTTTGTGAGGTGTGGGGGAGGGGTGGTCTGACTGCTGGGAGTCTCCTCTTCCCCAGGACTGTTCTACAGCACAGGTGGTCTCAGTCATTTTTTGTCACTTCTGCTGGCTGTGTGAAGGCACATCTGGGGTCCTGGTGTTGATGTTTGCTAGCTCCATCCCCCTGGGGCTCAGGAACTCCCACTGTTCTGCTGAGGTGGGGCCTGCTGGGACACCTCTCTTCTTGCACTAGTCTCCTTCCATCACCACAAGAGAGGCCTCTCCCCAACTTCTTGAGCTGAAAGGTTACTAAAGCCCAACTTCTGGCTCCTCTGTTTCAGGGTTTCTCCCCAGGGAGTATTATCTCTGTGAGGAAAAGGGATGAGAACCGGTTTACCTTGTCATCATGGCTCTCGAAAGTTCAAGAAGGTGAGTTTCAAACCTTTAGACTGTAGGCTGGAGGCCTCAGGGGTAGCTGCTCCTGCAGCCACAGGCTCTGCACTGGTGTCTCCTGTAGTTCCGACAGACTCCCATCCTGGGTTGAGACGCCTGGCGATCGATCGCTGCCATAGCCAGTACTTCTGTCCTGGGACTGCTCCTCCTCCCGTGTTTGGTGCTCCCAACACTCTCCCAGATGGGAGAGTGTTGGCTGGGTTCCTCTGCTGTTCCTGGTTGGTGTGGTCTGGTGCTGTTCCGTTTGGCTGGCACTCCTGCCACACTCAGTCTACTAGTGGCATCTAACTCTCTCAAATCTTTTCAGATTCATTTTTTTAGACATATCTGACAGAATTTGTGAGAGAGCTCTAGTAGTTCCCTCCTTTCACAGTGCCATCTTGGCTCCACCCCACCAGTATCAAGTAGTTTTGATGATTGCTGCTTTATAATACAGTTTTAGATCTGGTGCAGCTAGGCTACCTTCTTTTCACTTATTCCCTTGATATTCTGGACCTTTTATTCTTCCAGATAAATTTTGTAATTATATTTTCTAGCTCTATAAACTTTTTTTGGTAGTTTGGTATGCACTGAGTAAGTAAATTAATTTAGGTAGAATTGCCATTTTCATTATATTAGCTTGGCCTACCCAAGAGCAACTGATTTTTTTCCCAATTATTTAGGTCTGACTTTATTTGTGGGAAAACTGTTTTATAATTGTGTTCATACAGTTTCTGGGCTTGTCTTGGCAGGTCAGCTCCCAAATATTTTATACTCTACAGTTACTTTAAATGAAATTTCTCTTTCTATCTCTTGTTGCTAGACTTTGTTAGCAATATATAGAAATGCTGATGATTTATGTGGGTTCATTTTATATCCTGCAACTTTGTTAAAATTGTTCATTATTTCAAGTAGTTTTTTAGTTCATTCTCTAGGATTCTCTAAGTATATCATCATATTATCTGCAAAGAGTGACAGCTTTATTTCTTCATTTGCCTATTCTAATTCCTTCAATTTCTTTTTCTTCTCTTATTGCTAAAGCTAACATTTCCAGTACCATATTGAATAACTGTGCATCTGTGTTTTCTTGGTATTAATTGTTAGGCCAAAACTAGCACAAGCAGCAGAGAAGTGATCCATACTTTATTGCATCTTCATTTCAGAGCCTGCATTGAGTGCATAATCATCTGCAAACAGAAAATCATGCACCAGAACTCCCTCCACTTTGGTCTTCAACTTTTCAAGTTGAAGAGTTTACTATCAGTGTGGTAGCTGACCTTGATGCCATGTTCGTCCTCATCAAAGGCATTTGACAACATAGCTAAAAACATCATGCTAAAAAGAAAGGGAATGAGCACACAGCCTTCTTTCACTCCATTGGTGACTGGGAAAGCATGAGTCCATTATCCAAAAACCTAGGCAAATATGTTGTTGTGAAATTGACATACAATACTAATGAGCATCTCCAGGCATCTCCAAATTTTGACATAATTTTCTATAAGCCCTCACGACTGACAGTATCAAAGGCCTTGGGAAGATCAACAAATGTTGTATATAGACTTCTGTTCTGCTCCTGGCATTTCTCCTAGAGTTGTTGGGCAGTACACATATCCATATCAACCATTCCTTAGCCCTTTCTGAAGCCACTCTGGCTCTCAGTAGATGACCATTTTCCAGGTGACCATTTTCAGCCTGTTATGGCGTACTCTTGCAAGAATCTTGCCAGCAATGATTAAGAGAGAGACCCCCTGTGATTGTCATAGGACTATCTATTTCCTTTACCTTTACAGAAATATACAATGGAGGCATCTTTGAACTCCTGGAGGACAACCTCTTCTTTCCATATAACCCAGAAAATTTCAGTCAGCATTTGTATAAGCAATGGAACCCCTACCTTGTTAATCTCAGCTGGAATAGAATCAGTGCCAGGTGCTTTGCCCCAAAAAAGGGAGGCTAATGGCATTGAAAACCTCTTCTTCAGTTGGAATTTCAGCTAGGGAAGGACTGACTTCAACCTGAGGTAAAAGATCAATGGCTTCAGCATTGATTGATGATGGTCTCTTGAGAACACTATGGAAATGTTCAGCCCATTGCTCTGGGATCATGTCCTCATCACTAGTTAATGTGACTCCATCACTATTGAGTAACTGAGATGCACCATAGGTCTTTGGCACATAAATAGCCTTCAGAGCATCATAAAAGCCCTTTGGATTGTTACCATCAGCATAAAACTGAATTTCATCTGCCTTCTTACTGAGGTAAGAATCTTCATCTCTCTAAGCATCACTTGTACTTTACTTTTGATGGAATTAAATGCTGCCTTCTTAAAGGTGAATGAACTCTCCTGCTGGTAAACCCTGTGGAGTTCTTGTTTTTCATTTAGCAGCTTCTGAATTTCCCCATCATTTTCATCAAACCAGTCTGATGTTTGTGAGTGTTCTGACCCAGATGAGCAAATATAGTGCTATACACCAAATCTCCGAAAGCTGCCCACTCCTTTTCTGCTCCACTGCTGCCAACTGTGTGTTGGCTCAACTTTCCCTCCAAGTTAGCAACAGACCGTTCCTTAGGGCTGCTGCTTTTGTTGAATATGAACATTTAGCATGGAGAAGATAAGCCCATGGTTGAGGGTTGGGGGAGCCGAGGTACAGAAACCCCAAGACCGGAGTTCCCAGACACAGTCATTGAGGGGGAGTACCCCTCAAGGATCTGAGTACTGGAGAGGGTTGGGGCCATCTGGAATGAATTCACGATCTCAAGCATTCTTTAAGTCAAGGTGGCAAAAATTTACTACACTTTACAGTGGTCAAGAGTTATTGGGGAACCTGCAACCTTATAGGGGTACAGGAAAAGTTTTTATATGATATTTTGGGGGTGAAATATGTCAATTAGGTGTTTTGGAGTGGGATTAGGGAGTGGTTAAGGAGTGATCCATTCTTAAAGGAACATGCACTTTTTGTAGCTATTGCACAGATATCTTACCAAGAGTTCACTGGGAAATAGCCCAAGGGGGGCATGACCTGGAGGTGTGGCTTTTGCCCTGAAACATCACTAAGTCAACTAACAGTCAGGGATGATGGAAAATATTCAGGCTGCTTCCATCAAACGTCTTGTTAGACAAGATGAATGTAAGGGAGTACACATATGTCTGGGTCTAGGATACATTTCAGTAAGGTCAGTAAGTAGTAAATATCGTTATGACCCAGTGCACAGCCAATTAGCATGTACACAGGGAATCCAAACTAATAAATTCTATAGGTACATCTGGCTGCAGTATCAGGAGGAGAGATAAGTGTTTTGCTAAGGTATGCTGCCCTTGAACTGGAGAGAAACTGCCTGAGACAATATTTTGAGGCTAGGGAGAGATGTGATTTTAGAACTGGATGTGGTTTTGGAATTGGGGTCCAGACACAGGCACCCAAGCAGAGGCTAAGGAGAAATGTTAGAATTAGGGTCCAAGCACAAGCACCCAAGCACCCCATCACCACCACTCTGTATCACACATTGCCTTTGTCACTCTTACATCCTGTCTGTCTCTTCTCCTTACAATCACCTTGGCCAATGTTTGCTGCGAGAGTTCATCCACAAAGTTTTATTGTGTTTAAGTAAATGGAAGACAGTGTTGGTGATGAGAAGGTCATGAAATGCACAAGTCTTCAGTAGTAAATGACCATTGCTGTTGCTCTTTCCAACTCCATTCCTCACTGGGATTCCCTAGCAAGTCTGGTAGTCTGAGCTTACTCTAGCATTAAAGTCACCCAGGATTATAAGCTTGTGCTCTTTTGGAATATTGATGATAAGGGTCTCCAGGTCTTCATAAAATTTTTCTTTGACCTCATCAGTGTTTGTCATGGTGGGAGCATAGGCACTGATGATGGTGGTGTGGCATTTTCCTGCAAGTGACAATAGCATTGTCATGAGCCTGTTGTTCAATCCTTTTGGTAGGCATACAAGCCTGTTGCCTAGATTAGAACCTACACCAGCTTCATGGTGCTCCCCTTCACTGCAGCCATTCCAGAAAAACATGTATCCAGCTCCAACTTCAGTAAGCTGGCCTTCATTTGCCAGCCTTATTTCATTCAGGGGTGCTATTTGGATGTGATACATGCTGAGTTCTCTCACAAGAGCTGTTGGTCTTTCAGGTCTACTGAGTTTTGTGTTGTCTATAAGTGTGTGCAAACTTATGTGGTGAGTGGAATCATCTTTGCAGAAATATTTGCACATTCTTTTATGTTTCAACTGCAGGGTGGGATCCTCCCCTGTTGGGGTAATCATGTCAGGATTGGGTAAGCAGGTAATTTTTAGGGCACCTTTTCTAGCCCCTTCCTCACACCTCGAAGTGCAACCCTTAAAAGGCTGCTCAGACACCCAGGGGGCTGCTGAATCCTACTGCTGCTTCCAGTGAGAAGATGACCCTATGGCCTGGGCCACCTGTGTGCAGAGTTGTGACTACAGCTCCCAGTATATCTGCACCTGCTGCTTCATCATTTGCCTGTCACTGCAGGGCTTTGAGATATACAAAAATGGTAAAGTTGTATGGGTGATGTCTTTTGATTCTTGTGTAAATTAGATTTAAGTGAGGCAGAATTGTACAAAGTCAGCAGGCTCACTCTTCCAGAGTCATCACAATCCAGTGGCAGAACAGTCAAGATGACTGGTGATGGCTCAAGATGCAGTTGATAACCTTGGTGTCTTTGATGCCTAACCAAACTCTAAGCAGCCCACAGCATCTGCTTCAGTCACCTTCATGGCTGTTGGAACAAATTGTTCTCATCATCTCATTCCACCAGGGGAAGTCTTCACATGCTTGGGGTAGATACCCCCCTAACTCACCAACAGGTTTGAGACCCCTTGGTTATCCTCAACCTGGTTTAGCCCGTCTGCCAAAACTGTTTACCAGGGTGTGGCTGCTGCACATGTTATAGCTTCTTGGAGCCACAGGTGAGAGGTGGAATAGGTGGACACCAAAGGTGGAAAGCAGCCCTGAAAAGGGTTCAGCAGCCCTCACACCAGAGGTACTAGTCTTTCCTGAACACACCCTACACCCTAATGTCTTTCATGATGCTCCCTACCCTCTCCCCTGAGACACTGATGCACTTCTTGTTGCAAGACAGAGATCTGTGTTGTAGAGCACAAGAGAAAATGCAGGGAACTGAGTGTCAGTGTGTAAAGCACAACAGAAAATGCATGACTGAACCTGGAAGCCTTCCTTCCCACCCACTCTCCATTCTTGTGTGAGGAAGCAGCCTTGCATTGACTGTCCAGCTCATTTGAGTTGTCTGTCCTCCCTTATGGCAAAAGGGAGGAGTTAAAATGAGGTACAGCTGATTCTGCCTCTAGCTGGCAGCATGGACTGGTTACTGGCTTCTTCCCATTCTTCTCCCATTGCAAACTATCCTTTCAGTCCCCTTGATAAAATGAAAATTTGGCAGCCACTAAACCTTGTCTGGTACAATTCATGCTGGTGAGAGGAGAGATTTAGGAAAAGGTTTTGACTCCTCTAAATAGACAGAAGATATTCCTGCTTTAGTGCAAACTGAGGTATGCGTGGACACCGATTCCACATGGAAGTCCCACAAGCAAAACGGCAATAATGATCTCATACCTCTAGGCAAGTTTTAGATCCTCATAAACAGGAGAGAATATAGGCTACACATAATTATATATATGTACAGACACACACATCTACATCCACATGCATATACATATATATACAGACATACACATTTCCCTGGATCTAACATAGGCAATCCCTTGTAGTAAATTAGAGTCTCACATGGACTCCAGGAATAAAATATTCATATTCCATGGAAAAAATTCATTACAAGTATCTCCTACCCCTATACACATATTAGACCCTTGTGCTCCATGGGGACGTTATCTATCAAAGATGGAGCTGTTCTCCTCATTTGTTGCATGTTTTAGGTAATTAATTTTTGAAAGGTTATTTTTCTTCCTTTTTATTTTTTCCCCTATAGTGCACTGTCCTGTTATTGGGGTTTGTGTTTTATTAAATATGACTTTTTCATTTTATTTTCAATGTTGTGTGGTACAATCCTCAGACTTACAGGGACAATCCTTTCTTACATGATCAATCTACTGATGCCATGAAATACCATTATGCAAAGTGCTTTGTTGATGCTATTATTTGATTAGGCTCATGTAGTTATGAGCACGTGCAGGTGTTTTCATTTATTGCCTACCGTATTGTTATTTGTAACATGCTGGTACATGAAAAAGCTAGTTAGGTAACTTACATGACCTTGAGCTTATTTCTATTGTATTTATATCAATTTGCATATTTGCTTATTGTTTGTTCACATTGGACTAATTGCATACAGCCTTTTCTGTTATGCTTCTGTGCTATAATTTTGCATGTTTCCAGCTTAAAGTTGTACTGCTGGTTTTGTTGAATATTTTAAGTATGGAGATTGCTCTTTTACTTGTGGTCACTGAAGTGGTTGAAATAGGTTATCATATTGTAGGTATAGATATTCATAGAGGTCTCCTGATGCTAGGAGCAGATGAAGAGTGTAAGAACAAAAAATATTATAAAAATATTACAGAGGAATGTGAAAGACTTGCAGGATTGCACAATAACATGCAGTAAGAAAGTAATGTAGTAACATAAAGTTAGTTGAGGTTACTTAGGAAGTGCTCTGTGAAATTACTTGACCCATTTTATCATTCAGAAATTTCTGATGTACTAACAAAGAAGTATAACTTGGGAACTCATCTGCAGGTCACCCTCTACAGAGGAAGAGCTGCTTAGAAAAGTAGGAATTCTCCTGAGCCTTCTCACTCCCACAGAGAAAATGAGAAGCACATTTAAGTCTAAAAAATGACAATTGCCTTGTAAGTGAGGCTGAAACCAGTCCTCCTGCACCAGAGAGCTACCATGGATATTTTGGATCTTTTCAGTACAGAAACCATGCTCTTGAGAAGAACAAAAAATGGGAAATATGGAGTGGCAGATATACTATCGTATTGGCAGGCACCAGAGTCATAAAAGAGACGTAGACTGATGGAGGGCCTTAAAGGAATGCCTTTTGCCTTATAGGACCTAAAGGCCACAGAGCCTAGAATTAAAGCATGTCTGTAAAACCTAGAATCAAAATATGTTTTTTGGTGGTGAGACCCCACAGAAAATGCATATTATATACTATTCGGTGTAAAGGATAAACACTTCTATACTCTATAGTGAAAGTGGATTCCTAATTACAGAGACCAATATAGAGAAACACAGCAACATCCTAGAAAGCAATTAAGGCAAGAATGCAACTAATATACATAGGGCTGATATGAAACCCTGACCTGTACCTTTACATAATGGGTTTTGAGTCAGCACTACTGCCACTATAGTTAGAGAAGGTGTGGAAAAAAAATGTTTAAGTTCAACTGGTCCAGGAGAATTTGGGGTGTGAGCCATGAAAGCAAAGGAAGGCAGCCACATTGCAGATATATAAGTGAAAAAGCATTCACCAAGGACTCACTATATGAAAGACACTGTGCCAAGCACTAGGAAGGGGATACAAAAATAAGCAAACAAGACAGTCCTTGCCATCAGGGAGTTTATAGTTTAACAGGGGATCACAACACATTAAGGGGAACTAGAGTTGGAAAGTGTGGAAGGGTAGAATTTTTGAGAGGGCTTACATAGTATCACGGTATGGAAATAGATGGGAAATAGCATGGTGGCCTTGTTCCAAGAAAGACTGACCAAAAAGCTCACCTATCAGAGCCTAGGGTTGCAGGGGAAGATCCTGAATTCTGGAGGGAAGAGGAGGAAGGCCCATAGTACAAGTGGCATTTTTTTGAATTGGCTGGCAATTCTCCTACACTATATAACTCACTATCTCACTCACCACAGAGGCTCTTCCAAACTTTTTCATCCATCCGCCAGACTGAGAACTTTCTTTATATTTTACTGAAAAAACTGAGGTCATTCTCTGAGACATCCCTTTTTTCCCTCCTCCTCATCTCATATCACTCAAATGTCTTCTACCACTATCTTTTCCTTGCCTGTCTCACATGAAGTAGCCCTTCTCGTTACCAAGACTAACCCCTCTACTTGTTCCAGCGATCCCATTCTCTTCAGCAGATTGGCCTCCTCTGTCATCCTTACTCTTTCACTAATCTTTAATCTTTTCCTGCCCACTGGCTGCCTTCCTACTGCCTCCAAACATGCCCACAACTCCAATATCCTCAAAAAACTTTCACTTGATCTGAGCATCTCTGACAGCTATTGTCCTACATCTCTCCTCCCATTTGTAACTCAATTCCTTGAGGAAACTGTTTATAATAGTGCCTCAACTTCCCTTTCTCTCATTCTCTGCATGATTCCCTGCAGTCTGGCTTCTGACTTCATCCTCCAACTGAAGCTGCCCTCTCCAACAATCTCTTAATGATCATATCTAATGGCCTTTTCTCAGCCATCATGCTTCTTGACCTCTTTGTATCTTTTGACACTGTTGATCTCTCTCGATACTCATGACGTTGCTCTCTCTTGATTCTGTCTCTCCAGTTTCCTATGTGACTGTTCTTCAGTCTCCATTGCCTCCCCAATCTCCTGCTAGATTTTCATCCAGATCATGCTCAGTAATGGTGGGTATCCCCCAAGGCTTTGTCCTGGACTCTCTTTGCTCTATATACTATTTCACTTGATCTTATTAACTTATATGAATTCAATTATCATCTGTATGCTGATGATTCTCAAATCTACTTATCTAGTCCTAACCTCTCAGTTCATCTCCAGTCTCACATCCCCAAATTAAATCTCAAACTGCGTTTCCCAAAGATATCTTAAACTCAATTTATCCAAAATTGAACCTATTATCTCTGCCTCTATTAATTCCTCTCCCCCTCCCCAATTTCCCAATTACTATCCAGAGAAACACCATTATCCCAGGCACCCAGGCTCAAAGCATGAGTGTTGTCTTTGACTCCTCACTTCCTGTCTCACATCCCATAGCCAATCTATTGCCAAGATCTATTGATTCTATTGCTTTCAACATCTCTTGTATGCCCTACTTTCTATCTTTTGACATTGTCACCACTCTGGCACAGGCTCTCATTGCCTCACTCTTGGACTATTGCAATGGCTGTCTGGGTGGCCTCCCTGCCTCAAGCCTCTACCTACTTCAGTGCATCTTCTACTCAGCCATCAAATTAATCTTCTTAGAAGCAGAAATCTGACCACGTCACTCTGCCGTCCCCCCTTTAATAAAATCCAGTGGCTCCCTATTACCTCCAGGAGCAAATGCAAAATACGCTGGTTTTTAAAGTCATTCATAACCTGGTCCCTCCCTACCATTATGATATTTCTCCCTACTACATACTGTTTGATCCAATGGCACTAGCCACCTTGCTTTTCCTCACATAAGACACTCTATCTCCAGACTCCAAGAATTTTCTCTGGCTGTCCTTCATAACTGGAATTTTTCCCAGATCATCTCTCTCTCCTGGTTTCCCTGGCTTCCTTCAAGTCCCAGATAAATTCCTGCCTTGAGAAACCATTCTCAATCTGCCTTAATGTTAATGCCTTTCCTCTGCTGATTATTTCTAATTTACCCCAAACATAACTTGTTTTTATCATAGTTGCTTCCATATTGTCTCCTCATTAGATGTGACCTACTAGAGAACAAAGACTTCTTTATTTTGCCTTTCTTTGTACCCCAACACTGAACATTAGCTCTGGGCACATAGTAGCTGCTGAATAAATGTTTGTTGACTTGACAGTTGTGAGTCAGATGATCATTTATATGTTGTATGTACCAGTGAAGAGCATGCAACTTTATTCCTGCAGTAACTATACTGAATGAGTAATGAGAAAAAGAAAGAGCTAGGGCAATACCCTAGGCCCTAAGAACAGGGAAAACAACTTGTTAGTTCCTTATGGTTCTATTCTGCCTGGACTTTAGGATCTGGTTCAAAGATGACAGTGATGATTGATGATATAAGACTGCAATGCTGTCCTTGGTGGGTGGGTCTCAAGTGACCATATAAGTCAGTTATTCTATTTAAAATTTTTGAGAAAAGTACCCTTTTAAGTCTATGAAAGGACTTGGTGGCCCAAGTGATAAACCCATATCTAGGATACAGAATGAACTTGAAGTTTCCCAAGGAAATGGGTAGCATCAACAGGAAGGTGGGGACATCATGGCTCTGGTATGTCCAGACCCATCAACTGTCATGAAATGTCAGCACTGATAGAGATGGATTCCAGCTTACTCCAAATATAGCAGTGGTATCAGTTGGCAGGATTAGATCAGAATGATCTCAGTGAAGTGGGGAGTGAATGATGAATGGAAAAAGGTGAGTCCTGAGTGATCAGAGACTCTGATACAAAGGGCCATTGTGATTTTGGTGGTGCTGTCAGGGTACTATGAGGACAGCCCCATTGCTCCATGGGGATTAGGGAGTAAGCTGTACTGGCATTCATCTGCTAGAGACAGAAGTAAATATGCCATGAAGGTGCTAAATGTTTTATATTGTTTGTGGCTTTCACATCTTTCATTGGGGGGTGGGGGAGGGTATGATTTCTAGGCCCACTAGCTGTAGAAGACATTGACCCTCACTAAAGATTAGAATTTTGGAATTGTCTAAAAACTGTTCCTTAATGGACTACCTAGGACTTATTGTATAACACTTGGGACACCATTGGGAATTGATACATGGAACTTTGTTGGCATCTTCTGGTGCAAGGCACTGGGGGAGGGACTTGAAAAGACGATGCTCGATCTTCCCCAGGACCCCAGAGATATTTCTGGAATTGTGGATAGTAACAAATGTGCCAAATATGCCTTATCTGACTTGTTGAGAGGGTGAAGTGACAGTTTAAAGAGACAGCTTCAGCTCCTGCTACAGAATTGTAAATTGCAACTCTCTGACGCTCCAAATGAGGGGTAGGTGAGTGTCAATGGCCCTGGTTGTCCTTCCCCCTGTTGGCAAAAATTGGTGGCTGCTCACACATGATGGCTAGTGCATATGTACTGGCCCAGATGAGTCTCTGGTCCCTTTTTCTGCTCTGTGTTGTTTTCCCTGAGTGAAGGTAAGCAACTAGTGATGCTAAGACAGACATTTCTTCGATTCTGAAAGCTTAGCCAGTCAGGGTGGTGCTAGTGGCAATGCTCTGATTCTAGAACAGGGGACATTAGTGGAAGTGTCAGCCCTCAGGGCCCACTGAAAGGGCAGATCTCAGCATCTGGTAAAGCTGAGTAAAGGAAATATCCAATTGGCCCTGGCACAGGAGGCAGTACTGGCATAGGGGTGCAGTGGCAGAACCAGCACTTCCAGACCTCAGTACAGTGGGTGACATGATGGATTCTAGCAGCAGTGGGTACCAGCATGAGACTCAGCAGTATTTGTTTTTCATTTCCTCTTTAGTACTTCCAGGCTTCTCTCATCCCCTGGGTCAGCATTGTCCTGTAATAGCCCTAAGAAATCAATCAATCAGTAAACATTTACTAAGCACCTACTATGTGCCAGACACAGTGCTAAATTCTGGGGATACAAAAAGAGGCAAGACAGTCCCTACCCTCAGGGAGTTTACAATCTAATTGGGAGACAACACATAATCAAATACAGACAAAGCAAGCTATATACAGGATGTCAGTAAGAAATAATTAAAATGGGGAAAGCACTGGAATTAAGAGGTGTCAGGGAAGGCTTTTTGTGGGGACTTAAAGAAATCCAGGGGGGTCAGTAGTCAGAAAGGAGGGAGAGCATTCTAGGCATGGGGGACAGCCAGAGAAAATGCCTGGCGCAGAAAGATGAACTGTCTTATTTTGTGCTGCAGTCAGGAGGCCAGCATCACTGGATCAAAGAGTACATGTTAGCGATTAAGGTATAGGAAGATTGAAAATGTAGGAGGGGGCTAGGTTATGAAGAGCTTTGAATGCCAAATAGAGCATTTTGTATTTGATCCTAGAGGCAATAGGGAGCCACAGGATTTTATTGAGTGGTGTGTGTATGTGTGTGTGTGTGTGTGTGAGAGAGAGAGAGAGAGAGAGAGATGTTCAAACCTACACTTTAGGAAGATCACTTTAATTGCTGAATGGGAGATGGATCAGATTGGGGAGAGACTTGAGGCAGACAGACCCACCAAGAGGTAATTACAATAGTCCGGGCATATGATGATGAGGGCCTGCACTAGAGTGCTGGCAGTGTCAGAAGAGAAAAGGGGGCATTTATAAGAGACGTTGCAAAGGTGAAATCCACAGGCCTTGGTAACAGCTCAGATATGGCAGATGAGAGAGAGTGAAGAATCCAGGACAACTCCTAGGTTTTGGGCCTGAGGGACTGACTGGGAGGATGATGTTGCCCTTTACAGTTAAAAGAGAAGGGGTGTGTTGAGTGTGGGGTGGAGGGAGGAGGGGAAGGTTTAGGTGGAGAGATAATACATTCTGTTTTGGACATGTTAAGCTTAAGATGTTTACTGGACATCCAGTTTGAGATATCTGAAAGGCAGTTGGAAATATGAGATTGGAGGTCAGCAGAATTTGGGACAGGACAGGTAGATGTGAGAATCTTCAGCAAATAGAGGGTAATTAAATTCAGGGGAGCTCATGAGATCATCACGTGAAGTAGACTAGAGGGAGAAGAGGGCCCTGACAGAACAGTGAGGGACATCTACAGTTACAGAGCATGATCTGGAGGAGGATCCAGCCGAGGAGATGTGGAGGAGGAGTGGTCAGATAGGCCTAAAGCCATTTAAGCAGTGAAAGTTCTCCAGAAGACTTTTAAGACCTTGCTACTATAACACAGATTCTAGGACTTTCTTTCTAAACTCCCATTCACAACGGCATGTTGGGCCCCCCAGAAGGCAGCTTAGTGAATAACTCTGAGGGACTGGGGTAGGGGGAAGGTTTCTAGTACTATTGTTAATGGGCCCCCATCTAGTATGTTCCCCTCAAAGATTAATTGATCAGTCAACATCTCCCCCATATCAATTAACATCAATTAGTTGTTATACAAAGGAATATTTATTGAGTAGGTATAGCAAGGACTGAAGTATAAGAAAATCCTCCATCCCTTGCTCTCCTCCCTTCCCAACTGGAGGCACACTCTCCCCTCTACACATCTACTTAGTCTCTGGGGAGAATGGACTCAAAACTGAAAGTGATTGCCATAAAACATTGGGAGGAGGGGAGCAGGGTGAAGGCGTTCTTCCTGGAGAACAGCAGCAGTGGAGATTCCCTAGTAAAGTCACAGTAGCATAGCTGATAGAGAAGTTACTCTTTGGCTTTCAGGAAGTGGTTTCTCATCTGCTGAGCTGAGTCAAGTAGGTTGCTCCTTGGCCTGCTGAGCTTCTCAATGGACTTGATTACCGCCATTACAGCATGCATTTGCTGAAGGGACCTTTAGTGGATCTTCCAACCTTTGAAATTCACCAGGTTGTAACATGGTTCAATCGATCTTTGATGCTCATTTACCTAAAATAAGGAAAGATCAAACACAAAGACACAAAAGAAACAACAGTGTGATGAATGAATGAAGAGTGTATTAAGCTCCACTTACTGTGTACAAAACAGGATGAGCTAAGTGGCACTGGGCCAGGAGTCAGGAAGATTCATATTTGTGAGTTCAAATCTGGCCTCAGACACTTAGCAGCTGTGGGACTCTTTACCCTGTTGTCTCAGCTTTCTCATTTATAAAATGAGTTGGAGAAGGAAATGCCAAACCATTCCAGTATCTCTGCCAAGAAAACTCCAGATGGGGTCATGAAGAGTCAGACATAACTAAAAAACGACCAAACAACAACAAAAATGCACAGAGCATTGTGATAAACATTAGAGATACAAATACAAACAATCCCGCCTCTCAAGTTGCTCATACTCTCATATGGGACACACAATACAGTTCCCACTCCATGATGGGCAGGTGGGAAAGAGGATCTTGCTTGCCACAATGCAACAGAGAGTCTCTCTTTTTGAACCTTTTGTGATGGAACCTCACTTCTAGCTCAGTAGCAAATTAAAAGACTGATCATCGTGTGGTAGGCTTACAGTATCTACCCCAAAGCAGGGAGGGAAAGGGTTCCTCCATCAAAAATTCCCCAAGCCTCCACAAGGAGATTGCAGTAAGGACTGGGACTTCATTAACCAGTCCCTGTATTATGCCACCAAGGGGTGGAATATGTTAGGAGTAACATTTACTAAGTTCCCTTCTGTATTGGTGTAGCTAGTTTTTCTCTAAAAAGGTTGTGAAACTGTCCTTGAGTCTTAATGGGTCTAGAAGACTGAGACAGACCATTGCTATTGATTGCCCAAGTTTCAGAGCCAATATAGGAGGACTCACTGTCTCTTCCCTTAAGGTTGGTATATGCTTTTGGTTTGTGTGCCAAGATGAACAACACAGAGGCAGTGAAGCTTCATCCAATTAAATTACTACTATACCTTTGATGAATATCCTTTCCATGATATGACTAAGTCAACTTCTTGTTAACTGTTAGGATCTCATTTCATTTCATTCCAATTTTGAACCCAAACCATCAGGCTGGCCTGAGTCAGGTCTGGTATTCAATAAACAGGATACTTTGAGCAATGATCTGGAATATAATACCTACATATCCTGATCATGAAAAATAGACTATGCAGAAACCTACAAGAGAATAGAAGCAGGCAATAGCAGGGTGCATCTTGACAGTGCTGGCTCTTCAAACTGAGAAGTGGATCGTGAAATATTTGACTTTGTGAACTCTCCAAGGCTAGAAGAATAGACAAATCGCTTGATTCAGAAACTCAGGGTGAAAAATCGGCATATTTTCATTTCATGAGTGGAATGTGCAATATGTCTGAGGAACAAGCTTTATTATCCAAATCACTGAATCCTAACCATTCCAGGAAAATTCCTTTGTCTGTGACTGAAGATCTCAGAAAGTATCTGAAACAACTACAGATCAGTGGCATTATCACCAGGTCCAGCTGTTCATATAACCACCTTTAGTGATAGTATATAGAAGAAGAACGGAAAAATACAAATGTCTGTAGATTACCAGGCTTTGAATAAAAGAATTAAAGGAGATTGATACAATATGTCATGGAATCAAGATGCCCTGGACTGACCGCTAGGCAGTGAGTAGTTCTCAGCCTTGGATTTACACAGTCAATCCTATCAGACACCTCTGACTACAGAAGGCAAATAAAAGACTGATTACATCTGCCCAAATGGATTTTACCAAGTCCATGTCCCGAGATATCTCAGAAACATCTACCACTTTCTAGTGGCTGATGGAGAAAGTAGTCAAAGACATGACTTATCTGAGGGTGTTGGTATATCTAAAGGAAGCAGCTAGGTAGCACAGTGGGTAAACCCTTAGACCTAGAGTCAGGAAAACCTGAATTCAAATCCTGCCTTATACACTTATTAGCTGTGTGAACCCAGGCAAATCACTTAACCTCTCTGTGCCTTAGTTTCCTCATCTGTAAAATGGGCATCATAACAGCACCTACCTCCCGGGGTTATTGTGAGGATAAATATTTGTAAAGCATTTGTGTAATCTATGTAAATGTTAGTATTGTTATATGATGCCTCATGATCTTTGGAAAGACACTGAGAACACCAATGAAAGTGTTGAATCGGCTACAGAATGCTGTTGTGAAGCTGTCAGCTGACAAATCTCAGTGTCTCAGAGACTATGTTAAATACGTGGGTCTCACAGTTATCTCAGCAGAGTATGAGCACCAGCCCAGGAGAAGGAGAAGCACTTGTTGGTACCCACATGATCTTTAAGATCCAAGGACTTTTCTAGGATTCAGTGGTTATAAATTTGTGAAGAACTGCTGCTATTGCTAAAGTAAAGGAAGACTTCACTCATGAATATGTGACCAAAGAGTCCCAGAAGCAGAATGGCAAAAAAAAAAAGCACCAAATTGTCTTAAAGCCCACAGTCATTTGGAGATCAGTGAAAGCCTGAGATTGGTTCTTAAGGACTTGGTCAACTGCTTCACCCCTGTAACTGACAATAGTGTTGTATTCTGTCAACCCAAACCAATCTTCTGTCCTATACACAAATGCCAGGTTGGGAGAGTTTGAAAGCTGTTCTGTACTGAGAAAGTGATGGTCTTTAGAGACCAATTGCATTTGCCAACAGAGGAATGACTGACAGTGTGATTTGCTACCATATTCGCAAACTGGAGCTTTTGACTTTGAAGTGGGTTGATACTGAAAAGCTCAAAGATTGTGTCTATAATTCTGAGTGCAGACTAACCTGTGTGCTGATATATTTTGACCAGTGCCAAGCTGGCTATTGAATGTCAGAGATGGGTGTTAGCACTAGCCAGCTATGAATTTACCTTACCCTTATAGCCAGGAAAGACTAATGTAAATGGGCAAGTTTCCCATTCTCCCAACATTTTCATACGGGTTAACATTCCATCCCTCTGCTAATTTAAGTGTCCTTTAACACTAAGTTTTCTGAGCAAAATTCTGTCTCTACTTGGAGATAGAACAGGAGATCTTGACAGCGGACTTGTTAGTTTCTCTTAGAGTTCTTCTGAGTCCAAATTGTGACCAGTTTATAGGCTTCTTTCAACTTTTCTCTCAATTGAGAAATGTACTGGGTTAGCATTTACATTGTCTCTATCCTCCAACAGTTAACAAGAAAAGTCATAGCGTGGGGACATGGAGTGAAGAGTAGGAAGAGTATGAAGAACAGCAGGAAGGTCAGTTGTATTCATAGCCCCAGTGCTTAGTACAGTGCCTGGCCTAGAATATGCACTGAATAAATTCTTCTTCATTCATCCAGTTATCCTCTGAAACACTGAGACCAACACTTTTGTTATTCTAAAATATTATTATTTCTTTTGGTGTTTGTGCCGTATAATTAGATTCTGAATATACCCCAGCTGATTTTTACAAGGGACCATAAAATTTCTATCCCTGGGGAGACATGTCACGTAGGATCCTGTGTTCTCTGCCTGATGAGCTTTACTATGGAAACATCAAACCCCAGAAATGGAGAACAGATTCTTCCCTGGAGTTCACCAGTTTGGTGAAGTCTCTTTGAATTTAATTTTAAATGTTTCTAGGAAAAGAAAGTGGGAAGATCATCCATCTTTGGTCATGTGGGAAGAAGAATAGTAAACAGAGTTGAGTGGTGTATATGTTACAGAAACCTGCCCCCTCCATCTGAGACTTTGGTGTACTATTGTTGAAGGATAGCGTAATCAGAGTTGTGGGACACTAAAGAAAACTGAAAGAGTTATCAGTTGGCGAGATAATACATGCATGGATACACCGTCTGACTCTAACCCTAGAAACCTCCCTTTCCTAGCATCTTCATTTTGAATGAGGGAGTAGCCCTCTATTAATTGTATAGCACATCTGAGTTCTATCTCTCCTCCCTTCCAGTGAGTGGGAGGGACTAAAGTGAGGAGAGGACCTGGATCTGCTTCTAGCAAGCAGTAGGAGCCACTGGCTTCTTATCCAAATGAACTGCACCCTCAACACCCCCACCCCCCCACCCCTCCACCCCCATTCTGCACAAACGCATAGATCACCGTTCTCTCATTGCCATTATTTCATTCCCTTTGATAGAATGAAAATGTGGCAGCTGATAATACTTGTCTCATGTGCTCATGATGACAAAGGAAGAGATTTGGAAAGAGATTCTGATGCCTATAAAAAGACAGGAGAAGTCCTTACTTCAGAATCAAATCAGAAATAGAGTAGACAAGTGATCCTGTTTGAAAAATACACAATTGAGAGAGACATAATAACATCACATCCCAAGATGAAGCCAAATTTTTCATAAAGAAGAGAACCTATAATCAGAGAGATATAATTAGTCTACTCCCATGCCTCCTATGGTGCTAATATTCCATGAGAAAATAATCCTAGTACCAGTACATATTAGACTTCCACTCTACCAACATGACTTCCATGGGGACATCATCTGTTAAAGTTGGAGTTCTACCCAACCTCTTACATGTGGCTCATCCATCAATGCTATACAATCCCCTAGCATGCTCTATGTTTTTTCCTTCTTCGTTCCTTTTCTCACCCTGTGCTTAGAATAACCTCCTCCAGTGTTTGCCTATGGAAATGCTAGCCATCCCTCAAGGTCCAATCAATTAATTAATTAATTAACTGCTTTTGAATGAATAATAAATTAGAATTAGGAAGAATTCTATAAAACTTTTTAAAAATGATTTTATAAAATTCTCATGGGGAAAAAAGGGCTTGATCAAATGATTGAGCAAATTCTTTCCTGGATGGAAATTACTAACTTTTTGAGGTGAGTTTTTAGTAGTACCAGGTATTCATTCACTCCATTGGTGGACCTCTAAATGAATCAAGTTATCTTCTAAAGGGGTAGAATTTTCCAACTAAAAAATAATTTACTTGCCCAACATCCTTCCTAATATCCTAGATATACCTCATTTATTTTCTAAATTCTAAATTTAGTAACATGATCAATGAAAGAATGACAAAAAGATTACATATAAAACTACAAGTTACAAATCATTCACAATGCATTAAAATGAAGTATGTAGTATGCTGTACATAACGGATGTTGTCTTTAATATAGAGAAACTTACTTTAAATCCTTTAAGGAGCTGTGATTTTCCTGGTACAGGCACTCTCCAAAATTTACAAGGTTGTAAATTTTCTCCTCCTACCCAATAACCTAGTAGTTTGTCTTTGAGAGTTCTTGTGGTCAAAAAATTCATCCACCTGGACAGGCCTTCCAAATTTGGCTAGGTTGGTCTTTAATGAACAGATATGTAATCTATTACCAGGCCTATACTGCCAAATGTTTCTAGTTTAGGGGTATCTATTAGGAAAAAGCAGCATGGTGGATCAAATAGAGAGATGGCCAAGAGTCAAAAGATCTGCCTCAAAAACATCTCAGGCAAATCACTTAATCTTAAATCCTCAGTGCCTCAGGCATTTTAAAGCATAAATTACAGATGAGTTGCTATTCTGTAATTGTAGAAGGAATTTCCACACCAAGAATTCCCAACACATGAAATTACAGATCTAGACAAAAAATCATTATTAATTCTTTTACTGCCCAAGATACTCTGGGTTCACAGACCAGGTTTGGGGTTGACCCAAAGGGGTCATTATTTCTCTTTAGCTCATTGCTCCCACCCAGAGTTAATCCACAATCACCTCTCAAATAAGGTTTAGATATGAGTTTTATCTATGGTTTCTTAAAAAGTGGTCAGTATGGTACCGAGCTCTTGCATAGGCATTCAATGTACAACGTGGGTATTTGGTATGGGGAATATTTATGTCACTAAACACGGAAAATGCTTGTTGCAAAGCAGCCCATGAATGAATCCAGAAACATAAAGCATGTAAATAGGTCACACTATGAGAAACGATTTATTTGTACCCTACTCTATTTTCAATCAATATTAATCAGTTTAATATTTTACATAAATCATATAGGGATAACTAGATATGTTCTTACAGTAGGCCTTTTATAAAGGGCCTCAAACTTTAATGTAATGTTCACTACTTGTTTATGAAGCTCACTTGCACAACCACAAGAATGCTGATAAAGATATCTCCATCCTGTTTTACTCAAATTCCTTGTCCAAACCCAGCATAGATGGAATGATTTGATCCCTTGGAAAGTCCCCCAACTTATTTCTGTACCTCTGGACCACTTTCTCTTGTCCAACATGGGCAGATGACCATCTTATGACCACCTAGTCAATGGAGATGCCCTGTGCTTTAACCAACCTGAGACCCTCCTGCAGATATACCATTTTTTGCCATCAAAAGCAAGGTCCATCAACCAATGAAATTCTATATTTTACTATGCCTCTTTTGCATATTTGGGTAGCAAACCCTATAAAAACAAGGTCCTGGGGACCATGGACATCTCAGATCATGAGGAAGATCTGAGGTCCACTTCATTAAAGGGGACCATGGACCCTTTAATAAAGTGCCATTGGCTCAGAGCTCTGCCTTAGTGGTTTTTCTTGCAAATTGGACAATTTGACAACCCCACAACACTGGAAGATAAAACACATTTGTGTGTGGGGGCGGGGGGGGGGGGGGAGGAATGTTACTAAACCAAATTCCCTTGTAGATTGGACCTGTGCTGTCTGAACAGTTCAGATCTCTTGGTTCTCCATGGCAAGGCTTTAAACTTTCAGCAGCAGAGCTATCCTATGTTGGTGGTCCTCTTTCTTTTCCAAGCTGCCGAGAGCATCATCTTCTTCAAGGGGGCTAATATTCACCTTGAGAACTCATTCTCTTTAAAACTCCAGAATTTGGGAACTCTCGCATTCAGATTTACAAGACTGGGAGGGTCCACTCTCAGGTTCACCTGGGGCAAGCACAGGTTGCTGATCACATGTTTCTCTTGCAAATTGCTTTTTTTAAATTCCTGTTGAGAGGGTGGGAGATAGAAAGTCCCTCACCACCTCCTTGCTGCACTCCAGTCCAAGTCTAAAACAGAGAAAGTGCACAAAAAGAAAAAAGGGGTGAGCCAATTAATTCACAGTTTGTTTTTAGAGACCACAGGGGAAAATGGCTCTTTTGACAAGAGCCCATCCTCACTTCCTCCTGATTCTTGTTGCCAGTCATCTTTTTTTTTTTTTGAAGTTTGCAAAGTTTTATTTTTTGTTAATCATTTTTTTTCCTTTTTATTAATTAGTTTATTTTTGGTTTTCAACATTTACTTCCAGAAGATTTTGAGTTCCAAATTTTTCCCCACCTCTCCCCATTCTTACCCCAAGACAGCATGCATTCTGATTAGCCCTTCCCCCATATGCCCTCCCTTCTATCACCACCCCCCCCTTCTCTCATCCCCTTCCCTTCTATTTTCCTGTATATCTTATTTCCAAGTTGCATGTAAAAACAATTTTTAACATTTGTTTTTAAAATTTTGAGTTCCACATTTTCTCCCTTCCTTCCTCCCCATCCACTCTTATTGAGAAGACAATCAATTTGATATAGGTTATATATGAGTAATCATACAAAACATTATAGTCATGTTGTGAAAGACTAATTTCCCTCCATCCTATCCTACCCCCCATTTATTCTATTCTCTCCTTTGACCCTGTCCCTCCTCAAAAGTGTTTGCTTCTGATCACCCCCTCCTCCCATTTGCCCTCCCTTCTGTCATCCCCCCTCTGTCATCCCCTTGCCCCCTACTTTCCTGTAGGGTGAGACAGACTTTCATACCCAGTTGAGTGTATATGTTATCCCCTCCTTAAGCCAAATCCAATGAGAGTAAGGTTCACTCATTCCCTCTCACCTCCCCACTCTTCCCCTCCATTGTAAAAGCTTTTTCTTGCCTCTTTTATGTGAGATAATTTGCCCCATTCTACCTTTCCCTTTCTCCTTCTTCCAGTACATTCCTCTCTCACCTCTTAATTTTACTTTTTAAATATCATCCCTTTATATTCAACTCACCCTGTGCCCTCTGTGTATATACACACACATACATATATGTATGCATATGTGTGTATATATATTTCCCTCCAACTATCCCAATACTGATAAAGGTCTCATGAGTTACAAATATTATCTTTCCATGTAGGAATGTAAACAGTTTATTAAGTCCCTTGTGATTTCCCTTTCCTGTTTACTTTTTCATGTTTCTCTTGATTCTCATATTTGAAAGTCAAATTTTCTATTCAGCTCTGGTCTTTTCACCAAGAATGCTTGAAAGTCCTCTATTTCATTCAATTTTTCCCCTTGAAGGATTATATTGCTGGTAGGTGATTCTTGGTTTTAATCCTACCTCTGGCATATTCTAAACTCTGTGATCCCTTACGCTGCTAAATCTTGTGTTATCCTGATTATGTTTCCACAATACTTGAATTATTTCTTTCTGGCTGCTTGCAATATTTTCTCCTTGACCTGGGAACTCTGGAATTTGGCTACAATATTCCTAGGAGTTTTCCTTTTGGGATCTCTTCCAGGTGGTAATTCCTGGATTCTTCTCCGGGTTATATGTTTTGATCTTCCCTGTCACCAAAGTAAGATTCTACAGTCTGATTTTTTTTTTCCCACTGTTTGCTCATTTTCCCAGCCAATTACTTGACTTTTTAGTTCTTTGTTAAGGCAGGACTCTGCTTCCAGTGTGGGGGTGTATTTTCCCAAGCTTCAGGGGTTTTGTGCAGCTCTTTTCAGAGTTATTTCTAGGGACCCGTAAATTTTCAGTTCTTCCAAGGTTGTATGATCAAAGGAGAGGTGTTTACTCCTCTCTTGGTCTGTGCTCTGGTTGGTGAGTGACCACAAGCATTCTTTTCCGTCTTAGAACTGTGTGGAGGATTCCCTCTCCACTGCCACTACAAGTTCTGCCACAACAGTGCTCTTCCTTGCCCCAAGGACTGCCACCTAGGTCCAAGCACAGGCAAAGCAAGAGAATCCTGCCTCAGTGCCAGCAAACAGATCCCTGCAAACCCCCTCTGAGCAGCCCCTCAATCCCCCAACTGTCTGTGGGCCAAGAGCTCCAGAAACAGCCACTGCCTCTGCCACCACCACCGCTACCCTGGGGCTGGGGCCAGACGGAGTTCCTCTCTCACCTAGGTCTGACAGACCTTTCCTACTGACCTTCTAAGTTATCTTTGGTGTTTGTGGGTTGAGAAGTCTGGAAACCACCACAGCTGCCAGTGATTCAGTCCCCTGAGGCCTGTTCTGGCCCGTCTGTGCTGGCACGGCCCATGTTGGACTGTACTCCTCTCTCAGACTGGTGCAACAGACCTTTCTTGTTGACCTTCCAGGTTGTCTTGGGCTGAAAATTTGTTTCACTCTGTCATTTTGTGGATTCTGCTTGTCTAGAATTTTAGAATCATTTTTCACAGCTATTTTGAAGGGTTTGGGGGAGAGCTCAAACATGTCTCTGCCTTTACTCTGTCATCTTGGCTCCACCTCCCCACCAGTCATCTTGAAGTCAGCCCTAGTCACTGTTGTAACATATAAGCTCTGATTCCATTCTCCCAGGGCCGTGCCAGCTATAGCACTCCACAAGGTTTTTTAGGATACCTGGATAGGTTTTTAGGGTATCTGTTTTCTTCTACTATTGGCTCAAACTCCCACTTTTAGGGACCCACCATTAGTGCCCCAGTTCCATTTAACATTGAATAACTTTTACAAAGGGTAGATAAAGCAAGAACAATTGCAGAGGCATCTGTTTCCCTATCCTCTGGGGCATGCTTTCCCCTGTACTACTTCAGTCTCTGGGAGAATAGGTTAAAAACGTAGCTCAGTTCCTATTTAGCATTGGTCTCATCAAGTTCACATCCAAGTTTACCACTGAATGAGTCCTTATTTTTACTAGCATGGGTCCAGAAGGTCACTCTGGAGATCACTACTCCTTGTTCCTTGGGACATCAGTGCTGATTTGGCTGTAATACCCATCACAGACTCCAACTTCCTGATCCCTGTGGCTCTCTCTTATGGCTGGAGATTTTGCTTCCTGCACCTAGAATGGGAAAGAAGGAATAAAAAGGCTGAGGAGTTCCTGATTCTTGGGCACCGTATGGCCTCAGAAAAGAAAGAAGGCCCCAAGGTTTTTCCCTTTACCATATAATCTCCCACAGGATGCCATGAGAGAAAGAGCCACCAACCTACCCCAGACGTGAATGAAGCAAAAAGCCAGACAAGAAGATTCTGACAGTTCCAGCATCACAGTCAATCAAAATATGCTCCTCCCATCCATGTGATTCGCCAGACAGAATCAGTTACAGAATGCTCATATTCCAAAGTAATCATGATTCTTCTGGAAGCCTTCTTCCTAAAGTCATCCATGTGGAGAGGTTGCAGGTTGTATCAACTTAGTAAACTGATGGGGATTATGCATTTGATGAATATCCATTATACCAATAAGGAATGTTCTATAATCTTTTCTCAAAGTGCTGCTGCTGTTTGTCCTTTGTTCTTGAAGAGGACCCTGACATCAGGAAGGTGATGCTATGACATGCAAGTGAATTGGATTTAAGTGAGGGTGGGCTGTGCAAAGTCACCACTCACTTTCTCCTCCAGAGCCATCTGGGTCCAGTGGCCATATATAGATCAAAATGATTGGAGAACTGATAGAAAATTAGGTTTAGTGAATTTACCACGGAAGGGAAATATGAGTCACTGACCATCAGGAGGCTCTGATTTGGAGCAGTAGAGAAAGTGAGGAACCCAGCAAGAAGTTGAAGAAACCAGGAGAACAGTGAAAGAACCAACTGCAAGTGACTTAAGAAAATAGGAGAGTCAGCTGACAAGAATGTTTCAGCCAATTTGCTGGAATGTATTGACTGGAGAGAGGCTGAAGCTCACTGGAAGGCAACCGAATTCTGCTTATTGCCTTTATCACGTACAGCAGAGGTATTAAATACTCTGTAGCAGAGGTGTTAAATATGCTGGCAGGCTTTGGGAAGTTTAGGAAGATTTATATGAACCAATACAGAGTAAAGTAATCAGAACCACAACAATGAAGAAACAAGGAGAGCTCCCAAGTATGGCTCAAATCTGACTAAACTGTAATTGGGTAATGTTTTTAAAAATAAACAAAAATACAATGAAACATTTCATTTTAAAACTAAGTCAAAGAGGATATCCACAGATATCCTCAGGCATGGCCCTGTTTATGAATTTGACACCACAAGAGGTAACTTTTATCAGAGGTACTAGTTGTTCTCTACTGACATCTCTGTTTTGATAGAGAAGAGCAAAAGGGTAAGGAGGGTCTGTATATACTTTGCTGATAGAAGACACATACATATAATTAGACAAACCAGTATCTGGTTGAATAAAGGACTGCCTGTACTGTCTAGTCTTTGTCTGCACTGCCTAGAATGCCAACCTAAGAAGCTCTGCTTTGCTGTAGGCAGATGTTGAAAACAGATTTGACAAATCAGCTTCATGTTGAAGGAGGAGTTAACTGAGCTCATCTGCACTGCCCAGAGAATCACTCTAAGGAGCTTTGTAGTTCTCTGGCTTAAAGCCACTACTTATCATGGCAATAGCATAATACTTCCTCAGCACCCCTTTACCTTCTTAAAGGAGTGAGATGGTGAGTTAAAAGTGCTTATCACTGCTTTATCAGTTCAAGGGTTCCCATTAAGGGAGCAGCCAGGAGTGGAAAGGAAGCAGTCAGCAAGAGAAGCATCTGCATGAGATGCAGATTGATTCTGAAGGGGTCAAAGACATCAAACTGCACCCCAGAGATGTGAGATGCTCTGAGCCCTGGTGTTGTCAACAAATCATGTCTCTTCCTGCTAGGTTTCTGTGTCTATCTACTCTCCCCATGGATATTGAATAATTGATATTAATTTGATAATTGCCAAACCTTGTGATCCAGATTTATGCATGAACTACATTTTTGATTATTCTTAGATTTACCTTTATTGAGTAACTGTGAGGTTGTGACTATTAGTGTTTTTGCCTTATTATTAAGTAAAGGTTTTATGCTTAAGTGTTAATGTTATCCTCACTTAGACTCATTTTGTGTAGATAGAAAACACACTGGTGGGAGTTCGGAAACTAGAGTAGGAAATTGTGGTGAGGAGGGCATTCCCCTCATAACATAGCTAGGTGGCACAATGGAGAGCATGCTGAGCCTGGAGTCAGGAAGACTCATCTTCCTGAATTCAAATCTGGCCTCAAATACTTACTAGCTGGGTGACTCTGAGCAAGTCATTTAACCCTGTTTCCCTCAGTTTCCTCATCTGTAAAATTAACTGGAGAAGGAAATGGCAAACCACTCCAGTATTTTTGCCAAGAAAACCCCAAATGGGCTTACAAAGATTTGGATACAATTGAAATGAATGAACAGCATCAAAAGGAACTTGAGAAAGTTTGAATTGTACCTGCATGGTGGTGGTCCTTCTCTGAGAACCCAGACCTGTCAGCGTGAAGGCAGATTAAAGGTAAATCCAGAGAGAATGGGTGGCATAATCCATGTGAGGGCTGTAATGCAGATTTTACCATTAGGATAATTTTTTTTTTCAACATTGACTTTATATTTGCCTCTCTGCAACTTTTACCTATTACTCTTGGCTCTTCCATCTGGGGCCAAACAATGCAAGGCTAATTGCCTTTTCACATGACACAGCTTCAACTACTTTTTTGAACTTCATACTCCCAATTCCTTCAATCAATTCTTATACAGAATGGACTCAAGTCCTTCTTCATCCTGATTTCCCTTCTCTGGATGCTTATCTGTCCTTTCTAAATGTGTTGCCTAGAGTTGAACATAATATTCAAGTTGTATTCTGACCAGGGCAAGACTTTTGTTGTTCAGGAGTGTCTGTGACTCTGTGGATGACAGCATGCCAATATTGTCCATGGGGGTTTCTTGGCAAAGATAGTGGTTTGCCATTCGCTTCTCCAGCTCATTTTACAGACGAGGAAAGCGATTTGCCCAGGGTCACACAGCTAGTAAGTGTCTAAGGCTGCATGTCCAGGTCCAGCATTCTATCCACTGAGCCACCTCACTGCCTCCAGGGCAAAATTATCACCTCCTTATTCCTGGAAACCATCTGAAAACTAATTCATTCATAGGCTACATGTAAGACAAATTGCTTAACTATGTTATAGTTATGAAGTTGACTTTTTTAAATCAAGTGTAAGACTTCATGTTTATCCCTATTAAATTTCATCTAATTAGATTTAACCTTGCCTAGTTTTTCAAGATCTTTTTGGATCTTGACTGTATCATTTGAAAAGATCCAAACCTTGAAGCACTAGGTTCTAGCATTAAGTCACAAAGGTTTTTTTTTTAAAGTAGTAGACATTTCCCATTGACTTCTACCACCTCCCCCAATTGAACATTTCCTGTGATAAGTATAGTCAAGCAAAACAAATAATAAGTACATTGGCTAAGTCTGAAAATGTTTGTCTAGTTTCACACTTCTAGTCTACCCCCTCTCCACCAAGAGGCAGAAGGTATGCTTTACCGTTGGTCTTTCGAAGTCATGATGGTCATTATATTGATCATAGTTCTAATGTCTTTCAATGTTACTTTTCTTTATGTTACTGTGGTGACTATATTCATTGTTCTCCTGTTTATGATTACTTCATTCTGCATCATATAAGACTGCCTAAGTTTCTCTGAATTCTTCAGTCATAATTTTTATGACAATAATAGTCCATTAATTCAAATTCCATGATTTGTTCAGCTATTCCCCAGCTATTTCCACTTCTTGCAACTTTCTACTTCTTTGCAACTATTAAAAAGGGCTACTATTAAAGATGTTGGTTTGTAATGGGGATTGATCAGGAGAGTTCTCCAAAAAACTTGATGTGATTACATGGTGTGGACCTGTGAGGGCACAGGGAACTCATCAAATCAGTCAAGAGCTTTCCTGGTCAGCCCCCATTGCATGTATAGAACATTACCTTCTCAAAAAATACCTCACTGATAATACAAACATGATAAAAAGAAACAGTGAATTAGGAAAAGTATTTGTTTGTTTTTAATAATGAATACATTAGAAAAAAGGCCTGACTTCCAGAATTTGCAACAGATGACTGCAAACCTATAAGGGCAATAATCCATCTCCAATGGATTAACAGTCAAAGGAAAAGAAATAATTCACAAAAGAGCAAACACAAATTTTAAAAAATACTTTAAAGGGGTTTAACTTTATTAATAATTGAATAGTGCAAATTAAACAACTAGCAAGTATTATTTCATATCCATAAATTTAGCAAAAATAAGTTAAAATGATAAAACCCAAAGTTACTAGACTGTGAGCAAGAAGTGTGCTGTGACATATTAGTGCAGTTTTCTCCCTTTTGGGAAGCAATCTGGCAGTGTGCACCAAGAATTACAAAAATGAGCATACCCTTTGATTCACTTAATCCATCTACTGGGGATGTACCTTAAGAAAATAATTAAAAAGGAAAAAAGATCTCTTTGCAAAATGATGTTTATAGCTATTTAAAAGTATAATAGTAAATAGGCATATATCCCAAGGAGATCATTGACAAAGAAAAAGGCTCCACACATACACCAAAATATTTATAGTAGCACTGAGTGGTAGTAAAGTATTAGATACAAAGTGGGGGCTCACTGATTGGGGAATGGCTAACCAAATTGTGGTACATGAATGTAATGGAATGTTATATGTTGAAAACAGAGAAGCATGGAAAGGCTTACATAAACTGATGGAAAATGAAGTAAACAGAGCCAGAAAAACAATTGACACAATGACCACATTGTGAGTGGAAAAAATAATAAACATAAAATAATAAAAAGTGAATGTTGCATAATTCCAAAGAATAAACTTAGCCCCAAAGAAGAGATAAGAGAAAATATCTCACCCTGCCCCTTTGCACATGTTGGGGTCCACCTGGGTGGAACAAAGTGTATAATGTCAGATTTTTTTCAATGTCTTCACCAGTTTTACTGATTTTTCCCCCCTTTTTCTTTCTTTTTAAAAAATTCTTTGTTATAAGGGATGGCTCCCTGGAAGGGGAGGACAAAAGAATATGAGGGAAATCTAGGCAATGGTGTAAAAACAAAAATATATTAATAGATTTTTAAAAAGAACAATCATATATATGCATATGTGCATATATGAAACATATATAATAGCAAAATAGGACCTAGTGTTCATCAATTATGGATATGAGTGATAGAAGTATTGTTTTCACTGCTATGATGACATTTGGAACAATAGAGGCGAAAAACCTACAGAGACATGGAAAACTCTATGAAATAATGCAAAAGGCAGAAAGAGGGGTACTTTGTACACACTGACCACAACTACATAAGAGGAAATTGTATCCTTTTGAATGTTCACTTAAGAACTGGTAAGAGTTACAGAGCAACTTATTAATGAGTTTACATTGGCACCTTTAAGTGTCTTTTTTGTTGTTGTAAAATTGATTTTAAAAATGAGGAAATGGTACTTCTGATATAAAATATCTTCCTCTTCTTTTTATTTACATGAAATGACATTGTGACATCAATTAGCTCACAGACTTAATGGAGAGCTCACTGAAAGTACGCAGCTGTTCCTTTTGGATCACTAATAACAGATTGCTAACATTTATATAGCACTTATTATGTGTCAGGTATTGTGCTAAGCAATTTACAATTATTATCTCATTTGACCCTCATGATTATCATGGGAGGTACTATTCTCATTTTACAGATAAGGGAACTGAGTTAAATAGTATTTTTATTTTAAAATTAAATTTAAAACAATTATTTAAAATAATAAAATTTAATTTTAAAAATTAAACATATCTAAAGAGGTCAAATGACTTGCCCAGGGTCACACAGCTAGGAAGTGTCTGAGGCCAGATTGGAACTCAGGTTTTCCTGGCTTCAGACCCAACTCTATCTATTGTGCCACCTAGCAGCCCCATAAAGATATTTATGGAGGGCAGAGAAAACAAGTGAATGACAATTTAAACAGGACCACAATGGCTGTTTGTCAAGATAAGTCAGGGTGGGGAACACTGGGTATAGTCTATTCCCTAACCTTCCCAGGTAAAGAATCACCCAGCAATAATAAAGAAGTATCACAGAGGTCAAAATTCAGGCACTGTTGGGAGGGCAGGGAGAAGTTTCTAGTCCATGGCAGCTAGAAGACAGAGCATGGTGGTAAAGAGGAGGCTGGAAGATAAAGTCAACACAGCTATGGCAAAAAAGAAGATTGGATGTGTGAGATGTTCCTCCTCCCCACTTTCTTCAGACATCTGGTCTACCACTTAACTTGCAGGGGATAAAATAGGATGCTAGAGCTAGAAAGAACCTTGGAGGTCACATATTCTTTTTTTGTTGCTGTTGTTTTTTGGCAGGGCAATTGGGGTTAAGTGACTTGCCCAAGGTCACACAGCTAGTACATGTGTCAAGTGTCTGAGGTCGGATTTGAACTCAGGTCCTCCTGACTCCAGGGTGCTCTACTCACTGTGCCACCTAGCTGTCCCAAGGTCACATATTCTAATCCCATTATTTTTTTAGGTAAAGAAATTGAGGCTGAGGAAAATTCAGGCATTTATTCAGTATCTCAGTTTATTAGAGGTAGAATGGAAACTAAACTTCAGGTCTTCAAGAAATCTGTCAGCATCCTTGAACAGTGACCCTAATAGGTCTAGTCTTTAAAAGGGTTTGGGGGCCTGTAGAATCAAAGTGAGCCCCAGGCACAAATTGAGAGCATCTCTGGGGACATGTACTATTTATGAAGTCTGACTTGGAAATTCAGGACTTAAACTCTCCCATAGAATGATCCCTTCTTAGCCTCAGTGAAAGGACATCAAGATCCAGATAATGGAGGCCCAAAACTTGGGTTGAGCCTAAAGGCTGAGCCATAGGTTAAGCATAAAGATTGGTGTTTGTGCTGGCCCAATGCCATTGGATTCTGTAGCTCACCCTGCCATACAACCCAGAACCTTTACTTCCACATGGACTAATGTTGCTTCTGGAGGAGACAGCATTTTAGCAGAGCCAGGAAATAAGTGAGCAAGCAACCAGAGAAAGTTGGCAGCTGAGATATTCAGATGGCACTCCAGCTACCTTTGCATGGTGACTGTCAGTGAGCACAAAGATGGAGTTAGGCCATGGCAGGAAGGGGCTAAAGAATAGGAAGCTACAAAATGGCAGAGGTAGAGTTCCTTACCAGAACAAGTTCAGGGCTAGATTGAATGAGAATAGGACAATCAGGGAATGAGTGAGCGGAGGACCCAGTTCAGTATTTGGGATTTAGCTGTCCCATTTTAAAGTCTGAGCCCAAATTTCAGAGGTAGGAAACCTAGTCCTTGAGGACAATGGAATGAGGAAATATGATTGCCTTACAAGTTTAATGCTGTGGAGAATGCCAGAACCAAATAATTTTCTTCAGGTATTCCAAACCCCTTGGTCTCCTGCGCAAACCGATGTAAGAGAATTCTTAGTCCATACCTAGATTAACCATTATGATTGTTCATCCAATTAAAAAAAGACCCTCTGAATTCGACATAGCTACTGATCCTGTCCAGTGTAGATGCAACATTAGCTTTCTTACTTCTGATGTTTCAAAAATCCCAGTACATTTTAAGATACTATGTCCTTTTTTTTTAAAAGTGGTTGGGGTAATTATTTTAATAGAATTACGTTTCTTTGTGTCTCCAATCCATTCCCCCTCTTTTCTCCTCACTCCCTTTTCCTCCAGTACATGGACATTATAGTTATCCCAGCCAGCCATTTCCTTCCTGTTTGGGTAGTATCCAACAGTTCTGCCATTTCCTGAACTCTTCACTGTCCTGGATATTAGCCCAACTCCATTAGGAATAGGACTGTAAACAAACAACTTAGAGGTAGGAAGGACTAATACCAGGGTACTTTAAAAGGGATAGACACAAAAATGAGCATAAAAATCACAGTATTATTACCTTGAACAATTCTTTTTTTCTTTCCCACCTCCATGTTCAATTCTAAAATAGGCTGAGGGCTATCGTGTAACAACCATTCAGATAGTTGCCCAAGGTAGAGCGTAGGAAGAAAGAATGACTACTGGGGGCTAACAAGACTTCAAGGGGAAGGGGAGACAAATACAATACCCACTTTGGCTGACCTTTCCAGGCTTACTAAGGAACACCCAAAGCACTCTGGATCCCAAACCCATCACTTTCTCCATAGGCATCTTAACTCAATACTCACCTAGGCTGGCTGATCTCTATGCTGGTATATATTTCACTGTTAAGAGAATATACTCATAAACACATTGTAATTCACATTTATGCGTATGCAAGCAACTTGAATTTGCATATCCACTACCTTGACAAACACCCCCAAATCACTCCAAGTACACATATCAACATGAGGCCAAGGAAGGCTTGGGGGAATGCTGTGACTTGATATGGGGATGGCTACGTGAGCCTCCCTCGTTTTTGTCAATTCTGACACTAACTCTGGGTCAGTCCTTGAAGTTACTTTCCCTTTTGTGGCCCACTTCTTTGGCTGTCACATGATACTCATATCTCATCAGTATGCTTTGGTTAGACCCTTTGATTGGAGATCAGGGCCATGGGCTTCAGAGCCAGAGAACTTAGCATAGTTTTCCTCTCCATTTCCCAGCAGCATAGCTTTTGGACTTTGGAATTCTCCATCATGTTTCCTCTGGGAAACCCACCTCCAGCTTTTCAGCTTCCTTTTGTTATCTTCCCCTGTTAGATTGTTAACTCCTTGAGGGCAAGGACTGACTTTGTTTTTATTTGTATCCCCAGTGCTTAGCACAGTGCCTGGTACTAGTAGACACTTACTAAACATTTATTGACTATAGATTAACCACAGTGGGCTATATTATGATGAGTAAAATGATCTAATAAACAAGCCACTTTCCTCACAAGGGAGTTATGCCTAAATTAGGATTTAAACCTAGTTTAGTGCAAAATATTTATAGTTCGAATAATGAAAAAGGAATATGAGCTACTCATCATACAAACCATCACCCTACCCACCATAACTTATTGGGGAAAAGGAAATCATTTAAACCAGTACAGTTGAAAAAGATAGTCTAAGTTGCAAAGAGATAATAAATAGCACTCTCCAGACTGAAATCAGGCAAAGTCTATCTGAAACCTACTCATTCCCCTTCTTCCTACTCTTATATTTATAAGACATTTTTTAAAATAAATACTAAACCAGGAGGTGAGGGAAATACCACAGATGTAATCTTCCTATATTTTAGTAAAGTTTTTGATCAAGTATTTCATACTGTTTTGTTTTTTAGGGCATTCTTCTCCTCATGGGCTTTTTGGACCTCTTTTGCTATTTGGGTTACTCTATTTTTTAAGGTGTTATTTTCTTCTGTATTTTTGGGGGGTCTCCTTTAGCAAGCTGTTGACTCATTTTTCATGATTTTCTTGCATCCCTCTCATTTCTTTTCCCTATTTTTCCTCTACTTCTCTTACTTGATTTTCAAAATCCTTTTTGAGCTCTTCCATAGCCTGCAACCAATTCATATTTTTCTTGGAGGCTTTTGATGTAGGATCTTTGAATTTGTTGTCTTTTTCTGGCTGTGTTTTGATCTTCTTTGTCAAAAGTAAGATTCTGTAGTCAGATTTTTTACTCTGTTTGCTCATTTTCCCAGCCAATTACTTGACTTTTGAGCTCTTTGTCAAGGTATGGCTGCTTCCAGGGTGGAGAGTGCTCTGTTCCAAGCTTCAGGGGTTTTGTGCTGCTGTTTTCTGAGCTACTTGCAGGCATCTGTAAATTTTCTGTTCTTCTGAGGTGGTATGAAATCAGGCAAGGAGAGGTGTTTACTCCTCTACTGGCTGGTGCTCTGGTCTGTGAGTGACCTCAAGCACTCTTTTCTGCCTTGGAACTTCCCTCCCCCCAGCCACCACAAGCTCTGCCACAACAGCACTCCTCCTTACCCCAGGACCACCAACCAGGACTGTGACCCAGATCTAAGCAGGGCCAATCCTGCCTCAGTGCCAGCAAAGAGATCCCTGCCCTTCTGCTCTAATCAGCTGCTTGATTCCCCTCCACTGTCTATGGGCCCGGAGCTCTGGAAGTAGCCACTCCTGCTGCTGTAGCTACCTCTGCAGCCCTGGGGCTGGGGCCCAACAGCACCTGTCTCTCACTCAGGTCCAACAGTTTTCCCACTGACCTGCTAAGTTGTCTTTGGCGTTTGTGGGTTGAGAGGTCTGGAAACTGCAACAACTCAGTTTCAGTGCCCTGAGGCCTGCTCTGTGCCTGCATGGCCCATGCTGGGCTGCATTCTGCTCCCAGCACAGTGGGACAGACCCATCCCAGCAACCATCCAGGCTGTCTTGGGCTGGAGACTTGTTTCACTCTGTCGTTCATAGGTTCTGTACCTCTAGAATTTGTTTAGTCATTTTTTACAGGTGTTTGGAGGGATTTGGGAGAGAGCTCAAACAAGTCTGCTTTTACTCCACCATCTTGGCTCTGCTTCATACTGTTCTTGTGGAAAAGATGGAGATATGAATAATATAATCAGATTCAGAACTGGTTGGATGACTATACTTAAAAAATAGTTGTTAATTTTTTTGTAGGGGGAAAGCAAGGCAATTGGGGTTAAGTGACTTGCCCAAGGTCACACAGCTAGTAAGTGTCAAGTGTCTGAGGCCACATTTGAACTCAGGGCTGGTGCTCTACTCACTGTGTCACCTAGCTGCCCCAGTTGTTAATGCTTTGATGGCAATATGGCAGGTTTCCAGTAGACTATCCCAGAGATATGTACTTGGCCAAGTGCTGTTTAACATTTTTATCAATGACTTGGATAAAGGCATAGGTGGCATGCTCATCCTATTTGTAGATGACACAAAGCTATGAGGGATAGCTAACACATTGGACGATAGTAAGGATTTAAAAGGATCTTGACAGGCTAAACATAAGATGAAAATCAATAAATACAAATGCAAAATCTTGCACTTGGATTAAAAAATTCAACTTTGCAAACGTAAGATGAGGGAGGCATGGATAGATAAGTGGTTCTGAAAACATATTAAGATTTTAGTGGACTACAAGCTAAAGGATTTAACAGTGTGATGTGACAACCAAAAATGTTAATGCGATCTTTGGCTGAATTAAGAGAGACATAGTTTCCAGCTATAGGTGGGGAACAATCACACTGCACTCTGCCCCTGCCAGACTTTATTTAAATAGATTATTATGCTCAGTTCTGGGCCCCACAGTTTAATAAACTGGAGAGTTTCCAGAAGATGGTGAAGGACCTTGAGTCTATGACATAGGAGAATTAGATGAAGGAATTCAACATGGGTAGTCTAAAGAGGCCTCAACGGGGACCTAATAGTTGCCCTCAAGCATTTCATGGGCTATTATGTGGAGATAAGATTTGTTCTGTTTGGTCCCAAAGCACAGAAATGGTAGTAAGGATGAGACTTGTAAGGAGAAAAATTTAGGCTTGATGTCAGGAAAAACGTCAACATTCAGAGTTGTCCAAAAGCAGAATGGATTGTCTCAAGAAGCGATCAGTGTCCCTTCCTTGGAGGTCTGTAAGCAGATGCCACATGAGGACCTTTCCAGGATGCTGCAGTAGGATTCCTTTAGACCATTGAGGTCCCTTATAACTCTTAATTAGGCGATTCCATAACCTATTCTTTCTCTTGTTTAGCTAGAAACCTAGAACTCCACCTCTAACACCTCCTTTCCTGTTATTTTTTTTCCCCCTAAACTCCATACACAGTATGTTTATTGCTCTTCTATGAACTCCACCCAAAGGCTTACATCTTGCTGGACCTGAAACCTCAGGACTACATTTAACAGTTCTGTAGCTCTCAGAGAGAACTACAGAGAGGCATGTAGACCATGCCCATGCATTAGCCCAAGTGCTACTACTGATTTTTCCTTTTTCCCATTTCCACTCAAATCCTACTTCTTTAGTATTACTAAAAACTCAGTTTTTCCCACTCTTGACTCTGGCTTATCTTAATGCAAACGTTTCATTTGAAAAGTCTACCTCCCCTTCCACCAATACAATTCCACTAACTGGTTTCCTTCACACCAACATTTCAAAACCTTCCTCTGGTATTTCTATTAATTCACCATTCCATTCACTCTCTACAAGTGCCTTGAATGTTCTCTTTGTTTTCTCTTATTGATTAGTAATAAGCAATAGGACCTAACCCTTCAAAGACATCATTCCTATAACTTATCACAACCTGTTATCCTCAATTACCATTGTTTAGCCACTTCTTGGTCTAAGCATGACTTTAAAAACTGCACAGAAAAACCCTCTTGAAACCATTCTATACAGAACATTTCTCAGTAAATGTTCTGTTCAAATCAAGACATGGAGAATTTCAATAGCCTGTGACTTATTTCTCCTGGGTTCACTTGGCTTACTGCCATATCAAAGAATCCAGGTACCAAAGCCAAAAAGAATTTTGCTGCCCCAGCTCCCAAAGTCTGGTTTATCTCCAACATAATCATATTGACTATAGTATTTAAAAAACAAAATAAACCACTTTTAGACTTGATGTTATAGGTGAAGTTTTCTTTTTCTATGTAAGCTAGGCGTGGATCTCAAAGATAAGATAATGACAACAGAGGGCCATATTATCAGTTTTAGTTGGGACTGACTACAAACTAAGCTAGTTGAAGATAGGCCAATATTTTCTAATTTGGGTTGTCTCTCTTGTTGCCTTCACTAACATTACTTGATGCTTTGTACATTCTACGGACTCAGTATTTGAATAGTCCTTTTATTCTCAAGGTCAAATACCAGTTTGAGACTCAAGAAGTAAATGGCAATAGCATGAAAGGAACGAAAAGTAGGAATTGGATGAATCACAAAATTTTAGAGATAGTATTCTCTCATTTCAGAGATGAATAATTAGGGTCAGAAAGCTCAAGATAACCTTTGGCGAAAGACCTCGGACAAAAGCCAGTGTTTTTTAATTCCAACCGAAGTTCTCTTTCTACTATACCATACTTGAGAAGAAAAAAAAAAGATTAAATATCCCTGCTTTCAGGATAAGGTGAGGGAAGAAGCTTGGAGCTACCCCAAACTTGGAGGAAAATCACCTAAAAAATGAAAAAGGTGAGGTGGGAGTCTGTGAAACTTAGTCACATACCAGAATGGAAGCTTGGTCAAAATAATTTTCATAGGTGAACCTGTAAGAATAAAAGGACATATAGCTTACTCTCTGATAATTGTATTTCAATTGCTATGCTTCACACCTACCCTTCCATTACTACTCCAAGACTTCTCCATGGCCTGGAGTTAATACTGGATTCTCAAAAGTTATCTCTTCTAGTGACCAATATAGAGGGAAGAAAGCAGAGTCAAAAGAATAACATAATTACTTGTTCAGGTGTGTCCGACTCTTCATGACCGCATTGACCATATTGTCCATGGTGTTTTCTTGTCAAAAATACTGGAGTGGTTTGCCATTTCCCTCTCCAGTGGATTAAGGCAAACAGAGGTTAAGTGAAGCTTGTCCAGGATCACACATCTTGTTTGAGGTCACATTTGAACTCGTCTTCCTGACTCCACTGTATGCACTGAGCCTCGATCTAGCTGCCTCAAGGCGGCAAATCTAAAGCAAATGGGAGTCAAACAAACAAAAACCCACACAAACTCAACCCTCAGCTCTAAATCAATGTTGGTAACACACTGCCAAGGTTAATGTATACAATCCTCTTTCTTGAAGGATCAATACATTGTTTTGAGGGAATGTACTTTGTAAGATTTATCTAGGTATTTGTTGAGGGAGTGTTTGTTGTATCAAATTAAATGTATCAACATTTTGAAAAAGATTATCTTTTAACAAATTGAAATTTGGGATTGAAAGTTGTCATCACCAGGTTGACTTTAGGACTTCATTGTAGAGGAAGTACAGCACACCAATGTAATCATGGTTCCTTGAAGCAATCTGCAATAGGTTATTATTCTGAGCAGATTCATTTTGCATGTATCCCTTACCTTATGGAATCGATGCATTCCTGCAAAGTTGGCTGGAAAACAAATTTCTGTAAAGTAAATTCTACCATTTTAAAAAATCTTTATTTCCATTATAAAAAGATGTGTTTCCATGGTGGGGTAGCAGTAGAGGGAGGCACCCAAATAACTGGAATTGAGATGTTTTCATGAAGAAATAGCTACACACTACTTAACTGTAACATGGGCATAACTGTATAGTTAACCATTGCCTTCTAGAGTTGTAACCTAGTATCTTCTTATCCTTTTGTATTATTTTCCTGATTCAACTTTCTATTACTGTAGTCTTGCAGATAGTCATTTCTATAGCATAACTAAACCTGCTATTTGAATCTTTCAGTCTATTTTAGCTTTAAAGGGAATAAGAAAATTCATTTCTGCCTTTTATGCATACTCATGAGTGCCTCATTCCTCACCTTTGTTTCTCCTATGCTGAAAGCTCTTACCAATCTTTTCACTTTTCATTCAAGAAAGTTCAAAATGTCTAAAGCCAAATCTTGATTTATTCACCATCTCACCAGGGTGAGCAAGATGAGCTAACATGACTGGCTAAAGATTTAGATTTGAACTCAGATCTTCTGATTTCAAATAACAGCATTTTTTTTTCTGATGCAATACTGCTGCCTAGCTCTTGTTCTCAGTGATAATGGAAATCAAGTTGACATACCTCCCTCTCCACATTTTTCCTTCTTGATGATCTTTGACCCAGAGCTAGAAACTACAGTTAAATCTGCAATAAACATGGAATGCAAGGATCTTATTTCCTCCTGGTACATAGCCATTAATTGCCAACCAAGTTTTGCTACTAAGATGAATAGCTTTCACCTATCTGGAACTACTTCCTCTGTGCTTGTAATGAGTTAAAATAGGAAGAAAATGAGTGCTTGGGTGACTCAGTTTTCAGGAAGAGGAATATATAAGCAGTTACTAGGGGATAGGTAATAGATTTATTTTTGTATATACATGATTAGGATTTATTACTGGGTGAGAAGAGGCAAGGCTTCAGGAGAAGGCAAAGTACTTGTGTAATACAAAAACAGGAATAATTTTGAGCATGTTAAATCAAAACTAGTTGCAATTACCATTCTCCCTAATCTAGTATCTCATTTACCTACTATACTAGAGAGGTAGAAATTACTTGCAAAATCAGCAGAAAATAATTGTGGCTAAAAAAAAGTTTTCCGTGACATTTGTTAGCCACTTGAATACACAGAATGCAGTTTTCAAAAGGTTTGGAGAAAACAAAGCTATAAACCTATGAATAACAGCTCTTCGATCTCATTTTATGCCTCCTGTTTAGCCATCAAAATATCCAGTATTACCAAGCTGTCCGGGGGAGACCATCCAGAGTGGTCTCCTATCACCCTGAACCTGCAATGACTTTGGAAAAGGATTTCTGGAAAGAACCTCCAATTTTTAGGATTGCCTTCTTGAGGAATCAAACCTCAGAGTTGTGCAAGATCTCTTTTACAATGCCTTCTAGAGCAAGTGCACAGAGAAGAAAGCAGAGCCGAAAGAACTATGTATATAAAATGACTCCGACAATGTAAAAAGACAACAAGAGGCAATAAAACTTAGGTCTAATATAACAGTTAATGTTGGAACGATACTGTCAAAATTAACGTGCACAGCCCTCTTTTCTTTGAAAGATTAAAAAATTGTTTTTTTAGGGAATGTACTTTGTATGACGGTGGGAGTTATTTGGGTATATTTGTTGGGAAGTGTTCGTTGTGTCAAAATAAAGCATCATTTCAAGATTAATGCTATTTTAGAAACAAATCTGGGATGCTGGTAAACGCAGCTTTAGAGTCAGAGGGTTACACTCACTGAAATCCATTTCCATTAAAATTCATCTCTCTTGATTGAATACTAAAAAGCTAATAACCAGGATGAACTTCCCATTCTCTTTTCAGAAACTTGAATAAGGTGATTACAGCAAGGTTTAAAGATCCTAAAACTGGAAGACAAAGTTTTGTGCCTTAAGAACTGCAACTACTAAATTGGTTTTCTTCAAGGGAACACAAACATATTTCGTCTCCAGAATGACCGACTTCCTTGAGACAAAGTCACTTCTGCTAATTTGCTAAAAAGAAAAACCAAAAAGTGAAAACCTGAGAGGTAGCAGAGAAACACACACTGAATGATTATCTTTTGTATATGAAGGATTAAAAAAAACCTTTTCAATTTAATAAACTTTGCAAAAGCAAAATTCTTAAAAATTACTTGGGCTTATAAAAACAGAATTTACAGTGATCTGTGTATAATCAAAGAAGACAAATCATAAAGCCACCTTGATTACAAATCTGAAGAAATTCTAATGGTTGTTACAGAACTTTTCTTCCCTCCTTCCAATAAATAAGGTAACAGTTGCTCAATTTTGAGCCCTTCCCACTGCTATTCACATTGTTGATAGAAAATATTTCCTCCCCCCATTCCCCCAATGGTGTTTTCATACCTAAGTTGCATCATGCCATGCCAGGTGTATCTTTAGCTTTACAGAAAGCTTGGCAAGATGACATTCCCTTCTGGCTTACCATTTTTTTCTGTAGTTCCCTCAATGCCTAAAAGTAGTCAAATCTCTTTCTTCTAGAAACTTTGGGCCACTTATCTCTATCATGCCCTCCTCATTGTTCCCCCTTGACAAACCTATATGTGAAATCTTGACCTCCTAAATCCTCCTTGCAAAAGGAAAATGCTTTGCATTTGAAAGTCAAATACTAATTTTCAGATCTAGTTTCCAGTTTGACTAACAGAAATTGTATTGCTTTTCTTCCCTCACCCCTTTGTTCACTCTACATTCCTTTGCCTTTTCAGGGATTTCTGTGTAGGCAATTCAGCTGAGCAGTTCCATAGACTTCTATTGGGCTTCTAAAACCATGTTTTATGTTTCAATGTATAGCAAACATTCACTATGCTCAGGTGATTCTAACCACTACATGGCAGCACTGTGAGTCTTTTGATCTTTACCCCTTTCTCTTCATAAATTTCAAAGCATGTACCTTTATCTAAGAAACATGGGAACATACGACCAACTCATCTCCTTATATTCTCTGCCTTGTAATATTCAACTTAATAGGAACTTGATACTACAGTGCAGGAGCTCGATCTGAGGGAGTTTCAAATCAAACCAGGTCTGTCCAATGGGGTTTGTGACAAATTAGCTGTATACAATACCACTCTTTTTCAACTAGATACTCGCCTCCACCTTGATGGCTCTCAGTTGCTCATCAATGAGAATTTATGTTAGTAGTGAAAGTGCAAAGCTCCTAAAAGCTGTCATTCTTCTCCTCCTATAAGCCTAACCCTGAACATACGGAGCCAAAGAAGCATCTGCTAGTTTTTGTTCAAATGGGATCTAAGAACTAGCACCAAATTGGTTACAACGCATATAATTCCAACTTAATATCTTCATAAAAGTTGTGTTGCAGCATCACCAAACTTGAAAACAATGAAGTTTATTAGGAACATGTACTCTCCCTGAACCTGAAAAAGGCCATTTCCCCTGTAACCTCTCATTAGCATGAAGAATGCTTTAATGAAATACATCCACTTTAAGTGCTTCATGAAAAAAGTGCTACATATAGAAAACATGGAAGGCTTCACAATTTTCAAGAAAGCAACCATGCTCTTATCTGCACGGTCAAGGGGCTGAAAGACTACTTCCATTAGCTCCTTAGTCTGCCCACCCAAGAACTACATCTCTACAATTCCTGCTTGAAACAGGATCAAATGTAGCAGTCATCCCTCATTAAGACCAGAATACCTATGATGTGTAAACAGAGTGAGGTGGCAAAAAAATATACATCTATATATTCTTTCAAGTGGAGAACTAAAAGAAAATTCTTACTCACCAGCCAGGCAAAGAGGCTGAACACACATGTACATGTGTGCAGGTGTACACACACACGCACACGCACACACACACACACATTCTTTCTCACACACATGTGCATGCACACACAGACACACACACACACCACACGTAAGAATAAGTCAAATGTCTCAACAAGGATTTACTTTAACAGAACCTCGCACAGGTACACTATGCTCAAGTCTCCCTAATAAAGGAGTCACTTGGATTTTTTTTTCTTTATACAGCACAAGCCATTGGCCAAAGACTTAGACCCGTCGCTGAATGGAATGGAGCAGCATCATAGACACAACATTTCAGACCCTGGCTCTATGTGCCTTTAATACTTTTTTCCTTTTCCTCTGTATTTACTAAACAGGTTTTTTTTTCTCATTTTTTCTTTTTTTTTTTTTAATAGCGTTCTTTCTGCAGGCTCTTTTTTTCCCTCTTGTATTTATCATGTTTTTAATTTCTTCTCTGAGGAGGAATTTTCTGAATCTGTGTCTTCCAATTCCCCTCGGTGCCTTTTGAGTCCACTTCGTCCATGGGTGCCCCTGCTGTCTGGCAAGTGGGGTTCAGTTGAGTCCTCTTTCATGCCAGGGTTGTGGTCCTCACAGTCCATTTCAGATAGATGGCAGTCTTTGTGCAAGAGTGCCCCAGGCAGGAGCACATTGTCATTGTCAGCATCTGAGTGTCCTGGGGAAGAGTGGGTGACTGCCTCTGACTCCCCAAAGTTCTGTCCGTTGTTGTGGAGATGAAGGGGTCGAGGGTGGAAGTGTCCATTGTTGTGGTTGGGGCAGACAGTTTCATGGTTCCTCTCCTCACTGTCATCAGACTGGGTCCTGGGACAGTTAATGGAACCACTACTGAGAGGCAGGCAGGATCCTTTGGGAGCTGTGGACAAAGGTTGCTCCTCAGACTTTTCACTTATGGCTTTGCAGAGGGCTTTTCCATTGAGCTTCTTGGTCTCAAAAGTGTGTTCAATAGTGCTGCTATTATTGGTGCCCTGGGATGTTCCTTCTTGTTCCTCTGAACATGGGTGGCTGTCATGATCACAGCCTTGGCCATTACTAGGATTTGTGGTAGGACTGCCTTCTTTCAAAGCTTCCCTGCCTTGGCCTTCAGAGGGGAGATCCTGGTTGTCTTGGGGAGTAGTTACACTCAAACTGCTTTTACTGGAAGAAGGAGTAGGGTTGCTTTTCTCACTTGTCCCAGGTTTTCCCTCATCTGTCTCCCCAACTCCTAGGGAAGTCTCTTCATCTTTACCAGTTGAATATGAGATGTAGGAATAGTGGAGCCATTTGTAAGCTTTGTAGATTTTCCGCTCAACTGACTCCATGTCAGAAGATGGGGACACCCGTCCTGGGTGAATCTCCATGTTGGAGGCACTATGTTCTGGAGAGGAAGCTGGTGAGGAGGAGAGATCATCCACTTTGATCTGAGGGTAATCATAGTTATCTTCTCCAATATAGGTACCAACATGCTTTCCTGGGGCACTGGACCTATCGTCTCGTGGAGGCTTCTGCCGCCGTCTCATAGCATTCCTCTGACGGGTAGAAGTGCGCCGCTCATTTAGCTCCTCCTCATCCTCCGTACTGCTGCTGCTGCTAGAACTAGTAGACTCATTCTCTTCGGGGCTGGGTGATCTGGGTCGGGGAAAAAGGTCAGTATCCAGTTCGGCCTCACAAGCATTTTCATCTGAATCTGACTCATTGGAGAGGGCCAATAAGCGCTTGTCTTGGTACCTCCGCAAGGCAGACAGACGCTGTTGTCGAGAGGCCACATCTTCACATGAAGAGGGTGGTGGGGATGCTACTGCTGTAGCTCGAAGGGATCCCAGGTGGTAGGTGGTATCAGCTGACTCATCTGCCATGGGTGGTGGAGAATGATGCAGAGAGGCTGAGGACTCAGAGTCACTATAGCCTGAACGCTCACTCACCCCTGCATGCAGTTGTAGGATGGTACTCTCACTGAGGTCACTATCTGAATCTGAGCTCCAACCCTCAATCTCCCGGCGTACTAGAGAGTCAAAGAAAGCCATCATCCGTGGGTCTTCTTGGACTGACTGGTTGGCATAGTCATGGGACAAACCACTCCCACTGTTCAACACGAGGCTGATATATTCTTCGTGGGTATAGAGACAGCGAGAATCATCTTCTATTCGACCATCAAGGTCTCCAGTACAACCTGGCTGCTTGTAAGGACTCCATATCTAGCAAGAAAAGAAAAAGAAACGATTTGAAAATATGTGAAAGTAAGTGACAACACAGGTCATAGATACAGGGCTTCCTCCCCCACTCTTTTACTTTACTCCCTCCTGCTTTTAAAAAAGTTAACATTTTGTTGATGCTTTTTACCTTTTTATGTCATGGTCAATTCTGGATATATCCTACTCTGCCACTCACAGTGTGACTTTGGGGAAGTCACTCAACATATTTGGACTTCAGTTTTCTCACTTACAAAAAAATGAGGATGTGAGTCTAGGCAACATCTATAGCTCTCTTCCACCATGTTTTGGCAAGGTGAATTCGAGATGCCCATGGGATCACCCAGTTTGAGGTATCCAAAGGGCAGATGGTGATGTGTGACTGGAGTTCAGGACTAGGATTAGACCCCACAGATCTGGGGAGCATTTGCATTGATATGTTAAATGAACCCATGGAAACTGATAATATCATCAAGAGAAAGTATAGAGGGAAAAGAGAAGAGGGTCCAGGGCAGGCCCTTGGAAGACACCCATGGTTAGTGTGCATGACCTGGATGAGGATCTAGAACAAGAGAATGAAGAACGATCATGGGTGGAAGAACCAGGAAAGAGCAGTGTCATAAAAACGTAGAGAGGTGATTAACTATCACATGCTATACAAGGTCAAGAATGATGACTGAGAAAAGGACTTTAATTGGCCAATTAACAAATCACTTGAAAATTTCAACTAAATGATGAGGCAGGAAGCCAGGTTGCAGAGTGGTAAGAAGAGAATAAGGGGAGAGAAAATAAAGGTACTTTTCTCAAGGAGTTTGACTGAAAAGGGAAGGAGAGTTATAGAATGGCAGAAGGGGTGGTTGGATCATGTGAGGGTTTTTTAAAAGAGGGAGGAGATATGGGGATATTTGTAGGTGCAAGAAAGATACCAAGAGATAGGGACAGAATCAGAGATGAGTGGAAGTGTAGGAATAACAGTAGAGGCAATTTTCTGGAGAAGACAAGGAGGGATTGGCATCAAGAGACAAGATCTTACCAAGAGAAACTTTCTTCAGAATGATATACAGCCCCTACACCACAGCTTCCTGAGAGTTAATATTTTAGTCTGTTCATCTATATTCCCCAACGGCAGTATTGCTATTTTTAACTAATAGGTATTGCTTACACTTGCTTTAGTAAGAATAGTCAACAACCTACATTGCATTTTCATCCCTGGGAAGGCAAGCAGTGTTACCCAGGAAACTGGCTTAACAACCAAGAAGAACCAAGTTCTCCAACATTCTGTCCAGCTGCTAGGTTAAGGCCAGTCACAGCCCCCAGAAAAAGAAACCATCTCAGTCCCATCAATATCAGTGGGGACTTTCTTCAATTTTCTGCTTATTCCCTATTGCATCTTGAAAAATGGGAAACAAGAGGCAGGCTCAGCTGCTGTACAACATTGCAATTGTTGGAATTAGGAAGAAAGCTGATGATAACGTGTGGGATTTTTCCAAATGCAATCAATCATAGGAACACAGGTGAGCTTGTGAGTTTCCCTTGTTTTTAATTAAGATTTTTAAATTTTAGTTTACAACATTCAGTTCCACATGATTTTGAATTCCAGATTTTCTTCCCCCCCAAGATGGCATGGAATCTGATATATCTTCTACATATAACTTCGCATTAACCTTATTTACACAGTAGTCGAGTTGTAAGGAAGCATTATGACCAATGGAATAAATCATGAGGAAGAAGAAACAAAACCAAAAAAACAAAAACAAAAGAGAAGAAAAAAACAACAAAAAAAAGGAGAGTAAATAGTTTGCCTCAGTCTGCACTCAGACTCCACAGTTGTTTCTCTGGATGTAGCCAGCTCTCTCCATCATGAGTCCTTTGGAGCTGTCTTTGAACCCTGTATTGCTGAGAAGAGCCAAGTCTATCAAGGTTAGTCATCACAGAATCAATATGTCTGTGGTTGTGTATAATGTTCTCCTGGTTCTGCTCCATTCACTCAGCATTGTATCATGTAGGTCTTTCCAGGTTATTATGAAGTCCATATCTTCCCCGTTCTTATAGGACTATAGTATTCCATTACATTCATATGCCACAACTTGTTCAGCCATTTCCCAATTGATGGACAACCCCTTGATTTCCAATTTTTTGCCACCACAAAAAGAGCCGCTATAAATATTTTTGTACATATGGGTCCCTTTCCCATTTGTGTGATCTCTTTGGGATACAGCCCTAGAAGTGGTGTTGCTGGGTCAAAGGGTATGTTTTATAGCTCTTTAGGCATAGTTCCAAATTGCTCTCCAGAATTTCTGGATCAGTTCACAACTCCACCAGCAATGTAACAATGTTCCAATTTTCCCACATCTCTCCAGCATTTATCATTTTCCTGTTTTGTCATGTTAGCCAATCTGACAGGAGAGATGTGTTACCTAAGAGTTGTTTTGGTTTGCATTTCTCTAATCAGTAGTGATTTACAGCAGTTTTTCATATGCCTATAGATGTCTTTAATTTCTTCCTCTGAAAACTGCCTGTTCATATCCTTTGACCATTCCTCAATTGGGGAATGACGAGCTTGTGAGTTTTCAAGTAATATTATGAACTATCAAAATGCCTGTGTCCTTTCTCCTGCACCTTAAAGAAAAACCCATCATAGATATTATCCACAGCAGCCTAATGATATAGGGAATGTACTAATTAGAGGAAAAAAGAAAGGTGGGGAACCATAGGACACCATGAATGAATTCATTCACGCATCACAGACCTAGAACTGGAAGAAACTTCAGAAATCATCTACTCTAGTGCAACCCCCTCATTTTACAGATGGAAAAACTGAAGCTCAAGACAGTAAGTGACTTAACCTTAGAAAAGGAATTTAAATCCTGGTTCTCTGAATTCAAGATCTGTGCTATTTACCGTATCAGGATCAGAAGCTGCAACAAGAACCAAGGTTTTCTGACACCCAGATGAGGTCTCCATCCATCTAGCCACAGGTGTTTAAAACAGCCAGCTTCTTCACAGGAAGGTGGTAGTGTTAGGGAGGAGGCACAGAAAATCCTGCACTTGGCAGATGTTATGCAAAAAAACCAAGCTAACAGTAATTAAGTTGTCACTGCAAATAAGAATTATTAGATCCACCTGACTATGACAGGCTAGTCCACAAAGTGGCCCAGATAAGCTCATACACATTAGCATGTAGCCATGGTAATGCTGATTCTTGCCTGACAGGGTGACTATCTTTAGATAGCTTCTAATACAAGCCTCCTGAACCTTCCCAACTTTCAGCAATGTTAAGAGCACTGCTTCCCCAGAACCGAGCAGTTACAAGTTCTTTTCCTCCTTGTGAAAACTCCGTAGAAGCTTGCTCCAGCTTCCTCTAGGTCCCTTACTTCATTTAGCAACTCTGGGTGAAAGCATCACCACCCAGAAAATACCACACAGTTCTGGGTTTGTGAAACAGCTTCCTACAACAACCCAATTCAACTCTCCAAGCTTCAAAGTTTTCATTTGCTTAAGTTTAATTTAAGACTTTTCCTTTTTTAGCTTCACAGGTTCATCTCAAAAGGATATGGATGATAACACTACCATGAAATTAGCTGCCAAGAGGCAATTTTGCCCTAAAATGCTTTTGTGAAATTCCTTAAGAAGTTCACTTAACCTTAGCTTTTTATAATCTTTCACCTGTCTACTAGCCTCTAAAGGTTAAAAGACAACATCTAACCGCCCTTTAAAAGAAGTTCCAATTATGGTTTCAAAGTATTAACTAATTTTTCATCATCCTAGAGGTCTAGTCCTAGAGTAGATTTTGGTAGTTAAGGAGGAAAAATTGTCTGGAAACAGAACCCTTGGCACAGGAAGAAGTTCTATGTTCTCCTCTTAGCTCTCCTACCCAGCCCCATTTTACAAATAGCTAAATAAAAGCTCATGACACTTTTATTTAGGCATAAGAAAATACCAGAGGAAAGAGAGTATGTAAAGAAATGAATTTGCCCTTTACAAAAAACTTAGCCCAACTTGCTGAAGGCTTTCCTCACTTTCTTCTGATATTGCAAGGGTACCAAAAGAATAATTTAGATGACCATCTGCTATCCCTCATCTGAGACATGTGACCAAATAATTTTCTCTCTTTACTGTACAATTCCTTGATGTCATCTTTTACTCCTTCTTTAAAATTCCTCACTGGTGATATGTCGCAGCCTGTTCATACCCACCATGTGCTTGCCTCTCCTTTGTTCTCTGTGTGATATTAATTTTTAAGTCTTCAGAATTTGTCATATTCCATGTTTTGCTATTTGGTAACAGCAGTAGAATGTTGGTATTAAAAATAGCTTTAGCTTTCATGGGAAACAGGATCATTAGAAGGAGCTTTGCAATGCTCACTCTCTTCTTTTTTCTTCTTAAACTGCTTTTACCCTTTACTGGTGCTTTATGGGATGACCCTACTCATAACTGTCTATCATCCTTCAAAAGGTTTTATGACTAGGTTTATATTCGAATCCAGTGTTGCTCTGGTAGCCATTTTTCCTGGTTGGCAAGTAAGTCAAAAAGTATGCTGACAAAGGTATTTTCTGGGTTCTTTTGTTCTCATTGTGGCAATTCTATAATGGCTAAAATTCTTTATAAAATTACTAAAACTGGTTTTTATATAATTTATGTCCATTTCCCATTTTGAAATCATTAAATATTTATGTACACAGTTCAAGATAAGTTGTTTCAATTGTACACTCTATCTTTTCCTCATCATTATTCTTTCTTCTTGATTTTTGTAACTTGTGATACTAGCTTTAATAAACCAGGTCTGACTGCACATAGATAAGAGATTTAGGGATAATTCCCACATCGGTTACATGTCTTTTCTGGTCCTTCAGTTTCGTTTTTTGCTTTGTCATGCTATTTGGGACATGTTGTTTCCAATGCCCTATCAATTTCTGATATAAAGGTATCAGACTTCTGTATGGTGTGTGTGTCTGGCTTCTCTCATTCTTTCTTTTCTAATCATGCTGTTCCCATTCTTACCTTTTTCCACCCTTGCATTGAAGCTGCCGAATATCAGAGTATATGTTTCTCGAATTTGAAGGGTCTTATCAAGTTCTTCATAGATTTTCTCTGCTGTTTATCCCTAACAACCAGTTGCAATTATTTTCATGCTAGTCTTTTAGCAAATACTTAGCAATGATTATCATGTATTCTGGTACTAAATATCCCATGAAATAATGGTTCTCTTTCTTTTGGATATATGATAAAACTAATTTTCAACTTTTTTCTTTGCTTTTTAACTAGTATTTATGAACCATCCTTCCCTTTAGGTGCAACTTCTTTATTCTGATTTTGTTTAAAGCAAGAATGTCAAGATTGATATGATTCAGCTCCAACACATCCCCTTCTGTGGACCCCTTGTAATGAACTTATGGGAGGGCATGAATGAGAGTTATATGTAGGAGGGGTGAGCATGCTTTGCAATCTGTATCACTGCAAGGAATGCTCAAATCAATAAGATCACAGATCCTTTTGTGTATTAAGTTTGCTAGGAGAATCATGATAGCTAATGGTAAAAAGACTAAGCCATCTTCCTAGCAAAACTTCCAGGTTTTTGATCTAGTAATCCTCATATTCTAGAACCTACAGTTCCCTAAAGGGAAATTCTGTGGGCTGAGAAAATCTAGGAAGGCTGCTCATTCCTTAATTTCTTTTTGAGAGTCTTTCAATCTGGGGAAAATAATGAAACGCTCAAAGAATCCATCCAGTAGTCTGTTTCATCCGGAGGGTTGGGAAGTGTTAGATGTGTCAGTGGAATGGGTCTTTTGCAAAAAGACTCTGTTCTCTTGTTCTACTATCATTAAAATTAAACCACATATAAAACAGTATTTAATTCAATAGTGCCTAGTATGTGCAAATACTGTGCGAGGTACAAAGACAAAACCCAGGCTGTTCTTATTCTCAAGGAATTTACGTTCTACATATGATTGTTTGCTTCACTATCCTGAAGGCTAACAAGCTATAGCGGAAATAAAAGGAAAGTTGTTTCTAACAAATATGAAATGAAATAGATTTGGGGCAAAGGTGTGAAAGTAGTATTCCATGACATGCACTCTTTGACCCTGTGACGCTGGCCTCCTGGCTATTCACGAACAAGATACTCCACCTCTCAGCTCTGGGCATTCTCTCTGGCTGTCCCTCACGCCTGGAATACTCTGTCTCCTCCACTCTGACTAATGGACTCCCTAGCTTCCTTTAAGTCCTAATTAAAATTCCCCCTTCAGCCTTCCCCAATCCCTCTTAATTCCAGTGCTTTTCCTCTCTTAATTACTTCCTACATGTCCTGTATATAGCTTGCTCTGACTATATTTGTCTGCATGTTGTTACCCCCTTTAGACTGTAAGCTCCATGGAGGCCGGGAATTGGTTTTTGCCTCTTTTTGTATCCTTGGTAACTTAGCATCGTGCCTGGCACAGGGTGGGCGCTTCATGTTTATTGACTGTTAGTAGGCCAGGTTCATAAGAAAAAAGAGGGATAAAGAAATATTCTTGGGGGAAGAGTTAAACTTTACAGGCAAGTACAAAGTCTGGTTGTTTATTCAAACACTTAACTGGGAGTATCATTACGCAAGCAGTCCACTGATCTGTACATATGTGACCACTACGCACTTCTCACAGCACAGTAAGGATCTGGTTTAAATTGTCTGGAAGACTTTTTATCTGAGAAGGGAAAAGTGGGTGCTCTTATTCCCATTTTACAGACGAGGAACCTGAGGCTGGCAAAGCTTAAGTGATCTGCCAAGAGCCATGCTACTACAACGTGCTGGAGGTTGGCTTTAATCTCAGGTATTCAGGAATCCAGGTCCCTTTCCATTAGGGACAGGGACTCAATTTGTGGTTTCATTAGAACTGAGACCTGATGGTTTCATCTCAAGTCACACAGCTAATTCTGTGTCAGAGGCAGCACCTGAACCATCCCGGCTTCTAGGCCAGTTCTCTGTCCAGGCCATTCCTTGTTGCCACTGCATTTATTAATTACAAAATACACAGTTTCCAGAGGGAGGCATGGAACTAATGAGAGAGAAGAGCTTTTAGGCGCAAGCATTCAGAAACCACAACTGAAAGTAGAGACCTCTTCCTTTTGAGGCAGAAAGAGGTGCCCTTGGAAAGATCAGGAAAAGAGAATGGTGAGTGGAGCTGAGTATTGGGGGTGGGGGGGAAGAAGCAGTTTTATGGCGAGACTGGAATTTGGCTTGATGTAGTCTGTTAGCCCTCTAGAAATAATCATCTGTATATTAAATAGCTCACACCAATCAATCCACAACATTCCTGAGGGGCGAGTCACCAGAGTGAATCCCCCTTTACAACAGGAGCCAGAACCAGAGCATGCCCAAAGCTGCCTTTGGACGAGGTGATTGCTGGCCAGGACAGGGACTTATCTTACTCTGCCGAGCAATCAGGCATCTAGCATGTATTAAGTGCCTACTATGTGCTAGGCACTGTATTAAGTTATCATCACCACTGTCTCTAATTCCCAAAGAGATGCAATTTCCCATTAGACTTCCACCACAGCAAATACACTTGAGATAAAAGCAAGCTCAGTTTTAATGGCTCTTCCCTCTAGGTACAGGCACTATAATTTCTTAATTCAGACAATTCAGATTCAGATTCACCATATCTTGGTATGGTGATCCTAATCCCTTTGGTATAGAAGCTAACAATTGAGTCTTAAATGTCCTATCTTCTGGAGCAGTGATCTCCCCAGCTCAGTGTGGTTGGCCTCATGCAAAAAACATTTTCTTCTTTTCCTTTTCTGAGACTTTGGCTGACTTCCCAACAGTGATCTTAAGCTTAAGGACTTCAGTTGAGTCAACAGTAGACTGTGGGATTCAGCACATAAACAAGGAAGCTCTATTCTATAGGAAGTACCCAAGTAGAGCATCTCTGGAGTAAAAGAATTATGTCATCTGTGCCTAGACGGAGCATGTTCTGGTGCCAACACTACAGTCAATTAGTTAAAAGAAAGGTTCAAAGAATTCACAAGTCTGAGCAAAATCAAATAAACTGCTAAGAATCCTGAAGGGGAGAAATCTGCACTCACTAAATTCAAAAGAGGTATTGGAGTGTCTGAATTAATATTTTTAAAAAGTCTAACAAATGGCTTTTAATACAAAGGAAATCCTAATTATCACAGAGATATCAACCAGATAAGCCACAGGACTAACGGAAGACTGTCGCAAAACAAAAACTGACCCAAAATTCATTTAGCAATAAGCCAGGAAAGAAGTGTCTAGATTCCAGCCATAAATAAAGTCAGAAGTCTATGTATACAGATATGTCAGTGAGCTTGGGACCAGAGATTTGGAAAACCAGGCCATTTGAGAAAAAATTTCTCAGGGTAACATATAAAGTCATGCAAATTAGCAACGGCTCCCAGGGCTAAAGCAGTAATAGGTTGAGCTTGAAGGAAATTGGGCTATGGGCAAATATGAGTTGTGATTTCTACCACTTGCACTGTACCTTTGTGAGCACCTGTCTGCCATCAGATTTAAGATAGTTATGATGATACAGATTTTTAAAAATTGTTCCTAGCAAATGTTCATTTTCCTTTATAAATCTTTCTGTATGGTAATATGTTTTTAGAATAATAGGGGTATGAAGGCTTTGAAAGCACTGAAGAAAATTACTATTCCATTCTTCTCAACACACCACACACACACACGCACACTCACACACAGTGACTATTGACTTGTAGGACCAAGGAAGATTTCTCGGTCATTAAAATGATCATATGGATGGTCCCTAAACGATAAAATGACAGTCAGCATGAAGTGTGAGTCCAAGATGGAAAGCTGGCAATCACGAAGACCAAATGGGGAAAGGAGTCAAGGTGTCTAGCAGCTGGAATGTGAGTGATGGGCACTGGGCCATCTTACCATGGATACATGCCAGGCTGGATGTCTTACTTGCAGACTATAAAAATACACCTTGGTAGAGAATGATTTAATTCAGTCAATATACAATTGATTAAAGTTATTCTGGTTTTATCAAATGGCCTCAAACATAATTGCATGCAATTTTTTTTTGTTTTTCAGTGTATTTTGGCCAGTGGTTCTCAGAATCCTTTGTTTAGAGACTTGACAAATTATGGCAGCAATCAATGGGAAATAGAAAAATGAGTCTTACACAACATATCCCCTTAACCTCGACATGAAGTTTGGCAGGCAAATTAATCAAATTTAAGGGCAAGAGACAGATGAAAACATGGTAGCAATGTGAGGCAACATCTGGAAGATACTTAACTGATGCCCTAAATACAGGCCAAAATATGATTTTTTTTGGTTTGTTTTATTTCTTCATTCTGAATTTAACTACCACATAAAATGGGTATAGTAGAACAGAAAAAGATGATTGTACATGAAAGTGTGGAACTCTATCATGTACAGATTGTTTTTCCTTTTAGAAATATTATAAAAACACATCCCTTCCCCACTCCCCACATCATTCCTAAGATCATCCTTGATTAAATAGTTGGATTGTGAACCCTATCTGAGGTTCTGTCAGATTCCATCTAATTCAAGTCACAATACTATGGCAATTTTTCTCTAAAAGCAAGAATAAGGTAAAGTTCTGACCTTGATAATCTTTTCCACACCAGAGGAGCAGATCATGTAGGTGTGGGGATTAAACCGGACTTGGTTGACAATCGACCTATGGCCTTTCAACACCATGAAGGCTCCATTGACCACCCTGCCAATGCCACCTGGGAAGAAAGAAGAAAAATCAAACAAGGGGAATGCATGGATAGGAATACATTCCAGGTAATGTCAGGCACTCAGCTTTAAGGCTGAGATGTAATATATAAAAATACAACACTAGCAAAATACTCTATCTTGCAGATAAAGTTGCTATAGAAAGAATGAAGAAGAAACACCTCTCAGCATATGTGCTCTTAACCAGTACTTTTATTTAGTCTTTAAACACTGCCCACATCTACCCACTGCAATTCCATTGTCAAGTGAAGGCCATTTAAAACTTTTTTTAAAAAGCTTTTGATTTCTGCACTTGGCTTAGAAATATACTAGAAACAAACGAAATTGACCAGTTTGGCAACCCGAAGCAAATGAATTATAATGGTGGGCTTGAATTAGAAGCAGATGTAAATAACAAATAAAGGTATTTCTGGGAAGGGTACTGCCAAATGTATTAGGCCAAAAACTAGTAGGAGAAAATGGAAGAAAAAGAACACGTCATTTCAGGTCCAGTATACCAGCTGGTATACTGTTCTGGGTGCTTACAACATATTTTTAAAATAGATTTTGTTGATATTTTTTATTTTTACTTTACCAAATCTAGGTAAAAAATCTTTCTCCCTGTATTGCTTGGACCTTCCTCCAGCCAAAGAACCAACATTCTTTTTTTAAAGCAGGCTTTTTTTTAACATTTTAAAAAAATTCATGCATGTAGGCCAAATTTATAATCATGAGAATCATTTTTGAGAGCATTATACTCATACAGAGCATTCATATATAAACATACAGAGTGAACTCTCCTCTATATCCAAATATGAGAGTGCAAACCCACTACCATCAACGCACTCACTTAAGGAGAAGGTAAAAGCCCAGGAAGAAGAGAGGAAGCAAGAGTACAAGCCTTCTTCACAGATTTATTGAGGGTTGTCTCCAGCTTCTAGACAGGACCAGTCTCCATAAATTCCCATGAGGCTAGTTTGGATTGTCACAATGGGGAAGAGGAAGAAATGAAGTTCAGAGACCTAAATCTACTCATTAAAAAGTCATTAAAAGCTTGGATATGAATTTCCTCACAAGAGCTCCTCAGGGTACCTCTCTATATTTTGTGGCCTGTGTTCACTTAGATAGTAACTGAGTTGGATATCGAACTAGAGAAGAGCCAAAGACCTAGAGGAAATTATGCAACTGAACCAACTAGACCCACTATATCTTTCCTACTCTTGGCTCTCCTCTAGATGTCCCTATTCCAATATTCACATAGGTGTGCCTCATATTTTCTAATCTCCTGATTACTCAGTCTCAATTCCTATGACTTATTTGTTCACCTCAGCAACATATAGGGATGGTCACATACTATAGTGTGTGTAGTCTCATCATTACCTGTAAGTGTTCCGCTTTCCTAATTAGAAATCCCCCTAACACTCTCTCAAATCTTCAACTTCTATCTACTGGTTACTTCCCTACTGCTTCAAACATGGCCAAGACTCTCACATCTTTAAAAAACGATCTTCAATAGACTTTACAATTTCCTCAAGCTACTGTCCTCCATCTTTCCTCCCTTTCTTTGTTAAACTCTTTGAAAAAGCTTTCTAGAAGAGAAGCCTCCACTTCCTCACTTCTTACTCCCTCCTCAACTCTGTAACGTAACATCAACCTCACTCAGATGAATCTGTTTTCTCCAAAGTTACCAATGATCTCTTTATCACCAAATCTGATGGTCTTTTCTCTGCACTCCTTTTTCTTGACCTCTCTGCTGCATCAGACACCGTTGGATCTCCCTTTCTTCTAGATGCTCTCTCCTCTTACCTAACTGCTCCTTCTCAGTCTCCTTTGCTGTTTTATCATCCATATCACCTAACTGTGAGTGTTCCCCAAGGTTCTGAACTCTCATTTTCTCCCTCTCCAATCTCTTTCTCTTGGTAACTCCATCAGTTCTTATGGGTTGAACTATCATCTCTATGTATGATGATAGAAAAATAGAACAAACATCCTAGTTTCTCCCAAGTTTCAGCCCTGCATCATCAGTTTGGCAAGTAGACATTTTAAACTTGATAACACAGAGACACTTCAAGTTCACTATGTCCAAAACAACTCATCATCTTCCTCAGTTCCCTCTATTACTTCCCCCCTTCAAAACTTCCTATTTCTGCCAGAGGCCCCCACTACCCTTCTAGTCTCTAAGGTTTCTATCCTCTTTGTTATCCTAGACCTCACCCCCTGTAACTAACAAGATGCCACATCTTGACACTTCTACCTCTATCTCATCTCTAACATGTGACCCTTCCTCTCCATGCACACAGATATGACCTTAGTTTAGTCCTCATCACTTCTTTTCCAGATTATGACAAAAAAACTCTTAATAGACCCTGACTCAAGTCTCTCACCACTCAAGTCCCTAAACATGGATGTGCCATCATTCCTTAGTCAACTCAAGTGGTTTCTTATTGTCTCTAAGATAAAATATGAATTCCTCTACTAAGCTTTTAAAACTTTTACAGCATGATCTTAACCTATCTTTCCAGATATGCCGGACATTATTCCTACTCCTATACGAGATTCTGTTTGTTTTCAACACAGGACACTTCATTTCTTGATGTCCCTAGTTCCTAGTGCTCTCTCTCCCAACCACTTTGTATTTATTCATTTTACATTAATACGTCATATGTTATATGTGTACTTGGTTCCCCAACCAAAAAGGAACGTTTTTGAGAGTAGGGACTGTTTCATTATTTGTACTTGAATTCCCAATGCCAACACAGACACACATACATACATGCAAGTGCATACACACACACACACACACACACACACACACTCTCTCTCTCTCTCTCTCTCTCTCTCTCTAAATGCTTGTTGATTGATTTCGGGGGACTATTGGAGGGAAGAGAATAATCAGATTAGACTGAGTATTAACGCATCACTTCTGCCTACCACCCTGTTAGTGCTGGAGTGGAGAGAATAGTTGTAGATACGTTCTCCTCTTGGTTAGAGAACAGAACCATAGTCTTCTGAGGAGTTTCTTACCAGTTTCCAAATTTTGCCTGCAGATGGCAAAAAAGATGAGTGATCTTTGGAAGACCTGAACATTAAAAAGTGGTGTTATCCAATAATATTCCAAACACAGGCTCTAGGTATCTCTATAGCAACTATCACCATAGCACCAGGGTGCTCTGAGAATGAGACCATTTTAGTAGAATAATACAACAAAAAAGGCAACAGGTAGAAAATTTCTAATTTCACAAACTCTGGCTACCATGGGGTATATTTCTCTCATATTTATTGCTAATGTAACAGCAACAAATTTTCTGTCTCAAGCATAGAAAGTATAAATGTCTAGAAATTCAGATAACAGGCAGGAGGCTACCTCTTCTTATTGCTCTCTGATCTATTAGAGGACAGGCAGGTGGCAAAGTGGATGTAGTGCTGGGCCTTGAATCAAAAAGACCTGAGTTCATATCTGACCTCAGTCTCCTACTAGCTGTGTGATGCTGGGCAAGTCACTTACCCTGTTTGCCTCAGTTTCCTCATCTGTAAAATGGGAATAACACAGCACCTACTCTCCAGAGTTGTTGTGAGGATCCAGTGAGATAAAGATTGTAAAAGCACTTAGCACAGCGTACTATCTGAACTATTAGTACTATTTTTACTTCATCTGGTTCTTCTTTTGTATCCTTAAAGGCACAATCTTGTCACGGCAATTGTAATGTTAGGTCTCCCCTCCTCCCAAAATCAATCAACAAGTACTTATGAAGTTGTAAAGTGCTTACTACATCTTCACTGAAGCTAAGGGAATAGTATAGGGAAAGGAACATTATTTTCAAAGCCAGAAGACCTGGGTTCAAATCATGGCTGTGTTGCTATCTGTGTGATTCAGACAAGTAATTTTTATCTCCCTGGGGTTCAGTTTCCTCATTTGTAAAATAAGCATAGAGAACTAAAGTTTAAAGTAACTTTCAATTCTAAATTCTATGATCCAGAAAGCTTCAGAGAGAAAAGCCAAAGCCAAGAGATGGAATATCTCGTTCATGGAACAGCCCAGGAGGCCAGTGTCGCTGGACTGAAGAGTATGTGTTCAGAACTAAGGTGTAAGAAGACTGGAAAGGTAAGAAGGAGTAGACAATAAAGGGCTTTGAATATCAAACAGAACATTTTGTATTTGCTCCTGGAAGTGACAGAAAGCCACTGGAGTTTACTGAATAGGGGTGTGTGTGTGTGTGTGTGTGTGTGTGTGTGTGCGCGTGTGTGTGTGTTATGCCTTTCTTTGTATCCCCAGCTCTTAGAACATTGTCTTTTACACTTAACAAGTGCTTATTGATTTGACTCATTGACTTGACTTTATACCAAGAATGGAGGGCTAGTTCAATATTTGGAAAAATATGAAAACAATAGAGACTAATAAAAACCAATGAAATTTCATGACATCGGTGGATGAAAAAAAAGCTTCTGAAAAAATACAACATCCCCTTATGATAAAAAGCATATGAAAAATGGACTATGTATAAAACCAAGAGCCAGCATTAACTGTAATTGTCAGAGGTCTTTCCAGTTAAGATCAGGGGTAAAGTAAGAATGTCTATTGTAGCCACTGTTTTTTGATATAATTCAAGAAATACTACCTACAGCAGTAAGAAAAAGAAGGCAAGGAGAAAATAGCATTGTGGCTTTTTTCAAACGATGTGATGGTTTATGGAGAGAACTCTAGAGAGTCAACCATAAAATTAATCAAAACAATAAATAACAATAGAAAGAAAAGATATTTTGGGGGTGTGGTGGGAGAGAATCACATGGTGGCATTTACTAGGTAAGGCAAACCATTATCAATCATGATCATCACCCCCTGAGCACCCCCATGAAGATAGCCCAATACCCTGAAACTAAGAACCTTGGGAATAGCAATGCTCCCACGGTTATTAGTTTTGCTTCTAGCCTGGCCCTGCAACTATTGTTGACAGAAGTCACTACGGAGAAAGGGTCCAGTTTCTCCGCAGCAGCAAAACTTCTGACCAACTGCCACTGATGAGCAGGTAAACCCCAAGAGCCCTGGGAGTGACAGTACTCCTTCACCCCCAGAAAACCGTTCTTCCTTCCATCCCAGCTTTTCCAGCCACCATCTTGGGAAGCAAACACAGTGGAGATATGGCTTAGCAACCCTTTCTATGGCTGCTGAAACAATAGCTACTAAAGGTCAAGAAAATAAAGTTTTTTACCACCAAAGTCCTTAGCACTGTCAAATGATTCAACACCAGAAGTTGGTATGATTTTAACAGTAGAAATAATCACTATCTTCTTTGTCCCTGTACCCTTAAGAACATGGGTCCTTTCCATCTGACTTGTAGCTGAAACCATTTATACATATCTATCTCTCTATATCTCCTCCATTAGAATGTGAGACTCCTTGATAGTAGGGGACTTTCATTTTTCTAATTGTATCCCTAGTGTTTAGAGAACAACACTTTGTACATAGTAAGAGCTTACAAATGCTTTTTCATTCATTCGGTCAAATTAAGTGTTCATAGTTTGGCTGTCTCAACTTAATAAAACTTTAAGAAGGCTTGTTCTTCAAGAAAGTAATCTATATAGTAACAATTTTGGTAATTTGTGTTTGTTTGTTTGAATTAAGAATAACATTGTAAAGAAAAAACAATTCCATAAAACTTAGGAACTCTGGTCAAATGACCAACTATGACTGATGAGAAAGTATATATGTATTAACCTGTTGGCATAATGGGCCCATGGTTCACAATGAGACATACATTTTTTGGAAATGACATATGTGTGGTTTTGTTTTGCTTGACTATGCTAATTTGTTACAAGGGTTGTGCTTTTTTTTTTTTTTTTTTACTGTGGGAGAGAATTTGAGGAATAGTAAGTAATTAGGGAGTATGGTCAAAAAGAGAAAAGCAAGGTCAGTGAAGTATGTATTTTTTAATGTACAGAAGAAAACAGAAGTTCACTTCTCAATGTCTCAGTCCACTGTCTAATACCACAGAGCAGATACACTGGTACAGGGAGTTTACCATACCAATGAAATGATAAGTCTGGCAAAGGTAGATAGATTGTCTAAAAATAATAAAAAGCTTTCTGAAACCAGAAAAAAGATACATTTCAGATAAAAGATTATTTCTAATTGTGGGACTAAATAGTAAGGGGAGAAAGTCTGTTTTAAATACCCTATGTACATAACTGTCTCTAAATTCTATTGAATCACTTTGAAAAGTGTCATGCAGTGTTATCACATGTGGTTGTACTTCAAAGTTAACTGCTTCACTTGTATTTAAGTTCCTGAACAACAACGATAAAAAGGGGCGTGCATGTGTGTGTGTATGTGTGTGCACACGCGCGCACACACACGCACAAGCGCAATCTGTAGAAGCCCTTTTGCAATTTATTTAGTAACTAAACCACAGCAACTGCATGGCTGCCCTTAAACTTGGGCCTAAAAGTGTTTCTGAACACCACTTCGTAATGCTAACATTTGGCAATTATCTTTTTGGTTCAGTAACAGACAGTTTCATCTTTTCTAAACCACCAGCATTTGTTAAAACTACTGTAACATACTTGCCTCTCCCCTGGTTATCCCAGAACTATAATTTCAAGACTGACAAGGGAAGAGTGATCAGAACTTTACATGGTTCCAATACTAACTAGGATCTGCCACATACCGAGACCATGCTTACCTGCTTCTGGATCTGGAGGGATTCTCCACATATACAGGTTGAAGTCATCAGAGCCTGAAAGGATGTACTGTTGGAACAAAACAAAATAGCATAAGTTTTTAAAAAAAGTTATTAGACAAACATACATGTACCAAGTTCGCAGCAAAAGAGAAATTCTTCAAAATTATTAGCTTAAACAGTAGTGGGAGGAGAAGGTAGGGAAGAACATTGATGTGAAGTCCCTGTCTGATATGCCCTTAAGCCTTTTACTAGGCCCCTGCTATACATGGCCTACCAATAAAACCAAGCTGTAAGATCAGACATGGAATATTAGGTGTGTGAGGACCAGAGTTGATTATTTTCAAATTTTGTTTGTTTCATTTGTCTGCAAATAAAATGCACTACTGTTACAAAATGCAACTATGATACATTATATTTATTGTCAAAAATATAGGAACCAATATAAACCAATGCATTATTAACATAATGTATATCATAACAAAATCACCACTTAGCTTTACTTTATTCACCGTAACCCACCCACCCTTCGTAAAAAGGATACATTCTAGACTCAAAGTAGAGATCCAATGGAATGTAAGCTCCTTGAGGACAGGGTCTACAGTCTTTTTGTTTCTGTCTTTCTATTCCCAGTGCTTAGCACAGTTCCTATAACACAGTATCTGAATGAACTTAGCCATGTTATATTGAACTTAACCACGTGAATGGTATTAAGAAATATAATAGACATTATGGTATTTTAAACTATATAATAGATACATGGTATTTTCATATAAGGTTTATTTAACTTCAAGTTTATACATTTCATGTTCAAATGCATCAAATAGCACCACCTGGTATTGTGATCAGTACCTAGCACAGTACTCTGCGGAATACATGTTTGCTGAATTGAAATGAATACCCTGTCAGTGTGGAAGATGCTGTGGTTGCTAACTTGACAATATGAAGATATATACAAGCACTACTCAAAAGAACATCTGAACTATGACAACCTCAAGAATTTACCTTCAGCCTTTCTCAAATCCACGGTCACAATAACCATCTGCCACAGGTCACTGTAAACGGCTATCTCAGAGACACTGGCCCATGCCACAAATATGCCATTAAGTACCTTCTACTCTCAAAGTGTTTTCCAGTGACAACAAACAAGCAATTCAGAATAAGGCATATATGTGTATATATATATACACATATGTGTATATATATATACATACACACACATACATATACAACAAACAAGCAATTCAGGATAAGGAATATATACATATACATACACACACACACACACACACACACACACACACACACACACACACACACACTTTTTTTTTCTTTTCAACATTCACTTTTATAAGATTTTGAATTCCAAATTTTTTTCTCGTTCCCTCCTCTTTCCCACTCCCAAGATGGCATGCAATCTGATATAATCTATACATGTATAATCATATTAAACATATTTCCACATTAGTCATGTTGTTAAAGAAGAATCAGAACAAAAGGAAAAAACCATGAAAAAGAAAAAAAAGAGAAAATCATGCGCTTTGATCTGCATTCAGACTCCATAGTTCTTTCTCTGGATATGGAGAGCATATTCCATTTTGAGTCTTTTGGAATTGTCTTAAATCACTGTATCGCTGAGAAGAGCTAAGTCTATCAGAGTTGGTCATTACACAGCATTGCTGTTACTGTGTACAATGTTCTCCTGGTTCTGTTCACTTCATTCTGCATTAGTTCATGTAAATGATAAGGTATATACCTTAAAAATAGGAAGCTTTGCTTTAAGTTGAAATTAGCAGTATTTTCCACCTCAATCCATTTAGCTCCATTTATTTCCCCAGGAAATTTCATAACCCAAATTTTTCTAAGGATATCTCAGTTGAAAAACATCACTATGCAATATTTATTGTAATTTTAAAAATTTCTTACTTCTCAGAAGACCCCTAAAGAAACAGGGAAAGATACATTTTTAAAGATGAATATAACTGCTACCCAAAGATACTTAGTAATTTGGTCTTAAGTGGAATTTTACCTCCCTTTGTCCCCAGGAACCAATGGTCAAGATTGGATATTTTTTAGTGTAAGTTTTACATTGACATACCTACTTTTTCAATGAAAATTTTAAAGTCAAAATCAATGAAAACAACCCTAACAAAATGAATTCACACTGACAACGAACAGTACTGCAGCAATTATTTAACATGCATTCAAATGAAGTCAATTTTGAGGTGTTGTCTATGGGTATGATCTGCCATCACCACCAGCAGACGGCTCATGACACAAGAACTGCATTATGCTAATTGATGCATATAAACATGAAGTGTGTAAACCTGAAGTTAAATAAACCTTATATGGAAGTACCACAGTATCTATTATGTAGTTAAAAGTATCATAATATGATTATCTTTATCAAAAAAGCAATATATTCCCCAAATTGCAGCTTTTGAAAAACTGAAATAATCCAAGAACGGTTATAAATAATTCTTTCAAAGTTTCATAATATCATAGTTTTAGAGCTGGATGGGACATTGGAAGTCATCTGGTTCAACTCCCTCATTTTCAGTAATTAAATTTAAGCTTGTCTTATTTAATTTTTCAAAGTAAAATGATGTCCCTTTAACATAGATAAATGTAGAATTGGCTTGAGGAGAAAATCTGCTGGAGCAGCTAAAATAAAGACAAAGATAACAAAAACAGTAGTGGAAATAAAGAAACATGAAGTAAAAACCCAAATCCAGAGACTCCAAATTGGGAATCATGAATATTGTTATTTATGGAGAGGGAAAACTACTGTATTTGCTTTGTACGGAGACTTAAATAGCAGATAGCATGAATCCTAACACACTAAGAGATGTTAAAAATGCATTATGTGGAATAAGTTGGCAAAAAAAAAAAAAAGAATTTTTCCAGAGAAAATAAGAGCCTTTTAATAAGCAAAAGCAAACTTCAAAAAATGACAGCAACATCAAAATAACTGCTTTAAGACTTGCAAAATTTAAAAAAAAAGCATCGTTAAGATAAATGTTGGTGCCACCTGCAGTTATACTATTGATAGAGTTGAAATAATCTTTCAGATCACATGCAAAGCAACTTCAAATGATTCTATTTAGAAGTGATATGGTGGAAAGGAACATGGGTTATATGCCTGAAGACCTTTGCAATTAATTAACTGAAAAACCAAGATCTTCCTATTTTGCATTGCAAGTGTATGAAGTAACAAGTATAAAGATGCTTATTTGGTCGCACCTACAATATGCTGTTGAAATTGATGTTAGGAAAGATTTCTTACTTTGCAAACATAGTGATGGCAATGTCACATTGGGAAATTCTCAATACAATGGATAGATTTTACTTTTAAATGAAAATGAGGTATGTACTCTGAATTGACGGAGCTGAAGAGACTGACCTGTCAAGATGAAAAGGCCAGGCCACAAGCACAAGTGAGGGTCTGTGGGCAATTTGGATGTATTTCATGCTTCATGGTCTCAGATCAGAAACTAGAATGGTGAGCCACATAAAAATCCAAAATAACAAAGTTTCTATCATTAAAAAGTTAGGACTTCTCATAGTGAATGCACAAAATGACATTTTGATCTATTTTTAATTTGAATTAGGAGTGAAACCTGTGTTTGTTAATCAATCACCGAGCATTATGTCAACTATGTCCATAGTAATTACAGGTGGCACCAACATTTATCCTATTTATAGCAGCAATTCTTATTCAAAAAAACCTGGCTATCTCTAAATAGAAATGGCTAAGGAATCTATCTGCCATCGACAAGAAGATAAATTTGGTTTTATTTTATTTGAATAAAAACAGTTAGTAGGTTTGTCTTCTGAGCATCTATTAAAAGTTATTTGAAACTGGAACTCTTAGGTTTTGGCTAAAGAATTTGATTTATAAAGCAGTTCAATGCATATTTTATATTGTTCTTAACACTTTATGTTTGTGAAACAGGGTTTTATGCTGTAGCTGTTATAAAACTGCAAGGACTTAAAAATTTTATCTGAATCAAAAAAATTCAAAATCACTGAAAATTAGAAATGCATGTTTAAAGCAACCCTGAAGGTCCTACCTCACACTCTTCAGATTGTCAAAGATGACAAAAAAGGAAATGACAAATGTAGGAGGAGTTGCAGTGGGAGAAATCATATTAATGTACTGTTGGTAGAGATGTAAACTAATCCAATCATTCTTAAAGCCATTTGGAACTATGTCCCCAAAGTAAATAAACTGTATTTCCTTTGATCAAATGATACTGCTACTAGGCCTATACCCCCACAGAGATCAAAGAAAGAGGAGAAGGATTGACATGTACAAAAATACTTATATCAGTTGTTTTTGTAACAACAAAGAGTTAGAAACTAAGGGGGTACCCAATAATTGGGGAATGGCCTAACAAGTTACAGTAAATTAATGTAATGGAATACTATTATATCATAAGAAATGACAAATGGTATCATTTCAGAGAAACCTGGGAAGCTTTGTATGAACTGAGGAAGACTGAGGTAAGCAGAATCAGGAGACCAATTTATGCAATAGCAATAATACTTTAAAGACAAATAATTCTTGATAGACTTTACAATGCAAGGACCAACCATTATAAAGAAATGATGATGAATTATGCTATCAACTTTCAGCTAGAAAGGTAATAAGATTCAAGATGCAGAATGAGAACATGAATTTGTTTTGCTTGGCTATACTTATTTGCTACAAGGGGTTTGTTTTTCTTTTTTTTTATTGGGAAGTGATGCAGAAAAAGATAATGCTAACAACTTTGTTAACTGAAAAATAAAATGAAAGATTTTAAAAAGTTGGGAGAGTT